>NC_060228.1:4837392-5442585 GCF_907164935.1 Osmia bicornis bicornis | reverse complement strand
GATGGATAAGCCGGTATACAGATGAAAGTGGAAATTCCTTTCGCGACGATATCTCGCTTTTCCGGGAAGAATGATTAACTTGTCGCGATCCGTACGAACGATATTGAGCCCACGGTTCATTGTCGAGGCCCGAACACGGTCGCCGGCTCTTTTTCTCCGTCAACATTGGAACTTTAGGAACGGGTTTCGCGTCCGTGGCGAGTCATCGTTCCGTGTCGATTGCACGGTAAATTGCGTTTTGGACGAAAGCGCCATTAATCTCGTCGCGCGACACCGATTCCCGTGGGAAGAGCCGGCCCACCGCGTTTCCCGTGTTTCACCCGTGTATGCGCTTTCCGCAGCGACGCCTTTGTTTTCGCTCGGCACCGCTCGTTTCCGTAATTTGAAGGAACGTGACGCCTTCGTTCGCGTGTCGTTGCCTCGCCTCCGCTTCCTTCGTGTCCTTTCGGCCGAGAAACGCGCGATAAATGTCTCGGAAATTATCGTCATCCTTTTACCGTCGACGCCGCTGGCAAATGAACGCGACCAGCTTCGCTGGATTTATCCTCGACTAATGAAACAATTGTTCGTTGCGAGTGGAATACCCGTTTATCCAAATATTCGTTTGTCGCTGAAATATCCGAACTCGATTCGTACCACGGAAAATGAATAAAATTTCTATTTAGACAGTCCAGTGAAATAATAACAGCCTGTTATTGAACCTAACGTCGTTGAATTCATCTAAACGTCAGCTAGAACAATATTAATCCAACTTATTCATTCATAACGAGCCACTTCCTTCTACCACCAACACCACCGTCCTTGTATAATTATCCCGAAGAAATGTCTACTCTCGCGATGCGTTAAAATTACAACAGCTGCGGGTTCGTTGAATCGCCCTGGACACGGAATTGGGTTAGCAAAATAAGGAAAGCATGTATTCGTTTCCCGCGGTTGAGAATAATTGCAAGAAAGCCAAGTGCATCGTGCATACCACGGGAAGGATATTCAAAGTAGTCGAAAGCAAACAAACCGTTTCGTCCATAATCCTGTTCATATAGAAGGACACTGTTCATCGGAGGATTATTCATAGCAGCGAGAGGGAAGATCAGAGGAGCAGATGTTCGTCACGATTTGCTGTTAATTTCGGCTGTGCCAACCTGTGCAGGAATCGAAATAACAGACCGGTAGCCGCGTTCTATTTCACTCTGTATGCTCTGATAACAAGGAGCAACCACCATCGACCATCTTATTTCCTGCTATCAGGAGACGAGCTGCTTTGCCAGCCAATAACGATAAGATCAATCACGTTTAGAACGAAGATCAACGTTCGGTCCAACTGTGACTGGACTTCGAGAAAACGAGACTCCTTGTATCGCAAGGATTTAATATATGAATAATTCGGAAGATAAATTAATTTTCAATTAAAAAGAGGAAAGTTAGATGGAAACAATGGCTCGAAGGGTAGTTTGATAATAAGAATGAAATAGAAGGCGATCACAATTTTCGATGCATTAATTTTTCATCGCTTTGCTAGAGCCCTGTTAGGCTAAGCATGAATTATGAACATATTACGAGCGGGATACAAATTGATTTATGGTCACAGCGTCGTGGCGCGCATACCTAATATCCCTTGGCGATATTCTTCAGCCGTGGTGCAAGGCGGGTCAGAGAATACGATTAATCTGCATAGCAGATCGCGTCAGATTCGTTAATAGCGCTTTTATGATATTCCGTCCCGAGCTCTACTGTCTCTTGGCGTCTTGACAAGAAGCTAGAAGAGAGGAGACAGCGACCCTGACAATTTTTTGTCAACTTCCTCGAGAAAGATTTTGTCGCGAAAACCATGGAAATTTGTGTTACACTCACCTATTCATACATATTTCTATCTTTATCAATAAATAATTTGAATGAAAAAAGTGTCTTTGTAATTTACAAATAAATTCATAAAAGTAGAGTATTTCTTTAAACTAGTTCGGATGGTGGTTCTATTTTTATACCCTTATCTGGAAAATTACTAAGGAGTTCATAAATTGTCAGCAAAATTAAAGTGGAGACAGTTTTGTGGAGATTGGACCACGTTTCCTGATCCCCCATAAAAATAATAAAAAGGAAATAGAAGATACAATTGTCGCACGAGTGAAAATGAATTTTTTTCTTCGAATATTGATTTAAAAATTGTTATACCTTTAGCAGGAGAGGTTCGCGTCGGTGAAACTCACGGTGCTGAAATGAAAACATTCGCGTAAATATACGGTGCACGGGGTTTCACTATCTCTCGTAAAACTGACGAAAAAAAAATGTGGAGGGAGCGAATTCTTTTCTCGGGTTGTTTGAAAATCAGTTATATTTCAGAAGGGACGATCGCGAAATTCGGTCGATCCACGTTCAAAGTATTTTTTGCAAATATTGTGTCCTCGTATATTTTTTTCTCCTTTTATGAAAAGCGCAAAACGGTTTCCGCTAGCACCACGCGATAAATGGTTATTTGTTCTGTGCCGTGGCTTTAGAAACGATTTCATGAAAGGTACCGTTTTTACCGTCAATATCAGAGCGGGTTTGCAATGATTATGTTTAAACTACCTTGAAATTTTGATGAAAAATGAAGGAAAAAATTGCATGTTTTTGTATTAAAATTGAGCATTTCCTTCGATCGTAAAGTTTGGATAATTTTGCAAATTCATTTTTTATCAAAGCCTTCACCTTATTATCAAAATATAGCTCTGTTACAATAAATCGATAATCAGATTAAATATAAATACAAATGTTACAACAATTAAACACCTTTAATAAAATCCACTTAATATTTACAATGGATAGTTTTCATTATTTAGTGAATGTAATGTGAGGTTGTTTGTATCATTTAAATGTATAAATCAGCCTCACATTTGTAATAATTATATATTCATGTATCATAGGATGTGCTAATAAATATAGATGAATATGTGGGATTGGAATTTTCAGAGGAACCACGGGAGTAGAGATATTAATGTACTAGTCATGAAATATCTAATGATAATACAAATACGATTTCGAATAAATTATTACAATATTCTCAATTAAAATTTCCTTCTGTTTAAAAATATTCCATAGAACACTATTGTATGGGGCTTTGTTACAATTATGAAATTTGTAAATTTGTAACTTCCTAAAATAATAGTTAAATATAAATTCAAATATTAGTGAAATGAATCTGATTTCTTAATGGATCCTCCACTTAACAAGATCCTACAAGCTTTGAAACCGCAGAGAGAGGTATTTTCGTGGATCGCGGTGAAAATGCGCGATAACATGAGCGAATTTTGTTTAATCTTCCTCAATTGCGTTCATTAATAGTGGAACGCATTCCAGATGCGCTCCGCATGTTAATTACACGGCTATTAAATTGCCGTCCGTGATCATTACCGGGGGGTTCAACCAACCTGCCAATACACTCGTGTTTCAGCGCATTTGTAACAACATTAATGGGGAGCGTTGCATATTTTACTAGAAAAATTGATTCGCGATTCGCGTGACAAGATAGGATCATCCTATTTCTCTATCTCCTTTGCAATCACGAGTACATTGTAAAATGGAGCTTAATGAATACCCTTGAGAATAATCGTGATATCCACTCGTTTGTATCACCGCGAAAGGGGTGAATTAAATGAAAAATTGTAATTGTTTCTACAAGGAATATTTTAAGAAATAGAAAATAGTATTCCTAATAATTCTATTTCCATCACTGAGATCGTTGAAATGGTTTATGGACGACGTAGACGAAACGGAATTGATCGAACATTCGTGTGAAAAGAAACTTTTCGTTCCCGGCCAACTGGCGGAATGAAAAGGAGCTAAGTGGAATAGGGGGTCGGTTAACTGGGGGCGAAAAGAGTATCGAGGGTGCAACGAGAGCAAAAGACAGTTAATGACCACTACATCTGTCAACCCCCGAGATCGTATCGCGTTCCCATACACATCACGCGATTCGGGCAAATGTAGCTGTCCAATGGGTTTAACACCAAATTGAAATCTGTTCAACAGATAATGGGCTGTCGTAAGGGATCGATTAACCTTTTGATGAATTGATAAATCACTCGTAAAAAAAAAGTATACAAGAGAAAGTGGTATCAGGTTCAAAGGAAAATTTGTGCCACTTTTGTACGATGTTTTTCCCTGTCAGTTTATTCTGTCTCAATTTCAAATTGGCTTCAATTTGTAGAGTTAAATTTACAACGCGTAATATCTGGCTTTTCAATGTACCACGATCACATTCACGATGTTTAATTTAATTAAGGTATACCTTCCGACAGTTCGAAAAATATGTTTATGAAGGGGCAGGAACACCATGCAATTTTAACCTGTTAACCGAGTTGTTTCGCAACCACAGAAGGATACCCATTCGGTGAAAGAAAATTAATTTATATGATATGTGACATGATGGGGTGACGTATGTTTCTTCCAATTAAAGTATAAATGCAATTAAAAGAGAAAAATGTATGTTACTGGAACGTCCAATTAACCCTTTCAAAATAATTCTTTTAATTATACGATAACATGAAATTTTTTTTAATTGCATTTATATTTCATTTTATATTTAAAATTATGTTTCCCAGCAGTTAATGTAAAAACCTCAGAGAATGTCAAAGAGGTGATTTCTTGAAAAAAAACACCTATCCAAAGTAACCAGAATAAATTGAACATTTCCTAGGATGTCAGACTCTTTTAAAGTGTTTCACAGCAAGTAGATGATCCCGTAATCTCTTCAGACAGCGTAATTTTCTCATTCAAGAAACTCTCAGGACGGAAGTGTTCGTTCGGTGACTGAAAATCAATCGAACGTCGCACGATCGAGTCAAGGGAACGTTTCCATCTAACTTCTTTCCCTTTTTTTTTTAAATATCGTTTCCGCGAAAAAAACGCGAGAAGAGTACGAAGGGTGGATATCAGAGACGAGGGTCGGGGATGGCACACGTGACAGAAATGACAAAAAAAGGTAATCCCGACTGACAGAAATCCAGTCACAAGGGGATCGAACACACGACAGAGTGTCATTGACTGCTGAAACCCTGTTTCCTCCCTTCGCCATCCCCTTGGGCAGAACTCGATGATTAGATCCAACCCCCTGTACTCCATACATTTCCAGAAATTCGCTGGTAAATAGTGTAGGGAATAGACAGATGGCCCTGGTCAATGGTTACAATTCGTGTCAACACTATTTTGCGGCTTGGGTTATTGCAACGGTGAATTTTTTTTTTCTCCCGATAGTGCGAGGGGATGAAGATCGCGGAACCTCTTATGGCTCACTGGGGTGCAATTGCGAAAAAAAGCGTTGCGCGGTTCGTTTTATATCGCAGTGAAAATTGCAAGCCAAGTTAAAAATATATTTGTCTTCAATTTTCTGCCTGTATTTGCCTACGCATTCGGGTGGCCTCCATTTATTATTGGCTCGTATTTTTTTGTTAAAGCATCCTGTTTGTTTAAATATTGTATGGTGTTTCTGTTTGACAAAGATCGGTTCAGATGCACCTTCCTGTTGATTGATTGAAAGTTTGCTCGAATAACAGTATTAAACTTCAATTTATGTGGTATACCAGGAAAGCTTATGTACACACTAGAATATTTTTCTTTTCTAATAAAATCTATTTGAATTGAAACGATTCTGTGCAATTTGAGACTCGTTATTTAATTTTCAATAAATATCAAGAGCTTAATGCAATAAAATACATAGAGAGGCATTTGCGTTTGAATTAATTTTGAAACAATGTACGATCGTATTGTTTCGCGTTATATCGGTTGCATACAATGTCTGACACAAGACGATCCGTATACCCTTACATCGGTACCCTTCTCTTTTGCATTTTGCTTCGTTTCCATACCTCATTCAGGATGATATATTCATACTATAACATGCATAAAACATATTCCCGCTACATTTTACCAACGGAATATGTAACTTTTGACATGCGCATTTATTTAAAAATAGTTTCGAGTAAAAAGAATTTGAAAAAAAAAAAAAAACGAGCTTCCTGGCAATTCCCTTTTACATGTCGACTACCGTGGAATTTATTACTGAGCAGTGTCACTTAATCTAATCTAACTAAATACTCGAGGTAAAAATATTTTTAATTTAAAACTCAAAATCTAAACGAATACCAAAATAGAATTAAAAAGAAATACTAACACGTAAAATGCAAAATGTGAAGTTAAGGTATTACTGATCGTGACCATTTTACAATGCAACCAACGTCGAATTTCGATCTCTTTTTTTCCATTTTTCAAATAGAATCGATTCCACTCTATCAAGTACGTAGCAAGCGTTTTCTCGACAGGGTGTCGAGAAACTTGCTGTAATTCTTCAGCGTGATCGAAAGCAACGATAGAAAGCAACGCCTATTACGACAGGGGAATTGATCCAACCGGTGCACGGGTTTTTGCATTGTCTACCGCTGACAGAAGCGAGTCGTTCATCATCGAATCGCGACGCGTATATGTCATCGGCTGGAAGAAAAGTTCCATCGGCGACCGCTCAATCTTGTTTTTTCGTTTTTTCTGTCGCGAACCTGGCCTGCTGTCAAGTGGCGTTTTTTCGTCGGTTAATCGGCACCCCGAGCCGGCTCGAATAATCGAACGAATTCGACTGTACGATGACAAATGTTCTTCTGTATCGTCGGAACGTTTAATTAACACGTTGATTGGTATTTCAGAAATGATAGCAAATTAACTTATTTAATTACATTGTATTGCATTCCATTTTGTACAATTTGATCTATTTAAAATTATTTTCAAACCATCATCTTCCCTCGTTAAATTATAATTATGATTCTAATTAATATAATTAATAGCAATCAACGTGTTAAATGAAAAATAGTAGAAACAGTTTCAAATCAATTATTGAGAAGAAATTAAAAGATAGAATTATAAAATGGTGACAGAAAAATGATCGACTCTGATGAAAGAAAAGCAAACAAGAAGAGTAACCAACCAAAAGAGAAAAAAAAAGATGGCTGTATGTTCGATACAACGGAACAATGAAATATACATATCGAAAGCCCTCTGTCGCGCGATACGATAGGTGATGGCGATGGGGATGAACATGGAGATAGAAAAAAAAAGCGATTCCCTAGGCAGCGAAGCGTTCGCTCGTGTTTTTCGGAGTCGGTCTCGTTAGAAGGCAATTTTTATCGACAACGAGGGATTTTTACAGTCGCGGTCGCGCGAGCCAACATTTCGAGCGTGGCGTCGGTCTCGTTTTAACGTAGCTGCTCCCACGGGATACGCCGTGCACACCGTCCTTTCCGGAATTACATTTTGTTACGTGCTTCCCGCTAGCTTTTTCGCCGCTCTGCAAACGTAATACGTGTCACCCCTTTACCGTATCTTTCTCTTTCTTCACAGTTGACAAAGTATACCACGCGAATAATGGTCAATTCGAAGAACATTATAACGAAATAAAAAAAATCAATGAAATTTTGAGACCATAATTGAAGAGTAAAAATAAATTTTGAAAATGAAATTTAAAAACGTTGAAAAATTTTAACAACAATCTCACGAATCTCTGTACGAAGCTAAAACTTGTTATAACCATCCAGATCCCGGTATAAAATTTCTGCATAGATAAGAAGAGGGAGATAAATTTTCCGCGAAACGTTCCTATTAACCCTTGTCTCGTTTACCTGGCCCGAAACTGCTAATTGGAGCCATGAAAACTCCTCCGCAGATTCGATAAGAAATCTTTTCCATCCACCGAGGCGGTGGCTGATGGTTGTCTGGATGAAATTGTCTACGAGAGCGTGGCGTGAAAATTTTTCCAATCCGCGAAACGTGCATTCGACATTGTGTCGCGGGTGCAATCGTTCGTAAGGATACGACGAGGTGCACGGTAAGGAAACTTGGCGCAACGATTCGATGAGAAGCCCGAGATTGCTGCAGGGAAAATTGTTGAGAGGCTTCGTGACGGTTTCCATGGAATATGTGGCGCGCGTGAACGTGAAAGTGGAATTCCATCAGCAACCACCGGAATCGCGACACTTCGAGCATGTCACCTTTCGGTGTTCAGTTATGACACCGTAAAAATTGTCTTCCCGGAAGATTGTTCACCTTTACGTGACTCAATTTGTTTTTTTATAATCGAGCTAGATATTAAATATTTAGTGTCTTCGAAAGGGTTGAATGTAATTAAGTCTACTTGATTAAAAAATAAAAAAATGTCAAAGTTTCTATTCTTGTTCATATTCGAACTCTTAAATATTCACACACCTATTGAATCCTATATTTCCCCATATAATTCTTCGAAATCTAAGGGTGTCGGGATAGCGATCCATAAAATTCGCCCTCTTAATCAACGAATTTCCCGTTTGCAGACGAGACGTGCACAGGTGCTTCCGATTCCCATTCAACGATCCATAACGCGGAACGAATAAAGAGCAACAGAAGAAGAAGGATCGAGACGAAGGATCCGCTCGATTCAGCTTCCTTTAATCACATAGCTCGCGCGATGCCACAAAAGGGGAGGCGCGGTGGGTTAATTTCCGCGCGGTCGTTACCCGTTCCGCGTCGAAACGAAACGATAGAAGAGAGCAACTGAAACTTGGACTGGTTGAAAAATTTACAACACGCCTCGACGAGACCAGGATGGGTGGAGAAGCTTTTCACGCTGGAATCAGCTTCCTTTCTCTCATACTTCCTGCGCTTTGATCCCACAATCAAACCTTTGTTCACCACCGCTCTGATACACGTTTCCCTTGTAAATGACTCGCTGATTCGTTCGTACCTTTTATTAAGCATGCAAATACCAGCTCATCGTATCCGTTTCATCTTCGCCGGCTTCCTTCATCACCCTTGCAAAGGGCTGTTGTTAACTTTCGCCCCTTTCTATTCGAAAATTCGCTCAACTGATTGTTAAC
Source organism: Osmia bicornis bicornis (assembly GCF_907164935.1). Lineage (NCBI taxonomy): Eukaryota > Metazoa > Arthropoda > Insecta > Hymenoptera > Megachilidae > Osmia > Osmia bicornis. Next base: position 5,433,721 of record NC_060228.1, on the reverse strand, counting down.
CGACTAATTAGAATTCATCTTCTGACGAATTTAGTTACCAAGCCAATGTGCAATTCAAATTATAAAAATAATTTTCACCCATTTTTTTTCGTGCAAACTTTACACCGTGCATCGTCCAGCTGTTGGCGCAACAAGGATTCATATTGTAAATTTAAAATTCAAACGAAGGATGCATGAAAAAGTGCGAGAGGATTGGGCTACAATAAAGTTTGCATCGAATGATTTTGTAAATTCGTAAAAAAAAAAAAATTGAAGAAAACGCGGTTGATTGTGGTGTATGAATTTCTACATGAATTATGCAGTAACTAGAAAATGAAAACCCCGGAATACTTCAAAATAAATTTGCATCCTTTACGAACGAAATGTCAGATTGAAATGTTTAGCATTCAGCATGACAGAAGTTACGAGACGGATGAGTTTCAGAAGAACGAGCATCAAAATCGAAACAATGGAATAATTTCCGAGCCTCTTCCTGTTCAATTTAGCGGAATGATTTTCAAATCCCGAGGATATCGAGTGAACCCTTTGCACGCACAAGTTGCTCGAACTGCAATCAATAAGAAGTCGAGATTGGTTCGGTGATTGCTTCTGGTTGGATAGCGAGTTGCCGTTTTAGGAAGAAGTCATCCTATTGCAGGCTGAAGAATTTCCATTTATCATGTTTCAAAGAGAAACAGACTGTACAGTGAAAATATTGCGACGATTACTGAAAATCGGAGATTCGATATCGTGATACAAACACTCTACCATTCGAGTGACAAACATATTTTCTTTTTGTCGATAGAAATCCGTTAACGAGAAGGAATTTGGAGTATGGGATTCAACAGTGACGTTTATGTAGGTCAATTTCCAGATCTGTGTTAAGGACGCTCTAACAAATGTTACGAATTTATCGAGTTTTCTATCAATACCCTTTTTTGATACCGAATGAAAGGAGAATATATGTAAAAAAAAGAAATTAAACGAGCACATTGCAATTTATGTAAAGTCTATTGTAAGCAGCAACTACCGAGATTACTGTACCTGCAAATAAAGGGCATTCGCAATAATTCCAGCGAAATTCTCCAGCACTACAATTACCAGTTACCCTTCGAAGGATTCCTCTAATTAACTAGCACAAGGGTATAGCAATCAGAAACATTGCCGGGATGTCGAGAATGTTTGCTTAGAGGAAGATATCCATTAGGAGAAGCTGCCTTCTGTTCGAGGATTGCGAGCTTTGCCACGCAAACTTATAATAGTCAATTCCATTAGCGTCCGATTTAGTTTTGAATCGGATTCTAATACCCGCAGCAGTTTCCAGAGTGAATGGACGTTGGTGCTCATAATCCGTCAGCATGACAAACGATCGTCTCTCAGAACAGCTACTTCGCGAGTGGATAGAAGAGGAGTAGAGAAGTTAAATTCTCTTGTCTTTTCATTCTTGGATTTCTGATTCTTGGAAGATTTTTAGTAAAAATGACAGACGAGGATGCTTCGGTTTAAATATTTAGTAGAGAAACGATGTAAACCATCTACAACCACGTCATGTAATAAAACGACGAATTCTAGGCTGAGGGTTTTACACTTTTCTTAAATAAAAGGAAATAAGTGGATCGGTCATGAAAGCAGAGCGATGCAAGGAAAAACGAACGTAAAATACGCGTCCGAGTTAAAATCATGAGATGATCGCGAGCTTCTCAATTTCAAAGACGTATCCCGGAACGGGAGATCGCTTTCTCGCGGGTGAAACGAGCTTCGATCACTTCGATGGCTCGTGGAACGCCACGTACGAAACAGTCTTTACGAGACACCAATTCCCATTCCGCGTCATAAACTTGTTTTCTGCACCCTCGCCGAGGGGAAACTGAGGGAGGGCACATACATTCCACACGTTTATATATACGACCACGTGCACGTCTAAGATCAAACAGAAGTCCCACAACGACGAAGACCCTCTTACTTTCCCCTCGATTCGACTTCTACTTGCGAGCCACTCTCCCCTGTGTCGATTTATCCACAAGTCGAACATTTGCCTGAACGAAGCTATCCTATGAAAACGTGTTCCTATGCTTGAGAAGATGGGGAATGAGAATCCTTGGAATTGTTTGAATTCGTTGAATTTCTTTTTTTTTATTGGAAATTGAAATTCGAGGGATAGTTTCTATCTTTTGTGTAGGAAATGTAGATTGTGGATTTACTAGAAAATCAAATCTTCAAAATGGAAATATTATACATATTTAATATTTAAGGAGTGTTGAGGATTAAGATAAAAATGATAAAAGGTTTTCTATTAAAGGTACCTTTGTGATAAGAATAAATTTACTAAAGAAAAGACCATAAGGTACTATAGAAGGGATCTAATATAAGTAATACCTTCTACGGTGCCGTCTACGAAATCAAATTATTTACTACCTTTTCATAGTAATACCTTTCACTAAGGATACTCCTATCGAAAATATAGGTAGGAACCTATGAAAAATAGGTGCCAGGGGCACCGGGAGTCGAACCGAGGGCTGTTGCAATCGTATTCGGCTATCTTATCCCCTACGTCACCACCTTTGTCATCCCTACTTCTACCAGTCCCTTTATTAGGTCTGAAACTCCAGATCCCATATCTATATATACAAGAAGAAATTTCTAGCTACTTTTTATAACATTATCTACTTTTATCATAAATATACAAGATGATTTTTAAAAAAGTCTAAGACTTTTTTGAATATTTTAAAACTTCTCAAATTCTATTAGAAAAAAATAAAAAATTTTAATGAACGATTCAATGGAATATTTAAAAATTTTCTATAAAAGCTCTGTGTATCTACTTAACGAAGAAACGAAATTATAACCATTCATCGATCTCTGATAACAATACACCTTTAATTAATTTCTCCCTCGCGGACGATTTTCCCGGATGTTGCTTTTATTTAACGCTGCACATACACTGATAGATATCACCAGCTCTTCTTCCGTCACCGTTCGAAATTCGCTCAATAGCCAACGTAATGATGTGCTCGCGGAACAACAAACTCGTTGCACATTGTACGCGATAGAAAGGATACGTTTTTTTTCTCGTTACGCGTGGTGCATTGTATAGAAAGAGGCAAGGCAAGACAGAACTTGCTACAGCATCATGAGAGACGATAATAACGTTAACAAGAAGAGAAAAAAAATAGAAAAGGGAATGGAATATGAATTGTAAAAAATTCTAATCCTACAGATCTCGCTTCTTTTGACGCGATCCTGTGTGTGGTTGATTTAAAATTCGCAAACAATGTGCAACGTTCGTGGAAAAAAGCTTAACGAGTATGAACAATTCTGAAGAAACCAGGAGATGTAATCTGGAAAAGCTTTCCTCGTGGTATTTTTACAAATACCCTTCTTACTTCAGAGGCAAAAGGGTTAAAATAATCCTAACGCCCGATCCGACAAGTAATCGGATTTCGAAGAGGTCAGCGTCGATTGAATAAATTTGCTTATAGATTTTCACTTACCGGTAACCTTGATGTGATAGGGAAGCTGTGCACGCCACGTGTCCTGCATTTTCCTGTCAGGTGCGACGCATCGATACTCGCCAGCCTCTTGGTAAACGACTCGACTCAGCGCCAATGGTCCAGGTCCACCGACTGGATCCATTCCAGGACCGTGTCCCCAACAACCACCGTCGCACTCCAAAGTCACCGCGCCACCGATCTGAACCTCCATCTTCCGGGAATCGGTCGCCTCGCCGTTCAACGCTTCCGCTTCTGTTTCTATATCTGGATCATCTGAATATCCATTTACATGCTTAGTACTTGCCGCGACAAATTTTCATTTCAATAAAGCGTATTATTTTGAATAAAGTAATCCATTCATTACGAAAAATTCCATGAATCCTATCAGCCTATCGGTTTATAACATAAATGGAAATAATAAAATTTCAATTTTTCAAATCGTCCTACGTTCACGAGCCAACTGCTCACGATTCTGGATCACGCAACGTGCATCCTTATCCCGTCTACCTTAAAGGTGATCCCGAAATCCGGGACGTTGTCATCGATATCGTCGCGCATCAAGAATCACACGCACGTACAAGGGATAAAGTTCAAGGTGGATGGTCTGGTTGGCGCGTGGTCTGGCTTTCTCGTGTACCTTTCCTTTTCCGATTTTACCTATGGAATTATACGTCCGTGATCGTTTGCTCTTCAGCTAACGCTGTGTCCACAATTACGAAGGGAAAAGGGTGTCGAGAGGAGGATGTGCCCTGGCCTATCTCTCCTCGAACGAAGAATTAGAACGAAGGGGGCTTGGATTCGTTGGAGGATGAAAAAAAAAGGAGAGAGGATAGACGAAGGAAAGAAAGGAAAAGAGAAAGAGTGGACAGGGTCGGAGAAAGAGCAGTCCTTTGAGTTAGCAAGCTGATCCTCCGGCTCATCCTCTAACAAAACAAAGGGATCAAAGTGGTGGATGCGACGATAGCAGGCTTTTACACTCGACGACTCGCCGCCTGTCCGACTATACCTCGTTTGTCTTGTAGTTTGTTCGGAATTTTACAGCAAACACAGTCGTGACGCTATAACAAACACGGTGAAGAGGGCAACCGACAGGGAACTTCCACTTTTTCTTCGTTAGCCAGCTCTATGCCCACCCACCGTCACCGAACCGATCCTCTCGTTTAATGGCGATTCTCGTTACCTACGAATCTGATCCATCGCCGGAAAAGCCGGACGACACGCGGGCTTTCATCCTTCATCCGGACAATTTTAGTCCTTGTATCGACGGGACACATGTATCATCATTTCGACTTGAATAAGAAATATGGAAATATGAAAATATGAAAATATGAAATAAAGGATTGCGATGTGTATATTTGTCCAACGTTCAATTAACAAGTGTCCTTCGAGTGTACAGATTCAGCTTGATTGCGCATTCATCCGATGAAAGCTTATGACTTTGACTGTTGACTAACAGGAGATTGTTCGAAGCTTGATTGCATCTAATCCCATGTAATACCGGTTAATGAGTGATTGCTAATTGATCGACTAACTACTAACTAACCGCTAACTTTAGAAACTATCACGATCCACGTTGCGCTAACTTCATCCTTTTCGTATTCTCTGCACTCAGTCGCGAAGAGAACTTTAACAACTATTGGAGAATCTGTTCTAACAAGCATGTCATATTTATAACAAGCTTACGAACATCGATGCTGCTCTTCTTAATATCAATTTAAATGATTAAATAATGAAAACTTTGTAAATTCTATTCATTAAAAATGATCTAAATCAATATAATAAACCAAAGGTTCCTGGTGACAAATGTTGAAACCCGTCTACCAGCAAAGACTCCCGGAAATCAATTTACGAAACAACACCATTCCACCGAATTTCTCTTGAAAGCATCCCTTCCGTAAGGTCAGAGTTGCTCTCCGTGAGCTGGAGCTATCTAGAATTGGCCGAAATTGGTGTGCACCGTTTAAAATCCTGGTCGACGTTATCCGCGGGATAAGTAATCCGGCCAGGAGATTCGAACAGGACGTGGGTAACGGTGTAATCGATAATTCCTTACGGTGGATGGTTAGTTTATAGGTGCTTTCGAGCCATCTAAATTGCGTAGAGATTAGGTGCTCGGAAACCCGTATCCAGGATCGTCGGTCGAGGGTGTAAACGGAAGCTGGGAGCGAACCGAGGGGCGAGTAGAACAGGGAGGGAACGTTGGAAACGTCGGTGATTCGAGATGCAAAGGGTGCCAGCCGGCGTATCCCTCTTCGCCCTTTCTCTTTCTGTTACTCGGTTATAACGACAAGATGGAAGGGACCGAGGAAGGGGGTAGGAAATTTGCAAATTTTCACGACAGGGCACGGATAATTTCCGTTTGCCTCGCTGGTTTCCGCACTTGACAAATGACTGTGGTTTCCGGTTATTGGCTCCGACGACGGCACCCTAGCATTTCGAATTAACGTCAATGTCTCCTCGACCATCCACCTTCAAAATGGATAGATACTCTTTTTGCATTAACAAATATGATTTTGTATAAACTTTTTAGAAATCGCGTTGATGGATGGAATTTTTCTTATCTTTGGATTCATTTATTCATTAATGAGATTTATTAGAGCGAAAAAAGGAATAAATTTCTTTTCCTTTGAGCTTTCATTTTCGAGTAAATTGAATGCGAAAATTTGTTTGTACTACCCAACTTGAGACACCTTGTATAGATAGAATCGAAAGCAAAACTCACAGCGAACGTTGAGAAAATAGCCGATGCTGGTGAATATACCGAGCATATGCCTGGTGTAACATTTGTACCAGCCGCTCTCGGCGCGGGTGATTTTTGTGAAATTCAACCATCCGTCGTCGCTCTGCTCGACAGGCGGTCCATTGTCTGAAACACAAACATAGAAACTGGTTAGTATAGGAATTAACACACTGGAAACGTCGCGCCGTTCGACCGACTCGGTGATTCCACGAAATCACATTGCTGCTACCGATTAACCGACGCTCTATTATTGTCCTTTGAAGAATCCCCGTGCGATCGGAATCACGCGTCGCCGATTACAAATTACACGTCATTTGTAGGCTGTTGTAATAAACAGGTTGCTCCATTTCAGATTTTACTCACAGAATGAAACGAAGATTTATTCGATTGTGTAAAAGAATAAAAGACTTTCCATGAACCCCTCGATAACTCCATAAAAAATCATATTTAAAACGAAGCATCCCATTGAATTTTCCGCTCGAGAACATTTGTTCTTGAGGAGCACAGCCTGATCGTATTGATTTTATTTCCGTTAATCAAATTACCGCACGCGATTCACCCATCTTCAGCGAAACAAATAAAAGCGAACCAACAAGTTCCAGCAGCTCAGCTATCTCTCGAACAAAAGAAAGAAGAAAAGGGGGTGGAGGATCCACCCGGTTGGTATCCGTTTCTCCAAAGTCGTTCGCGAAACTTTCATCCACAGCCATAGGCATCTCTCCGGCGCGTTGTTTTTACCCCAGCCCCGTTGCGATTTGACGAGAAACAGGATTCGGCGCAGCTGTTGGATTTACCAGCAGCTTCAAACCGCGTTTCAAACATGGAACAACATCGGGGGAAGGTGCGAGGGTTGGACAACGTGGCGATCGAAAGAAAGGTAATCGAACGGGACAAGAAGGAAAGTTGAATCGAGCAAGAGAAAACACCCTGCGGAACGTGTATCAAGGTGTTTTGCGATGAAACTTTTACGAGTTGACTCTGAGTATGATTTGGAACTTAAATTTTATTTTTTTTCGCTTTCCTTTGGCTCGTTTCAGTCAAATTCTTGATGCCTTGCTCAAAGAATTTCCTGTATTTCTTGGCGAAAAAGTATTATCCAGAACTGTTGAATTGCAAAGGCGTCATTTTCAAGCTGCGCGCATCTTTGCAAAGCCGACAAAAATTGTTGCAGCTAGCTTACAATATACTGCTTCCTCCGCATTCATCTGATCTCGCCTTTTCCGATTCTCACCTGTTTCGTGCACTTTAGAATTTTTTGAATGGGCACCGCCTCGTTTTCATCCAAGACATCAAACGGCACTTGGAGCAGTTTTTATTGAAGAAAGACAGGAAATTCTTTGAGAGGAGAATCGTAAAGATGGCAAAAGGGGGTGGATGAAAATGCCCGATACATTGTTGAATAAAATTATTGCCTTCTATGAAAAATCAACTCAACGAATTCTCGATGTTGTATTAAGAAAACAAATGTATCTTTTGATAGTGTAAGATATACTCAATAAAATGCAAAAGATTGTATTAAATTATCTATCGTAGTTATTTCAAAATTAATTCCTAAAGTTGACCTACTTTTGATTGCTCTAGTATGGAATCATCCATTAATATTTACACTTATTTAAAACTAATTTTACTATGTAAACTATTTTTAATTTTATTTGTTAATGAATTGAACGCTTGTGAAGCAATTTGACTAAAATTCCTTTAAATTCGAATTTGTTTCGTTTATTGAGAGTTCCAGTTAGAGAACGAAAAATAGAGAATCGATTACTGGGTGTTCTATTTTAAATTAACGTGAAAATTGTGATTATTGTGAATCGGTGAAGTATAATTAAAATCAAATTGGAGCGAATATGTATAAATTGTAAAGCAATTAGTCGATTTAGTGTTTTCAACTGAAAAAACATTGGAAATAAATGTGATTTCTTTTCGAAGTGGTATTAGTATGATTTCGTGCAAAATAAATATGAAATTAATGAGCGAAGTTTTCTTTCTTTACGAGAGAAGATACTATCGTTTCAACACGACCAACCGGCTACTTACTCGTAAAAGAAGTAACACAGATTGCGTTTTTCCGCACCTTCTCGTAAAGAAAAAGTAGAGAGTAATTAAGACAGGAAGCAGTCCCGCAGACACGAGTTTACGTGAAGTTTATTCATTTCAACGGCGCGTATAAATGTTCCTAAAAAACTGTTCCTTCGCTTTACAGTCCTCTAGTGCGATAATTACCGGCCCAAAAAACATTGAGAACATAAATGTAATCGTTTTAAAATCCTTGTACTATTTAACGGGACTGCGACAAATTCGTGCAAGCAATTAATTGTTTCAATTCAGAGTCGTTGAATTAAAACTGTGTCAAAACTACATTTATATTTCAAATTAAATTCTATCAAGTTGGAGGGTAATTTAATATATAAAGGATGAAGAATTTTACTACTTGGTTTGAAATTTTGCAAAAGAAATAAAATTAAAATTACTTTGATATTACTTTCTTGAATTTTCAAATTGAAGGGTTAATTTAAAGAGTTAAGAGGCTGAAAGGGAGGGTTAAAATAAATGATTAAAATTATATTTTTTGCACTAGAAGTCTGTAAGACCATTTGAATATTTCATTTCACCGAAAGCGAGGGTGATTTTAAAAACCGTAATTTTTCTTCGACACAATAAAAACAGGACATTGAAGAGCCGTCAACGAGATTCATCGCGGAGCCGCGAGAAAAACTGCGTACTAGGATCTCACTTTACGTATAATAGATATATATTTGACTCTGGCTGCCATCGTATTATATGTTAGCTTCGTATGAACAATGATCGGACGGGGATCTACTTCCCCTGAAGCGGTTTCCCGCAGCTGACGCCATCGTACGTTCTCTGGAACGTCCGCAGCTCGAATGTATCGTCGTGATAAATCGTTCGACGGGGCCGTGATAAATTTATCCTTCTTTTCATTTAAAGCATCTTCGCCCTTAACCGGTGCACTTTATAGCGATCATTACATATTGATCGGATCGTCGATGAATGAGTGGCGCGCTACCTTCCGCTTTTTCTCCGATAAATCTTTACATCAACGATCTCTCCCGTGCTTCCCGAAGCATGAAACAGTTCAGTCATTTTTACATAATTTATGAATCTTATAAATAATAAATATCATATATAAAAATCAGCAGTTATGAAGCATGGAATGGTCAAAATATCTGCCGTACGGTTCGTTCGATGATAAAGGGCTCTTTGAAGGAAAGCAAACGTGCTTTCTCGATACCTTCAGGCATCCGGATTGGGGCGTTTAATAAGAGCACTCTTTCCAAAAAAAAAGGAAAAAAGGGAAGAGAAGAAATTGGGATCGTGGATAAAGATAGGAGAGAAGGGTGGAAAGGGAGACAAGTCAAGGGGTGGCGAGGGTAAAAACGATGTGGTTGGAAGAAGGCATCGCCCGAAGCGGGTACGTGCTCCAAAGGATATTAAAGTATTTTAATTGCAGCGGATTTCGCGGAACGCTGCCAGGATTTATTCGAAATCACTCGATTGAGTCTATGAATAGGGATTAAGCCCTCTTTCTATCCTCCTCCTTGGCTCGTTGCTAACCCGATGTACAAGGCCGACTGATATTCCGAACGTCACGAGTGGCAGACTGAAATAATTGAATATTTAATGGGATAACCTGGTGTATACCTGGCGCGACGCGAAACGAACACACCATTTATTGAACGTAGCCATCCGTCATTAACGACAGGAAGCCCGATTTTTCTGTCGCCAGCGAGAGATTTGCCGGCCAATTTCCTGGACAATCTCGCGACTCGTAATGCGATCAAGAAGGAATTGCTTCGATACGTACCGTTTCTGAATTATACCTTGTGATAGGGCTTTTTTCCTATTCGATTCTCTAGTTTAAGGTATGAATTCAAATGCCTTTAAAATTAATTTGTGTGTTTTTAAATAAATACATTCTTATTTTTATTTAAGGCTCAAATTAGTGGATTTATGATTTTTTCGATTGCTGTTCAGCAATAATTCTTCACGTAGACTGTTTGACAGTAAATGGTCGTCCATCAAATTCCTTATCACTCTCCGCCAGCTGATCGTGGCAGAAAGTGACAGGTGCAGCTTCTCTCAGCATTTTGTGCGACTCAATAACACGGTACTAACGAGGACGGTACGATTATCTCAGCCCTTGATTTTCACTACCCTTCCAGTTTCGTGAAATGGGGCTTTTCAACTGCGGGGGTGAAGAATGTTTCCATTTGGGGAATTCAACCTTCGCGTGTACAGGCTGTCACACGTATAATTAACTTTGCTACAATAGATGGAGAGTTACTTTCATTCAATTATCTTAAGTAGAAGCAATAAACCGTGTTGCTGGTATTTTACAGCGCTTCGCTTGGACAGGATAACGATAAAAATGTTTCAAGGAATCCTTGAGCCTCGCAACGAGATTAAACATCAACAACGTCGTAACATTAATGGCTACTTTCGTGAAAGTCTGAAAGGGTACGGTTCGATTCGTGAATTCGAAAAAAAAAAAGAAAAAAGGAGAAACGTAGCTTCGTGAAAAGTTAGCGAGGGCAGTCGATGCGTTTAACGAACGTAATGGGCTTGCTCGCTTAAATCGAACGGTCTAATCAAGAAAGTGGTCTCCATACCATCATGAAACTCGCCACGAAAATCCTACTCTTTTTCTCTCATTTTCCTCTCTCTCTTTATCTGTATCCGCGAGTTACTCTGATTGACGACGAATAAAGGAAATTATACCGTGGCTCGAACTTTTATTTGCCACCGGCAGCGAGCAAAAAAACAACATCGTTACCGATCCTCTCCGATCCTGATTGTAAATCCTACTCTTGATTTCGTGGCTGAACCAAAAAGGTTCAATCTACCTCGAACCAGGAAGAAGTATCTAACCGATACGAGAAACCTGCCTCGAAGATATAGAGAATAAGGTATCGAATTTGCTACCGCATTGGAAGCATTCGGTTATTGAAGTGAAAAGAGAAATATTGGAAATTTTTTGAAAAACAATTTTCTAGTCGAATAGATAGAATATTGCTTTAGCTTTTATAAATTTTTGCTAATTAAGAAAAAATTTTAACAAAAAATCTCTACATTCATAAAAATTTTTAAGTAAACAAAAAAAATAAATTTTTCATTTTGAAAGTATAGGCAGATCAGAAAAATATTTTTCTGCGATCATCTCTATTTTTCCCCGTCATTTATTCCAACCAATCAGAACCTTCTCAAAATTCATCACCATTTTGCAGTCCCAAAATTACCATCTAAAAAATAGAGGGAATGTAATCGAAAAATCTCATCGATTCTATCAAATAGTTTCCCTGTCAGCAATTCGTGTATTTCGAAATCGAGCAATCAAGTTGCAAATCATACCATCCCCCGGAATTGTTATCAGTAATGCTGAATCAAGTCTAACATGGTGTTCGTATGACTGTATCACACAAGGGAGAAAATGAATCTACCAACGATGTTACGAAACAACGTTACACGGAGACTCGGGACGAAAAGTACCATTAAAACAAACGTTAATTCCCATAGCAGGACATGTAACGACTCGCGGTGCGGCCATTATCTAAAGCTGTACGTATACAGGATGTACCAAAATTTATGGCACAAAAGAATATCATTTCCCATCAAAAAATAAATCATGAATACAATACTAAAATATTTTTAATAAAAACTTCATATTTTAATGAAAATTTTAATTTAAAGTATAATTTGAAATTCCAAATTTAAGGGTTGCTTTCACCCTTTCAGAGTTGATGATTGCCAATAGGATTCAGATATTCTTTTAAGTATTACAGAGTATTGAGAAGACATTAAAATTGATATGAATTACATGTATCATATTTTTTCTTTTTTTTTTTTTCGTTTATGGCACAAATTTTGGTACACCCTGTATAATACGTTTGGTACGACGGACGTACCGTCACGAGACACATAACGTCGAATCTAGGTTAACGTCAGCCTCGAACAAGGTTGCATCTACGAAAATGGGAATTCCGACACTGGCCAACGCGAGAATAACTCCAATGGGATTTCGAGATTCACAGGTTGTTTGATAAATGAAATTTTTCACAAGCTTTTTCTCTGACCTTATTACATCGACGAATATATCACGGTAGCCGAAAGGTCTATCAGATTTCCTAAATGGCACCTCTAAAATTTATTTAAAAAATATAAAAGTACGATATTCGTATTGCATTAATTTGTTTCAAATTGGCAATCACTTTGGTGCTAATTTATAGAATTTCAATCATCCGTTTAAAATCCCTTTAAAAATCTCATCTTCAACTGGAAAGGTTCGAAGAGAGAAAAAGAAATAGTATTCGGAACTGTTAAAAGGGGAAATTATAGGAGGCTTTAAATATTTATCAAGCCGTAGGCCAGTCCACCGGCGACGAGCTTGACAAAGAACAAGGGACTGCTAATGAATCCACTCAGCCGGGAATAATTCTTTGTTCCTCGTCCTCTCGTATAAAACCAATGAAATTTCAAGGAAAGAATGTAACGACGAACCTTCGAACTTTTCCATTTATCGATTTCTTTCAATACGTTTGCTTTTAATCAGCCTACACATTTCAATATATCCTGAAACTATTTTTCTAATAACAAATATTATACATTTGCTATAATAATTTTTTTGTATCTTTCGTAATCAGTTTTAGACCATAAAACGAAAGCCTTCCTGTTCCATGCTCTTTCGAAATCAGATCCTTTTTCTTCCTTCGGCTAAGGAACATAGTCGGGGATCCACTTCAACCCTCGAGTTATCGATTACAACGCGAGAGGGATGAAGAGGAAAAAAAGCGACGAACGAATTCGAGCGAGGCAACGAGGTTCGTACAAGGAGATTTCCAATTATCGAGAATAAGTCGACGGAACGCTTCGGAAGCGAAATCTCAATGGAGTCCCATTGATTCGTAGGAGAAAGAAGGGCGCTGAGAGGAGGGTGCATGGTGCAGAATTTTAATCTTGACGAGACATTCACAACACGGGATTAGAGAAGAGAAAGGCACGATCTTTCGCTAGGAAGCTAGATAATATCTGACTCGTATACTTATCTTCGATGAAAGGGAAGGGGGTTGTTCGTCGAGAATCGACTGTATTATTTATTATCTTGATTCGACTAGACTTCTAATGGTATTTCTCTATCAGTTTTCGTATAAAGTAACATGATTATACACGATTTATTGTTCTGTTTGTTGATCACTGGGAGAAAATTAATTGACTGGAAGATAATGTTGGAAGAAGCAGAATATTTTGTATGAAATAAGAAAATATGCTGATATGTGACGTCAGAGAAAATTAAGGTATTTGCAATTTTTCTCTGAGAAATCAAAATTGGTAATAAATAATAATTCTAGGTCATTCTATACTGACCCAATTTTTGTATAATTCTTAATTAAATTTAAGATCACTAATGGTGACTGACAATGAGTTGACGTTTCATGCTACGTTTCAGTTCATAGGTTCAGTGATTTTTTTCGCTGCAAAATGATCACTCACCCCTTTGCCAGATTGGAGTGCTCGCCGGATTGCTGTCCACCTCGCATTTCAAGCTGACAGACATCCCCTCGACGATCGGAATTCCAAAACCAGGTAAACGTGTTATCGCGAACGACGGAGTATCTGAAACAGGTATTAAGCAATTAGTGTCAGCATCGATATCGATAACCCTCGATCGCGAAATGTGTCGACAGACGTCCGAAACAAAGTAATGTACTTATATCAACTTAATACTTAGGTTTATTACAAATAAAACTGAACATTTTGTTTGTGGACAGGTTGAAGAAACAACGTGTAAAATTTGGTAGCAAATAACGTTCAACGAAAGTTGGAAAACGTGAAAATTATTCTGAATCGCAGAGGGATTTAGATCAGTACGTTTTATGCCATACAATATTTATATTTGTACACCAAACTACAATGTTATTATTGTTTATTAAAGTTCCGCACAGAGAAACTGGAGCGGCAGGTTTGCTCGATAAGACCCGAGCTTAGTGTCTTAACACAAATTGTATAGTAACAAGGTATCACGGAATTCGCGTTAGATAGCCTAGAACATAGGCTTAAGAAACGTAATTTCAAACGTGTTTCTCAATAAAAGTTCATTATACAATCTCTTTTAATAGCCTCTACTCTCGTTAAAAATAAGCCCATTAATTGTTCTCCACAGCATGAATACTTTAACAAAAGTCGGACAATTTTTCAATAATATTGGATTGTTCAGAAAGTTTGATATTACAAAAACTAGGGAAAGGTTTATCGAATCTACTAATTAAAAAATATTGAAAATAAAAAATGAAAAGAAGGAAAATATTCTTTTTCTTTTTTAATTAAATTTCTCCCAAACTGTTTACAAAATCCTAGTGTACGCGAGCAAGAAAATAAAATACGTGTTGAAGATTGTGATCCACAATGACTACTAAAACTGAAACTTTAATTAGACAAACAAAGATTATATCTCCAAGCATCCTTCCTTGGATTAAATTTTCCAATGCAATTTCTTCCCCTAGTTTATAGCTTAAGTACCCATCAGCGTTTCCTTGCTAAATCACGTCCAAAGCGTTTTCTCCTCCGCCACAAAACTTCTAATATGTAACCCCTATGATAAACCACCACCCTACGCTTCCCGGACTCGTTCATTTAACCCGAATCACCTCGACACCGAACAAACAACATCCACCCCACATATTCGCCGCTTTAACCCCTCGCGGTCTAGATTATTTTCATCGTTTTGTTCCATTCTATTCGTGCGAATTCAATCAACTGCGAACGGTGTGATACGAGAGCGTTCATTTTAACACTTCAGATTGTTAATTTACCTTGACGCGTGTAACACGAATAAACGAGGATATAGTTTCGATAAAATTTCTTAATAATTCAACCGAGAACTGCGAAACGTTAAATTCAATCCACGAAAAGAAAAAAAAAATAGACACAAGGAAGGAATTATCGATATAAAATCAAAATGGTGGTTCAGACTGCGACCGACATGAGCATCCAGGAGGAAACGAGCTGAACGTACCGTTGCCATGGACATCAAAACTATTAATCGGCAAAACGGAACTGCGTCCCTGACGAACGAGCCACCCCCTAACCGCCCCTTTGTCTCTGCTGCTCTAGCAGCGTTCCTTCCGCGTCATTAACGAACGACCTCGAACCGAGTGACAGAACTGGGCCGTATCTACACTATGGACGCGTATATATGCGTTTCTACACCCACGCGCAAAGATAACTATTCTTGCGTAAAATGAAAATCGTTTCTCAACCAGTGAAATCAATAAAAATCAATATTATTTTTAACGCATCGAAGACGAAAGATTAAAGTGCACCAAAATGGTCATCGATGTTTAGATGAAACATCTTATACACCCCATGGTCGTCCCTGATCCTTTCTGAACCAGACAGACTGGTAGTTTGCGGAGCCGCTTTAAAGTTCTCATTAAGCGATCGAGGTCTGTGGGACACTTCTGTGTCTCATTGTTTGCTTTGTTCGGTGTTTACGCCAGTCCGCCCAAGCTACACAGCGGCGGTGGCGTTACCGCTGGCGTCGACTAAGAACCACCGAACCTACAGAGAGGCGGAGAGACAAAGAAGAGAGAGAGAGACCGGTCACGAGGAGCGACGAGGAGAGCAGGTGAACGAAGGGGGTGAAAAGAGGATGGGGATGGCTTTCATTAAGCTTGCATTGTCCTAGCACCGCACTATTATAGCCGAGTGAATAACTTGGAGCCATCCGGTAGTCGAAGCGAGGAAAAGCCTCTCGCTCCTTTTTTTAACCCTCTCCTCCCTTCTAAACTCCATCCTCTACTTCTCTCAGCTGCTTTTCTCCCGTTTGGCTTCCTCCTATCCTCCATATTTCTTCGAATATCTCCTTTCACCGATTTATTTCGCGAACCTCGACACCCTTTCAAGTATTAACCTTAACTTTAAAATGTAACTTATGTTACCGCAGAAAACTTTGATTTTATAAAGCGTATTTTTCGAGATATCTTTTTCCTTTCAACTGTAATTAACATTTGGGATTCTAATTGTAACATTTATCCTCTAGAGGCAAATTCGCTTCTAAAACGGTTCCCTCCTGTTCTAACAACAAAACACCCTCTGCACATAAAGAGACGCGAGCACACACCGCGCGTGTGTGTGTTTATTCTCGTTTACCTAGTGTTCGATAAATCACACGTCCGGGACCTGTTCGATACGAAATACCTTCCCTACGCTCCAGCATCCTGTATAATTCTCTTCAAGCCGGTCATGAATTAACGCGAGACGAAAACGACGGCAGATTTTTGTTAGCTGGTTCACGGGAACAGGAAGAAGTGGAAGAGCATCTTCAAAGAAATTTTTCTGCCGTTCCTGCTGGAACGCTCGTAAACCTTATACGGGCCGTTAAGCAAACCTATACCCCATAGGGCGGAAAAAAGGGGTTTCACCGAGGGTACCGTAGTAACCTAACCTTGCTCCATAGTTGCGTAGCTACGTGAAAAAGAACCGAAGCACGCTTCGACCGTGACTTTACAGACGTCTGTAATTTGTACCGCCAGATAGATGTTGTCAACGATACTATGGTCAACGGGAATTCGTTTGGTCTGGAATTTTAGGTAATAAAGAAAAGTAGCATGGAAAATGAAACGGAGAGAAGAATGGTTTAAAATAAATCAAGCGGAAAGAAGTAGCAATATTTTCTTAGAATTTAATTTCATAATTTAAATGCATTTGCTTTGGCGAAAATTTAATAAGAAATCCTTTGAATTCTATTAGTCATATTTTCTTGATACAAGCTGCAGTACCGAGGATTTGAAATTTCAGAGGAAAATTATTTTCGATTTATAACACAATGGAACGGAGGACTAAAATGAAATTTCTCAACATATGTCAGGAACAATGTCCCATAATTAAACGTCGGGCGTAGAGCAAAAAGCAGCATGAAATGCATTCTCATCGTGGCCCACGGGGCAAGGGTTACGGCCACGGCACGCAATGCTTGCCTCGTAACCAAGTTTAAGTTCTAGTTTATTGGATCACCGGTGACCATGCAGGTAAGGTAAGCCTCTGAAATGCGTGCTACGTACAAAGCGTCCGCCGATTGTTACCGCTGACCAAAGCTCGAGGATCGTTACGCGAACGCTGCTCTTCTATTCTCCTCCCCCTTTTCCCAGCTGGATGGAAATTTATTTCCAACGACCCACTTTTGCCGGGAGTAACGCGCGGAAACGCGACGACTAGCGCGAATTAATAGAATACGCGCGTAGGTCAGCCTTTATCGCTGACAGTGTTTATTTTACGGGAGGACGCAGAGGGTAGTTTTATGGTGTTGTAAGGTGGTAATAGGTATTAAAAAATACCGACTTTGTTTAATACAATGGCGAGGAATCTACTATTATTTCGTGCAAGGGGAAGATATTAAACTGTGATTTCAAATGTTTAAGTACCATAAATAGTAATTTCATGGGAAACTATAAATAGAAGAAATCAAAGGGAATCATTGATTTCTCGAATATCTTCAAGTAACTTGGGGGCGGATAGGAAATTGTAATCGTAAGTTCATACAGTTTCTCGATCTTAACTTTGTAGTTACCCTCTAAGGTATTACCCGAGTAACTAAGGAAGCCTTGCTACCTGCCTAAGCATTCTCTTGTTTCTACCTAATTACCGAGCATCAAGCGAGCTTCATGAAGCTGCTATTAATCTTGCTCGAGCGCGTGGCAAGACCGAAATCCATGGGGTATAGCGGCGCGTTTTGATATTGTCGAGAACACAACGTCGTGTTTAATAACCAACCACTTTGTAAACAGTTTTTGATGAATGTATGTAGGACGCAGATTGCATATTTACATCATAAATGATATTGCATCATTTCCAAGCTTACACCTTCCAATTAGTAATAAAATATAAATTAACTGGAATCGTTAACGGTCTGACTAGTAGAATACAGTCAGTTGATGGTTGAAAGATTATTAGGTGGTCAGGCAAGTAGTACGAGTAAATAAATGATCAGACATAAGACGCAGCGCTTTTAAAACGAAACTACATGACGCAAAGCAACAACAGGAATGATAACAAGACATCAGAGAGTACCAGGAAAAGAAGCAATTAAAGAACAAAGAATCAACAGAGACTTAATGAAAAAAACAATGAAAATGAAACAAAAGGAAACATCAGAGCAATTGCAGCAAAGCAAATCGCGCTCTAATTAGAAGATAACCATCCCTGTCGCGAATGGTCGGGTCGCAACGAATGCTTCGCGTGATTCGCGGGATAATCAACGAACCTGTTTGTCACGATCCCGATGTATCTGGTTACCGTTGAAGTAGCTACTCAGAATAACGAGATAATTAACGGGGTCCAGAGAATGCGTGATTCTACCGACAGTTCCCTCGCCGAGGATGATACATCCACGTTGCATAATTCATAGGGATCAAGAAGAAAGAACAACGTTTGGTAAAAAAAAAGGCTCCAGCAGGATATAAGACTATCGAGAAACGATTAATCCTGGAAGAGGGATCGGTATCCCGGACGACTGAAACGCGATATTACCCCGGGGACCCCTAATTCAGCCTAATTGCTCGTTTATGCGAATCCTTGAAATATTTATGAAGCTTTATGAGAATTTTTCATCCCTTCGTTTTGAAGAGCGTACCCGGGGCGGCCGCGATTTTTGCCATGGCAATCGATCGTTTTCGATATCAAAAGCTCCTGGGTCCGGCTTCGACCGGAGGGGGGAATACGCGTTTCGCCGGACTCGTTTTAAAAACACCACCCTAGCCTTCTGGAACGGAAAGAAATTAAAGAGGAACCGTTTTGCGAGGTAGAAAACGCTTCCACGAGTTCGCCAGAATGGAAGCATAATACTAGCGTTGAAATTTATTCCAGCTTCCCTTTGAAGCTCGGTAAAGGATAAAGCCTCTCGGGTAGGTTAGCTCGTCGGACACTGGCAATAAGTGGAAAACGGAATGTGCAGAATATATGACGGATTAACGTAAAGGAGGAACGTTAAGGTGGGATAAGGAATGGAACTATTAAAGATCTACCGGCTTCCTCTGAGCACCATATCGAGGAAGTTACTGTAATTCATCGGAGGATAGTGTTGCAATATATTCGGTTAATGTCACACGTAATATCGTCCTGCGTGGAATCGATTTTTATTTTCTACTTGAAATATGTTGAACGGTATTAAAATCTGATGGATATATAGAGGATAAGTTTTTCGGAAGACTTTTTAAAACCGAATACCAATATATCCGAGTAATCTTTTTCTCAAGTAAATCGAAGTTAAATACGAATTAGAAAACCTTAACGTTCCTAGATAAACCTGTCGTTGCCAGAGAAAGCACCTGTTCCGTTCGTTGGAAAGTATTTCGACTTACGGATAATTAGTTCCGGACTTTTTCCTTGAAATAAATTGTGTTTAAACCAGAGACAGATGTAGCCGGAGTTTCTTCGTTAAATTTCATTGGATAGCTCCGAGCTATCTTTTCTATCAAATTAATCAATCCATTCAAAACTACTACGATATTTTATTAAAAAAAGTTCTATCCAATTACGAGGAGAATAAAGATAATCAAAAACGATTTACAAAGTCGATGGCCGCTTTTAGAGACGACAAAATCCTTTGAATTTCAGTTAATGGACAAACGGAATGATTTGGAAAAAAAAAGCCAAAGGGAGTCTATCGAGGTTTTGGAAACGAAACAAAACTGCCTGCAGCGAGCTTACGTTGTTTCAATTTTCAAATGGCTCTGAGGGAAGAAACGAACGAGTGGCAGGTGAAATAGGGAGGGAAGGGTTCAGAATCGTCAGCGCGTTGCTTTAACGAAGCGTCGTCCGCATCGAGGATGGACATTCATTTTTACTCGTACGCCAGCTTTTCTGGCGTTGAAAATTACGCGACTGACGGGTTCAGAGGTCGACGACGTTGAAGGTGAACGAATGGAAGGGCGGAAAAACGTCGCGATAGAAAAAGAATAGGCTAACGTGGATATAGAAACGTGAAAATATGACAAAACGAGTGGAAAAAATAATTATTAAGCTAAGGATGATTATGGGTCATCGTTTTACAAATAATAAAATAACAAAAGGAAAAGATAAGAGATACACTTGAGTGTTATCCACGTACGAATAAAGGGTAAAAGATTTCCCAACAATTTGAGTCGGACGTCGCCAACAGTGGCGGGTGTAAAGCTGTGCTCCGTGGCTTCCGGAACAAAAGCGCGAAACGTTATGGCGTCCAGACGCGATTGTGCTTCAGAGCCACGGCCTGTCTGGTTCCGCGCGAATGTTTTCACTTTGCCAGGCCGCATCGTGTAATCCTCGACTTACGACAAAGCAGTAAACTCCCTCGACCAAGCGTACTTACAAAGACTTGATTCGAGCATTCAAAAGTGACGCTAACGAGGTTGAATTTTTCATTTCGACACGTTCCATCGCTCTTATTCAATCCTTCTAAACGTTAAATAATTCTTAGAATTATATATTATTTTTTTTTACTGCAAGAAATGTTTAAATCTCAAGCCATATATTTTTCGAATATAACTTCCCTGTAATTTAATCGATTCTGAAAACCCTTGAAATTTGAAAACTGTCCAGCAAATCGAACGAACGGGAAACAAATTTCATTCTTCGTCCATGGAGCAAACATAGGATGGTACACGGTACACGGACGTTACACACCCAGTCAAACACGGAGCAGGGATTTTAACATTTTCACCAGTTCCCAACGACAAAAGCTCTCGCTCGTCAGCGATTCCACGCGCCGAGGTGCCATAGCGCGGAAATTTGAAATTCAGATTAATACGGGAACGCGGAATCGTTAACACTGCAAAGGTCTACCCGCCTCGGTGCATTACCATACACACGCTCCGCACACTTCCAAATACACACTGGCATACATATACAACGATTCCCTTCTATGTCTCGCGCGCATATGATTCCATCCTGATGTTTACCTGTGTCACGGCTCGTTGAAGAAGCTCGCTGAGAGAACACGTGGATCAGAACGAAGACAAGCTGACGCAAGCTCAAGAGATCGTTCAACCAGTGTTTTCGCAATAAATTCGTTGTCTCGAAACGTGGATCACGCTTCAAAGCGTTGTTCCCTTCGACTTTGTCAGTAAAATTCAGGATCAGAATAAAAAACAAATTGAAATTGTAGCTTTTAGACGAATAAATTTGACTCCTAGCGACGGCTATAAAAATCCTCTAAATAGAATGCAAAAATCTTTAGAGACGAGGGTAAAATAAAATTTGTAACAGAGAAAGATTTTTCAACTATCAGAAACGAGAAGAAAGCAGTTGGGTTCGTTCGATTTCCAAGCTGGACCCCGTTGGGAAGAAAAATCCTGTAATGTGAGATTGTTAGACAAAGAGGGTCGGAGAAGTTCTTTTTTCGATGATCACAGGAGCCCCGTCTTTTTCACGGCACTGCCTTGGAATACTAATACTAAACTTCGTCCGTTAGCGACGTCAAAGACTTTTTTACATAGAGCTCGGCTGGCACGTGAGAGAAATCAAAATTGCGACAGCCTGTATACGAAAAGAACGTGCCTCTCAGCCTATAGAATGGAAAATGATCCTACTGTCACTTCGAAATCATGATCGTACTTAAACTTATTAGATATATTGATCAAAATGTACCAACTTTTTATTAGGTATAAAATATTCATTTTATGATAGAATATATTTTATGTGAAAAAATTAAGTACTTTACAGAAGACTCATCGCGTATGATTGTTAAAATGTACCTTTGAAAGGGTGCGTTTTTGTGCAGCAACATAATGCACCCAGAAATGTTCCATATGCTTTATCTGAAAGCTCATCCCCCATTTTTTTTACATGTTTTCATGGAATCGCTTCGTTAAAGAATCCTCTGTGTTCGTTTCCTTTTTTTTCTATCTACCATTATTCCCTGTCCTGCTTTTTCCAGCGTCGTCGAAAGATATTAGTTATCGAATTCCGATAATAACGCGTCAAAGATGACGAAGCCGGTGTAAATAAGCCAGGAAATTGTTACTCGTCGCAGTGAAATTGAAAGTACGAGGGATAACAATGATTCTCATCGTGTATCCTCGTTTACTGACTTCTACCGACGTTTCCCCGAGATGCTTTTTACTATTATGAATACACAACCCATTTTCTGGGAACAGGAGCAGTAAATATGCAATGTTTGAAGTCAATTATTCAAATAAACAAAAATAAAAAATTACCTCAAAAATGATATTTAAAATAAAATTTGCCAAGTCCGTTTCCCAGAAACAAATAAAGAATTTAAGATGTATCAAAAGTATCTTTTCGTAGAAACGTTTCCCCGAATGTGTATGTCTGCTCAAAGTCGAAGACACTAACGGACGAGAAGAAACGTCCCGAAGGGAGGCTCAAGCAAAGATGAATACCGCAGGGATAGATGTTTATACAACCCAATTTTTCGCTCGATTGCTACCGTTACGCGATTCCGTCTCTTTGTTCCGTCTCTTCAGCGATATTTTCTTTAACCATGCGCTCGCCGTTAGTCGACTTTCACAGAGTTCGTGTGTGCAGCTTACGCCTTCGTTCCGTATTCTCTGTGTGTATCTCTGACGAAATTACATTTTGATTCAAAGTGTTCAAAAACAAGACCCTTCTGTTCACCAAGTAAAGTTTCAACGCGAATAAGTAAACAGAGGAGCTGTTTAATAATTCCCCGCTTTGGGAATTAATTCCCAAATTGCAGTAACCGCTCGCTAAATGACCGCGATGTAACATAAAACATCCCCTGCGTACAGGCACTAATATAATTAGATACTACGCTTGATAATTCCTCGTTTCTTCGAAAAATTCATCTCTAGAGCGCCAAAGACTCGAAGGAAAATATCGAACGTCTATTTGAAGAACCGAACACAGCCGAAAGGAAAGAGAAAAACGAGCAGCAACGCGTTGTTTCTACGAGGGTCGGTGAAAGAGGGAAGGTAAAAAAGAGGAAGAAGAGGGTCGTTGTTGATGGTGAAAAAAAGGCAGCGACGAGTGTGTAATTCCAGGAGAAAAGGTGCAGGAGAGAAAGGCTTGCGGCGTTGTTTGTTGCCTCATTGCCCACGGTTAACTGCCGGTAACAAAAACATTCTGCACACCGACTAACGTTACGTTCTATTACCGTGACTCGTGTCCCCATCCGGCTTCCTGGCTTAAACCTTTCTCACCGCGTTTTAACTCGCGCCTCTTGCCCATCGTTGATGAAAACGCTTGTGTTCTTAACAAGCACGTTACGAGAACATATTCTACCCTTATTTCCATGGAAAAATATTCTATAAAATTGTGTTCCATCAGTATATCAACGTTTTAACGTTTTACTATCGCCCCTGATCTATCTTATACTTTTAAGATAGTTATCCGGCCTAAATCGGAGTTCATTTACAGGTGAAATTTAAATTAATTCTGTTAATTTTATCAGGACACGCGGATCGTTCGAGCAGAGGGTATAAGAGAAAAAGTTGAAAAAGCAGGATTACTTTAGCATAGCAAACCCGTCTCTCTCTTCATCCATCGTCCCGATTCTGTTTCACTTCCTTATTCTCGCTTAGGATGTTCGATCTCGGCGGCCTCCATTGAAAATTCATTTCATCCGTCGGATCCCATGGCCAATCTTCCCTTCCATTTAATCCCGAGATGCCGACTGAGATATCCTCTTTGCTGATAGTCAAAGCGAGGATCACGAAGACGTTCCAAGTCGGAAGTTAACTTGTTCGGGAAAGGAGGATCCGAAGTGGCAGCTGACTGCATTACCCCGGTTAAGAGCGCCAGTATTCATCGCAGGAAACGTTTACGATTCCATGAAATAGATCTCGCGCCGGGATTCAAAAGGGGTCGCACGCGGCCCACCTCCCCGCATCGACTTTTTCTTTCCTTTCTACCGTTTTCGATCGTGTCAGCGATTTCTTACGATCCTATACGGACAACAAATAGAGACAAGTGGACTACGAACAGCTGCCAACAAGAAGAAACGCGCAAAACCGCGAACGGATCTAGCAAGAAGTTTTGTATTACTCGAATAAATGGATTTATAAAATATTATAGAAAATATTTATTATTATTCCCTATATAAAATCTAACCTTAGAAAACAGGATTTGAGCATTTAAATGTCCTACTTACGAGTACCAATTTCCGGCGAACGATCGTCTAGAAATCCAACCCCCGACTAAATACCTCCACCCCCTCCTCTTCATCTGTCCTCATCATTACTTGCAGTTTTCCATCAAGCAACAGCCAATCTCGTTGCAACGTCCGTCAACGATGTTCAGACAAAAGAAGCCGAAAATAAAAGGCTGGCCGAGGGGTTAAATGAAACGGGGGAAAGGGTAAGAGGCGAACGAAAGGATCGTTCCCTGTCTGACGATGTAACGGGTATTGGCCTCTTTTGGCGCGGAGACAACTCTCGCTAATCCCCCTTTTATCCAACGGAGTAACGTAACTTTGCGTTCCATTCGGGAATATCTTCGAAAGGGAGGGTAGGAAGAAATGTCGCGGCAAACGTCCAAGCCGTTTCTCGCTTTTTCCATCCCCCTTTCGAATAAGCGGGGGAGTCGAGACGAAAGGACGCGACTTTTAAGCGGGAAGAAATCTTGGCCAAGTCGAAAATCGAGTCCTGATTCTTTGCAAAGACTAACGGAGAAAGGGTAAAGCTTCTCTTCACGAAATATGTCTTTCATTTTTTTCAATCTCAAGTTTCGAAGAATAGGAATAATCCTTGTGTTCTTTCACGAAAATTGCCGACACTTTTGAACAGCACTGTAGGGAAGCGAGTTCGTTTTCGATCGAAGGTTCGACAGGGTGCGTAGTCGCGTAACTTTCGATATTTTTTTTACTCTCGAAGCAGAGGAGAGCAGAAAGGGAGGAATTTTCCCTGCAACTCCTAATCGAACCGTGAAACCACATTCGATATTTGCCGTGTCGAGTGGCAGCGGAATTTTTGTCCCCGCACACGAGTTCAGGAAGCTTTAAAATATAGGTCTCCGCCCGAGAATCTCTCGTCGACTCTTGTAACAAGAGTAACGAAGGGTACTAGAAAATAGGCTACGCGAACCACCCTCCTTTCAAATTTCAGAAAACAATCAGAACACGAGACTCTATCATTGTTAAGACAGATTTGGAATAAACTGAGAGAAAATAAGTGTACTTTGAAATAAAATATCATCCGAGAAACAATATAAAATTCAAAGCCAGATTGAAGCCCTAAATCATTCCTCGAGTCAGCAAAGACCCATCCCTCGAATCCGAGGATTAATCAAGCGCCTAACAGACATTTTCAAACATCCAACAACCATCAGCAGCAATTTCTCGATCGGGGAGAGCACAAATTCACCCTCGTCAATCGTTCGACGACGGAGTTAGAGGGTGGGGGGTTGTTACAAGCACAGTTCGCGGGAGAGTGGAGTCTGCCTAAATGGAACGACGGAAGACGTCTCCTTAGTTGGTCGCTCCTATAGAAACTCGCGTTTCTCGGCCGATCGCGATGCGAAGCTTGTAAATCAATTACAAGTGGCGCCGGTAGCCGAAATGGCACGTACCTCGAACCAAGTCAACTCGTCCCCCTTTAACTTCGACCCCCCTTTCGGAGACGGTGACGTGATCGGCAAACTCATGCGCACGTTCTTAGTTTACGATTGAGGAAACGTCGAAGTAGCGAGTGGAACGTCGCGAATAGAAGTCTTGTCGGTTGAAGGGATCGTTTGATAATAGAAAGCATACCGCAGCCCCGAGCTTCCGGTGTTCCTGATCGATGCTGCGCGCCTCCGTTAGCGGCTGGGCTCCTTCCGGTGGGTCACGTTTATGGGGACTCGTCACGCGGACGGATGAAAGCAGATCGTTAACGACAGTAACGAGGCTCGTTTCGTAATCCAGGAACGACCGTCTGTGGCTTCGCCAGTTCGTAACCGACATCCGTCCTTTCCCTCGGGACAATTAGTTAAATTACTGCCTACTGAAAATCATTGACGTCCTTGCGGCCGATTAGCCTCGTTAGATACTCCCTACCGGTTGCTTGAAACTCAACGACGACGACGCGACGAGGGGTTTGGGAGTGGCGGCGGAGGGGTGGATTCGATTTTAGAAGAGGGACGGTGACACGATGGCGAAGCTGATGTTGGATGGTGGTTGGTTAAGAGTTCGAGGTGGTGGGTTAGCTTTGTCTGTAGCACGATTCGAACGTGTCATGGGGGGGAGAGAAACTCGTTTGTAACGCGGGTGGTCACCAAAGAATTACACCGGATGGAGAAGGTAGCCCCGGCTTAAACGGTTGAATTGTTCGAATATCCTTTCTTCGTAGCTGGTGCTTTTCGCCTAACCTTCTCGTTATCGGTTCTTTGACTACATCGATTCGAGCCTTGCCCCACGCTTGTAACGTGTTCTTACAATGGTTCGTTATGGGACGGTGGTTTTCTTCGGACGATCCGCTCGGACAGCGGTTCGTTGCAATCGTTGAAGAAGGAAATCCTGTCAGAATTTTTTCCTCCCCTTTCGAGGCAAATGCTTCGAGAGATTGAACGAGAGAATTTTCAGAATCCTTTGTGGAAAGAAGTTCGAGGCTCGTTTCCGGGAACCGAAATCTTTTCATTCCGATGAAAAACCTTGATTTCTTTTAAACGCTTCTTCGAATGCAATCTATCGTTTGTTCTTTCTTTGAAATTCAAAGAGCGTAAGATTCTTTCGACTGTTTTAGTTGATTAAATCCAATTGAGAGAATGAAAAGTTATATAGTTAGTTGGGGTTTAATTAACAGAGAACAATTAAACGAACGCCGTGATTACGCGTGACGAAGAAAGTAGAATAGGACACGGCCTAGTCAGACAAGTAGAACGCTATTGTGCTTAGTCAGACGAGGTGAAAGGAAACGTATATGGTCAGCCAAGTGGAACGGACCAACGTGTAGTCAGACAAGTAGAATGCAGTGGACTTAATCAGCCAACAATGTAAAATACGATATAACCCATGATACTTAATTGCAAATGTTTTAAAATACTTGAATACAATTATTAAATCAATTTTATGCCAATAATCAAGCTTTTCAATTAAGAAGAAAAATTGAAAAGCCTCGTTATATGAAAACTTACAATTATCTAATACTCCAGGAAATATCTAAGAACGATGAAGCTATCAAACCAGAAATTCCTAGGAGGAATTTAATCGTTAAATCTAATCGTCTCGTATCATTAGACTTAGACGACCAAACTCGCGCCCGAAGCATTGGCAATCGAACGTATTAATACGTGTATAAACGCTTCGCGGATACAGATATCTCGATTACAAGGCAATCACTGTGGATGGTGTGCGTGTGAATGGTCGATGTGGTGGAACGAGAAAACACCTGTTATTCTCGCTCCATTATTCCCTAGCTCATTGTTAACCGGCGCCGGTTTGATCTCCAAGGAAAATGGCCTTTAATGCTCCGAGTTATAATCTAAATTCCGTATCTACCGGATCGCTTCATCTCCTTTCGAACGTCCGTTTCAACTTGCTCGTGTCCTACATTCCGTCGAAGAAACGATCCAGAGACCGGGAGGATTATTGTTGAGAAACTTCCCAACTCCCCGATGTCTCTGAATATAGAAAACAGTCACGACGTTTCGCTAATAATCTCAATTGATCGCGTTAATTGCGATTCCGAGAAATGTTCATGGAAAACTGTATCAATTCGAGCGTGCAAATACGTGAAATATCGTAAAAAGATTAAATACGAAACGGAGCGATTGTAAATACAGAAAAATATGGAAAAATATTAACACAATACAAAGACTAAACGTTTCACTGAAATATTTGCGTTGATGTTTAACGAAAGAATGAAATTATTTTCAAAACTAAAGCAATAATTCCTCGACATTTCGCAACCGAGATATCCAACGACAGAAACATTCCGAAGTTTTGGAATTGCAAAGTAACCGTCCCAGATGTTCCAGATGTTCAATATAAATCAACTGAATATTATTAGCGAAGTAAATTAGATTCGAAAGCCGTGAATTAAGTTGACTTTCTCTGTTTCAATTATAATCGCTTTTATTAGACACAGGTTTTTAAAACAATATACTATTGCAGCATTTTAAGATTTGATGTGCAAACATTAAATTTTGTTTCGTGAAAGAAGACCCTTTTTCAACTTGACGAATAAACAAAATATGGTACATACTGTATTAAAATTGTTGCCTGAATATTCTTTCATGTGTCAGCGTAATCCTGTATTATTAACGCGCACGAATTTCTCTTGCAAATCCTGCATCAAAGTACATTATTTGTTCATTTATACGTTTTTGTATACACGACTTGGGTGCTTGTTTTATTTCACACTCGTAATGCAGCTTACAAATTCAAATATGAAGAGATATGAATGATATTTTTAATACAGTTTAATTGTAATTTCAATTTTAATTATAATTTGTATACTGAAGGATCGTTAACCCATTTATTTCCATCGTTGCGTGAACAATAAAAATGCATGTATTCCATGGGAATATAAATAAAACTTTGTAAATTCTTCATTTCCGAGAAAGCAAAGGAATTCGAATAAGTATAAAAATAAGGGACGATAGTATAGCGTTCTTTCACTGCGAAAACGCATAATGTACCGTTTGATTACATAAATTTTCAAGACAGTTTAGCAATTTTCGAGAGTTTCCAAGTTTCGTTGGAAAGTTTCGCCTTCGAATTTCTAAGTCCTCGTTGAGAAACCCGCCGAAAGTACGAAGTTAAGTAAGAAATAAAGGCAAAGCACCCGGCAAGAACGTAGCAACATTTCACGGAATGAAGCCGAAGCGTTAATTAAAAGTGGCTGAAGATCATTAAACAGTTTTCCCCTTTCAGTCATCGAGTACTAAAGCGTTGTAATAAAGAGACTTACATACCTGTAGCTACTCTGTTATTATGGTAATTTTCAATAGAAGAATTCTAAATTTATTACGAAAACACGTGTAGGATTCTACCCTTCATCAAAATTCTATTACCTACTTTTAGAATGGCGATTATTTTAATTAAAAATTGTTATTCGTTAAATTTGAATGAACAACTACATCAGAAAGTAATTTGAATATACTTTGAACACCCTCGACGATTTTACGACGACCTTAACAATCGTTCAAGTTCACACTGGATCCTCAAGATTTGTCATTGTCACTTTCTCCCGAATCGTAACGGAACATCTTCGAATAGAAGGTTTCGGGGTAATGATGTTATTATCGCGTATAAGTGAGAGTCTCCGGTTCGAATGATAGCGTCGCGGGACGCGTCACTGTCACGCTTCGTCTCCTTAAGCTCTTCTCCCTTTGCAAAAGAGGGGTTACCACCCTCACCTTATCGGCTGTTCCTAGTTTCCTACCCCTCTCTCGCACGACCCATTCACGTCTCACTTAGGAGTGCTTTCAATCAATCATATTCAAATTGAAGGCGCGCGATGGTTCGCGAGTCGCGACGATCCTTGCGACGACGTTGACGCGAATCCTTCAGAAATACCAGTCCCTGCTCCTTCGTTTGGAAAATCTAGGCTTACGAATTCGAATCGAATGAAAGAATAATTTTTCTTCTTTCATTGCTGCTTGTCAAATAAAATTGATGAATACTCGATTAAATTAAAGATCCCTCGAAAGCATTATAGAAAACAAGAGGTAAGTTCCAGGCGAACTAATAATCAAGAGGGTCGCTAGTAAAAACGTTCTCGAATTTGCTTACGAGTAACGAGTCGCGGATTTGTTTTCAGCGCAAGAGAAGAGAACTTTTGCGATACTGTGGAGATGAAAAAAAAAAAAGAAAAAAGCACAAGGAAGTTTCTTACTGACTGTGAAACTAAATTGCTGGCAAAAGCTCCTGTTTGTAAGCCGAAGAAATGAATCTTGGATCTTCTGGCTCTTATAGAACGCGAAAAACAAAACTGAATACTGAGAAAAAATTTGTAATTCATAAATTGTACTTCAAAAATTAATAAATAAATTCTCAATTTATATCTTTTGTCATAAATTTTCTATCTTCTTTCTTTCCTCTTCCCTAGGGAATAAATAATTTGACCCTATTTATTAAACAATATTTACTGTTAAAAAATTTTCATCCGTAAAGTAGATTTGGTGTGAAAAATTTTCACAGCAAAATTGCTTAAATGATAAATTACGCGGAGGCCTTTAATAAACGTGACTAGCCACGTAATGCAAACATTTTCTGTTTGCACGCTATAAATGTTGGTGCAAATTCAAAACACAGAAAATTGGAAAGAATTGCTGGTGTGCGCGTTGTATCGTTGCTTTCAACTCCCCATGTTTTCTGATCTACATTTTAAAAGAAAATATACATATATACGCGAAACAGGGGCTGTTTTAATACTGAAAAAGTTACTATGGAGAGAATCGTGCATGTTCGTGTGGTCGTTTTAACACACCCCTCGACCGGATGGTTTTTATAAAAAGGTTGCATAAAAAGGTTTCACGGAAAAGGTGTTTTGACATAAACGTTAAGTGAACCGTTCTATCTACAAGATTTCACTTTTTCATAACAGGGTCTTTGACTTTGAAATAATTCGGTGGTCTGAAATAAATCTACCTTATTTAACGTAAAATCAACTTATGAATTTCACAGTAATTCATTTCGAAGCCAAAAGTTAAAAAATTGAAATGGAACTTTTAATTTATTTTAAAATGTCCTATATAAAAGTTATTGTTACGGTATTAAATTTTAATATATTAAAGCTGCAAAAATTTAATTTAAAAAAGACACACGGGGAATCTAACATGGGGCCTTTGAAATTGCATTCTCTATGACAAAAGGAAAAGAAAATTTGGATCATTCTTAATAATAAAATTAAGGTTACCACGATAAGTGAACGACCCGGTACATGCATACTGTTATGCGTTGGCGTTGAAAGCGGCTGAAAAGCCGTTTGAAAAAAAAAGCAAGAGGAAAAGAGGCCAGACGAAGAGAGGAATTCTGCAGGAAGGGTAGAGCGAAGAGAAAAAGCGTGTGCAGCGGGTTCAATTTCGTCCCTTTAGAAGAAGAGATATCGACGTCATTCATAGAGAGGCTTTTCGCGCCCTCTCACCGTAAGGGGAACGTAATTATAGGTATCCCTTTCATCCAACTCTGGAATAGATAGATTCAGCCGGCCAACTAATCCAGCTAATCCCTCTTCTAGGCTTTCAACAGGGCCCTTCACGCGGCTTCGATCCCATCAGACGATGCTTATCATTTCGCGGCTGGTTTTATTAAATGCGTCCTCGTGTCAGGTCTCGATGATCTCATCTTCAGAAACGTCTATCCGATGAGACGACTACCATCGTTACCTCTAAGATACTTTTTTCTTTTTATTTTTTATTCGACGAGTGCTTTCACTACCACTAATAAAAGAGGAACCTTAACTGTCTCATTTAGATTTTAATGAATTTTTGTAAGATGATGGTTTAGAGATTTCTAATGATATATGAGAAATATTAGATGTAGGTGAAAATTGTAAGATTCCCAAATTTTGAGGCTTCTAATTTCTAAGGTTCTCATATTCTAAGCTTCTAAAATTGTAAGATTCCTAAACTTCTAAAATCCTAAGGTTCTAATATAATTTTAAGCTTCTAATATTTTAAGCTGCTAAAACTCAAGCTTTCAAAATTGTAAGCTTCCAAAATTCTATGGTTACAAAAGTATAGTAGGATTTCAAATTAATATAATTCTTGAATTCTATAATCAGCTGTAGTAGTTTCACTAGTTCAACAACGGGTTGTTCACATTGTACAACAACATTCGCGTTTACGTATCGTTATCACATAGCAATGTTTGATGGAATAGCGTGTTACCTGAATCGATCATGTTGACAAAATGATGTAAATGCTCACAGATGAACGATAAACAAGCCAAATAACAGCAACCAACGTAATTATCAAACTGTACCGATGTGCAGGGAAATAATTTCACAGGCTCGAATACACACAACAGCTCTTACCTGCTCGAAGTCCAAAACTAAATAACCACGAAACACGGTCAGCGAAATCAACACCTGTTGATATTCAGCGTATTTAAGAAACGGCTGATATGTTTATGTTCACTCATGTTGTAACAGGAATGTATTGAATCTGTTTTAACGAAAGACCTTCGAGCAGATAATTTCTTGTCGATTCTGATAAAAGCAATTACAATTAATATTTTATTGAAATTTTTCTGTATGTTATCCATTAAATAAATTTGTAATAATCCAAAGATTCCATCGTTTCTTTTAAAAATGCAACATTTCATTTGCAATTTTCTTATTGCAGTTTCCATGCACGCCGCAGATTCTTTCTTCGCGAATTGAAATATTGTAATGCGGGGAACAATGAAAGGCCGAGCAGAAGATCGAGGAAACGCGCCAGAGTAATTACTTCGTCGTGAAAATGCGAGTACTAATTTCATGGCGGAGAAAAAAAAAATAGTAGACACGTTGGATAGAACGCGACGAACGAGACAGAGAGAAATGAAAACTGAGGGATCTTTTAGCAGGAATTAAACGCGTGCGCGTGTTTGAAACGGCACGAGTGCTCTCGTACACGATGAAGATGATATCTCGCTGTTTTGATGAGAAAGTCATTTCGCGCGCACTCATAGAACCGGAAATCACGACGAGCTTTGCGTATAGTAATTTTGCGTAGCCCGTTACGCAACCGTGCACGTTGCTCTTTCAGATCCTGTCGGAGTTTTATCGATGAAAATACTACGATAATATCGCGAAAGTTCAGTACCAAGCTTCGCCAAATAACAACTGTCTAAGTGCCATCGAAACATTTCCGAGCCATGAAAAATTAATGGGAACAGCTTTCAACCGACAATCAGATTTATTTCGTACACGATTGGAATTTATATCTTGATTGGGTAAATTCATTTCGAGGAAAATATTATGATAGAAAAACAACGGAATGTTTAAATTGTAAGGGAATCGTTTTTAACAACGAGTTAATTAACACTCTCATTAAACACGCCTAATAATTTCATTTGAAAAACTTAAGCAGAAAATATGGAAACATCCATTTTACTTAAGATCATTAATAACATAAATGCCCCGATACAAAAGGCTCAAAGTATACAAAGTTCGCCTTACATTTACCCGGGGAACAAAGAAGACAAAACGCGAAGGGAAACAGTTGACTCTTTCGTCCTTTTATCGATCTCTCTCTTCATTCCTTTAATAAGCGTTTAATACAACCGAGCCTTGAAATTTATTTCAGACGGGATTTATCCTGTGTTCCCGGTTGCGGTAACGCACAAAGGAATTCGTTGAAGTGGCAATTAGTATGCCGACATTTCGAGCGGCATAGATAACTAAGAATGTTATTATCTGCAAGCAAAAGGAATATCTCGATACCAATTTGCACAAAGCCCGCCAGGGGAGATGCTGGAATCGCGAGCACAATACTTCCATTCAGTCCTTTGAGAAATCACTCCTAAACGAGCTGGGAAACAAAAGGGGAGCAATAAAACCATGGTGTGTTTTTTTTTCTCCTTGCACCTGTCTCTTTGTTACGAATTGGACTCGTTTCGCCTTGACACGAAATTTCACTTAGACATGGATCTTCTATCGGTAAAAAAAAAGAAACTTTCCGTCTGGATTCGATCCCTAATATTTCTTTTAATTGAATCAATGGAACGAGAAAAAACAATACTCAATTTGTCTTTGGCTTCACGTTGGAAAAGATTCCTATCTTAATTACTCATAAGAAATTAATTAATTACTTCCTAATGATTTTATTTAATTTCATCTAATTTTCTCCTAACCCTTCACGAAAGTAATTAAAATTTTCTGTGATGCATCAAAGGGTGTCCTCTTATGAGAAAACTAATTTAATCACACCTAAATGAAACATACCCTAAAACAAAAGGGAAAAGGAAAAATCAAACGATGAAACGTTTTACAGTTTAAGAAAATCGAATCGCAGATGGATAGGGATAACAGAACCGGAAGTCGCGTGTGTATGTGTTACGCAGACAATGGACAAAGTGGGTCGCGTTACGTGTCTCTGAAGTGGCTCGTAAAGGCATCGAATGCCTTCTAAAACGTCCCCGGCATCCGTTCTGGCGGAAAATTTGCTCGCTCGGGTGTCGAGAGACGAGCGTTCGGAGAGTTTTCGTTTTCCTCGCAACATCCGGAACACAGGTACCATCCGAATATAAATTCGCGCGAAAAGGTGGAAAAAGGGCCGGTCTGCCCGTAGAATTTTCCCTATCGGAAGAAATCGCCCGGGAAACACCCGCATCTCCTTCCGGCATCTCGACAGTGTGCGAGAGTTGTTCGGCTAGAAAATATGCATCTTCCAGTGCTTCGACTCCGTTGCACGACGCCCGCATCATCTTTGACGCTGCGAGTATTCCCGTCGTCCGGAAAATTTCTCCCATGCTACGAATTTTTCCCCCAATTGCCCGGAAACAATTCCCACCCAGAGATATGCGACACGCGTCTACCAGATCAGACGTTAGCAAAGAAAAACGAGTCTCCTATCTTTATCTTTTTCTGTACTTGTTAAACAGTTTAAGATGATTTTTGGATCATTAAAACGTTAATCATCATAATTAAAATGGTCATTTATAATTAGACAGATTGGCTAATTTTTAAATTCAAGATTTTACGATATTTTAAATTTAATACTTTGCTTTTTAATTTTAGGTTCCAAAATAATGGAACAGAAATGGTTTAATGCTTTTAGATTCCTGAATTTTAGCAGACCAAGTAACGGAGGGATCGTGTCGAACAATCTCAATTAAGCAAAAAGTAGTTTACCAACCAAGAAACTTTCCACAAATTTCTGAAATCCTAATTAAATTTCGGACTTTCCCGGTTCGTAAACTAATAATGTCTTTTAAGTGCGCGACGCTTCTGTGTCCTCGAAAATAGCGAAGTATCCTGTCCGTACCATAAACTCAGTTTAACTTAATATCCTTAACGGTGAGTATAGTAACCGGAGGGGTAGTATAGAAGGAATATTTAGAATTAATGTTTCGACAGAAGTTAGTAAAAGAAAATGGTACAGAATATAGCAAATCAAGAAACTCCAGATACCTTCTTAGAAACTCCAAATACCATAGACAAATTTTAATTAAATTACAAGGAATTTTCTAAATTTTAAATTTTCTAAGTTTCTAAATTTCTAAATTTCTGAACTTCTAAAATCCTAAGTTTCTAAATTTCTAAATTTTCTAAATAGAACCGGCTCTACTTCTATTCCCTATTTCTATAATTCAATGAAAAATCGTTCCGTTATCCGTAAAAAAAGAAGAAGTTACACGCGTTCATTTTCATCAAAGATGAAGTTTCCAGGACTTCAGTATGCTCTCTGTTTCTCGTATTTGGAAACTTCTCCAATGTTTTTCAAAGAGCGGCGAATCATGAAAACGGGTTGATTGAAGTTTCCCTAGCGATTCTTTGGCAGATACAACGATATTCCTTTCTTGGCTGTCGTTCGTAACGGATCTTCGCGAAACTTGCCTCGAACAGAAACTTTTCGAAGCACCGTTGACTGATAATTGTACTCTCTTTGTACGCTTGGTGTGTGTCTTTCCCGAAACTTATATACGAAGTCGTAGGGATGATTGAGACTTCGACGAAATTACATCTAGCACTGTGGTTCTTCCTCCAAGAACAGTGTTTGAATTCATGTCTATTAAATTCATCTAAATTTCTGTTCATTCTTGTAATAACAGTCCTTTTTTTCAAAAAGTTCAAAGGAATGGTATTAAAATCCAACGGCCCAATTATTTCGAATAAAACCTTAAAGTCATTTAGATTTCTATCCCTTTTCCTTAGAGAAGTTAAATGATTATTGTCAAACGACCCTGTCATGAATTCAAAGATAAAATACTGTAAACCGAGATTGTTTATCGCGATCAAATTAAACTGGTTGATATCACGGAGGAAAGCAGTTTCCACGGTAGAAAAGAGATTTCATGTCCCTATCTCGCCCCGAGGAAGGAAACCATGAGATAACAGAACCGAGCAAGAAGAGAACAACGTTAACCACGCGTGGTAACACCGTAAACCATCTAACGTGTACGGTTTATTTTCTCATGGTCAACTTCTTACGTCGCTGCACGAGAAACCCTGCTAATTCAAGCCTCTACAAAACCATTTAACTAATCTAATGTTCAGCTTAACTTAAACTCTGGAAATTTATATTCATTGACGTGATTCATAGTAATACGGTAGGAAAACCATCAATTCTGAAAGGGTTAAAATCCCATATATTTCAATAGAATCTGACTCTGTCCACGAAAAGTCTATTCGAACAAGGGTTAATTAAATTTATATTTCAATTTCAATACCCTGCTCTTTAGTCTCTCGTCTATTCCCGGTTATATTCAACTTCTAATATCGCGGAAATCTCTCTAGCTCGTTCATCCCTCCAACGATCCACCCCTTCTTTCCAACCGGCGACCAAAGAGAGAGAGAAAAAAAAAGGAACACGAAAAAACGATTCGTGGAATTATAACACTTCCTGGCTGCTCGACTCGAATTAAGCCCATTTTTAAAACTCGTCCCGCGACCTGGCTTTTTTTTCACACGCCTGACCCGGTATCGCGATTTCTTCGAGCTAATATTTCAACGAGAATTGTGCTGGCTACGAAGTCTACGGAAATTAGATCTCGACCGTGGCCACCGGCAATTTCACCGCGGCATCAACTAAATAATACGCTCGTAACTTTCGCCCCCCTTGCCTGTTACGTCCTCGTGTTATTGTGAAAAGAGGGGGAGAGAGGGAGAGAGACGTAGCAAGGGGGATAAATAGCAATCGTTTCACCGGAGACGAGACTTCGGGGAACGAAGCTGTGATGACCACGGTGTGGAATTACATTGGTGATCTAATTGGAAAGGGTGAAGGGTTGGGTGGGACGGTATACTCCAACAAGAACGATGTTATTTGATAATCCTAATTTAATTGGAACACCGAATGTAATTCTTTTGATAAGTATAAAAATGAGAATCAAGAGAATACTACCCTTTCCAACCAAATTTATAAAAGTTTAATATGAAGAAAATTAAAGTACGGTACGAATTTGATGAATTAATAAGTCGAAAATAAATCAACCGAGTGTAATGTTCTAGTTGGAGTACACCGAAGTAGTTTGTCGTAGAAACTCGTCCAGGACGTGTGATAGTAATAAATTCTAATTGCTTTATTTGTTAGAACCACGTTTCCTCCGTAATTCGTGGTAGTCACTGAAGTGGAACACAACTTCCTACGTTCCCAGAAGTGTCATGCAAATTGCTTGGACGTTCAGATTGAAACGCTTGGACTTTCAAGAGTTAAGATGACTAGTACCATCGCGGAATACACGAATACATTTTACTATTCAGTCTTCTAATTCCTTGTTATTTCAGGAAAAATATCGGCTATTTTTAGATCACTAATAAATTAAAATTTCTACTATGATTTTAAATAAATAGAGTAAAAATTCACTTACATTGCACGTCCAGAAGGATGCTCGCATTTATGGGTATCGTTAGGGTTACATGACGAGCGACACAAGCGATGGTTGCGTTATGGTGTCCCCTAAGAACTTTAAGGTGTGCCCCGCTGCGCCTGCCAGGTGTCGAGGGCAACACGGTCAAATTGTCCGGTGGTTGTTCCGGACCGTCCAAAGTGGCTTGCGACAAAGTCATCCCCCATGCTAAATCGGGTGGTGGGTTTCCACCCTCGGCGGCACACTCCAACGTCAACTCTGACCCCTCTTTCACCGGCACGAACTGGTTTCCCGGATCCAACCTTCGCCCATCTATCAGCAGATACGTCCCCCGGGGCGCCTCTGCAACAAATCCAACCATCCGCTAAGTTCTACGATTCCTGACCCTGTAACGATGAAAAATCTTGTCGGATATATTCTACACAGTACGACTTCCCGACTGGATATTCCTTTACAAGCGTAGTCGCGATACTGTTTCCAAAGGGAGGATAAAAAGTAGCGACGTCAGGAAATACGGGGGTTGGATCGTGATGAAGAAGGGTGGGTTCACAGTGGCAGGGATTTCTCGTTTTTAGAGAGTGATTGCTAAAATTTTTAACGCGTTTAACTGTCACTCCGAAAAATATTGTTATAGGGATTATTAAAGATTAAAATGTTTATCTTGTTGATTTATTATCCTTTTCCTTTAATTTATTATGTTGGATTAGTACTGTAATTTTTATAACATTCCGAGCTGTTGTATTTGAAAAATTCATTTGTCAAAT
Organism: Osmia bicornis bicornis; assembly: GCF_907164935.1. Taxonomy (NCBI): domain Eukaryota; kingdom Metazoa; phylum Arthropoda; class Insecta; order Hymenoptera; family Megachilidae; genus Osmia; species Osmia bicornis. The sequence goes on along the minus strand of NC_060228.1, from coordinate 5,395,342 downwards.
TTCAATTTGTCTATATATACTTGACGCGTTAATTGGAAATATCATAAAATTTATGTCATTCGTTAATGTAATTACACCTCAGAGTATTACAAAATTTATTGAATTTTCATCCACCACAATTTTTCAATTAATTTATACGGTTACCTCGAACGCGATACCATTTATCACTTAATGCAGACGTATCCATCAGCGTAACAATAGTAGTAATGGAAATATAAATAAAGTTTATATGAGATTCATAGTGACAGAATTCCGTGCACGTGCTCGCTATGAAATTCCATCACACTTACTATGCTACTCGAAAAAATACGATCTTCGTAAATATGAGAAAAAGTGCTTTATAATTTACTATCTTTTCCACGGAAGCAGAATAGAAGAGAACTATCGTCAAATATATAAGGGAAAGGGTCGAATGAGAACAGCAGTAATAAGAATCATGTTTTCCATCCAAATTGATCGTGTTTATGTAATCGAGCAGTGTGCCAAGCGTTTCAACGAGATTTTCCACGTTCTACAATTTCGTTCTCCACCGATAAGATCCAGTCACGTTCATTAAATTCCTTCGTGGCCTGAATCTTGCCAAAACGCCAGCACGAGACACTTCTCGAAACGGATTACCAAAGGGAGAGGGTCTGCAGATTTTTCGAGGTCATCGAAATTGCAATCTCTGTCACGAGTTTTAATTTAATGCAATAAAACGCAAGGGAAATACCGATTTACGTGCTTCTAGTTCGCTTATCAAGTACTGGAATCGACTTTTTAACTTAACTCTTTGCAACGTGCAGATTTTTCTGCAATCTTAAAAGTTTCACCCGTATATTGAAAGTGGAAAAGCTATTACTTTCAAGCTTTAGTATTGGTCAGACAAAAAGATAAGAATTTTAAGATGGAAGTTTATCCCTTGAATTTTGATCAAAGTAAAATTAGTCAAAAGGGTTAAAAAGTAGAAGAATTAAACTTTAATTGACTTTTTACTGTGATAACTTTCGATAAATTTTGATGTTTTACTATTTTTCAGTAGTGCAAGTCAATCGTATGTCAGACTATCCTGTTAATTGGGCCGTAAATCATGTACAGCGAAGCAGAATAGAAATCTTAAGAATTTTTTTAAACTTTTAGTGATTATACCTCTCTTTCTAATGAGATATCGACGATAGAAAATCTACGACACGAGTTAAACGCAAGAATTCGCGCGGTATTCACATTCGCATTCTCTGTCTGCAATTTCGTCGAATATTTCACTGAATAAACAGGTCTCGACAAAGTTCTGTGTTTCATTTAACCAACTGAAAAAAGTGCAGCCGATCGTTCGATAAATCCCTGAAGCTTTGTTTGAAATTTCATCCCTGGAATTGGCTTTCGGTGAATACGCTGTGTTTTTGTAATATAAGTTGGATCAAAAGCCATGAATGCAACTTGAAACGACGGAGGTAAATTAACATAAAATTGCAAAACATTTTGATGATGGTAAAAGTTGCTAGGAATTTACAGTTTTTCAGTTGTTACCAATGATTTAAATCATTGATTTTCTTTACAAGAATAGATTTCTTGAGATTTCACCTGATTGAAAGGGTCAATCAATTATGATGTAAGTTTGAAACCAAACTTATTAACAAACAGGTAAGCAAAATTTTATAATTTAACGGAAAGTAAAGAATCAATCGCGGTAATCAACAATATAAATAATAATTTTAACCTACTATGTTTGCTCGCATGCATTCGATCGTCTAACATTTCTCATCGAACTGTGAAATTCGCTCCAATTTCATCCTTTCATCGTCCAATTTCGTTTGCATTAACCAATTATACCACAGCAACATAGGCAACGCAAACGAAATTGGGGCGATCTCGAGTTTTCTTTAACCCTTTAAACTGAAATCGCTCGAAGCATCGAGTATCGCCGATGGAAATTTTATATAATAATAATTACAAAACGCGTTCTTTTCCTTTCGATCATTATTTATACCAACAGGTGCAAGAAAATTAAATCGCATATGTATGAAAAAAGGAAAAATTCAAATTAAATTGTACGTCAAGGGGTTAATGAATAAATGTCTAGTTAATTCAACGTTCCAAGGGAGAAGATAAATTGGGGCCAGTTTATAACAGGCAGATCGTATCTTCGGTAGTCTGAAAGCAACGAACGACGCAGAATCCGAGGGAAAATCCAGACACACACTTTGCATACACTTTTCGCCTCAATTTTCAGTCTAAAAATCAGGAACCTGGCCCGCTGGAAAACTTCCAGATCCGTGTAATGCGATCGCGAATCGAGGAAAGGAACGGATTCAGAAGGGAAAGGAGGCTCTTGCTACGCTGCTTATGTAATATATTCCCTCGCGAGCATACGCTTCTTCTTCTTTTTCTTTTTCTTAGTTTTCGACAATTCAACGGCGAACTCGTTTTTAACGAAACTGGCTACGAAATTTTCTTTTTAATTCACTCGATATCCTCTGACAATTTTCTGTTACTTTCATCATTTCTGAGAGATTCCAAATGGCTCTACAATTTCTTAACTCCACTTAACACATAATCCATACAGAATTTGGAACAGATATATACTATTATAATTTATTAAATCAGAATATATTCCAACGATTCGAAGTGTTTCTTACATTTCCAGGAATAGTAACGAATTGAATAATCAATCGAGACCTGCTCGGCGAGCGAAAGGAAAAAAAACAAATGCCGTTTTCCAGGAATTCGTTGGAAAATGCCGAGGTACGCAGGATATCGTGAAAGAGCGAACTGAACGAAAGGGGTTGGCAAGTTTTTTTTCTCTCTCTCTCTCACTCTCGTCAAGCTCAACCGGTTGAAAATACCGTTCAATACCGTGGCTCGTTCAAACGAACGCATCGCAGATTTTTCACGTAATAAAGTGGAAATAAAGTGGTTTAAGCTACGTGCAACGTGGAATCGTCCGGCTCGATTCGGGTCACTGAATTAATACTGTTTTATCTACGTTGGCCGCGTCTGTATCGCGTGCACGAAACGCGTACAGAAACGATCGAGAGGAGGATTTAATCGCGGCACGAATCGAATTACACTTGCAGGATACCCCTATCGTCTAAAGCTTCATCCGAAACGTCCAAATAACGCCTCCTATTTGATTTCTATTCCCGAAGCTTCAACTGATTCCTGCCCGTCTGAGGCTCGTTTATAAAATATTCGAAACGCAACTACCTACGTCAATTATACACTGTACCAGCACCCGAGTAGATGAAAAGTTCCTCGATTGCCCTTCTGTTAGGTAGATTTGTTAATTCGCTTCGTAAATTCCGAAACTCGTTGCACCGTGATGCTTTAAACAATCAGAAACAACTCTCGACCGCTTCTAACGATTGAAAAAACGGGATCGTGAGAGGACGAGAGAGATTTGTTATTGTGTAATTCAGAATGCCGAAAAAATATTTTGGTATAAACAATTTATGGAAATTCTATGTAATATCATTATTTATAATGAAGCATGCAATTTTTATTGGCATCTAGGTTTCATATAAATGACAATGAAATATTTTATCATCCCTCATAAAATCAAATATTCATTATACAATGTGGGTATTCATTTTAGTTATTAGTTTAATTATTACGCACGCTCTGTAGCCCCAATTTTAATTTTGATTTATATTTTTTTTTACATTACTTTAATTCAAAATTTATTAAAAAGCAAATTACTGAATTGCATTATTTTTCTACATTTTCATATTATCCGCTTGTTTCAAAGAGCTGACTTTTATTCAAGGTACTATCTTTCTTACAATCTACCCTCTATAAGCATACGAAGGTGGTGTAAGGCGGAAAGATAGCATTTCCTGTTGAAATTCCTCCCCAATAATAGGTGCGGGAGTGGGCGTTTTAACGGGGAAGAAAGAGCATCAGGAGCGTTAATACAGAAACATAACGGTAAAAACAATTTCGAGGAGCTGTGCCGAGCGGCATTTCGCACATATGGTGCCACGTCTGCTCGAACCAGGAATTTCCTAGCTATCTATGGTTCGTAAAATTTCACAATATCGCTGGCCTGACCTCCTTCGACGATCGATTTCGCCCGCGAATATCAGAAGGAATGCTCCTGTCGAAGTTGAAGAGGGGCAAAACGAAGAAAAGAAAAAGGGGGAAAGGGAGGGTAACATTGATTCTGATGGGAGAGTTGAATCGAACTGGCTCTCGCGGTTTCAGAGGAATTTTTATAGGGGAACAAAGTAGAATTTAATAATTGTACGTGGTCAAAATAAAACAGAATCACAAGATCAAGTTGGCAAGATTTTTCAAATCATAAATTACCATTATTTTCATCAATTTTATATCAATTTAAATTTGCATGAATAAAAATTGACATTAAATTGAATTATAATAGCGAAACATATCCTGTCAATAGTTTCTGATGACAGCGTGAAATACAGGGAAGTTGATGAATTTCTGACGTGAACTAACTGCAACTGACGCTAACTAGCTGTTAGACTGAAATTTAACTTGGTAAAGTGTGCTATGCTCGTTCGTATCGCGTCATATTCTGATTTTCTATAATCAATATCAAATTATCGTGTGTCTTTCATTTATAAATTCAAACGTTCACGAACAGAATCAATTTAATTCGGTCAGAAATGGGTTAGAAACAGTTTTGTATCTTATCGATTGCAGTACACGGTTCATTCGATGGCTTGTTGTAGCGTGATGTCGGGTTACCACCGTAACCAGCACGTCAAAATCCAGTAACTTGAATTAATAAGGTGCCACGAGTTTGCACTACTTTCCCGTTGTATTAGCGATCTATTTAGCTGTTAACGAGAACTACAACGCTGGTACAGTGTATAACGTAACCAACAGCGAGGGAGGTTTAATCGTAGAGTAAATTATGCGATGACCAACAGAAACAGTTGGTTATTAAAGTCTTCAATTATGCTACAAGTATCAGAAATTTCGATTCTATACTCCTTTTTTACGTTTAATTAATCTTCATTTTATAAACCATCATTATAATATCTTCCTAAAGTTTTCTCTATTATTATTTTTCTATTTTGCCCATAGAAGCGAAAGGGTTAAGCTATAAGATAAAATGAAGCCATTACGATTCCAGTGTACCAAACTACAACCGAAAAGCTTGCAAACCTTTTTTCTACCTCTACTTTCAGCAAATTTTCCAACACGATCCTAGTTAGCGAGCGACGTCGTTCGAGTTTATCGCGCTCAGCTATCGTGGTTGTCGTTGAAAGATTCATTGTCATTCATTAAAAGGACTTGATGCGCACAGAAACGGTAATGGGCCGCTTTACTTACCGTCGAACTCGCGACGGGGTGCAGTTAACGGAAACTCCCGTGTTACTTCGTTACGAGTGGAAAGCCGAGGAACAGGGAGAATCCTCTCGCTACGAGTGGATCCGTGTTTATGAAACTGCGAGAACCAGCCGACTCGATTAATTATTGTTCGGCAGCTTTTTAAAAGGGCGCATCATAATGGAACGGGGGTCGAAGGGGGTGAAATGCCTCTGAAGACGCCGTTACCTAACTCCGCCGATAGGGAAAACTCGAGGAGGGTACGTTAAATATTCAGAGCGAGCGATCCCCTTTCGTCGGCGGTTAGAAAGGGGGAATGTTTTTGGAAGTCGTTTAGCCGATGGAGGACGTTCGCTTCTTAACGAGCCACTTTCTTCCCTGGCTGTTTTTAAACAAACCGTTTTCTTGCGGAGGAAAGTGCAAGCAGCAAGTGTCGTTTGGAATAATGTCTTCATTAGTGATTTATGAAACAACCGGGAAGAGGAGAATTTATTTCCTTCAAGAAATCTGATCTTATAGCTTTCGGCGAGGTAGATGCGCCATTTCATCAACAATTTATGATCTTCGTGACTTTAAATGTTACACAAATAATTACACAATTTGTCAAATACTGAATGATCATGGTACCCCATTAAATCCCTACCAATTTACGCGGTGTCCCTTTTAGAGCTACTCAATTCCGAGAAATCGCTGACGGAGCAGTAAACTAACTCTATTTCAACAGAAGGTCCTTGTGTCTTGAACTATCCAATAACAAACCTCGCTTCACGGTAACACGAGACGAAAGGAAGTAGTAGTTACGTGCTTTTCCTCTGTATCTAGCAGAGAGTGTAGTTGAAAGGAAAAACAAGAAACGTGGTCGTTTCGTCGAGGAAATTCGACGCCGTTCGAAAGGTCGGAAGGTTCGATGGTGAAGTTTCAGGGAAAGGTAGACGGGATACACGGTATTGGACAGGATGGATCGTGGGAGAAGTTTCGTAGGCATCGTGTCTCTTCCAATAATCATTCGGCTCTCGCTCGAGGCGAGCAATAAATAGACAAGATTTAAAGTCGTTGCCTGAGGATGGCCCGGTGGGAAAGGTTTTCGCGAAATCCGCACGCATCACTGCGTTCGATCGACTTCATCGTCTTCGTCGTCGGTGTATCTGGTGCGGAAAGATTAGCTGGCTCCTTTTACCTTTTCCTCCTTCGATCCGCTCGCTCTGGCTCGCGGCCTATCTTTCGACCGCTCGCTTTTCCCGGGGAATTTACTATCTTCCGATTTCGCCGACGAAAAGGAAATCGTTTCTATTAACATACGTTACCGTACCAGCGGTTTGCAGATACCCTGGGAGAAGTATGAACCTATCGATCCTTCAGAATTATGAACTGATTTCCAGAGAAGGAAGAAATTCAAATTGTTTTTTACTTATTTTAACCCTTCTTCAGATATCCAAATTTAATTCAAATTTACTTAATTTGAAATTGGTAGAAATGTAATAAAATTAGGTCAGTAGAATAGGGACAGTAAATGGTCAGACATATCAAACAAGATGATATCTGGACAGTCAAACAGAATAGTAACACAGCCTTGTCAAGCAAGTAGAATAGGGGCACATACATCTGCCCATAGAAACAATAGGTAATGCATTGTAATCCGAAGACAAATGATTGATAAGATAAAACAAACAGAGTATATTGTCCCTCGAGATTTGAAACGAATGATCATCTGCACCATTTATAGCATACTTTACAGCTTCCGCTGTTATAGACTGCTTCCTAGATACACAGTTCAAATAGTGGAAGAAGTAACAACATTATTACAGAAATATATAGGGGTGTACATTTCGACAAGTACCAAACGCGAAACTGCAATATCTCTAATTAATGCCTGAAGCCTGCCTGCTCGCTTACCTTCATCTCTCGTTTCATTATATCATTTCTAGCTCGAACCTATTCGTTCCTCGCTTTATAACTCACTCTCTTATTACACGTTCAGCCACTCGTTCAAAGTATTTCCGAAATGCTTTTACAAACACCACATGTCGTTCAATTACTGATGTAACAACAGAAATTTACTTTGAATTCAAGGAGAGCAATATTATAAGGAATAAATTTTTGAATAATTACCCTATATCCATCAAACTATTCTGGAATAGCAAGATAAATACAAATAATCTGAAACATTCCATTCGTGTAATTGCTTCAGCTGACAAGAATGTAATTAAGCAACAACACTGACGTTCCCATCTTGAGCACAGTCGGTGAAACACGGGGATAAATTGAGCAAGGCAAGATGAAATGCTGGAATTAAGAACGCAAAACGTCGACACGGCTGGTAGGTAAGTGCGAAACACTCGGTGAAGTGGTAACACGTGAACCAGCGACATGTTTGCACGGAAATGCAGGATGTTTGACCGTGTTGCTCGCCGCCGAAAAGAATACCTCGTTGCGTTTCACGGTGCGCAACAAAGGTGCAACAGGTGCGCGTAACGAAAGCGCGGACGTTCAAAAGGGAAGCAGCTAAGGACAATAATTTTTCATTCCACCGGAAGGTCGGCATAATTTGTCGCGATTTCGAAATTCTAAGGCTTCGCTGAATGGAAGGTATCAGGCGAAATTAACCCCGCGTCGCGAGAGAAAAGCAGCGAAGAGATGAATCTTCTGTTTGAATTTTCTTAAAAAATGAAAGACTTGAATATTTTACAAGTTTCTTGAAGATGAGTTATATTCAACAGGCGGGAAAAAAGTGAATCAAAATTATTCAAACTGGAAACTTTATATGGCAATTTTGTGACAGAATTTAAGAACCGACCAGAAATGGTTTATGGTTTCGTTTGAAGAGAACGAATTATACTATTCCAGATTACTCGTTCCTCGATAGATAAATGATTGAGTATAAAGTTTTATGTGACACATAAAAGGTTCATCTGTACCAAGAACGACATATCTTTGTCTATTTTACAATACCATGGAATCGCCAATGTTTGCTCATGACAAATGTTTAATCACAGACAAAATTGCTGAACCGTTTTACCCGGTATACTGTTACTGCGTTGGCTGACTATGTTGCGACCCGCACTACTTACTTAGAGTCCAAACACTGACCTACTCTACTTTCTACACGTCTGCCCATATACCAACCTATTTTACTTCTCCAGCGTCTCTCGTGTTTCGAACTATTCTACTTCTGTTCCCCTAACTGATGCTCCTCTGACTATTTACTGGTTTATTCTACTTCCCTATGCTTGGTAAATCTCTGAATCGTTCCAACGTTTTCAAAAGCGTAGTGTTTTACAGTACTGATATTTTTTTTTTCGAACAGCATCAGTGACCTAATTTCAAGAAGCACTACACATTCTTGAAACTTCAACATCCTATACAAACTTGTTGATGCATTGAAGACCTTCATATTGTAATTACTATATCGGATAACTATTTGCACGTACAATGCATCGGTACGTTCTGCAGAGTTTGACCTATTTGTATTGTGTTTCTTGACACGAAATCGTAATTAAACCTGGGCCAGCATAATGTGAATTCCATGAATATACCTTCACATAATTCTGAATATTATAATCGAACTGCCATTTGTAATATACGAGACCTTTGAGATGATCTGAAGACAAGAATGCTGAGTTTCAATGGTTTATTCATTATTCAATTACCTATTTATTCTGTACTGATTCATTTTATAATACTATACTGTGAATTTATAATTAGTTATATATTGAATAATTAGTTGATTTACTCTGTAAAATGATCTACTCTATCATCAATTAAACAATTTAATTGCAATATTTCCAAATATTATATTACACTTTTGTTACGAAATGTACTAATTGAAACCCATTAATGAACAATGTATGAATTTCACTCTGAATCATCAGTTACTAATTATATATTAATGATATTAACTAAAAGTTTGTATGGACACCTTTGGCAGATTTTGAACTTTAAAATCGGTCTTTTAATACAAGGCAATCTAATATTATTAACCATTACGACTGATAAATATTAATTGGTGATTTTACCTACATTAATATTTATTTTCGCAATACTCAAGCTGGCTATATTTTGCGCGTCTGCATAAAATCATAATTAAACTCATAATGAATATTTATACGAGCATACAAATGCGGGAAAATTCACTTCACTCGCAGTAATTAAAGTATCATTCATACTTTAATTGTGTATATTTTACTAACTTTCAAAGGACCTATTTTTAAATTAAATTTTTCATGAGAATATCATAATTCAATCAACAAACGAATATCATGATTAAATAAATATCTCCTCGTTAACCCTTGATTTGTCAAACATTTAAACAAGCATAACTCGAGTAGTTGTCCTAAATAAATGGTCCCATTCAAAAGAGAAGTGCCAGTTCAGAAATCCAAAGTTGGAAGCGACGGAAACGTTTGTAAAAGAAACGTTTTAATGCAAAGTAGTTCTACTCTACTCGCTGGCAAATGAACGACTACATTTTACGAATGCGCATATATTTCAAATCCGAGCGAACAGGGCGAACATGCACGCGTCTCGAGCAATTTTCACCTCGTGCGAGCCAGCAATGAAGTGCTCTTAATTATGAAAGTATCCATTCGTTTAGAAAACGTGGGAGCATGAATTCTGTAGCTGTGGTATAATCGAATCGACGACCGAAAAACATAAATTCGACTAAAACACGCGTCGATTCATTGCTCGTTCGTGCATACGAATCATTTGCACACCAATTTCCATCGCTAAATATAATTTATTCAATGTGCACGCAGTTATAAATCCCTACAACATTATTCGTGACTAGAACAATTTGTGTCGACTTTTAATTAACCTTTAACGAACGAGATTAATCGAACATGTAAGCAGTACTGTTTTAAGTAGTACAAATCAATATATGGTCAGACACTGGATATCAACTGTAGAGTTCAATATTTCAAATTTACAACCGTACTAAATAAATGAAACAAAATTGTTTATTTATAAAGAATTAGATTTTCTCGAGGTCCTTTTAACGACGTATATAGATACGAGAAATTTTTCAGAAACCGTTCGTTCGTACAGCGGTTGGCGCGCTACAAAAATATCGACAGCGATGAGTCACTTTGACAAAAGCATCCCGCCTCGAGATATTCTCTCGCTCCGATATTTTAACATGAATACCACAAATTACGAGGCGAAGCTTGGAAGAAGAGGGCGGGGGGTGGTCCTCGCGTCTCTCCGGACAGGTTCAAATTTTTCAAGCGAGCTCTGGCCGTCGCTACAGCCCCACGAGTAAGGACGAGGGGTCCTTTTAAAATGCAAATATCCTCCGAGGACGGAGCAGCGAAAGAAATGTTACTTCTTATAAAGTAGACACTCCGCCGGAGTCGACATCAGCCGAGGTTAAGATTCGTCGCTCGAAGGCTCGCGATAAAAATCCCAGAGCATCCACTTCGTAACAGAAACGTCCTTCTCTCTTTCTTTAACCTCCGTAAGCGTTAAATTAGCCCGTCCAGCGCAAAATTAACGCGTCCCGAAAACGAATTCCAACTTTTCCATCCACAAAGACACCCTAAATCTTCTGATTCTCGCGGAACATACGGAAATCGAGCGATAAATTCATCTCGAGAATTAATCCAATCTACGTTGCACCGAAAAGACAATGTACAATATTAAAAAAGGGTTAAACCTTCTTCAGGAAAATTAAAATAGAGGACGAGGAAGACAAAAATATAGAAATTTAACAACGCTATTTTCCCTCAAAGAGCCTATTATGCGCTCCCTGGTTAAACGAACTATAATATCGCGAAGCGTTCAGGAAGTCGCATCAACGTACGGGGGTAAGTTCGAGCTGTGACCTCCGTCGCTCGAAAGGTGTCGCGAATGTAAAACACCCTCCGCGCGTATGCATCGACGCACACCCCTCGAAATGACTTATTCAGACGCTGTCGCGAGTTGAATTCGTAGACGAAAGATCTGAAAGAAGCTTCGTCTTCAGCTTGTAGAATGCTTGCCTCGCGACCAACCGCTCGTTGTCGCTTCGATAGGAGTATCTTCCAAAGGAAATCTCGGATTTCTCGTAGGAAGATGAAGGTACAAGGCAACAACAACGCGTCGAAATTTCCGCCTGCAGCGAACGACTGGCAAGCTCGACAAGCAAACAGGCAGCCAGGTAAGGCAGACAGACACCAGGGATGGATGAGATGCTAACGAGACGCGAAACGATCGACTATTCTCGCCGGGTTAGAGAAGGGAAGCCAGGCGTGAAATGGTTTTCCTTTACCACTCGGCTCTGTGCGGCAATGACGGTCCGACGGAGTTTATCCTCCCCGCCAAATACGTGAGACGCGTACCGCTTCCCCTGTTTCGAAGATCCTACCCGATCCTACAAGGAATTATTGCTTTCCTTGGATCACGCCTCGGGACCGGTTCCGCCTCAAAGGGTTCGAGGATAATACCTCCCTTTTTCTTTGAAACGTTCTTGACGATTTCTGCGGGATCCACGACACTCCGGAGGATTGGTATACAAGGGGAGGATTTTGAAACATCTTTGCTTTCAAACGTCAATTCCGTACAGTTGAGTTCGAATATCCTAATTAATTAATTTAACATTTTGACGAAGTTAAATAATCTGAATAATAAAACGAAATGATTTTATCTGCCAAATTGTGACTTGCTATTTTATTCAGTTTCTAAACTTCGAAGTCTTCAAAGTCCTTTCACCCTAACTTCAAAGAATTTCCTCGACTTTTGATGAAGTGATTAATTAGACTCCGTCAGAGATATCAAGTATCGAGTGTGTTTCAAGTATCGTTCAATCAGAACGGAACCATCCGTGTCTGTAGCTCGCAGGGAAAGAGTAAAGAAGAAACAAGAATCATGGACAAAAGGGAAGCAGAGGCAGCCTCATCGGCGTGGTATCAAACAACGGAGATTCGCACCCCCTTACAAAAGACACGGTTATTGCGCGAGTACCCTGGGGTGGAGTACAGATGAAGTTTCCTCCCGTGGGAGCGCATTCAACGATCCGCTCGTAAACTTTGATCAGCGATGCTTTGCACGCGGCTAATCCGCTAATCTCTCACGTACACGCGATAAAACGAGCGTAGAGCGTGAAGTAGTGGAAGGTAGCGACAAGGAAGAGGAAATCGTACAGTTACCAAGGTGGATGGAAACTTTCCAACCTTTCCAGAATGAATTAATGCGACTCAAACGAGCTCTGATTGAGACTGATCGTTAATTAAGTGGAGAAATCCGTGAAACTTCTCTTCGAATGTAATTCCTCTTAAGTTTCTGAGACTTCGCGAAGGATCATTAGAAAATTACTAAAATTATGATTGCGTTCATTATTGTTTAAATTATCCACGTGTTACGAGTGCTTACAAAAATTAGTGCCTCCAATTAAGATTCGACTTCTTCAAACCATTATCTTCTATTTATCAAGAGCTTTCTATCCACTTTTCACCATTGGTAGATCACTTCAAGAACGATCTTATTGATGAAGTTTGCAGTGGTGGGACGTCGAGAAAAATTGTCGATCGATCGTGGTCTCGGACAGCGGAATCGAGACAGAAGGAAGAGGGGTTACGTGATTTATATCATAATCCTAGGTATCGGTGTCTCCTTTCGAATGGGAGAGACGTCTTCAACGATGGCTTGAAAATTAACACCCACTTCGTGGCCGTGTTACGCTTCCATTATCCCGTAATATTATTTACTTGCTTCCAATTTCCAGGCCAATTGATTCGGTGGTTTCGGGTGAAACGTGATTTACCACACTGGCCGATTGGCTGGCTTCCCTATCCGTATTACAGGCTTCTGGTTACCATTGTAAAATGATACACGCCTGTATGCCCGTACTCGAAAATCAAATTGCACGTGGAAAAATGTTTGGAATGTTCGGAGGAATAATATTTATGCACAGAAATGCGACTTTGTAAAAATAATTTTAGAAATTACAATTATTTGCAGTTTGATAATTTTCTACAAAAATTATTATTATTTAGAATGTTAATTGAATGTAAATACCCCGTTGAATTTCGTGTAAATGGTAACATTGCACTGATAAAAATGTAAAGTTTTCTTATTCATTCGTTAACTCTTAAAACACTTTGGTAAATCCAGGTTGCTCGGTCGGTGTACTTACGGTACGGATAATTTTCTGAAACTCATTAGCCGTGCTTCATCAAAACCGCGCACACGCTTGTACTCGCTGAAACTTAACGATTCGCGGGAAAAATAGCCGTCGGTCGGGTAAAGTTCTGATTAAAACTTGAGATCCAATCGTGTTCGCCTTATTTACGTGGGCCCCCTCACTCGGGTAATTGGATTTCATTTTGCCCGGGAAACTTGAATTCCGTCCTTCTTTGTAGCCGTTGATGATCGAACGAGACCCGCTCAATCCGACGAACGGTCTAATTAAGCGTCATCGAGTCACGGTAAAACTGAAAATTAATTAACAATTTCGCGCTACGATGGCTAGTTCCTTTCTTGCAAAACCATCGATCTATATAATAACAGCCTTGCGGGACGATTAAGATTTAAACGATAATAGTGTATTAATTAACGCGTGATTTGAGAGTCTAATTTGATTCTAATAGAAATAGAAATATTCAAATAAATTTCAACAACGAGTAATCAGAATATCCTATTATTACAAGAAAATAATTATTATTAATATCAGAAATGATTGAAAGCTCCTATAAAAGAATTAAACCGAGATTCAACTTTAACCTGAAGCAAAGACAAATTCTCTTTTCCAGATAATTTGACCAGACTCTCTGAATATCTCATGAAACGACGATCAGCATCCTTAATCCAAGTTCAGAACAGCTTATCGTAACGCGAATCTGTTTTATAACTTTCGACAACGAACCAGCCGTTACATAGCCCATTTCCAATTCACCCTTTCCACTCAAAAGATTCTCAAAATGATCCGCTTGTCAGTCTTCGTCGTCGACGAGACAATGACAAAAAGTTGATACCAAACGCTTCTTGTGTACTTGCAGCAAAAGCTTCCCTGATAGCCGGGCTCGCGAGGAACCGGAAATTGGCGTGCTTCATTATACGAAATCGCCTGTATAAAACGGACATCATCGCTGAGCGCTACCATCAGCGTTCCTGAAGACGATTGTCGTTTAACGCGCTTCTTGTTACCAGATACTCAACCTCTGTGACTCGAATTCAAGTGCATCCTCAATTGCAGTGTTTTTAAATTGAACGCGGAGATTTTATCGGGGACAAGAATCGATTCTAATTAACCTAACGAGATCAGAAATGAACTACTTCATCACCGGATACGATAGATACTTTGAAATTATTAGTTTCGAGCCCGTGTTTTAATTGGCGATAGAGAATTCAAGTTACCTTGTTTGCTCGTAATTGAACGTTTTAACAGAACTATGAAGTGGCACTCTATGTCTTTGTCCGCAAGAAACTAGCAATTGTAACCAACAACATAACTCGTTTAGAGAAACAAAACACTGGTGTTTATGCAAAGTTGCAAATACTTGCAACCGTAATAGAGAACCTTGATTACTTGCAGAGGAAACGGGAAGGTATTGATAATCGATTAACGTTCTTTGAAATCTGTATTGATCTCGTTTCAGTAAATTTATCAGATACTTATAATTTTCGCGCAAAATACATTTATCTGTATCTGGCATCACGTTTCAACGATTATGTTAATGATTATGTGCATCAGCAACAGAATCTATATATGAATATGTCCATTAGCAAACGAGCCGATAGAACTTCAGTATTGTACTGCTTATTGACGACGAGTTAACATGGTTTTGCGATGGAAGTTGTGTTACAATATTTGATTAATTATTTGGTATTTGCTGTGATTTGTTGTTACGTTGGTTGTATCGAGGGAGGATTACCTTGAATTTGGAAGGGATGCAAATAGCCAAATAACGCGTAAATTTTGCTGTTTGTAATTAGGGTAATAAAGTAATTTTATATTAAGAAAATATCACCCTGAAGATATTAAAAATTTAATTAAACAATTGCACGCTAATATAAAATATAGGATCCACGTAAGATTAAAAATGAAATAAATAGAAATGAGAAGCTGTTTTTCATTAAAATAAAAAAATATATGTATTATCTCGTAAAATGAATCCTACTGGAGTAGAGCTTTATAGCATGCTGTATACGACAGAGATTATAATCGCAGGGATTACAGGACCGGCTTCGTCATTAAATTGCGTAGAACACCAGAGATTGTTTCGCCGCTGTTTGCACGGCAACTGAACAAGCAATGAAACGACTGACCGGAGATAGTCAACTAATTATGGTGTTCCTCGTGAACCAGAAAACAGAACAATGATCTCTATATATATCGGCATTCTGATCACGCTTGGTAGTTGTGCGTTAAAGGATGCGCCGTGCGAGACTAGTTAATTAACTGTTGCACAATATCAGTCAACGTGATTAAAGTCGATTGATTATCTTTACAATGGTCCATTCATCAACTTGATTGATGCATCGACTATTTTATATTTCTTGGTAAATCGTAAATATCTCTTGCAAAGGATTATTTCATAATATTTCAAATTTCCATGGATATTCTTTAAAAAGAATTATTTTAATCATCTTGCTGCATACCATTTGCAAAACATTCTTCTCTTGTATTTATTCATTTCTTTATTCTTAATCTTATCATAAGATGAATCTTTTCCCACGAATATTTCCAAGGAAAACGTTATTCTTCTTGCTGTGTATTTTAATTTAAACCTCGAAGAATTAACCAGTTCCTTTGGCTTACCGAGTACTCGTTTTACGATTCTTTTTCAAGATTGTCGCTCTGCTGGATGCTCAAAGGACCGGGTACTTTCTTTATCTCGGCAATCTGTCGTCAAAACGACAATCTTCTTTGCGATGTCCTTTTATTCCGACGCGGAGTAAAGTTTGCCGAGGAGAAACGTCCGAATAATTATATTAAACAACGTTTCTCAACTTTCCCTTGGTATTGATTCGGTACAAGGATTTCAGTGTTTCTTTGAATGCCGCTGGTTGTGTTAATAATTAACGGAGGAAGAATTCTCTCTTATATAAAAATATAATTATCGTTTCAAAGGAAATACTTCATTTCGTTTCAAGGAATCTAATAAGAAGCGACCAACAAATCGTTAAAGTTATTTCGAATTCTTGTAAAGCGGCACTCGCTTCCGATTCATAAAGATTGATCCAGAGAAGAAATGAATGGCTCCGAAGCGAAAGGAAACGTGATTCCTTCAACGACGCGTATCGTTGACCGACGCTAAATGCGCAGGAACGATAACGTCGCGCAACGAAGCAGAGTTGTCGGTTCGAACGACAGCCCTTCAAGTGCACCGTCGACCGGAAGCTCGGGGTTATTGACTCGCCACTCCACCTCGATGGAGTTCGACGGTGTGCAACACACCTATGTCAGTATAGGCCCGTGCTCTCGTGTTCGACGAGACAGAGGCAGGATCGAGCAACAGACAACTCGGAAGAGTACATTGAGATCGTAACAGATAGCGGAGATGGCTTTTGAAAGCAGAAATTTCTTCTTCACAGAAAACACACCGAGTACGTGAGGTCGCTTGGAAAGCGTAGCATGTCTGGAGATAATTTTTCTTCTTTTTTTTCCCCTTTGTATCAAAAGCTTTTGGCCCTTCAGAATAGCGAGTCTTAACGTTGTAGTTGCAGGGTGGATCTGGTCCACCCCCCAAAAAAATCCTAATCGCACGAATGATTGTAGAGTTATATAAATGTTTTGAAAGTAAAAATGTAAACCCTCGAACGAGCAATTAGTATCGAAACGTATCGCCATGACTGTTCAATGGCAAACAAGAAATAATCGCGATCGTTTGGTAAACGAACGCGTTCGCGGATTTTCAGCAGCGATCCACGGCTTATCGTTTCATGAAAATTAAACGGGAAATTATTACGTGAAACGTTGGTTACGTAGAGTTGGGTTGCCTTTTAAAGGTCCGTACCGATTGAAAACCCGAAACCCGCTGTGAACGCGAATCAGCTGGGAAATCGAGTTACCTGGTAACAAAAGGGACACGATGCGTCAATGTAACCGTATTCGAGATCAAACTGCGACCGTCAAATAGGCTTTTTCGACGAGCCAAGCTGGCTGTATAAGCTGCACAAACAGAATCCATTCCCTAATAACAAGAACGAATCGATCGATTGATCGCGCACTCGTTCAAGTGTACGTTAACAGCGTGCGCGAATTCTGTTCGCGGATGTAACCGCGGAAACGTGCGCGTCGAAACAGCCTCGCGTCGAATATGTCGGCCACTCGATGTTTGACGACTCCTGTGGTCATCATCGACCGTTCAGATTAAATTACTTCAACCCGATGGCCAAGCGAGCCCTCTTGTAAACCTGATTTTCCACTCAAACCACTCGTAATCGACGGTTTTTGGCTTTCCCGTCTGCTTGGACCTACTTCCCTTCTCGATTTTATCATAAAATAATAATCAGCTTAAGAAATATAAAAGAAGAATTAAAGATCCATCAACCATGCTTTCCAAAAATTATCTCAATTCTTCCTAAAGATAAAGTTTCAAACGAGAAATGTTATCTCACTTTTCAAATTTATTTCCAAACTTTAAATAACCCAACGTTTCTCTTATCTCTTCGCCGCGTTTAACTATCAAAACAATTGCGATAAAACTATCGGATCGGCATAAAGTTTTCAACTAAAAATCACATTCATTAAAGCATCTGGAGGACAATTAAAAGTTTCGAAGAACATCGCAAAGACAACGATGGCAATTGATCGATCTGGGCCATCGGTACTGGAGAATGTTCCATTAATTACGCGGAAACCTTCAGCTAATCAATGGGTAGTTAGTGGCCAATGGTTGGCTCGCATCAATAATCACTGGGCGACGTGGTAGTATAGTACCGGGCTTTGATGCGCTAATTTACACCACCTGCATTAATGCCCTTGTCCCACTGGTCCGGAACGACGATTGTCTAAGTGCGTGTACGATCCCAGAACAGGTATGCGCAAGGCGCCGCGAACAAGACGATATATTAAGGTCAACTTGATCGAACAACCGTGAATATTCCGGTTCTAACTAACTGTTAATTGACGTCCATTTATATGCCAGAGAAATACGATCAATTATTACCAAAAGGCTAAATTACCCGAGCAAACAGTGACAAGTAAATTAATGTCTAGCAAAGAAACGATCTGATACAATTGAGAAAAGCACGATTAACCAAAGGAACAATGGGATCGAAAGCCTCCCTAAAATTCTCTGGTAGTTGTTGTTCGCAGTCGTTCTTCTCGCGGTATCTGACAGCTATACTTTTCAGTCTGTTATAAATACACCGTGTAAACGTCTCCGTGACACCGGTGCGTTTCTCCCTGCGCTTCCGCGGCTTCCGTTTTCGAGCAGTGACAACGGCGGAAAACAATGAACAGCCCCGGCTCGTTCCGCGGGCAAACTTCAGCTTTTGTTTCGGCGCACCAGGAACGTCAGACGAAAAAGAAGCCTCCGCTCGGTTTACGATGCGGCACAATACTTTTATCTTTCGAAATTCGTCCCCGCCAGACAAACGCCGCGACGGTTAATTAGATTTCGCCGCGCAGAAGAGAAGAGTATATTACTGTTCGAGAAACGGTGTAATAAACGTTGTAAACGCTGACACGATGAAGACAATTATTTTATAGAAGATATTAAAATAAAATTCTGTAATTCTTATAATAATTTCGAAACAAATTTACATCCGTTTCTTAAAAAAGAAGAATATCTGGCAAAAATTGTGAAGCCAATATTCCTCTCGAAATTCCATTCACTATGAAAGAGGCAATTTTTAATTCATCCATCCAACGTACGATTCATTGTACCGTCAAAGAGGAGGGACTTAACGTCCCTCTGGGAAAGTTTAAATAATACTATCCACCTTTGAACGTGCAATATCGTTCACCCGATCGACGTTTCATTTCGCTCAGCTCGTCCCGTGAAATTCTACAAAGAAGCTTCGAAACGGTAGTAAAGAAGAGGAAGAGGAAGAGAAAAAAAGACAAATGAATTGGAAGAATCAGACAGAGAAAGATAGAGAGGAGAGGGAGAAACTTATAAAGAACGTCTCCGTTGACGTCTACATGAATCAGACACCATTATCATGCAAACCTTTGAGTTTTATCGAACAGACCCGTCTTGAAAGACAATATTGCTAGCTGGCCTTTCGACGAGCTCGAAGGAAAACGGAATTCCACGAATTTTCCTTCGCGTGGTTTCTACGATGGAGTTTGACCGACGCGACGGCCTCGAGCTAGTAGTATCGGTACGGTCTGGCCTGATAAAGGAGAAAGCACCGATATTGGTCAGACAGTGGAATGCCCGTTGTTCGCGTCGGACAACAAGATTTCTCTCTGTACCTTATACCAGTCTCGTCAGCCAGAATGGAGAGGAAAGAGGGTGGATGAAGTGAGGGGCAACGATATATAGAAGAAGCAGGCGAGATTAAAAGGGAAGTCAAGGGGATCGAAAGATTGCGATTGGAACAAGTACCGTTAAGCGGCGATAGTCTGCCCGTTGTCACGATCAGACGTTCACCGCAACACAACAGCCACACGCGTACTCCTGCTCGACTTCTTCTGCTTCGGGAACAAGCCAGTAAATTGAATTTCACCAACAAGATGAGAAAAAATCAGTACTTTTCAGAGAACAAGGGATTTCGTACTAGTGTTCGATGATTGTACGGAAGAGAGGAGGGATAAAGAGTAGGCGAAGGGTGAAAAATGTGCTTCTAGTATAAAACGTTGGAGATTGAAATAATTTATGAGCAAATAAACTCAGGCTGGTGTATTAATTAATAACAAAGATCCTTCACTCCTAAAATTTCCCTCCTTTTCCTCCACGAAAAATATGAAAACAAAAGGAAAAAGATTATCGAACGAATTCGTTGAATTTCGTGACGATAGCAGGAATGCACGATTTGTCCAGGGTACCCGACGTTCTCTGTCTATTTATCGGCTAAAATACGAAGAATTTGGCGGAACAGCCGCATAAAACGCGCATTACTCTTAACTTTTTCTCGCTCGCGGATTCGAAGCCGGGAACCCCGAGGGCGCTAAACAAATCTATCCCCATCAGACGCAGAACGACGTTACGATGCTCCAGGCACCATCTTCCACTCTCTTTCGAACCCCCTGTTCTTTCCTGGGATTACATAAAGGATGAGTCAGTAGAATTTCCGAAGGGCAGCTTCGAACGATGATTATGGCTCGCGGGTGAGTTACAAGCCGGTTACCGGCCACTTTGATCCCCTTTATATGTTCTATTTCCATCTCCTTTGTACGCGTCGTCTCCCTACGTTTGAATATTCTGAGCCAGAATCATCGACCTAATACGATTTCGATCACCCTATTTCAGGCTTCCGGTTTGCTTTATAGGGTGAACGATTTTTTGCAGACGTTACGAATAATCTTAACAATATACGCATGCAAATTTTAAACGTGGTATCATCCCTTAAATACCAGCGTAATTAGGATCTTCTATGGGCTGGTTTCATTAGAATATTAGTATATTATAATTTAAAATTTTTTAATCTTAGAATCTTAGAACGAGGGCTAAGTTTAAACTAAAATTCAGCTAAAAAAATTCGTTTCTATTATTGTTGTCTATTCTACGAGGCTACAAAGTTTCACCCAACTCATCCTCAAGCTCTCGAAACTAAAAAACAACCCTGCATCCCGCTTCAAATTCAAACGTACTCGGGTGAAATTAAATATCCAACGTAGCCAGACGTAAGCTGGCGGCAGATGAACCGCGCTCGGACCACGAATAAATGAAGCGGGATGGTTTCAGGCTGAAGAGGAGCAACGCGCGGACAGCGTCGGCGATGAAAATAAAAGGAAGGCCTGTCCTTCGCGCGGGCAACGTGGGATATTAAAAACAAAAGTGGTAGGAAGGGGTCGCAGCTTCATTTCGAACGTGATTCGAGCGGAGCAGCGAAGAGGGTTGAAGAGTGCGTCACGCGGACCGATTGTTTCGCCTCGCGATCCCATTGTTTCCTCGCGTGTACGCGTACGTTTTGCCGCGGAGACAAGTGCAGTCGGCAAAACCGCGACGACTGACGCGTCCGTCAACGAAAATGGAAGAGAGGAAAAAAAAAAGAATGGAAGAAAAACGATAGGCAGAACGAGGGGCACCGAGAGAGAAAGAAGAGAAATGTTTACGGCAGATGCATATTCATGCGACGCGCGATGCCCTCATCCTGGTCCAAGTGACGCGGATTAATATGCATAAAATCCTTGCGTTACTTGGAACGCAACCGGCTTCTGCCGTTCCGCGAGGCCATGATGAATTTTCTACATAAATGTATGCACGCTCTTCGACGACTTTCGAAGAAAATCCACCTTCGTACGTTCGATTTTTTAAACTGCTTTTTCTCTACAGACAGAATACTTTCCCGATGTTCATTGAATTTATTTATTAGCGAAATGCAAAAATATTTGTACCTTTTCGATTAATGCTTTGCGAGCAAACAGTTCTACGTTAAAATTTTACATGCATGAAATATTCTTCGATTGAGATAAATTTTGGTTTCAAAATATAGCTGTATTATGAATTTGTAATTAAAAAAATATGAATACTCTAAGAGAATAAAATTAATGATTTTAATAATCAAAATTAATATTACCTTTCAAAAATTAATTCCCAATTAAAAGAAAAATATTCTAGACTACTATTATTCAAGTAATAATGAATACCATTACAATTAAAATGCCAATATAATGATTCTCAATAAAATTTTGCCAAATATCAAAATTGCATCTACGTAACCAAGTGGTATAATAGAGACTTATTATATAATCTGATCGACAGAGATTGCTGAACGTAATCCGCTTTTACGAAACACTATCGCCTTATTATTAATATTATATCGGATTTAATAATCATGTACTTACCAAGAACGACGAGCTTCACGGGTCTGCCAGCGAGTATCTTTCCCTGATCGTCCTCCAACGTACAACCCCATATACCGTCGTCTTCCAATCTAACGTTGTCTATATGTAACGAAGCCGTGATGGAGTCGCCGATGTATCTGTGTCCAGTCCCGCTCACCTCCGTTCTCGTGTTGATTGTAATCATATCCACCGGACTTCCCTCGTGCAACCATGTCGCTGGTCGTATTCTGTAGCTTCTGACAAGACAATTCGTGCCAATTAGAGAATTAATTTCACACGACAATGCTGTGTTCCCGCACGGATTCGTTGTTCGAACAGCTTCAATTTTCTAGTTAATTCTCTTTTAAACGAAATTTCCTTGTTCAACTGTGCACTGTACACTTCCATGGCGCACGATCTCTTATTGTCTTTCACTGAATTAATTAATAACGTAAAATAATGAAGTAACGAATTAAATACACGCACAACTATTAGAACGGCGATACGCGACCGTCTCGGGCGAACGTCGAAACAGAACTGGCTCTGAGAAACGAAAATGTAAACACGACGCGGCAGAGCTCGCTCAGGATTATCCGCAGTTATGTCTTAAACACATTTATTATACAAAACTAATATAGTTAATTACATTTCTAATACTAATAAAGTAATAACTGCGCGTGGCGTTTATTGAGATCTTTCCACGCCATGATACACGACAATTGAACTGTTTATTAAAAGATCATCACAGGTAGCGTGCCCCCCACCACGCACCTTAAGGTGCCTCTCCATATAAGGCCGATACACAATATCCGCATTCCTCACAACCAAATTATAAACACAATCTCTTAACTGATCTAAACCTACGAAGTGTAGGAATTTTTTAAAACTATTCTATAGACTGTTCTATTGAAACTATTTTAAATGAAATAAATTTTAGTCTCAATGATAAAAGAACTTGAATTCACAGATAAATAGACACTCTAGTACCATTCAACTTTTGTTTCAATCTCAAAGAAAACTCAAAATAGAACAAAGAAATTCCTGAATAAAAGAGAAGAGCAACGAGATCACGAAAGGATCACAGCGTTTCATTCGTCGATAAAGAAAGGTAAATTACCTGGCCCCGGGCAGCAGTAGCCTCGAGTAATTTCCTTCAAGCTCGCACGGCAGTTCGACCTTGCTGTGAGGTTTCACCACCAGTTCCAAGGGTGGCTTTGACGGCGTGGCGGCTGTATCCAAGGATACAGGAACGTTGGTTGTACCGGAGGAGCTGGTAGACCATAAGTCCTCTTCTGGGGCTAAAAGGGCTGCAGGCTGCGCCACCTCGTCCGACAGAGAAATCAACGTCGAGCTGGACGTTGTTGTACTAGTCGTGCTCGTCGTTGTTCTTCTGCCTCGTCGTCCACCCTCTTGTCTACCACGAAGGGTGAAAACGCCGGCCTCGTTCACGGACCCTGTAACACCACCATACACGTCGTGATTTAGACGATGCCTTTCGTCAGTGAACGTTCAAAGGTTTGAACCGTCTATGGGATTTTGAAAACAATTTATCTTCGTTTTCATTAAGTTTGAAATTAATTAAGGTCGAAAATATTTTATATTAGAATATGGCATTAAATTTTAATTTACTTTTACTTTCATTAAATTTCAAATTAATTAACGTTGGTTGCAAAAGAGTTTAATGAATGAAATTGAAAATATTTTATATTAGAATATGGCATTAAATTCTAATCAGCTAATTTCTAATAATAGGCAACGAAAGCTGGAGGTACCATGACGAAACTAATATCATAAACGACACTTCGGTCTCCAGCCAGTAACAATATTATTCCGTCTAATTAAACTGTCCATTTTAATCATCCAAACCCATCGACGGAAGCCGACAAAGCGGCAAAATAAACTTACTTCGCCTAAGCAGAAGCACTTCTTAACTAAATGGTGTTTCCAACGCTCGCTCGATCCTCCCGAAAACTGTCTATCAGGCTGGCTCGACCAAGGCAGCGGGAGGAAAACTAATTATGACTTCGATGGACCGCAAATAGCTATAACTATCCTGAGCAACTGAGGCGTCTTGTCGACCCGTGTCTAACTCACCCTTCCCACCCTCGATAAACTGTGGAAGAAGCTATTTTTTATTGTTCAACAAACAACAACGAACATCTTCGTCCCCTTCCCCGTTACGGACTAACACAATCTCCTCGTAAAATCATTATTCCCCTCTGTTCGCGCATACTGTACGTATCGATCCTGTTGTTCATCGTTTAATCGACGTCGAACCGTCCATCAGCGAAAAGCGTTTTTTCGAAATTCGATTTGCACGATTTCATGGAAAATAGAACGTTGCTTTCCTGCCACCTGCAACGTGGGTGGATATTTTTGAACACAGTTGTAGGAGAGCTTAGAATAAAAAATAGACTTGCTATTATTTTTCAAACGAGTTAGAATTTGATCATGTCATTGCAAAGTTGTAATTTTGAAAATAATAATAATGAAATTAATTTAGAAAATAATTGATATCATTTTCTTCCCCTTATTCCATTTTCAAAATCACAATTTCAATTTCAATTTCGTTTTATATTCAAAGACCCAGTTTGAACTCAACTGGGGTGACCTGTAAGTTGTTGGAAGATGGTTGTAAAACAAGTTGGTAATACGATCGTGATACCGTTGGATAGGGAACGATCCGAGTTCATCAACGTGTTCCTGGTGGTATGTGCCCGACCGGTTATACACTGGCATCGAGTGAATGTTGTTCGACATTGATGCATGCATTATTCAGTCGGTGTATCCATTCATTATTCATGTCATGATCAATGGATGTCAACATACCGCGATCTGTATCTGAACACGTCGCCGTAACCGAAAGTGAAAGCACGTTGTCGTTCGGATCCTCTCACGACACGAACGGGCCATCAGATCAGATTTTATGAAACGAAGGAGAAACGACACGTTCATCCTTCCTAGGCTGTTGGATTATAGTGATCTGGAATGGATCAGTTAGTTCCCAGGGTTGTCTATGACTTTGTTCATAAACAGATCCGAGTGTTAATCGAAACTACAAAGGAGAAGAAAATGAACAATACAATGTTTCTTGACCCCAATATCGATGAATCTTCAGTGGCAGTGTACGATACCGTTAAATCCCAAGTCCCGATAACCCGAATGGAATAAATTTCGGGTCGTGAAACTCGTTATCGATAAATTTCGGGTCTCTGTAACCAGCATCGAATAAATTTCGGGTCGGTGCAGCCGGGATCGAATAAATTTCGGGTCGTATCGATCGATGCGAATGAATTCCGAGTCAAGAAGGTGAGCAGCAAGGATTTCCGGGTCGTGGAGAGTTTCCTTGACAAATATCCCTCGACAACCACCGACACCGATAAATTCTGGGTCGTAACATCGATAAACTCAGCGTCCAGTGTGCTCGAATCTTTCATTAATCAAGCAGGGTGCAAGCAAGTTACGATACCCCATTTCCTGTCACTGCCTCACTCAATGTTTGCATACCCCCATTAAATTCTGAAGAATTTAACGGATAATATCTAAAGGATTTTCATAAAACGATTTCGGAAGAATGCACCAAAGTGCATCGTCGTTGTACCAGCGGGAATGCAACGAATGCACTGTAGCTGTTACTCGTAAAATTACACAGAGCAAAGATAACCGCAGCGAGGCATCTCGTGTCTCTTTATCGCTGGCTGTTCGCGATAAGCGGAGTTATCTGTACGAGGAAACAAAAATGGTGAACAAGGAGAAACGGAAGAACGAACGGGGTGACGCGACGTGACGCCCTTATGCCGGCAGGTTTGCATGTATGCATGCGAATCGCGACAATGCGAGGTTGTAAAGCGGTTAAGAGGATTTGTCACCTCGTGTCACTGGATAAACTCCTTTTCTTCCTAGCCGCGAGAATTCCGTTGGTTGCTTGACATCTTCGAGGACACGATTTCCGAGTCTCCTGTATTCTCTCTGTCTCCCTCTATCTCTGTTTCGGTGGAGCCAATTTCCAGAACTCGCGTCCCGATTCCCTTTGTTCGCGACGCATCAAACGTGAAATATGCGAGTTCGCCAGAGGGAATTCCGGTAATTTGCCAAGAGGAATCAGGGGAAACTCGGCTACGTCTTTAATCCCTGGAACACTGGATTTGTCGAACGTTTCACAACGGACCAGGGAAAACTTTGTCCCGCGAAACGCGTCTGATACTCGTAAAGAGTTCCTAAAACTTTTTACCCCTTTCGAATCTACCGTTTGCTCATTAATTGTCGACTATTTATAGAAATCTGATAAAATTTAGAGAAATATGCAAAAGTGTGATTATTATCTATATTTTATAACTTCCACCCTTAAAGCGAGTACCAGAACAAAGGATAAAAATGATTTTCGTTTATGATACGAACGTCTTTGATAGGAAGCACAGTGATTTTCGCCTAGCCCACGTCTCCTTCTATCTCTAAAATCCCTCGGTTCTCTTCGTCCCGATCCTCTAATCTTTCTTCACCCTTTACTCCTATCCTCGGTGTCATCCTGTACTAAGCCCTCTGTAATACCCTCTGCTACGGAAACAGTTACGGGGCCAGCATTCGTTCCGGTCCTTGCCTGCTAATTCCAATCACTACGACGCTCTCGTTAATTCGAATCGACGAGCAAACGTCGAGGAACAATGCGACATTTTCAACTCCCCGCAATGGATTATGAGAAATAATCTTTCATACTTTTCCATGTATTTCATAAAATCGATCACTAACAGGGATGAATGTTGAAGAATTATTTATTTTTTTTTTAAATACTCTGTGAACTAAAATACCTACACAATCCAACATCCTACCTAGACTTAACATGTACCACAAACAAAAAGATTAATTTATCAAATAAAGAAACATCTACACAATCCCTGTGAAAGCAGTCTAACAGAGCAGGCCATGTTTAAACTGGAAAGTAGAAAAAGAAAATAAATCATTTTCCCATGGAGCATCCCCAAAATCCAGGGCGACCATCCCCGAATCAAAATCCTCGATATCGTGAAAACGAGTAGGGGACTGGAATGGTTAATCCCCTTGGAAATCCCTGGAGATATCCCGAAAACGAGCATTTCCAGCGTCGCAGGGATTCTTATCGTCTGGCGAAGAGGCGAATGAATCTTTCTTTGACGCGAATATTATATATGGTGCAGCAGCTGACGGAAGCCGTATGTCGGACGGGGCGGAGTTCCATTAACAGTGGCGTTGTCCATCCGGAGCTGGCCGGATTGCTCGGGATTCTAATCTGACCGCAGAGCATGCCTTCTAATATAGATAGGCTTGATTAATTCCGCGGCAACGCAGTAATGCGTCCTGTGATCCGCGCCAACGATTATACGAGAGACGTGTAGCATCGTCGCGTAAACGAGCACCAGATTCGAAACCGCCGTCCGCCAAGGAATACCACTGGGCGGCTATGCAAATTAAATTGGAGAGACCCTTCTGGATCCTCCAGACAGCACCCACTCCTCATTTCGTAAAAATCGTTACGATGAATCGGTTCAACTCCGACCATTATCCGCTACCGTTATCATCTCGTACTTCTACGTCCACTGTGAGTCGATTGAAGGAATATTTATAACCTTAGGATAGAAATTCAATTGAATGCGTATATTACTGGCGAGGAGTAAAATATGACAATGTATGGATTGATAAAATTGAATAAAAAAAATATTGTTGAAATTATAAAATTATAAGATTCTTTGAATTGATTATAATAGTAACTTGCTCACTTCTGCAATAGTATTCTCACGAGGTGTGAAAACGAAGGATTATCTTAGCATTTATTCTTCCAGAGGAAGAAAGGAAGAATTATGTAAAGTTGAAAGTTTGCAGATTTTCTACTTGTGTTTCCATTTCCATTACATTCCTACATTTTATATCATTATACTACAGACGTCTAGGTAATTTGAATCCTTCACAAATGATTCCTTTTTTATTATAAAAAGAAAACAAAAATGCATGTAGAGTGCATCGGTCTCCGTTCGTTTCGATCGAACTCCGGAGGAGAACGTTTCGTTTATACATTTAAAAAAAAAAAAAGAAAAAGAAAGAAATGTTTGACAATCTTTACGAGGTTGCCTTTGTTCCGTCGGAAAGTTATGCCAGTAATTCCGTGCTGGCCGAGTGCCACGATCACATGGCCGCAGGAAAATCTCTGTTCAAACAAACTGTTCCAACCGGCCCATGGTTCGAGCCACAGATATTGAGTGATTGATACACTTTCCGTGCGGGTCTCGCAAGTTTTCTGAAGCCTCGCCAACAGCCGAATGCCGGATGTCGAATGTGCCGGGTCCAGTGTCGGATGCCAAAACGGAAATCACCCGGTCGTCGTATCCATAGGATCGGAAAGAAGTTGACCCGCGGGGGCTGTTTCTACCCGTTTCTATCTCTAATTGTTATCGTCCTGCATCGAGCGTTTTGCATAACCAACATGCGACTCTATTGTGCCAGCAACGGTGGCAGGGGGCTATGTCTGGCCTCCCTTTCGCGAATCGATGAAACCGAAACTGGCTTCTCTATCGTTCGCAGAGGAACATCTGCGATGCATGCTTATAGGAATGGTACGAGGTAAAATAAAGAACACAACGTGTACCACGTTTTTATAGACGTGCCTTCCGAATTGCAGAGAAGTTCTAAAAATTTTAGACTCGACTGCAGTGAATCGATACGAATATCCTGGTCGAATACTTTCAAGCAAATCGATGAGCTTTTAGTTGTATCGTGAACATTCTAATTTTATATTCAAAAGTCATATTAACACTAGAATTAACGATGCACATGCACTTTGCACCGATGCACTTTGCACCGATGCACTTTGCAGCGATGCACTTCGATGCACACTAATTTCTAAGTTAAAAATAATGTAGAAAATCAGATAAATAAAGAATGGAACATAATTTAATTCTTTATCTTGACAGTAGCCAATATACATTTTAGCAAGAATAGTTCGATAAAATTTATAAATTAAAATTAAGAAGTCAGTCATTTTGACTGGTTTGATAATTCTAGTGTTAAAAATCAAAATGAATTGAATCGTCCCAATAGATTGGAACATAGAATTCGAAAAATGCAAGAAATTGTTTCATCGATAAATTGAAGCAAATCAGCAGGTATTTCGCGTAGAGGAACCGGTGGTGTTCGATAGATAAGTTAGGAAATCTCGAGCGGAGCATCGTTTGCTCGTCGCAGAGACGAGTGCTCGCTTGACAAATAACTGTCGAAAGGAAGTTGGCGTTCTTCCATGGGCTTCTAACGAGCCAGGCCCGTGCGACTTCGTCTCGTTATTTCTTGGCGCTACAGTTTTCTTCGTATCTTGAGCGCGGAGTACTCGAGCCGAACCGAGCGGAGCCGATTCGATTCGAGCCGTCTCGTCGGTTTTATCCATTTTCCGGCTTGTTATTCCTCGATTGGTAACGAGGCAGAATTTCCCCATCGCGGGCCGGTTTCGAACATCGTCTGACAGCGGTGAATGAAATCGCCGCGGCGCTCTGTACGTTTCGAAATCGAGTTTCCCAGATAGACAGGAACGAACGAAGGGTCGACGAAAGCAACTTGGAAACATTCGCGAAGCGTCCGACGGATTGACGTTTAACGTCGACTAGAATACGCGGTTTCGCGACGGGAACGCCAAGTTTCCTGGCTGGTCTCATTTCCGCGACACGTCGACCACTCGTCTGCTGGCGAAATAAACCTTTCCAAGTGCTAATGCAATCAGTTGGACGTTGCGTTTCTCTTTGACAAGACTATTCTCGGTTTAATTAGGTCTTTGTATCCCATCCATTTCATTCGATTTATCGTTCCATTTTTCGAGAAAAATATTTGAAAAGAATGCAGGAACACAGGCAATCGTAAAATATCGAGATGATTCTATTAGCAGTGTGCAAAACGTTATTTTTTATTCCGTCGCATTTACGACGTGCGAGATATTACTCTTTCTCTCTTGTGAAGGGTCTATCGACGATCTTCCGGTTCACGGTACTTCCTCCATCGCGGTGAGTCGTTCGTCGAGGCAATTCCCTTGGCAGCGCTAAATGTGTAAGCGATAAAAGTATCTCTGCCAGCTCGGACGCGTCGTTTTATGTACTTTCTGCATTTCCTTAAGGTTCAACCGTAAATTCGTCGCAGTTCTCCTTTTTTTCCCTCCACCTTTTTCCTCATCCTTCTTTTCGAACGGTGCAAAAGTTCGTCGCTTGGGAGGCGTTGCATCTTTCACAGCCGCTCTCTATAATCGCACGATTTCGAAATTTACGAGCACAGCGGCTCGCGTGGTGAACCACCACTGATCGCGCATTGATCACCTGTGGGAAGAAAGCTCGCTCCTCTACCAAACGAATGTCCGGTATAAATCTCTCGCCGTAATTAAGGAGATATTGCAATTAATGGTGCTTATAACCTGCAGCGGGGATAGTTCGAAAATTAATGGCAGCCCCTTATTTTTTAAACGACCTACCTCGAGCACACTTCTAGAAAATTTGTCGGTTGAAAAAGTATTGAGATTTCAGAATCGTAAGAAAATTACATCAAATTCTTGCAATTTTTCTCATTTTAAATACTAGAAATGAATATTTCTTAATATGAACAATTCTATGATTAATTAAGAGTATATTGCAATTTTATGCTATGATTCCCGAAAACGTTTAGTGTGTCCCTGTTTCAATATCTTGAATGGAGGGCAAAATTTCGCAGCATCCTGGACGATGATCGATTTTCATAGGTGGCCGATTTGTACCGGACCCAGGTCCTCACCACGATAACAATTATCGCTAAGTGGCGAACGATGAGAGTGGGTCGAACGGGAATACGAAACATGGCCCTCGTACAGCCGCTATTAGTGCCTCATTAATAACGTCAGTCGGTCGTGGTACCGATGATTTAGTGGATCGAACGTCGGCGAACAAACGAGCGAGAACATAGGCCTGCGAGCAAAAGAGGACTAATGACGAGCAACGTCAATCTTTGCCGAAATTGTCGCTAACGAAGATATCGAGTATCCTCGAAGAAAGAACCGAACCTCTGGTTAGGTATGGGTCAATATCGACCCGACCAACATCCAGAATGAAAATCCACGCCACCTGGAGCCAATCAACGAGCAGTTAGCGTTCGAAATAGGAATCGGCTCCAATAGAGACGAGTTTCCGTTACGAAGAGGAGCCAGATGGTAGGATTCCTGGGTCTCAACAATTGCAACCGGTGGTGTTCGCGATCTTAAGTGGAAAGCAATGCTCCCATTATGCGGTGGCTGAGCTTTAATTAATCTTTCACCAGCATCGGAAGTCCCTGACTAAATGGGAGCGTCCGAGAATCCCTTTTGTAAATAAATGAAACTGGTCGTACGTTGAGGATAGAAAGGGTAGACAAGTTTCTCGCTAGTGGAAACCCCGCGGGATCCTCGAGGCCGGAGGTGAATCTATTAATCGTCAGTTAGGACGGAGGAAACGGAAAGACTTTGGTCTCTCTTATAATCAATTTACATAAAATTGAATTATTATTAAATATCGTCGCTCTGGGACAGTTCGAGAAAACGGATAGTTTTGGAACTAAATGAAATTCAATGTAACCATGGAATTTGCTTCAAATTTTATGTAAACGAATAATTAATAAAAAAAAAGCTAATAGTTTCGCTAATAAAACCGTCATGACACGGTATCCTCCATAAAGAATCGAGTTCGATGGAAAAATGTGGCAAATAATTCATAGAAAAAAGGCAACGAAACGGGAGCATTCTGGGTGAATGGATACGCGAACGAATTTGCGTATGCACAAAAGGGTAGCTTCCTCTGGATCGCATTTTTAACCCCCGAAGAATCGGAGCCGGGGTTGAAACGTATCGCGAGGCGTTTATCAACGCGACATTTTCACAGGATCCGTTCGTACGATAATTGATTATAAAAAGGGGCTGACGATAACCGTTTCCGGGCCCGCTCTTTAAATCGAGATTTTATGGCAGCTACACGCCTGATTTTCGGAGATAAAATTCCTCTGCACGTTCCGCCGTTGCTCCGGCCAACGGAATCGAGCAGTAAATCGTGCCGGACACTTTTAAGCCCTTGACACGTCCATTACGCGATTATTCCTAGCGCTATCGCCAACGACGATATCCACCGTCGGATTTTATGAATGTAACGCTGTTCCTGGCCGAGTGAACCGCACCGTTTCAACGTGCTAAAAACTATGGGAAAAATCAAAGGCAACGGAATGGTTCGTCGAATGGAACAAAGTAAACTGGGTCATCCGTGGAACCTTCACTGAAGGTCTTTGCACATGTGTGCTTGTTTTTCTTTCTTTTTGATTCGTTGATACTTATTAGCTAAAATTCCAAAAAATTCTCACGTTATAAATTGTTCTAAAGAATACATAGTAGTAGTTAATATAATTACTGGTTCAGAACATCAAAAGTTTGCGTTGTCTTTTTGAACGTGTACCAGGGGTTTATTCGTGTTTTGCTTGATCTTGTTTCGCACTGTACTTGTTGCACTTGCGGGAAATTAATATCGTAGACATGGTGGAAAATGTGGTCTGGAAACGACATTTGTATTAAGTTCTCGCTAACAAGTTTCACGTTATTCTTGATGATCTTACAAGAGACTAATTCATGAGATAACACGTGAATATGTTTCTCTTGCTGAAACGCTTAAGTTTATCTTCAACTTCATCTTTTCAGAACCAGTCACTTTGAAATCTTTTCATAAAAAAATACACGAGAACATTGACGCTGATTAAAATGAAGGATTCAAAATATTCTTTAATATTTTAAGATTTCAAAATTAAAATTTTTCTCCATTTCGCTCAATAATTTCAAATTTGCCTAAAACTTCATTTGCGTAACAGAAGTAATTAAGGATCCCTGATCACTGTTAGGTAAATAAATGGCACACACTGGGATGCTAAGTTTATAACTTCTCCGTGTAACAAAGTGATTTTCGTTTGTAATCTTTACCACGAACATAACTTTCGTTCGTCAGGCAACGCAATTTCACAAAGGTTTTCAGCTAAACGAACGAAAGTGCGCCGTTAACATCGTTCCACGCTTGTACGACTGGCGCGTATCGATAAAGTCATTTCAGGAAATTAACTCCACCGAGCAAAGTGCTCGCTTTTAGTTACAAGAATATCGTCTAACGGTTATTTTCAACGGTGGAGTTCAAGTCTCAACGTGCCTGGCCGTTTCAAACAGGACGTTGATTTACGAGAAAGAATTACAAACTTGAAACGTTGCTCGCTCGTTGATGGAATGATTTTTGGCGTTTAATCCATCGACGCACAAGCAACAAACTTTCCAACCTGTTTCCACCAATTACGTTTTACCTCTTCATCCTTGCCGTTGTTGCATCGCTTTATTTTTACGTCAGGCTCTCGCCTTGGTGCTCGGTTAATTGCAAAAAAGCTTGCCGTCGATAATGTTCTAGCGAAACTTTACTTACTTTACTCACTGTTTCTTTTTTCTCCCCATTTGTAAGGAACAGTATCGCATTTCATAATTTTTCAGAAACCAGGGAAAAATAAAAATAAAATTAAGAATAGAAAAACATGGAACAATATCCACTTAAGGAAAAAGTGCAATTGCAGTTTCTGCATTGATGCACAAAAGTGCATCCCCTAAATTTCAGAATATGCATCTCTTAGCATCATTAATTATTAATATTATTCTATTTAAGAATTCTATTTATAAGTATTAAAGAATTTACGAAAAAGCTAGGTGGAAAGTTGCACAATGGCAGTGTGGATGATTGATTGCAACCAATTGACCACAACAAAAACCAACAGAGCATTACGCCATTCAATGACCTTTTATTCGACTAGAACACGCAATCGGGATCTTTCTGCGTGACATGCATCAATTTTCCACGAAAGCTGAGTTCACGTATGCACAGCAGGTTTCGTGAGTGTTCAGAAACTCGCGAACAACTTAATTCCTCGACAGTGCATACCGCATTCGAGCATGCATACCATTACACCACCAACCACTATTTCGGAGAAGCTGAAATAGCCAGTTACGAAACTTTGATGACCCCAATTATTCCTATATACCGGCTAACAATTTTCTTTTTCCAAAAACATGCTGTAATACGTGCAGAAATGTACGTACACTTTCTTCTAGACGAGTTTAACCCCATAACATAGTTTACTGTACTGAATATGTATACATGATGCATGACATAGAAAAGAAAAATTTTTTAATTAAATATTTTTCTTGAAAATTAACGAGCTTATGACGAATAACGAGAGGAACGAGCGGAATTTTCATTAATTAATTTCGACAAATATTTATAAAACAACAGTCTAAAAATAAATGATAATTTTGAATATACAGTAAATTAAAATAAAAATATTGGTATTTAAAAATTGGAATATCATAAAAATTTATTCTGTTTTAATAAGTACGTTATTTGTTACTTTTAAATAAAATGATTGCAAAATAGTGAAGTGTACTGGTACTTTTTTGATTCACTGTATCTCTTAGGAAAAATAAACTCGATGGTCCGGATTGTTTTAATTAGTTAAACCAGTCGAGAAAAAAGAACGGAATATCCAGCTTCGAATTTCGATCGAACAATCCAATCGAGCAGCTTTTTTTACTCCCTTTTGCACGGAAATTAAATTTTCAGTTATATAGATATTTATTAAGCGTCATCGAGTACCTGTTCAGTTTTTCCCTTCTTTCAAGCACTTTCCACTTATGATTTTTTTTTCCTCTACAATTCTATTACTATTTTCAAAGCAATCGATGTTCGTCCGTTGAAAATTGAGACGTTATCCAAATTGAATGCTGTAGCATTATTAATACGCCAGACAGTAAACTCTCGACTGTGGCCGCAAGTTTATTAGAAAAATTAAGCAAACAACCGTCGCGGAGAAACGAGATCGTCGATTCGACGGGCAATAAACATTATAGCCAGGGGAATCGTAATGGACATCGAGATGCCGCGTCAGACGAACGAGAATAACCCCCACGGTCGCTGTTGTAACCATTTTTAAGAGGGGAAACAAAAGCCACGCGGACTCCTGGCCGACAGCAATAACAGCGATACTCGAGGCTGGCTGTCTATCGGAAAACGCTAAATATCCGCGTTCTCGTGGCTCCGCTCCGTTTTGTGTCATTCGTTTCATTTCGCGGCGCAACGTCGAACAGGGGGGTGGAGAAAACGCGTAGCCAGTTTCCGCGACTACTTCAACGACGTCGACGGCGACAATGAATTGCTCCACCGTAATTGCTCACTGCTTTACGCTCCAACGGTATATTCAATTTTTACGAATCCGTGCCGCTGTTAGGATCGCGACGAATCGCGAGTTTCGAATCTGAACGTTGCTCAATGCTTTTTACCTCTTTTCGAAAATTTCAAGCGTGAACGATGAACAAGAAGTGCTATGGAATTATCAGACGGAATAGATCATATTTCTCATCGTTCCAATGCGTATTTATAATAAAGGAACCGAAAGTAATTTATTAAGTGATACGAGTCAATTATTCC
Source organism: Osmia bicornis bicornis (assembly GCF_907164935.1). Classification (NCBI taxonomy): domain Eukaryota; kingdom Metazoa; phylum Arthropoda; class Insecta; order Hymenoptera; family Megachilidae; genus Osmia; species Osmia bicornis. Next base: position 5,359,723 of record NC_060228.1, on the reverse strand, counting down.
TCCGACATAGAGGCATGAATTTTGAACAGTCGATGTTTGCAAAGTATAGGTTTATCGGACGTGATGTTTCAGAGTTTAAATATTTAAAAGCATATCTATTTTGCAAAGAACAACAGTCGATGCAAATTTTTGTACAATATGTAAATATGCTGGATGGAATATTTGACTGCTTCGATAGTGCAATATGTAGAATTCAAAAAGTGGCTATATTTCGTTCCTTTATATTTTGAAAAAAAAGGATTAAAGTGAAATCGCTGGAATATTAGAATTTGAATCAATTACCAAATAATGATTAAACAGAATAAATATAAATTATTTTCTGCGATCTTCAATTTTTCATAGAAATTTAGAGAGAATATCAGAAAACTTTCTACCATTTCTTATTGAATTCCCCAATTTATTTCCGCGAGGACAATGACAACAGGTGCACGTAAAATACAACCGGTCGTCGATCGTGCCACGGTGTTCTGCGTTTTGTTGCAACGTTTATTCGTCCACTTCTGAAAGGCTTGAACTCGTGGCAGATCAATTCCCAGACCGTGGCATAAATCTTTCTAACGATTGCCCGTTGTCCAGCGAGCCATGGTGAATCTAACAGCACGCGATCGATATTCAAGTTCTAAAAATCCTCGAAATCGAATAGTTTTTAAAAATTGATTTCTCTTGAAATTTCAACCATGCTAAATTAAAATATTTTACAGATACATTATAGAAAATTAAAGATCGCCGATGCATTAAACTACGGCCATTTAAAGAAACAGTAAACACATCCGAGCGATCAGGCGTCGCGACATAAACCCTCAACCTTTTTCTGTTCTTTTTTAAACAGAAGCACGAAAGCTTGAAGATCTTTAACGATCGAGCGTCGTGCCAGGACGACGCTTTGTGTACTCGCATCACGGTAATTCTTCACTGTCTTCAGGAAGCGTTTGCCCATGGAGCTGGGTCGTTACACGAGACACGATTCGAGGACCTACGCTCGAGCTGGTCTGCTACATTATATTCAGGATTTACTATCGTCTCTTTGTCAGCGTTCAAAACGGCGAAGAGAATCGCACGTTCCCGTTTATATTTTTCACGGTGAACATCGATCCTCCATGGAGACATTAAAAAAAAAAAAAATTCACAACAGAGAGGAAGAGGAAAAATGAATGGAAAAAAGAATCGCGGGTGATCGAACGTTTTACAGAACGCAATTAAATAGGGAAACACGTAACGAACGGAAAATTTCAAAGGATTTTGAACACACCGAAGTTTTCAAAAGCTACTGAAACTTGATCAACGCGAATTTTTCTTTTTTGAAAACCAAACTGTTACTTGTTTCTAAAGACTTCTATGAAACTCTGTGAACGATGGTATAGAAATATTTTAAACCTGGTTCAAATTCAACCGGGGTGTCCTTTGACGATGTACAAAGGATATATTGAAACAAGTGGTATTGTCGTTTTGTGGAAATATTCTGTTTATCCGTAGCAAGAGAATTAAATGTATCTTTTCAATGTGAATGTATCACAGTGATTAAAATAAAAGAAAATCAATGAATAATGGCTTTTCAATAAATGCAAATGTAGAATATTTAACAATTATTTAACGAACAGAAATTTTTGTTAATATCCTAGCAATATAAAAGTCGTTTAATAATTCACTTCAAATACCATGAACATGTATGAACATGTACATATGTTGACGTTACATAGGTATTAATAGCTGCTCATTTGTAGTTAGATCCGGATTTGCCTTAGGCTAATAAGATCTAATTATGTATGATTGAATCTATGTTGGATCTAATTATCGTCGTTACAGTTTAATGAATGCTGCTTATAATTAAACTTCATTCATTTGAAAAGATGTATTCAGGCAATTAGAATATCTTAATTCCCCTTTTGAAGTTTTCACACCTCTAATTTATCGCAGACAATAAAATATAGAGAGAAAGAAATATGGAGGTGTCTGATCTGACGACACCTCGTATAAAATTTCTCTAGCACGCCGTCATCGGGTTAAAAATATTGAAATAAAACGAATGCTCGATAATGTACAATCTGAGAACGCAAAGTTGCGAGGAAACGTTCACGAATCCACTTCACAAAGTGCTTGTATTACACTTGCAAAAAACGTGCTTCCTCGAGCAGAGCTACGCTCCCTTTTGCGTACCTTTGCTTTGCATACCCGGCGAGTTTAAACGTTCCCCGGAAGTTTCCCGTAGTCTTCGTCACCTCATTTTCATTCGTTCGCGGAAATAGTGTCGCGCAAATAGGTGCCGTCTCCGGTACTCGGTATCTCGCTGCTGTCGCGGATAATTGCCTTTGTAGCCGGCTCGCAAACAAATTACAAGTGAGACAGCCTCGAATTTAAGACACTGCTGAATTTCTATACGTCTTGATCCTCTATTTGATGTACGGTAACTTAATAACAGACGAAAAATAAAATTCGAGCATAGAAATGCAGCATCCAGAAATGATTCCGAAAGCAAGCCTTTATTCGACGAATCGATCCAGGGGCCTCGAGACGCGGCAGTAAGACGCGAGACAAACTTTTTCACTCGTCGCACAACATTTTTACCGAAGGCTCGCGAGTTCAGCTCGCCGTGACGGCGGTGGTCGAGCGAGTCGAGCGAGAATTCGCTTGAAAGCTGGCGAAGTTTCCACGTCGAACTTGGCAAACCATCGCGTGGCTGTCCGTCGCCTTTGAACCGTGAAAATCGCGCGAACAATGGAGCGGTGGACGAGCCGGAAACGGACGGCCAGAGAAAGAAACAAATACGGGGCGGAGTTGGTACGAAAGAGACGCGAAAAGGAAGGCGAACCAAGCGGAAGCTGACCAGAGATACGCTTCGAAAGCCGGCATACCCGTGAAACTTTCAGCCTTCTCTAGCCGCGATATACTTTCCCAGAAGTTTAACCACGTTCATTGACCAACGGATACGTAATTCCCCGACGTATGTTTGCGTAGACCCGCGAGCAGATGACCCAATTCGTAGCCCGTGTATTTACGGCCTCGTCAACCGACCCAGAGGAACTTGTAAGCGGCTCTGGAGATTACCTCGGCAGGAAAACGATTTTTCCGCGTCGCTGTCCTTTTCAATGTCCCCGGGGAATGAGAAGAAAGACGAGGAAAGACTATTGTAACGATAGAGTTGGAAATTTGGAGGTAAATTTTCATCCCATTTTACGCTTTCAATGATTTTTATAGAATTTTACAGAGAATTAAGAAAATTTTCTGATCGTTTTTTTATTAAAATGTTAGAGAATAAAAGTAAAACAGATCTAATGGTTACGGTGAATTTATAAAAGTGTGAAAGTGTTTAATTTTCATAATGAGTGAATACCGTGAATTCAGCTTTCGCCTTAGAAACTGGCGGATGAAGGTTGCAATTTATCGCTCGAAGTTCAGAATTTTTGCTTCTCCTCTTGTTTTGCTCGACGATTGCGGGAAAAGTTTATTATAAACCCGGGTGTTTCCAACGAGTTAAACGGAAATTAGTTTTTAACCAATTTTAATTAATTGTACCGTAACGGATTGGCTAGAACACCGTACACCGTTGTACTGTTAAGGAGTACTTTGCTTCAGGATATTACAGAGTCTGCTTCAACCCACTTATCCCGATAATTATTTTTCAAAATAAAGTTGTGTTCAAGCAAACACGTCTGACAAATTAATATCCGCAGGTGCAAACATTGTTGCATTATCTACACAGCGTAAAATTTTATAGTAATTTCACTTAAAAATATATGGAATTTCATGAAAATTTATTGTTTTAATTAAAATTTCTAAACATTCCATAGACAAACGAGAGAACCACCCTCTGCAATTGTCACAACCAACTTCGAACCCTAAACAAAAGTATACGCGTGCAATACCAGCGAGAAGGTAAAGGATAAATCACAAGTTTCTACCGAGTGTATGGCTCGACCGTTTTGAAGATCAATTTCAGGAAACAGGCGAACGAGAACGGAAAGGTATACGAGTCTTCCATGGTGGTTGAGCATTAGTTTGTATTTGTTCCCTCCGTTACGAAGCAGTCTAGTTACTTTTGTTTCAGCTCTCTGCGGTCGGAGGAAGCTGAAAAGTGACTCCGTGCCGGCTCCAAGACGCGCGTAATCTTATTTGCACTTTTCCGTGGCTTCTCACAACCGCCCGCCACCCTTCCATCTGGATTCTCCCCTCGACAGAGCCATCTAAGCTTAGTCAAGAATTTCCAGCAGTAATGCACTGCCGCCTGCTTTTATTGCCAGGCGAACGCCGACTGGAGATTAGCAGCCGAAAATTCGCACCGCTTACGTTTCCACGTGGCTTCTTTGGAACGTTTCACTTGGAAATTATGTATCGAGTCACTTACCGAGCTACCCTGTTTACCGAGCTAATTTCGAGGATGAGTGCTTTCGTGTTTGAGGCTACTTGCAGTAGAGCACTGTTATATTTTACGCTTACGAGCTGCTCTTATATTTTCAATTTTCGATACGTTTGTTTAGTTTACGCGTTCACTGACAAAATAATAGAAAGATTATTTAATTTTAATCATAAAATTATATACCTTCGAATAAACGAGAAAAATAAACGAAATCTAAGCATAACTTTCATCCCTGCAACTCTTCAAACTATAAGCTCTCGCCAGTTGAAGCGTTTAACGTTAATCCTTTACAGTACACTTTCTTCTGGAGCGTACAATTTAACCAGCCCTCTTTACCGTCCGTCCGCTCCTCTCCTTCCCTCTCGTTCATCGAATTATTCCCGTGGGCAAGGTTCGCCGTTCGAACGCAATTATTTGAGCTCGCGAAAGTTAACTGCGGCAAATTCTCAAGGAGCTCGCCGCAAAACTTTGTCCCGCCCGGGGCGTTTATTATTCGAAAAGCGAGTTACACAATACGAGGTGATCTCCTGTTTCTTCCACGGGGGTTGCTTCGACGTCGGCGCGTCGCTCGCGATGGTTTTTAGCGGAGGGGAAAATATCGGCGGCAAGCGTGCCTCGAGCGGATTAATTCGATGGCCGCTAAAAGCTCCCGGAATTTCGTTCGACGACGCCGGCGCGGCCTTTGTGCAGGCGCCAGATACCGCGGTTACTTACAGCTAATGCGAAAATAATTAAGTTGAACTTTCATTTCCCCTGTCGTGCCGTTCGCGTGGAATTTCAAAGAGACACCGCGGGGTGCTCAGAGGAGGCTGGCCTGCATTTTTAATCGCGCGCGAAAGTTGCCTGACTGACGTGCGCGCAACTAACCCTACACCTACCACCCCCTGTTACATTAGGTAATTGGGTCACTAATCATCCGTGCGTCGTTTCGCTCACCCCTCGAACGAAAGGGGGAAGAAAAATCTGTCAGTTTCGAGGACCGTTTCGCGAGCTTCGTGCCGCCTCAAAGGGAAACTTTACCTAACACGCGTCCTCGTCGAACTCATCGAGAGTATACTGCCTCGAGTGTGCCGCGTTTCCGCTCGTCCGTGAGTTTCAGTTTGCCTACTGATTTTCTACTTCTGCGGAAAATTGTTTGAAGACTGTTCGCCCGTTGTTGAATCGTACGTGTCACGCGATATACAATGGGAAAGGGAAGATAATTTTAGATATGCCCCGAGAGCTTCTGCTGGGAACATTCTGACACGACGAGGAAAATAATTCCTTGATACCGATGGTAGTTTAATATTTAAGTAACGAAAGAATTAACACGAAAAAATTGAATTTTCCATCTCTATCATACGTACCTAATAATACTATTCATATCGAGCATCCAATTTCCATGAAAAAGAAACGGAGAGAATAGACGAAGAAAAGCGAGAAGAAAAGGATAGGGTGGTGGAGAAAGAGGATGCACGAGGAAGCCAGGACGAAATTTAATAACAATTTCTCAAAATGAAAATTACCCGCTTTCAAGCGGTCCGTGCGGCACCGAATACCGCCTCCCTCTGGCATCTCCCTCGGCCGCAGTCCGGCCTGCATTTTATTTAATATTAGCCCGGTAACCGGGTTAAATTGTCGGGCGGAGACCTAGCCCCAAATTTGCATCTTAATCGGACCCTATTACGGTAACGTCGTTGCAACGTTCAGCGAAGCTAGCTATCCAGCACACCGGCAACAGAGGCGTCGCGCCTAACCAGTTGGCGAAACAGCCGCGTCGCGTCGCATCGCGTCGCGGCGTCCGTGCAAATCCGAAAGCGGTTTTCATGCAACTGCGGGCCGTTTCGTCGTTGATCGGCTCGTACCGTGGCGGATAATCGAACCCGATTCACTCGCGTGAATACGCCCACCTGATTGACTGCCATTGTGTTGCCGATCATTCATCGCTTCCGCCACGAATTGCATCCACCTCTCGAAACTTTCCTACCATCCCCTTTGTCCGTATCTCTTCCTTCTCTCGGAATGCTCCCGACAGACTACTTTACGTTTCAACTTTGAAAATATTCAATTCAACATCCCGCGGTTACGTTTCGGTATTCATATAAAATCGTGGCAATGGCACGATCGAAATGCGAGTTAATTAACGGCGAAAGATCGAAAGCTCTAAGGGACTTAAAGGCTACAAAAGGTAGCGAAGCTATTCCCTTTCTATCCAAGTCTGAAGGAACTTAAGTCCTGGAAATAATATTACCGACGAGTCTCCCGAAGGTTCTTCCTTTTACCGATGGAAGTTCCGGTCGCAGCCTCGCGGGAAATTAATGAATTTATCCGTCGAACGGAATTTCACCGTTGCGTTTCTGTAACAGGTTGCATGCCGCAACTTCGCTGCCGTAACAAAACGGGTTCGCGTCGAACGGTGCTCGCGCAATTCCGGTGACTAAGTATTAAGCAAGGAGGGCGCCCTTTCTCCCGCAGGCATTCGTATCGGGGAATTCTCTGGCGGAAAACTCCCCTTTGGCTAGCTAGCAGCATTCAGTGATGCAGGTATTCGAGCGAAGCTGCAGACGAGAGGATAGGAAATTCCAATGCTAGCCCGGGCCTTCGTACTTTTAACGCGTCGCGTGGGATCGCGCGTCTGTGAAATCGCGAAAGGAATTCCGTATAATCGCGTGTCTAAGCGAATCTTGCCCTTTGCCGGAAAGCCTCGAATTTATGCTTTGCGAATGATTATTAAACTCCCACCACCGCCTTGTAAATCTACTGTCTACCCTACTCAGAATTCTAACTCACATTCCCATTATTCCCTTTTTCCTAACATAAAAGCGCAAAGTCCAATTATCGGAGTTCAGAGGACAATCACCTTTCGTCTAAAATAATAATCAGTTGGAATATTACGCGATCGTTACCGGAAATGATTCCATTCAGCCGCATTTGTTCCAATCTATTCGTCGAGCATCGCGGCACAATTAATAGTCATCCTCTCGCAGTGGTCGTTGATAAATTGAATTTATGCTAGACTGTCTGGCTCCGCGAACGAAATAGAAGACAGCCAGCCGGCGTATGATCGATCTTGAAGTCGCGTTAAACAATTACCAGAGACTCGTATCGCGCACCTGTACCTTCCTCAAGGCTTCTGCTATAAATCGTGAGCAATTAAGTCGTCTGAAGTGACCCATTACGAGGATAAGAAAAAGAATGAAGAAAGATCATAAGAGGATATAGGTGCGTGTATACGAGACACTCGTTGACGAAGGATATCTGGTTGCTCCTTTTGCGAATACTTGAAATCGCACCGCGTCGTCGAGCGAGAATGCACAGCCCTGCACGGCTGTACGATGGAATTTTCAATATTGTACAGGGAGATTGCCTTGATTAATGAGACGACTAGGCCCTTGGAGACAATGCTCGTGTCGTGACAATGATTACTATGTCGATTGATTCTAATGTCTGTTATGATGTCAAGTTGGGACGATTAACAGATTGTCTTTGAATTGTATCACTTTATCAATAGAGATTGTTATAAATTTACTCAGACGGTTTTCCTCATTATATTTCAGATAATTATTTACTAATTTATTTGAAAGACAAGGACGTTAGCTTTTCTGTTAAAAATGCCCATAATTGATAGGTAACGTTAATAATACATCCTTGACTAGTTGGACAGCTTCAATTATGGAAATTGAAATATTTACGTGTGAACGAGAACGTGCATCCACGATTCCACGATCTGACATGAACGCATCAACGGGCCCGCTAATGTTTCCATCGCTCGGATAAATTAAACGCGTGTTATGCAAATTTTTCGACCCATTAGACGTCGGTTCCGCTGTCACCGTTTCTGTCGCGCCTCCATTTCGGATCTCTCCATTAGTTAGGGATGCCTGGAATGACATTCGCCCGGCAAGCACGTTCGATAACACGACCATTACGCTACCTCATAATATTTCGTCGGCGTTCCGTGTGTCCTATCGCCACGATTACCGTCGCGATGTCATTTTCCATACTTTTGAAAAGCGAGCTCATCTTTGAACACGATACACTGAATTACGATTTGCAACCTCGGAACAAATATTGATCCATCCGTGACCTGAACTAGATAGAAACTATTTAATATGACAAATATTTATCTTTAATTATGAATAGCTATCTGTATCGATAATTCAATAAAAAGTACTGACATTCCTGCTTAGAGTTTAAAATTTCAATGAAATCCTAAAGTTTCAGTATGTCTGACCATATACGCTCATTTCTACTGCGGCAACAAAAAGTTACCCCTTTAAAAAAATTACAAAACAGCTATTAATTAAAGTAGTTTAAAAACTATTTGAAACTTCTGTAAATTGTACCCAACAAACAGTACAATTGTACGATTCGTGTTTCTCGTTTTCCGGTGTACCAACAGTGAAAGGGTTAAAGAACCGACCAGTGTCACGGTATAAATTTTCGACTCAACGCGAGTCACATTACTTTCTTCGCGGACCTGACCGTCCTGTTGTTTGCGCGACGGGGGTAAGAAGGGGTTGAGACCGAACAAATTCGTCGGTGAATTACTTGCCCTCCTGAATTCCCGCCTTCCTGGCCACCTACGATAATTTATTTCCCGTGGAATTCGTTGCATTCTGGCCCGGTGATAAATTAAGAGAGGCTCAATTGTTTCAAGAGAACGACCCTGCGGTTGGCTGGCGGCGATTTCTCCTACTACAAAGGTGAATAGGGGATGGAACGATGATCGTTTCTTTCTGCCCCGTTTGCAAATTCGTCGAACGATTTTATTCGCATGCTCAGCAAAAAAAAAGATTGGGAGAGAAGCGGACAGTCGGAGGGTTTGTACGCGTCTGTATTTTCTTTTTCGATTTTTGAATCTGAGAATGATAGTAGCTAAAATTTCTATTGCAACCCTTTGATCCTATTTTAGTCCTTTATCAAACGAAACATTTTTACATATGCCTTTTGCTTTTGATTATGATGGAAAAATGTGCAGTAATAAATTCAAAGTTTCGAAACATTTCGTAGGATATTAAAAACATATGAATAAATATGCGCATCAGTGTAGATACGTAAATCCTAGTTTAAAACATCCTTTCCATTTGTTTGACCTGAATTCCCTTCTTCCAACGTCATCGTCCCCAAAATACCTAGCTTCTGCTTACTAATGAGAACATATTCATCAACATACTAAAACGTCTATCAAAACTTCATTATCCCCTCGTGTTTCCTATGCTTTACGCTAATACCAGCATTTCATTCGGAAACTTTCGAACACCCTTCTCCTTTCCGAGGATAAAGGTACAATTTTGTTATTTGCGTAATGATTTACATAACAGAAAATGTCATCCTTCCTTATGGATAAATTTGCAATCTTCGAATCCTCAGGAAGACTTTAAGAAAAAAGATCTAATCCTTTACTCGCAAACAGTATCCATAGATAGTCAGGCAAGAACGAATTGTAGACAAATGATTAAAGAAATAATTAAATCATTCCGTTCACTCAAGAGAAGATTTTATTTTCCGAGCTGAAGAATCAGATATTATCAGACGATCATCGAATCAACGAATCAACTTCCTGACCCAAGCTGAACAAGATCCATGGTGTTACTCTTGATCCGCTTATCATTTCTCGATCTCCCTTCTTTCGTGGACTTCGCCGAGAATTCGTTCTCTGAATCTCCACACCCTTCGCACTTTCTGTATTCTTATTTGTTCTCTCGTTCATAATACGCGCGAGGGAGATAGTGAACTGACAAGGGAGACAGTGCCGAGGGAAAGTGGAAACGAGAGAAAAAGACTCGCCTCTCGACCGTAAAAGGTTTATTGGAAAAATGAAATGACGTCGGGCAATCACGACGCATCGCGACGATATAAGGATTTTATCCTTTCAATAAAGAGTGCAGCCAGGGAATTACTCGTAACTTTCATAATATGTAATATCCGGTCTTACGGTGTAAGACTTGTCGCGTACGAATGGAAATCTTGTAATATTGTTCAAGTTTATGCATTATACGGAATTGCGCGATGTCTGTTGCGACTCTTCTGCTTTTGATTCCGGGGGTGAAAGGAAGCTCGTTCAATTTAAACGTGCATAAACGAAATATTAAACATAAACGTGTTTCCGTGATGAACCTTGTGTTAGAATTCTTAATAGAAATAAATTTAAATGAGTTGTTTAGTTGAGAAACAAGGTACAGTTATATAAGTGACCCTCCCATAACAAGGAGAGCTAATTATTATTTGTTGACTAATTAAAAGTCTGGAACTTTATTTTATTCAATAATTTCCAGCTTTCATTGAAAGATATCTTTTTTTAAAAATAAGCAAACATTACAAGATTTCATTTCGTTTCACGATTTCACATTGTAAAATGTTATTTTATACTATACCCAGTCACGTACTATTGAATTTGAAATCGGAAGCGGAATATTGCGATCGAAATTAAATTGTCCGGTATTATTACATCTAAACCAAACAATAGGAATATTGAAGTTCAATATACGAGCAGGAAGAATGAAAGATAAAATTTAATAAATAACTTCGTTGCTAATTTGAATACATATGCATACGATATTAAAATAAAACTCAAGAATGAAAATTCCGTGGAAAACAAAGGAAAAATATTAATTAATGAATGAATGTAATTTCAAGGAGCACGTCGAATAATAGCGTACCTAAATATTATCTACCTATTTTTTGGGATACTTGGTAACAATATATTTTATCCGATCCCCTGTAATTTCGACTTCGAATAATAATAAGAAACACCAACCCTCGTCCTACTTTCCAACGCATCCTACACTCCCGCTGTAATAACTCTCGCTCTAACAGCTTTCGGAGTTTCGAACCAAGTAAATTTCGTCTCGAATTGTTCCAGTTCTAACGAATCTTGCTTAACAACACCGACATGTACGTAATTTGATCCAGAATTAACGAAATTATGTATCAAAGTCTTTCCACGTTAAATTTTTTGCATAATCAAATTCTGAGTTATTAGATTAAAACAAAAGTGATAAACAAAGGAAATAATTATAAAATAAAAGAAAACCCTATTCTCGTTTAAATAAAGTAACACGATAGGAACGATTCTTCGTACTCTGTTTTTAGAATTATCCAGCAAGTAGTATAACTCCGCGATAAGTCAGACGTACCGGTAACCGAGTTTCCAAGAATAATGATATCACCTTAAATATACCCAGATCTAATTAAAACTGTTAAGTGTCGCAAGATTTTTGAACGAGAATATACAATCGTGCGAGGATAGTCAAGAACGACACCAGCAGTCGAAGGATACCGGAAGCTGTCTCTCACGCGTCTCTCCTCTCGATGACGCGTGATTTCTGAGCCCGATTTCCGCGCGGCTGTAATTCAATGTAATAAACAGAAACGTCCGATAGCAGCAAGATATCGTAACGCTGTCAGACGTATATGTATATCGAGGAAATCGCTAGGTATTTAGCCGCATGGCTACGCGCAGAGAGCGAATTCGGCGTTCGCGTCGAAGCAATCGATGGTCCTACACGGTGCGTGACGATTCAATTACCGACCGACGACGCAGACTTGCCAGAATTAACTGTGGATAAAGCCGAATCGAATTGTCACGATCGACCGTCACGAACTGTTGCTGACCGTACATGCTACCCTATGTAAATACCCGTGCGACAATGGTATAAATAACACGGCACTCCGAATCCGGCGTGTCGTAAATCTTTTAAGTAGTCGACGAGAGAAAATGGCCATACTCGAAAGAAAGGCAAATTCAAACGTGTGGCCGTGGCTCGACCAAGATTTATCGAATATTACTCGCAACATCGGTAACGGGACGGAACACGCATTTATTTCGCGGGATAAGTACGTTCACGAGGATTTATTCCCGCACCGGTTTTCTATCGATTTCGAAATTATACGAGCCACCCGCTGCGAATACGAAACGGATCGAGAATAAATTTTCTCGATCGAAAGAGAAGGTCAGTGTGTTTCGTTTTCTCGATGATGCACGATTTCCCAATGTAATTTCACTGGATAGGTTTTATCCTTCTGACGCTGCTCTTCGATACTTGATTACTAAAGTCTGCCTTATCGCGGATCTGTACTACTTACTGGATAATTCCAATTCTAAATACAGAACCCTACATCATTTTGCGCGAGGAAGCATGCGATTGAACAATTAGAAATTTCGATGCACCACTGTTTTTGGAAAGTTGGTTACTAGTACGTCTGACTTATCGCAGACCTGTACTACTTACTGAATAATTCTAACTTTAAACACAGAACTGAAAGAATCTTGTACTCTATATTATTTTATATAATCAGACATGCAATTCAATTAATTATAAATTTCATGAAATTTTGGAAATTTAGTTACTAGTACGTCTGAGCTATCACAAACCTGTACCACTTCTTACTGGAATCGCGTTAATAACTAAATCGATGGTTCCAAAGTATCCGATCATTTCCAGCAAATACGGATTTCGATGCCGAAATAAAGATTATTGAAAGAGCGGGATAGTTTCTCGAATTCCAATCGCAGTTACGAGCATCTGCATCGACGATTCGTTGAATCGTGTACTGTGGTGAATACCGTGGATGGCATCGTGTTTCGAACTTCTTCGATTCAATGGCAGAGGGAAAGGAAAGAAACGATCTCTTTTAGGTGGATCCTTCGCCGGAAACCTGTTCCGATCGGCATCGAGCGTATCCCCTGTCTCATAATTTTCTATGCATTCTCTAACCTACTTATTAAATGCCTCGGATGCACGTGCACCGTCCGCCTTTTCCAGCCCCATAACTTTCTCGCTTCTGACTTTTATATCTCTCGAACTGGAATTCCGCGTGTAACTTTGAAATTAGAATAACCGTCGTTCCCGAATGGCTTTCTCGTAGAGGAAGCAACGAGGAAACTTTTCGAAAAATAACGAGAGAATAAATTGATGTTAATTGAAAACATACCACGCGAGACGATTAGAATTTTTTAAGAATTTCAACGGAATTAACAAATGAAGAGTACAGAGATGAAAATACTTGGACTAAAATTACCCGCTTAATTTTCTTTTAAATTATCAAAAAATAAATGGAGTCTAAAATTAAATGAGATTCTTTAATTTCAAGTACTTAACGCTTGTTACCCGAATTGTAGAGGTCACGAGGTTAACCATGTTCGACTCGATTTTCTCTCTCTTTTTTTTCCAACTCGCGGAGAATGAGAATTCCGACTTGGTCGCTGGAGAAACGCGCGAGATCGACGGGAATTTAATTAAAGCAACTCGCGTCAAATGGAAAGGGGTGCAGCTTGTCTGTATTCGTGTCTGTGTTTGTGTGCTCGGTCTTCTTCTAAATTTAAATCGATCAACGACGGAAGGTCACGAACATTTCGCTGTCGTAGATGGAACTCGAAGAATTTCTTACGTTGACGCGTTATTCGCGCGATAAAATTGGTATCGTGACGCTTACGTAGGCCACGAAAACTCTGCAACCCCGTTTATGACGAATACAAGAAATGTCACCAAGGTTTTTTATCTCTCTTATATATACGTATAGCGTATCGATTGTTTGAATTTTATATGACAATTTATTTGTCAAAAACATTTCTGAATACCTACAAAAATTAATGGGAGTACACTATATCATTTTCAATGCAAAAACGCAGGAAAATAAAAAGAATCGAAAACTAAAACTGGCGTTTGAAATGCGCGAAAACAACTGCATACCAAAATATTTCATTATTCATGGAAATATCACGGAAAATTCTGTTTGGCTAGGTACTCACGGGAAAGCAGGTTAGCAATGTGTATCGATAATTTTTTCTATCAACACGCGTGGCGGCTTAAACAGCGAGGATGCAAGAAATGAAATGCAATTTCACGATGCAAATGTTCTATCGTTTGAATGCTGACTGCATTGTTCAGTTCGTGCGCCATCAAATATTGGTGAATCGTATCGCATAACGGATTGTTTATTTTCTCGTATAATGTATGGTTAACATAAACTAGGATAAATAGCCGTCGAGTGTGTTTCAGTTATACCGCAAAGTAGTTACACGTATCGAATTCGATTGTTCGTTTGGGTTAATTGTGCGAGCCAACGTTTGCATGAATTATTCGCTTGCTTTTCGATGTTTGTCTTCATTTTAACCGTCTTGGTATCGAATTCTCGTATCAACCTATTTAGCATAAAATAATTAGGATAATATTTTGACTAAGATTAACGCGCCGTTTAGTAATAATGTGAGACTAAATTATAGACCCATCGATGAATGTAAAACAATAATGAGCTATTAGGTTATCCCCAGTTTTAACAATAGAATTTTTTTTTCCTTTGAACGATCATTGGTTGGCCGATGAAACGAACCAAGGGAGACCGGATGAGCAGCTTGTCGTGGAGAATGGCTCGCTCAAATATCGCAATATCCGGCCATATCTGATGGAAGTTTCTATTTTCCCAAAGTTCAGCTCCATCAAAGTTTCGTCGAGCGTATGCTGCGAATGAGGGTGGCGGGAGTTACTGGGTCAACGGTGTAATAGACCGAACAGAGGAGATAGGACGAAGAAAAATCGCGATCCTGAGGAAAGCGGAAGGAATCCTTTCGTAGCGTGATTGTAAATTAGAATCTCTATACGATAAAGTAAGAAAGCAACGACGACAGAAGAGAGCAATACTTTAACAGAGCACGTTGGAATGGAATTGTGGCTGTTTCCATGGGTCTCTAACGACACAGATTGTTAGTGGACATTCAGAACTTCCCACTCGTGACTATTGCTTCCCCTTCGAAGTTTTCCCAATGTTTTCGAGCTGGAAGAACTATCCAGAACAATCGCTTTCTTCCTTTCCCTCTGATATATATAACGACTATCCTTCCTCGACCATGCCATCCAGTTGAATCGAATTCTCGCTCGTGTAACTATTGATTTCTATTCCAATATTTCGATATTCCATCTGTTTTGCCAAATGGATGCCACTGATAAATCCTCTTTATGGGTGCGTGAAATGGCGCGAAGATTTAATCTACCATTTCATTCTTAACGCTCTATATATTCCCGATGGATTTATAGTAATCTAATATAAAAAGATCGAACGGGAAGTAATACATCTGATTTGATGACGTATCAATAACTGATATCACTGATACGTTCCGATCCTATCTGATTTCATTCTCATTTCGAAGAAGTAATTTCAAAATTCTCCTTAAATTTTCCACCGTAATCCATCGGATAATTAACATGAGCGTTCCCGGTTCCCTTTGGTTGCGATATTAAATTTCGTCCGAGTTTTTCGCGTGCACGATGAAAAGTTAAACGCTGTACGAGCCGTGGGAAAGTATGTAATGAAGCGATTCCGTTGAAAATCGGAACCGCGGGAAATCGACGTGGATCTCGAGCGGAAAGCACGTTCAGAGAGGAGTTAATTCCAGTGTCAATAAAGCAGAATCATCCAATTACAGACGCCGCGCCGGCAACATCGTCGGTTGGCATGGTCGATTTCTAAATCAGAAAGTAGAAATACAAGAGGAGGAAGAAGAAGAAGAGAAAAGGAGTCGGTGGAACTAATGCCGAAATTGAAGCCAATGAACCGATTTTCAGGGGGAAAGAAAACAGTTCGAAAGGGTCGCTTTGCTCTTGAAAACTTTCTCGGTGATCTCTTAATTGAAGTCAAGTCGACACCCTCGCTCCAGGTATGAATCGTAGTCATAACCGTGAATAAAGGAAATATTTTCTTTACATTTTCTCCTGGTAACTGTTTGAAGATCCTTCGACGTTTTCTCTTCGAAACCCTTTTATTTTTATGGAGGACAAGAGTCTTGTAAATAATTCAACAATACTAACATTATCTAACATAAGTGAAATTGAAATGTATGAAAATGAAAGAAATATTTCATTAGAAGGTAATGATTGCCCGGCTCGAAGCAATTACAAGCTCAATTATGAAATAGCAAAACGAGGAATCAACAGCGAAAGCTTCGAACGAGCAAAGATCAAATCAAAGGTAAATATTAATCGCGACGCGATATTAATATCACACAGTAGGTAACGATAGGTTGTTCGTCAAAGTGACGCGTAAATACGTCGTAATTGAAATTCAAAGCTTTGAAGGAGGGAAAAATTGCCATTCAGACGATGGACGGTAGAGAGGTCGATGTAATAAAGTGTATCAGCAGAAAACTGTGTACAAGCGTAATTGACTGCAACGAAAGCCGGAAAATGCTGGAAGCAATTAAATATTTCCCTAACGAAAACGATTCAACCAGCCGAGGCATGCACGCTCGAAAGGTCAAAAGTACCTTCGATCGATCCCAATTAACTACCCATAAAAGATTCTCTTCGAACCTAAGGATTCGCGACGCCCTGGAATCGGCTGCCTTCAAATGAACTTCGTTAGCAAGTTGTCTCATTATTGCGGATTTTATCGATCCGAAACGTTGCTGCGACGAGAGACACGCACTACAGGAAGCATTCCAACTGAAAGGTTACCCCCGAGGAAGGAACTCGCGTCTTATCGCGAACTGATGGGCTAATAATCGTTTGGAACATGTACATACGAGGAGAACTTGAATTGCTTCTCGAGTATCTCTCGAAATGAGATATCTTTGAAAGTTTTGGAGGTCTTACGAGTCTGCGAACCTTGATCTTCCACAAGGTTTTAATTAATTTTTTTAATGTAAAAAATATCGAAAGCCATCGCTATACTCAGGTGAAAGTCGCAGAAAAAAAAGGACACACGCGGTTTGAGAGAAGATGCTCGGACACGTTATGCAAATCTTTGAAAGGGGCAGTAAAAAGGAGATGTAAAGGTTGGATGATCCCTTATTCTTACGCCTGGTAACTCCCATAAATTCGTTGCTGCCCTCTGTGCCCAATGTCAGCATTCTCCTTCTTTATGCAATGTTATCAGTGTTATAGTTAAATATACAATTTGACAGGAAAGTTGTGATAAAATATTCAAAATTGTAAAAGGCTATCTGAAAGATAGATCAGAATGGATGCGATAAAAATAATCAGAAAAACTGATGGAGTCATTAAAATTATTCCAAGTAATTGTATTTATATGATAAAATTGTAACCCAGACTAAAGTGCTTGAATTTTAAATGAAAAATTTTCAAAAACAATATGCAAAAAAATTAATAAATATATGAATTTTTTATTTCAATTTATTCATAAATGAAGCTTTGTACGAAGAAATGTTATTTCACATTTTTAACTTTCGTTAGTAAAACTGAATTATTAAACCTGCTACTCGTTTCGACTTCCGTTCTGCTTCTTCTCACGCGAGCTTATTAGATACGAAACGTTAAAGAGAGTTCGCTGGTCTGAAATGCGCGGAGAAACAAAGCAAGGAGCGTAAAACAAATCAGCGAACTGTATAAAATTTGCAAACTTCGACTTTGTCGCGCTTCATCGCGCGAGTAAATTGCGCGACACCTTTCTTCCGTGCTCCTGATATTATTTTTCTTTTTAGTCGCGTACAAATGAATAAACAAACAATTGATTTCGACGATGTTCAGGCACGCGAACGCGAGAGAAATATGCAAGACACGCAATTATCGCGTTACTCGAACACGGGACTAAATCCATTAATGTTCGCGCTAATTAATTTATACTTCCGTCGCGGTTTAAGCTTTTAATAATTTATCCTGATGCTGATTCACGCCGATAATGCGAGTTTGGTAACGTATGCAGCCGCGTAATTTTCCTTCGTAATTTTCATCGGGATTTTCCTCGTGCAAACATTTAAGTAACCTAATTGATGAAACCGATGCCAGCGATGGGTGGAGGGACGGGTGTCGCGGACTGGGATAATGCAAGCTGTCGAGAAAATACTTGAGAAATGACCATTGGGAAAATTGAAAAACGATACCACCGTATAAGGATATTTCTCTTCACCGATATCGATCGGTGCAATCGATCATCGCAAAAATCCTTCAAAATGCATTCAGCCTCAAAGCTCATTAAATATTTGAATATTTAATTTCAATCGTCAATATTCTGTTTATCATACAATTATTTACAATTTTTCGTTATCCTTTCACCACGGTATTTGCATATCGCGGAAACGGAAAGCATATTTGATTTGGTAATCTAAATTCGATCGCAGGCTAATGTCAAACATAATTATCATATTTAATGACACGACACGTATATTTTGGATAATATATTGATATTCTATCTTCAAATACAAAATTATGAAAATTTATTCACTCACGTAAAAGAAACATCTGTCTATTAAAGAACCAGAAATTATATTTAACAGTTATATCTGCTAAAAAGATACGATCAAAGGGACATATAAATCTCGTTAAACCATTCAAGAATTTTTCGTCTACCTTTCCCCATTTCCGCTTCGAGGGGTGAGAAAAGGATTATATAACCTGTCCCAATTTCAAGAACCGTCACGTAACACTCTTTCTCGCTCTTCTCGATCCTCACTTAAATAATTATAATATTTCCGAGAATTTTTGCTTGGCATTCGCCTTCCTTCCGTCTCCTCTAACTTTCATCTCCATTCTAAAGACGAGCCACGTAGCCGACAATTAAACGAGACCCCGAGTCGAGAATTCAGTCACGTTCGTTGGTTAAAAAATTCACGTTTTTCAAATAGGACGACGAAGGTACGTGTTTTCCGCGTCGCCAAAATCAATGTAAATTTCGAGCCTCTTCGGGAAACGTAGGCTACTTTCGTG
The DNA here is from genome assembly GCF_907164935.1 of Osmia bicornis bicornis. Classification (NCBI taxonomy): domain Eukaryota; kingdom Metazoa; phylum Arthropoda; class Insecta; order Hymenoptera; family Megachilidae; genus Osmia; species Osmia bicornis. Next base: position 5,340,733 of record NC_060228.1, on the reverse strand, counting down.
GAAAACGAGCAGAACCTAGTGCCAGCATCGTGTCCGAACGTCGATGCAATTAGGAAACAACTACGTTGGCGGGTAGCCACTCGCTTCACCGGATAATTGGTTTCCTCTTACCTCGTTGTCTCGAGCGACGTCCGCGTACCGCTAATTGGCACCGCGTGTATTTCCCACCTATCTTTCCCTATTTCTGCCCAATACTTCTTCTCAACCGGTCGCTATACCGGCTGTATGCGCGGTTGATTAACAACGAACGGGGATGAAGCAGGGGTGAAAGGGAAGGATACTCGGTTGTCTGATCGATTAACTTACTAACGACCAACGATTGAAGCGGTTTCCTTCGTAAAAGCTTCCCTTCCCATCTACGATTCTTTTCGTACAGAAAATAAAGTCAAACCCCTGGAATTAACTTTTTTTCTATCGTCCCAACGAAGCTATTACTTGAAAAACAAAAATACAAATTGCCAAATGGTAAGAGACTTTTCTAATCCAATTACCAGGAAGAATCTATTCATCTATTCTGAAGCCGCCGGTGTAATATTCTTGTCGATATAAATATCCAATAGCCTAAATATTTGCGCATCAATATCGTGGCTGGTATTTATTGGCCCCGGTGAGGGGGTGGGTTCCACGAGAAGCATGGTTGGCTAGATACGGTCGAATGCTCGTCGTCGCTCTAGCAAGAAATCTATAGAGATTCGTGGTAAGAGGAAAAGTAAGAAGTAGCCGGACCAAGCGGTGCGTTCTCGCTGCAAGACGGGCCGCGATAAAGGAATTTATGTCCACGCGAGATTTACGTTCCCTTATGCTTTTACAAGATACGCGCGGAAGGATACGCTTTTGCGCCACCAACACAAACTGTGTACGTTTCGTGTGAGCGTTCGGTGGGCACCGATGGTGCAGCTGAGTCGAGTAGAAATATTCGAGAGGAAAGGATGGAAGAAGGTGGGTAAAATGCAAGATTGAACGCTCGCTGAAAGAAAGAAGGATGCGGGCAAACAGAAAAGCGAAAGAAATAGGTGCAGAGGGTAGAAATATGAAATATGAGGGAAGGAAGACCAAGAAAGGGTGAAAATGGGTAAAGAAAACCGGATAAAACTGGAGAAAAATGGTAGAGTAGAAAAGTGGCAAGAAACGAAAGAGATCTATAAAAATGAAGGTAGAAAACAAAAGACAGAAACGAGGAGAATAACCGTGTTAAGCGGATCAGCGGTGGGTGCAAAAAAGAATGAAAAATAAATCCTGGAGATAGAATGTAAAGCGGGTTAATATATACAGGGTGCTCTGCAATATGTAATATAATATAAACAGCAAGATGGTTATTCTGCATAACAAAAAACATTTGTTGAAAATACGGAATTAAATTATTTTATCCGCGGCTTTATTTTCAAGATAATTCATAAATTAATCAATGCCACTAAAATTCATGAAATAAAATCGAAGATATAATAAATATATATCTACTGAAAGAACTGTCATAAAAGCTTTTAAAAAGTTATTAAATATTATATTTTGAAAATCAATTGTACAACATATTCCTAGACACCCTGTACGTTATAAAACTTGAGAAATCGCCCAAGAAGTACAGCAGAATAATAAAAAAGGAACAGAGAGAAAACAAAGAGGAACGAGAAAAGAAGAAAACAAAAGAGTAGGAAAGAAGCAAAGGAAAAGAAAAGCAAAGAAGACCATGCATAAGAAACAGGTACAGCGGAGGAAGAGGAAATGGTGTTTCGAAAGTATCTCGACTCGGTACAATAACGGTACAGTTTTCAAAGGTCCGATGGTATAATTTTTTCGCATAAATTTCAACGAGAATCTTCGCGGTAGAAGATGAAACACGAACGAACCGAGGAGGAAGCTCTATATCCGGGATACATAAGAAAAAGGGAGAAGAATCCGAGTTGGATAGAATAGAGCGATATACTTTTAGATAATTTTGTTTTATGTTCTTAAGAATGTTCAACCTTTTGTCTTGCGCGAAACCCTCATCCCCAGCATCGTTTCTGCAAACCCTTTTTTTCATCAACCGGTTTAACCCTTTCGAGACGCTTGGGGAGAACGCGCGAACCCTTAAGCAAGTTTACTTCCATCCGAGACCACTTTCACGCGAGACCAACCCCACTCTCCGCTTCGCACACGCTAGTATTCTCATTCGATTTTCCTTGAGCACCGTTGGCTCTCTGGTGATGGCTCTCCACGTCTTCCAACCCCTCGATGACAGACGAATTGAATTTGTACAAGCGCAAGCATATCCGCTGTTTATTTGTCGGAAAGATCAAAGATCTGATTGTTACAGAACTTGACACCTTGGACATAAAAGGTTCCAGCGATTTATTAACGCTTTGTGATTCGTCGATTTATCTGTAATTTCAAAATGAAAATTCCTCGAGAGTCAACATAAAATATCAGGATCTCGTGATCGTTCCGCTTCGCCGATCGACAAGAAATGAAATATTTCTCGAGTGGTCGGAAAAGAAGGTAAAGGGGAGAGAAGGCATCGTTGGACCGTTCAAAGCGCAGGAAGTCTTTGGTAAGCAACAGTGGCGAGGCAAGGAATAAGGAAAAGCAGTCGATTGCGTAGCGCGCGATAAAAGAGAGCGGCCACTCGGTTGAATGCGAGCAAAGTTACCGGAATGCCGCTGGAACATGGCAACGAATAAAAAAGACGAAAGGAAGGAGGAAGCAGAAGACTCGAGAAGAAAGAACGCGAAAAGCTTCACCGCAATGGAACAACGTGGTACTTGGAGGTGGCGTGTAACCTGTACCTGGAACGAGTAAACAAAAAAAAAGAAAGGAAAGGAAAGAAAAGAAAAAGAAAGCTCTTACGGGTAAGCTTCATTAAGCAGACCCGGGGGAGGGTCGGCGTTATGGGGTGGGTACGAAGATGGCTGGAGGGTTGCAGAAGTGGCGTGGAAAGTAAAAGGTGGCGAGGAAGAAGGGTAAGGAACGAAAGGTAAGAAAGAATGAAACAGTGAAGAAGGGTGCGAAGAGGAACGCGAAAAAGAGTAGGGGGTGAAGGGACCGGCATAAACTGTCCCCTTTGTGCGGGAAATTGCGTTTTAATTCCCGCATTCAGGCTACCCTGGTACCAGCCGGCTGCGCTCGTATACACGCCATACACGACTTTCATGCATTTTACATGGTCACCACCTGCCGACACATTGGCCCGTACTCTGTAAAGACTGGTCGGGAAAACGAAACGATGGTCAGCTTCGAAAGGCTCCCTTATCAACGGTCAGAAACCTCTTTTAGACTTTTACCACGTCGATTTGCTAGTCATGGCCAATTGGCTGGGCAATAAGCATTACGAGAAACTACGACTCTCCACCCTTCTTGGTCAAAGAGGCACGATAAAGCGACCTCGAGTCGCTGCAATTAACGATGAATAACTGGGCAATGGTCGAATGAAAAAAGGAGAAAAAAAATAATTGAAGATTATGGTAGATTACGATGGATAAAATCATCTAAGACTTTAAAGGTTTGTTATTTGTATCGAAAGTAAAATGTAGGTGTAATAGAAAAAGTAATTTTATCCTTCTATCCAACTTGATTATACAAAATTCCAGCCGAATTTCCCAATTTCGATGCAAAGATCCATAGAAAAAATTTATCGACGCCTTCGAGCTAAATGGGTCCCTCGATGGACGAACTTTCGTTTATTAGTAATCCCGCAAATCTTTCGAGAGCACTCGACGAGAGGGTCAAACGGGCAGAATAACGTAGAAACAGAAAGAGAACGAAGGATGGAGGAAAGCAAACAGAAGGACAGAAGTGTACAAACCGTAGATAAGGGTTGCCGGTGATTGCCCCATAAAATATGTATGCCACGAGCGTCGACCTTTTTCTTTTCTTCCTCCACACCCTCGTTTCCCCGTCGTTTTCTATCTTTTTATACACGCCACGAACGTCTTCGATCCCTCGAGCAACAAGCCGCGTCGATGTCGAGACATCGCGGATTCATGCGGCTCTACGCACATGCAAAAACTTTTGTACCTATACTCGGTGTACCCATTTTTCTTTCTACGGGGCCATTTTTTGTTTCCCTCAACAAACCATTGTAATGAAATGAAATAAATATATAAAAATGAAGTAGAGATGGTCAGTGTATGATCAGACACATTTTTCAAACAATACAAACGAACGTATTTGTTATAATATTTCTTTTCCAGCTACCTACGAGGGCGTTGTTTTTTAAACTATTTCGGATGAAAATTGTTCATATTAATCAAGAATTTTCTGTTCTATAAAACATACAGATCCATTCACCCTTTTTTATCAGGAATGGAATGAAATATCAATTTTTGTATATTGCATTGCTGCATATTGGATTTTTTTATAATGAAAGAGGAGTACATTTTAATATCGAAAAAAATAGATAGAGATCAATATGTATATCCGTTATATCCTATGAAAGATAAAAAAAACAAATATCTGAAATAATTTTTCATATCACTGAATTTAATAAAATAAAAAAAGAGACGAAAGTGGAAATCTGTGGGAAGTTTAAAGAAACACCTTGTATATAGATCTATAAGTCCTCTTACACCCTGTTTCACCCTCTGCTTACGACTGTTTGTTTCTGTCCGCCGAACTTTGGACCTTTCACCCCACCTTTTTTCCTACTTCTCTCCTTCTTTGTCATCGTATATCGCCCCCATGACGCTCTTTGCCAGAAGGGCTCTACAGGGAAAAGACCCGCACCGATGCCAATATTCCCCCGTCGATGAAAACAGAAACTCAATGGGAGGGTGGCAATCTCTCGCCTCCCTTTGCAGATGCAAATTCGGATATGTATCTTCCAGCTTGTCTCACACCGCGACGAATAGGTGTCATCGAAATGTCGAAAAATATATTTTCATACACCCTGGGTGTCTACTAAATATACAAGACAGTTGAGATATTTAAATTAACCCTCATGCACCGTTTTACTTCAAATGAAAAGAGTTTATAAATATGAATAATTGCTCCTTGCTCAATGAAACTGAGGAAAATTCTTTCGAAAAAAATATAATTTCATTCGATTTAACAAATTAAACTACGACGTCCACCGTCTATTAAATTGAAACTTGTGCCGGACGACGAATAAAACTATCAAAACTAGAAGCTAACAATTAGCGAACTATAATTTCCAGCGGAAACGTAATTTCAAAATTTCGAGAAATTACAAAATTACGCTCAACGCATGGACGACTTCAGAGAGAATGCATAATTACCAACGATTCGCAATTCGTTGTGAATTACAGTACCGAATAAATATACAAAGCACGCGCAAAATATTCCGTAATAACGCTTGTTAATTTCTTCTTAATGAGTCCTGCATGGGAAGCATCAAACGTTACAGCACGACGAAAGAAATAAGCAATTTCGAACGACCAAGTACAGCCACGTTTTATTATTTTTTAATCACGATTTTAATAAAATGAAATTTGCTTTTCATTTTGAGAAAATCCTAAGAGAGCCTAACATAGGACAAAAATAAAACTAGTTGAAGCTTATCTAGCCAAGCTTCAAAAACTTTCCCGCTATTACAAACTTCAACGCTTATAACTATAAAGCGAGCATCTGCTTCGAATTCCAAAGAATTTCAATATAAAACCCGACACGATTTAATGAAATATCGTGGTCATAGTTTAAAACAAAATAATCGAGCAGAAGAATTGCGGAAAAGTTCGATCAACGCTTGTTAATACGCGTTCGAGAATAATTTTGATTCAACCGAGCGAGCTTCTTTCAATGGGCCAGGAAATTCAACGAGGAAATTTTCTGGGGCGGTGCACGAGCATCTGAAATTTAAATGTACACGAGTTTGCTGGTTCTGCGAAAAATCCATACGAAATATCGACGGGAACAGGGGTAAGAAGGAGAGAGACAGAAAAATACCTATACGCATCGCTTGCGCATTATAAATTCAAGTTTGCGTACCGAGTTCCGACCGTACACGATATTCCACCATGGCCCGTACAAAATGCTCCTTTTACACAGGACGAAAATAGCAGGTAAACCGTAGGAAATAGAATAAACTCGCGAACTGATTCCCGATGGTGAAACGCACACTATGGGGGATCGTTTGTTTACAAATAGTCTCCGGTGCTTTTCGCGAAATTCCTCGCCCGCTTTATTAGCCCGACGATCTAACGCTCCAATTTCGTTCCTGTGATCAACGGGAAATTTATACAGGTGGTTAGAAGCTTTTGTCTGACTCCAGATAAAAGAAAAATAAAAATTTTACACCGCAGATTTTCGCCAGGGAAATGTGCTGTTTTATTCTGCGAGTTAAAATTGCGAGATAAAGAGAACGTAGCGGAAATGGTATCGGATATGATAGATATAAAAGAAGAAACGTGTTGGCCTGGTATTCATAATCAGTAAAAATAGCGCGATACCATGGAGCTGTGTCAAATGTAATTCAGATGTACTGCACCGACTCGCGTTATTCCTCGTCTCTGTTACTATTGGACACATCGAACCTCGCGATAACGTAAATATGATGATGAATACCACGAGGAAGATACGGCTGTCCGATTAGAAAAAAGGGGAAGCGAGAATGAAATATTCTCCACTCCGTGAAGTCGAGAAAGCTCAATTATCCTGTGCTATGATGTACGTGGAAAATATATCGTACAATCTTGACTGTAATGTGACTTCAGAAGTCCTCTTATGGTTCTCCTTTCACAAATTGATGGTATTAGATTGGGGGTAAAATGGATGAAGAAAAAGACATAAGTATTTATAAGAATTTAACATCTCTTCCAAGAGGTTTAAAAATTTTTAAATTGCACATGGAAAACTTAGAATTATTTTTAATAAATAAAATAAATCTTTTAAATGATCTCCATAAAGAATGATACAAAATGATTAAAAATCACGATCGAAACGAACCGAATCATTCTAATATCGCGCAAAGTATCTCCTCAACCCTATCGTTAACGTACAACAAGTAAACTGAAACACTTCACCCCAGCCGGATTTATAGCACACCCTAAGAAACAACAGGCACCGCCATTTGTTCGTCCGACGAAGATCGTTATCCCTCGAACGAGCTCCGATAATTTCAAAAGAGAGACCATAAAATATAACCGGCCATTAATTTCAACCGGACGCGGTCAAAGTAACAGGTATTCCTTTTTCTCCGAGCGGCATACATCTTTGTCTTTGCAGCCAACCGATTAGAATACGACTACTGTCACGCAACAGCCACGAGAATCACGAAGACCCATCCTTCTTGTAAGATTGTCGACGGTTGCTGTTACTCTATGTTCAAGATATTCTTTGCTAAATTACATTTCTTTTCTTCTTTCATATCTGATTCTATTCAGATCGGAAACTATTAGTACTCTTAACATGTTTTCTGCTAAGTTTTTTCCTCAAGTCAAATTATATTTTTGTCATCCAAAATAGTTCCATATATTTATCTTATTCCAGTTTCGAAACACGACGATTCTTTTCAACAAAACTATCGGAAATCAACTGGAGAGAAGTTTCCAATTTTCCGGAAGTTGAAAGGTACCGTTAAAACGTCCCCGTACGTGATCATGTAAGAAGAAAACGAAAGAATCGATGGAAGAAAGCATCGGTTACGTGACACAAAGGAAAATCTTGACAATCCTACGGTGATCGTTTTCCCGTTTCCTGTAAACCGCGCGTGCCCAAGGTGCCACGTGAACTTTATAACTTCGAAAAAGTCGGCTATGGGTGCACGGCGAAGTTTTCAGTTACCGAACATTCCACCGTGTATTTTTCTCTTGGATATACGACCCGTTCTCGTCAGGAGAACGAACCGCAGTACGACTCCATTTCGACTCGAAATACGATCCTGAGGAGGAGCTAGCTCAAAAGGAATCTCCTTGCTCCGGCGTCTTAATGGGGCGAATGTCGAAGGCCCGGGAGATATGGCTGAGAGCAGTTAAACAGGTCAGTGTTTGTTCAGGGAATTCATGTGGACGTTACCGAGTGTTGAATTATGTCTGGTATAAATGTAAATTAACCCTAGAGTGGTCACGCGGATGGCATTACTCATCCATGGTCGAAAATTAGCTATATACCAGATATTTTAGATGCTAAGGGTGTAGACGGTAGATATACGACGCGATCTTATCGCGGTAAGTAAGATTCAGTTTCCTCGAAAACGCTTAAACCGAGCTTAATCCAACGACAGAGATCTCTTTGTGAGCAGACAATGGGCCAGGGTTGATTCGAACAGTCTATAACTACTTTCTATGCCGCTTTCATCGAATATTTCCGGCGAGCAAACCACTCCTCCAAATCGAATCTCTAGAAATGATCGAATTCAAGTTTCGAAAGCTCCGAATGGTTCTGAAACGACAAGAGCAAGTCTTTCCATTAAAATTCAACTTCGAGTACTCTACATAGAATTTCGTCGAAATTTCTGAGAGGAAAAAATCTCAAAGTTCAAATTCTATTTATCTAACGACACCGGAGGGTAAAAATCTAAATTTCTCTGGAGACACTTTCACCCTTTCGAAAGGTTCACCAGGGTGAATTATTTTATCATAGCTCTCGAAAGAAGTTGTCGACGCGATGCTTCTATGCAGCTACGTATAAATATTGAATTTACGACGTTCGCGAACAATTACGTCTGTACAAGTGTTATCTCCCGCCAATAACATCCAACTTTAATAGCAGTACCCATCCCATCGAACGACTTGCAACTACCCTCCTGATGCGACTACACTTCTGTTCCCGTGTACGTGGCCACTTACACCCGTGCATCCGACCGTACGAGTTATCTTGTGACGTAATTATAACTTGTAGTTTCTAGTACTTTAGTTCACGGAGGTTAGCGCAAGGAGGAATACGAGGAGGAGGAACAGTAGCCGAACTCTGAGAGATCGTCATTTGCCTGCTTCAGGCATGGAACATTGAACAGAGAGCAAGAGGCCAGACAAGAGCAGGACAAACGGACCTACCCACCAGACGACAGACGAACGGAAGAAGATAGAACGCTGTTGCAAGGGTGAGATGGAGCAAGAAACGGAGAAGACGATAGAAAAACCAAGACAGACAGAGAGAATTGCTGGGAAAGCATGGAACAACGAGAAACAAGAAGGGTGTAAGACAGAGGTGGAAACTGGAGGAGAATGGAAGAGGGTAGAGGAAGAAACTACGCTTAGAAGCAAGCCAACTTCCTCTTCACCGTCGACGACTTCGCGGCTCCGAACTCTCTTGCTTGGAAACGAGGTAGTCATCTGCTTCTGTTGTCACTAGGTGAGCTTCTATCTCCGCGTAAGGATGCGTTTCCACGTGAAATGTCACTTTGGTTATCATGAAAAATAGAAGACCCATTCTCGTGGCTTCTGGAATTTTATTTGTCTCGAAAATATCAAATATTTAATTCACGCTTGATTTTACACCTAACCGCAATGAAAAAAAGGGACACTGGTCGCTGAAAAACGTGGTGAAAGAAAGAGTGATATTTCCAGGTGACACATACGCTCTTTGAACGCCCATTGAACCACGAAACCACCAACACAGAAAGGCTGACTTTCCTCGCGGTACACTCGACTCGACACTTCGAGCATTGTTGACCGCTTGGAAACGGACAACCAGCACTTTTCTCCCGTGCTCTTTTTGCTTTGAAACCCGCCGGGATATGCGACGAAGGCGCAATTAGTGATTGTCCCCGCTTTCAGCAATTAAGGCCGAAACGATGTTGAAAAAGCAGCTGGATGACTGGCTGGTTGACTGTCACCACTAATTTCGCCGACTCCGACGGCTGAAGGCTTTTAGTTTACAAGATGCTTTCAACGATACCGACGAAACGTTAAAAACGGAGGAAATAATTGCAAATTTTTTCCAAGGATTGAAAATACACTTTTAAAGCGAGACTTTCGATAAATTAACGATTTTGATTTGGAAAGAAAATAGAAAATTTTTAGATTTTTAAAAAATTACAGAAGACTCTATTGGAATAAAATGTCAATCTTGATTCTAATTTTTTAACTTGGATCTTGATCAGAGAAAATTGCGAGAAAATAGAGCGATCAGAGCTATGTAACAAAATCTCTGCCTCCCTTTCGTCGGGAAGCTCGAAATCGAGGAAGATGTTTCGTTATCCTGAACATCGGACTGATTTAAAGCCATTGGTTAGACTACTTCGATGCAGGATACCATCTGATCCATTACTTCTCGCGCGGTTCGATAAATCCGCACTCGTTGGTCCCAGAGGAGTAAACGAGAGCGAAAGGGAAAAGCAAGGTCAGGATGGTGGAAATCTATATTTTTTCTCCGGATGTCTTTTCACCGTGGCGATAAATCTCGACGTGCATCCGTACACGATGCAAATTTACCGCGAAGAATCAACAAACTTGTTCAACACTTGTTGTTTGCATGATGAAAACAACCATCTGTTGTACCGCGTGCAACATTATTAGCACGTTACCTGTCAAACAAACGATTTCGTAATATGAAACATGTGATATTGTAACTTCTTTTAATCAGTCCATTGTATTAAATCTGTTGAGTGAAACGTGTGTCAGCTGACCACATAGGTTCAGCTGCAAGTTGCGGCTATTATAGTTGTTCATATGCATGTGCGCGAATAAATCTCGCGCTTTGGGTACAATCTCATAAGCTCAAGTTAAATTAATCAGGTGTTTCGGGAAGTTTGCAACAACGTCACATTATAAACGATACCGCTGCATTAACAGAAACCGTGTCGCGATCCTTCATGTTGGAAATTCGTCGATTGTGAACGCATACAAGGGTTGCAAATAATAGTAGTGATTATTTTGCATTGTAACATTACACTATCGCAATAGCTGTTCCGGATGATTGCAAATAAAAATATTTTCAATTAATTTCCAAATTAGATTCCAATATTTTAGTAATATAAATTCCATACGTTTATTCGCAACTACAATGGTGACCGATTATTACCGTTCGATCAAATAGAATCGAAAATTCTGATTAACAAATAATAATCCATCCGATGCAAACGAAATCCTAATAATATTTCTCATTACAACTTCGATTTTAATACCGGTCAGATCATTTCTGACATTCGGCAGCGCTTGTTTCAGCATTATAATGTAATTATTATGAAATTATACAACGACATCATAATAATAATTCGAGAGAATAATCGGGAAAGCGTTTGTAATTGTCACGTCGCCCATTTGACGATTGTCCCCTGCGCTGAGTAATTTGCAACGAGCAAAGCGCCAATCCCGTTAATAAATAATTAGAATTACCGTGCTTCGTAATACGGAATATTAATCGGGTGCGACCATTATTTGTCCATGCTGAATCGCGTTAAACGGACGGGGGAAAAAAATGGTAGAAACGAATGAAAACGAGCTACAGAAAAAAAACACAAACGACCGTGTTGAATATTCTAATTAATAATACCGCGAGTGATTAACTACAGAGAGGAGGAAGTTTCGAACAAACACGCGGGCCGCTTTTTAACGCGGCTCTTATGACCCCAACGGTTTGCTACAATTTCCGTGTAATTACTGAAGTAATCCCACAACAACTCTCGTTAAAACTATTCTGCCCGAAGTGGGACGATGTCAAGTGGGAACGAAGGTGAATGTTTTAAGAAACGAGTAACGAATAGACCTCGACTTGTCGCTCAAAAAAAAAAAAATTTTACTCAAAAGTGCTTCAGAAAACTCGCTACTTTGTCACTGTATTATTCGATGATTTGATGTTGCTTGCTTTAATTAATTAACGCGGTGTCAATTAGACAGTTTAAATTGCAAAAAGAATTTTGAAAACAGCAAAGGGAAGTTTTTAAAAAACATTTTAAACTGATACAGCAAAATGACTATAAAAATTGTCTCTTAACGCGAAAGTTAATTTAAGTTGAGACAACGAGGAAGGTCCTCTAATTTGTTCTTTAATTAATTTTTCTCTATAGGACGTAGGATTCTTTGTCGTTGAGAAAGTTCAACGCTAACTTCATATACTCTACTTTGTTACCTTCAGGCATGTTTTCAATTTCACCCAGATTCCGGTGCCGTTCTTTAGTAATTTAGAAGGTGCTGGCCGAGTTTCGCTCGAATTTACGAATCGGAGCACGACGTTTCGCGAAACCTTGTGTATCGTTTCAATTATGAATCGCACTTCCGTTTCCCGATCAACTTGTACCGTTAATCGAAAAGTTACCCTCGATGATTGCATAAGAAGCGAAGAAACGTTAAAGTTAATATTCTCATTAGGGACCAACTGATCATTCTATTTCATTAAAAAAAAACAGAAGAAAAAAACAAAGAAATTAAACTTCACGTTTGATAAAATTTTATATCGATACACAAGATGATTATTATTGAAAGTTTTATCAGCAACGAAAGAGAATGCAAAAAGATCCTTTTAAAAATTCGACAAAGTTCCTATCGTGATCAGTATTCAGAATAATAATGAGTATCGCGGCATTTTCGAGACAGTAATTGCAGTTTCAGGGTAAGTTGATTAACTTGTACTTGATCCGATCATAATTCTGTCGGTAGTTCGAAACGATGGAGCTTCAGCTATATACTATACTGTTAGTTAGTCGATACTATCCTCTTCTTGCAAACCTTAGAGCGCTCTCGAAATGTTCATCGGAAAATCCTCGACCCCCTAACCCATATGCAATCGCTGATTCACCTATGCAGTTGGAAGATTGATTTCGTAATCATAAAACGATCGTCGAACGATAATAAATTTAAAATGCATCGCGTTAATTACTTTTATTTTCTCGTCAACTCGAATTCATTAATAACCAAGGGATACTAAATTTATCGATTTCGTTTCATAAAGAACCGTCTGTGGCAACGTTAAAAAGTTCGCATTGATAAGCAACAAAGTTGCAAAGGATCGATTGTGTTCACCTCTCTTTCAGCAAAGCACAAGCGCATTGATAGAAAACGTTCAAAGGTTCAATTTCAACAAAAGCTAGAGAATTGCTTACTTTCGTCCAAGAAACGTAACTTCCTTTCTCTTTGCTGGAAAGAACGAGACCAAAATTTCTTTCAAGTACGCACGCTCCTCCGCTGGGGGCTAACCAAAAGAACATACTTCGCCGTAAGAAGCGGAGGATTACAGAGGCACGCAGTCTCGAGGGTGGCCAAAAGCCTTTGTCTAGAATTGCTTGAAAACCGGCAATGAGAGCGTCCCCTATCCAGACCAATTACCTTCTTTTCTTTCCTCTCTTCCACCATCTCTTCCGTTCGTCCCTTTTCTCTTTTACCCCTCGAGGTGTCGCGGACCTCATTCCGCGACAGAAATTTCGTTCGCGTTCAATTTTAGCCGCGGGATAAGGGATAAATGCCAAACTCGTCCTTCTCCATCTCTTCCCTTCTTTTCTTTGCCTGTCTCTACCGCGCACTCTTTTACAACCAAGCCGCCCTTCTCGAGCTTTTTCCTCTGCTTCCGGTGCTTACTCGCAGACCGTCTTTTTCTTTGTGAAAAATGGACCCGACACGCGTTTCTGACACCTTTGATTTTTCTTTTAATTAAGCCACGACCACAAACAACGCGGTCTGTTTTATCCTTTGATCATTTAAACTTCGCGTCGGTGCAGCATATTTTGCCGAACTTTTGTAAATATTTTTTGACAAATATCATTTTTATCGAAAGCAAATGATCGTTCTATAAGAAATTAATAACGGGTAATTTCAGCATCATAATCTTAAGTCGTAGACCCAAGTTATTGCCCTGACATATACGCGTTCCTGGACTAAGGTTAATCTTTGCACAACCATCAAACTCTGAACAAACTTGGCATGATAGAAGCGGAATATATCCCTATCAGGTATATCAAAGAAATTGTAGAACTCAAACAGACGAAATCTTCTAGGAAATTGGACCGTGTGTAATTCTCTATTTGAACTTCGTTGCTCGGCCATTATCTACTTCGAAGGGAATATAACCAACTTCTCCAATTGCAGTTGGTTTCTGCTTCGCGAAACACGAAATGCGATTTAAAAAATTCCATTTTCCGAGGCTAAACATTGGTATCATTATATTGCAAGAGTTAAATTAAAAAGTAGCAAATAACAGAAAATCCGATATGATTCTATGATATAAAAATATTAACTACAAACTTTAATAAATTCATGAATCACAATTTTACGCTACTTTTCTGTCAATGTTTCGAAATTTACCATTTGACATGCCAAAAAAGAAATAATGAAAATAGCCTTTTACAATTGGTGCATCATCGGAAACACGAATTATCCTGCCACTTCTGGTTACCAGAATCGAAAACTTTTAATTCTACGTGATATACGAGCGAACTGTATGTACTCTCACTTCGTGTCGGCTGATCGATAACGAGAGTGAAATTGAAATTGGCCGACGCCACGATCTCGGTCGCTGGAAAATCCTTCGGCCTGGAAATAACACTCTAAGCTAAATATAATTTTTCAACTTTCCTCGGCTACCTTTAATACGCTTCCGCGTCCTTCGAGCCCCGATAACGTAATCGACAATCGATGATCGTTCGTAATAACGATCGGATTCTAGGCTACGGGAAGGCTTAGAATATTACCGAAGATGAAGCTTTCTAATATTCAATTTAAGAAGTTCCTTTAAAATGAAACAGTAGAATCGGTAGTCTCTTGTGTTTTTCACCTTTCTAATCGAACAAGTTGGAAAGTTGGCGACACGAGGAGTCGCGAAGCCGTAAAAGCGTTGGCCCAATTTAGACCCGCAGCCAATTAGCTCGACACTCGTCTGTCCCTGTGTTCAAGACGACCTTCTTCCTAACCCAGAGCATTTGGAATTGCGACACGCAGAGCAGTAATTCCTTCGGTGTTGTGCACGCGGCAACTTTTTAACACCCTGTTATTACGTGCACCGAGCAAAGTCCGTTCTGCTTGAAGTTGGACGTTTCGGTAATTCGACGATGCCGGTTCGCGAGACCGATGAAATTAGCTATTTCTAGGGAAACAATGTGGCATCGATGTAACTACGTAAACCAAAACGGGACTGAACGTATCGTGCAACCAGGAACCACGCCCGCGGTACAAACGACAATTAGAATCTGTTTGCATAATTAAGATAATAATGGATTATTTTGAACAAGAATAGCACGTGATACATGAGAAACGAAGCGGCCACGGCGTCTACATTATTATTCCTAGCGAGCACGAAACCGACCGAATTCGTGTCAACTCGAATTGCTTAATATTTTTGCTGAAAATCAACGGTTTCGTGTCTCATAATGTTGCATTGCTCGTTTCACATGGTAATTGCATTTTGCCGGCAACTCGTGCGTCTACCCTCTCGTGGCACATTCGAATGGAAAAGTCACTTGTTCGAGAGCAGCCAAGCGAAATTGCTTGAACGAGGAAGATAGTGTCGGATACAAATGGTTCACGTTTCTCGTTAATAAATCCGTCAAGCATAAATTTATAAATAAAAAAATTACAGAAGTTTCTTTCAATCCTTTGAATTTTTGTTTAAAATTTGAGATACCTTCTTTATATTTTTAATATTTCCAAACTAAATAGCAGAAAATCTTTCAGCATTGGAATGACAGAAGTAGAATCATCGTTTACAGAGGAGCAGGAAAGAAGAAAGTAGTGGTGCAACGAAACGAGAACGTCAGTTAACGTTCAGAAGCACGATTATAAGATGAAGTGGCAGTCTTGCAGGGAATAGTCCATACGAGGGGAGCAGTAAGTCTCTTTTGTACGGTCCCATCGGTCGGTACGATTTCATCGGAACCCCCTGGGTGCACGCCTATTTCTCCCAAGCCCCGTCTGGCCTCGTTCGAAACCCCGGCAGCACGATTCATCACCCATAACAGCTTCGACGATGGGTAGAAAGAGAGGGAACACGATTCGTGAAAGGCGAACCGTCTCGGTGTAAAGTTGAAAATAATAAATTGTCTCCATTAGCGAACGGCCCCGCTCTCTAACTGTCCGTACTGTCCGTGCAATCGAGCCCGCGACTACGAGTTACGCTTTCGACCGGGGTCACTTTGTCCCCGTAACTACGAGTTCCGTGGCTGTCATCGGTGATAATTTCTGGCCGCGTTTCAGCTGTCCTGCACGAAACGACCCGATATCTATGCGCGAATGCAGGCTAACTATCGGTGAAATAATACCGTGACACGAACAGAACTGTCTCGAGGAAAAAGACGCGGTAAAAATAAAGAGATTGCGTGAAATTCAATAATTTTTCTAATAATTCTGCTGCTTTAGAAAATTTCCCAATAATTTATCTTTGAAATGTAACGCGAATGAAAATTGCCTCGTGTAACATGCTGATCATAGAAATTCCAACATTTTTTTTGTCTTTTCACGCGAACCAAACGTTTGATACGTAATCTCGTATCGAAGGAAAATTATTGCAGGACGCGTATCGTTCTTGGTGGAACGCTTTTCCAGCGGAGTTCCGTTCGCCTGAGCATCCGTTTGAAAGATCGCGTTACTTTCCCTCTCGCAGCCAATACTTCATCGGCTGAAAGATATCCGAGCTCTTCTCGGTTCACGAATCGCCTGATGCTTCAACAGATATTTGATTTTCTCTAAAAGGTGCGTGTCGATCGACTGAAACGAAACGATGGAAATCGTTGAACATCCGACTCGTAAAGTTTAATTCAGAGGGAAGTTTAAAGGCGGAAGTCTTCGACGATCCTTTTGCCTGTTGCGAAGAGATGTCGAGTTTTACAAGTCAACAGGAATGATGAGAAAAGGGGGATAAAAGTTTCTCTTCAACTTCAATCAGGGTAGTTCCTTCCGTTCGTCACGAGTCCAGTTACATGACTACAAATGTTCTTTTGTGAGAGATCGGATACACTTGAATAACTACTAAAGTTCGATCCGTATCAGTGCAAAGCGATTGAAAGTTATTTACATTTATGCGTAAGAAGATACAGTACAACAAATATCTATTCTAGATTTATCTTAAAATAGCAAATCAATTTCTTTATCCTATCGTCGTCTTGCAAAAGCAGGTGACGCGATTGAAACACGAGAGCCGTGACGTTTCGAATCAGCAGCACCTTGCAAGAATCGAAAGAATTCCAGCCTAAAGTGGATCCTCTCTGTTTCTTTCGGGTGCACGCGCGAGTAGTCGCCGAACGAAGCGAAAGAAGCCACTTCGAGGCACAAAGAAGAAGTTCTTCGGTCTATGAAGAGGCGGTGGATACGCGAGCTCTTCTCTTCGTCTCAGCTTTGTCTCTTTGAGAACGATAGCTCCACTCGCGAGGTGGGTCGCGAAACCGAATGCAATATCGCGTGAAATAAAATAGGCGTAAAATAGACGCGTCCTCGACGACGAATCTCGGATGTCGGATCTCGTTCCAACCGAAAGAAGCCAACCATCTCGATCGTGGCGCAACTACCACCCTCGACGAATACCATTTCCTGTGAATTAATGTAAACACGGACGAAAATGCTGGAGCGTGGTAAATTGACGCGAACAAATTAGATCTCTCGTCATGAAATTAACACCCGTCGAGCCAGTTGCCGTTTCGATTCGTGACGCGTAATTATTCGTCGCTTTTTCGTTCCGTCTACCTACGTTTCCCTGCGGTGAATTTTACGCGTTGATGTTCGAACTTCAACGTAGCAAATTCAGGTCGAATTCGTAAGCGAAGATATACGATGTGAAATTACATCTATGATAGATGGAATCAAGTTCCAAAGTTTCTGATACCAGTATGACTCGTCAGGTTCGAGTAGTCGGTCGGATTACTTGCATTTTCAAAGTTTCCAGGTACTTATTTTTGGTAGAAAGACTCCGAATATGAAGAAGGCGATGAAGGAAATAACGAAACTAGTAAAACTATCGTCGAAGACGAGTAAGCTTAATTTTCCAGCGCTAATAAGATTACATGGAAAACAGGGTTTTCTATGAGGCAAGCTTTCCCTTTCGCGTGTAAGTTAATACACGTTAAAAGCAGAAACGCTTTCCGTCGCTGCAGAAACAAAGATAAGTATATTAAACGGATTTCAAGTGCTTTCTGTTGCTGCGGCAACAAAGATAAGTGTATTAAACGGATTTAGTTTCGAGGCCGGAAGAGAAGATGACGAGCCACTTTGTTAATTGAGTTTTGTCCTTACCGACCGACCGACCAGCTGTATACTCCTCCTCGGGGTATTAAATAGCACTAGCTGCATTAGCCTCGACCATCCACGATACTTCCGTCTTCGCGGAGAACCGAAGAATATTAATTACTCGATTCGCTTTCCACGAGGAAAGCTCTTCTTTCAATTACCATTCAGGCAATTAGCAATTACTTCTCCTTTAATTCGTACCTTTACCGGGGTCACGGGTCAACGACGGTACCTATTTCGTACCGATAGGAAGAGAATTTTTTTTATTCTTCCTGTTTCATTGAAGAAGAAGAAAAAAATCGACCAAACCTTCTCGTTTCTTCCCAGTTACACGAGGCGTCGTAATTATCTCGAGTTCCGTGAACTCGGCGAACTTCGCTATTACGAGATTCAAATCGAATTGTAGAAACTCGACAGAATGTCGCTGCTCTGCATCTGCTGCCGACAATACTCGCCGCTCGAGCGCGAATCAACGGTAAAACGCGTCTCGCCAAGAAGCAAGTTCGCAACTTCCCGACCTCCTTATCGTATTTCAACGGATTCTTTCATCGTCCAAACTACTTCGTTGCTTTCCCTCCAAACTACTTCCTCCCCACTCTCTCTTTCACCCCGTCGCCGATCATTTTCAAATTTGAAAATCTACTAAATCAAAGATGCAACTATATAGATGGAGGATTAAAATAAAAACGACGAAAGTTTAATTGATAGTAGAAACAGGGATCGTACGTGGAAGAGTGTTTGAATCGTCGTTAAAACGGTAATGGCAGGATAAGTATCACGCTAGAACGAATGGCTACAACGCAGAACTTTTAATCTCTATCCCTTTTACCGCAACGATTCCAGAAAAAGACGAGTCCTTGCTGGCTGTCGACTTCTCTGGCCATCGGCTACGTACGCCAGCTACCGTGGATAGTTAAATTCGTTTCCATTTCGTTTCGCCCTGTTCCTCTACTCGTTCCCGTCTCGTTTCGCTTCGTTTCGTTTATTTTACCTCGATTTCATCGCGGCCGCTTTTTCGAGCTGACATTAAAAGGTGACTACGAGAGTGCGAGTCGATCGGACACTTTGATGCGAATGCAATTTTGCTCCAATTTCCGGGGTACAGGAAGTGCGTTTGTATCGAAGAGAGAAGAAAATTAACCGATTCCATTCAAATAATTAGTGTTGAGATATATTTAATTATGTAAACGTGAAAAAGCTCAAAGAAGATATCTACGCTCGGCACATCATTGATCTCTCAGCAAATTAACGAATCACCACGAGATGTTTTAATAATTGATCCGTCTATTCGAGGAGCAGGTGTTCGCTCAGTCGAAGACACGTTGTCGCGCTTCGAATTAATTAAACGGAACACATTGTCCCCGCGGGTCATTCACCGGGAATATCTATAAAGCAGCTCCGTGCCTCGAAGGGACTCATCGCGAAAATTGATACAGATCTCCTAGAAACCAGTCGACCGGTTCATCGAGGGAAGTCTGATTAAACGATAGCGAACTGCGGTATGTACCGAGAGGGATATTCGAAGAATAGCCGTCCTCGGGGAAGAACGGAGCCGGAAATTGGGCGAGCAAGGGCAAGGTGACCGTACTCTTCGCAGTTTCCGGTTAGTCCGAAAACGAAGGAGGATCGCGACACCTTGGCGGCGTTTTCGCTCGATGGTTACGCGGTAGTTACGAAAGCGTGGAAAGGAGAACGACAGAAGAGAGGATAAAACGAGCCACCGACCGACGAACTAATCAGACTCGACCAATCCGAGCCGTTTCCCCGAGGAGAGGATGCTTCCTCTCAGCGGACAGGATAATTTAAACTTTCCTGCACGATGCGCCCGTGTCCGCGTATCTCGATCGGTCTACTAAACAGAATTAGATACGAGCGTCAAATTCAAACGTTAACCACCTACCGAGCTCGAATGTTCTCTGCCAGTTAATCCTCGCCGTTCGCTGAATCGCGTTTTGTTCCTCTTTCGGTGTCGTACGCTCGAACCGTGAATACGTACGCGTTATATCGACGATTAAAAAGTCGTAAAGAAGAGGAAAAACTGGCTAACCAACACTATTCCGAATGCTCGACAAGATAATTTAAACTTTCGCTCACCGAACGAATATCATTCGAGTTTAATTACTGGCTGGATGTCACGAGGAGATTAAGTTCGTGCGCTTGGTGCACGAGCGTGTACGAACGAGCATCCTGCTGAAACGAGGATTCGCTCTGGGGACCAGTTCTGAACTCGAATCAGGATCCTTGCTACGAATGAGAAATCTGACGGTTGGATTTCATTGTTGACTTTGTTGCTTCCTTTTCGGTATTTTGTTAGAAGTGTAAGGTATGAATAGAGTGAATATAAATAAGCGAAACTGAAGAATTCATCATCGATTGTACAAAATATGATATACCTATTTCTAGAATTATTTTTAACAAACTTGCTTATCGACTTTTTAATGACCTAATATTTATTTTTGAATAATAAAAATATGTCGATTATTCGTTGCTCTTTTTCCCTACACGCGGCGTACAACATGTTTTAATTGGCACATTTGTTTACAACACTCCAGATCCACCGATTCGAATTTTATCATTCACGTTCAATGGTGCTGCTGCTATTTTGCCAACCCACCGCTCTACTGTTCCTTTAGTTTTTCCCAAATATTTTTCATGCACTGGTCCATCGCGTTCGTGTTAGCCCTGGTGTACAGAGAAAAACCACGCTATCCGCCGCGATTACATCGACTGAAAACGCAAAAAACCGACGGATCCGGCGGCGATACGTGCATTTCAATCGAATATCGATCACCGAACTAAACCGAACGATAACGATAAATGCTTGCCCGCGTACGAGTTTGCAAAACTAGCACCATATACGGAATATTTAGAAAGCGGTAGCGATGTTTCAATGAAATTACGTTGATCGCGTAACTACCATCCGGAAGGAGAAGTAAAAAATGCAACGATGACACAGAGACCAGGGCAATTTAACTTTCACGAGGAAGTCAGGAGTGTTCCATCCGCTGACCAACTACAGGGAACAGGAAAGCTTCTGATGGAAAGCACCGCATTGGAGGTTAAAGGGAGAGACGGGTTTCGTCGACTCCTCACCGCGACTGTTTCTCAACAGAATACATTATTTCTTAATTTGATCATGGTTAAAATATGCTGAGAAAAACAAATTGAACAATAAATGAGGACTGGCTGTAAAGAAATATTTATAATTAAATTTAAGAAAAATTAATTAATGAAATTTAAACTTTACAAAAATGTAAGGGATTTTTGAGAATTTATAATAAAAAATGTTATTCTAGAAAAATTTTCTTAAAAATGACTTATAATTATGCATGCTTCGTCTGGAAGAGACCTAAAGCACTAATTTGTATAGCGAATAGACTTCAACCCCTATACATTCTAGATTTCTCAGCATGAATATTTCTAATTAATTAGCATGAAAGATTCTTCAATTAACTCGGATGAAAAGAAGAATAAATTAGCTACAATTTTCAGTATCTCCCCATTTAAACCGGGCAATAAAGTTGAATTTAGAACACCTTTAACGCTGAAAATGTATGAGCGACCTATATATTTGTAACAATGGCCCGAAAAAAAGGACACGTGCATATATATAATAGCCGAATTTTCACCACGAATGTGTATATAAAATTTCATTTCATGCGAGGTGCGATGTGTACATGAAACGCGTATGCGGGAGAAAAAAGGAATCGATTGTCTTCGTTTTAGTTTCACGCAGAATAACTTTTACGCTTTTACACCGGTGATGCTTAAATACCGTGAAATATGAATAATTTTGGAAATCGACGATTGACTGAACATTATTGCGTTCGAACCTAAATAAAAATGTAAACCTTGTATAATTGTAATTTCTACTAGGTAAGTATCGGCACGAAACGAGTAAAAGATTTACGAGTCTGACAATCGCGCTTTAACATCTTTATTTCACTGCCATTTCAGCTTGAAATTTATCAGCGGTCTGTTCGTTTTTTTCCCGTGTCCGGTACAGCTACAAAATGCCCTCGTTAATCGAAAGGCTTACGTCAATTACGCTAATGAGGGCCGCGAACGAGCGCGAACAGCCAAGGATATTATTCGGGAAATTAACCTTTAAATACCCGCTCTTGGAACGTATTACAGATCCGTTTAAAAGCTCGGCTCATTCCGATTTCCCGTTTCGAACTCAACTTTGATTACTCGTTCACGAATAAACGAATTATCGTTTGAAATAAGCTACATTATTATTGCTGCGATATTTCTTTTTTCATTCGTTACACGGTGATTTTTCAACCTAATTTGCGATCAAAGCCAGCTGTTTCAGGCACATGAACGAGTTAAATTTATAATTCTTTAATCATCAAAGTAAATTAAAAAAAAAAAAGGAAAGACACTCACCACCCCTCGGTGTGTCGGTGGGACCAGATCTCTGTCGTAACCCTGAAATTAGAAATTAAATATGAATTTCATTTTCTTTTATAATTAATCAAGATTTTCAACAAAAAAAAACAGGATCCTTATATATCGTCAAACATATAATTTAGATAAAATTCTCGTGAATTCATTGGCTTCCAGTTTATAGTGCTGAATTTACAAATTTTCTTATTCGAATTTTCCCAAAAGAAATAATATTTTGAAAACGTGGCCGTGGACGAATAACCCGCGAAAGAATTTGAACGAATTTATGACGTAGAAGATGCTGGTTCTTACACTTGACTGATTTTACGACACGATCGCGAATCTTCCGCTATTTTAGAGCGGAGGAATTTTCTCTTTGGGCAGCTGACAGCCGCTGAAGAAGAAGATAACACGAAAAAAGGAAACAGAAATCGTAACGCGTGCTAGATTTTGTAAAGAAAAAGAATTCGTAGATCAGCTTAATTGGCTGTACCAATGGTCCAATAATATAGAATTCCAGAAATGTTTCTAAATTCTACGATTCCATCAAAAGATTTCCTTAAAAATGATAAAAATCCGCATCAAGAAGTCAGGAAAAAGAAAACCACCAAAAGAAAGAAAAGAAAGCGAACGTGTTCCAGCTGACTTTTCTCACTGGAATCCAGGATGTATCCTGCGTTCTTGGAACATAAACGGAAAGTTAACGTACTTACAGCCCCATCGAGGGGAGGGCACCGGTTTTATATCTTCCTCGTGCCTTTCACCCCCTTGCCGCCACTATAAGCGGCCCGTAACTTTCACATTCAAACTTTATCTATGGTAGTTTTTGAGCGCAACGTCAACTCTACACCCCGCATGCCAGCTCCGAAAACTTGCTGAATTACAAATCGAACCTGCCGTCCCTGTGCGCCGGGGATAAAAGCGGCATGGATTCAACGAAACGAAAGAAAACAAGAAGACAAGAAGGAAGGACGGTGGAGTAGTTTAGGGGAGGGTACAGAAAAACGGGGAGGGTATTTCAATCTCGTTCGTTGCCTCCATGCCACTCCGACGCATCGACTTCGAAAACTTTCGCTTCTCGGCTCGTCCGGCTGACTGACTTTTCCCAAGTGGTATAGAAACTGGATCCCGGCTTCAAAGATCCCACACATTTTCATCGTTTACCCACCCACACATACCGCACCTCCATTTTCTCCGTGGAAAAAGCAGAAATGGCCTTACGCTCGACAGTCTGTTTGACGAGGCGAGTCGGTAATTCTTTTTTTGCTTTGTGTAACAGCAGAGAAACTTCATCCGCTCTTAATTCTGTTTATAGTGGCTCGTCAGGGCTTCAACGAGCGTGATGAATTAACGAGCGTGGTCATAAATTCTTGAATTCCAACGACAAATACGGCTAAGGGTTAAGTAGTTATTTAGGTTGTTATCTCGGTTGTAAAGTGAAATCGGCCCGGTGAAATTAGAGCTCAACTGCTGGTCATTATCGTGAAAAGTTCGGGTGACCATCAAGGTCTTCGTTAGCGAACGATATAGGGTCAATCTTGATATGTATAGAAATTTGTATTATTTGAAGATTAATAATGGTGCTTAATTTTTTTTGAAACGTTGATAAATAGACTGGACTTCATACGTGCCATTTCGCTATCGATTTTCGATCGACTGGAGAAAACAATAATTACCTTGGACGAGATCGTTTCGCCAGTATTTTATTTCGATTGGATCGGGACCAACAGGCTGTACGCTCGTTACGAAGCTGATCGTTGCCGGCGTATAGAAGGTATAAAACTGCAGGAAAGTCGAGCCGAACGACGCGTATTTATCATGGAGGGCTCGCAATAACCGGTACATCGTAAAGTTATTGTTATATAATAAAGCCCGGGTATCTTTTCAGAGAGCTCCTTAACGACGTTACTCGACGAACAATTGCGCGAGGCTCGCGCTAACCGTAGAGTCGTAAAAGTCGTGAAACACGGGGGCACGATTTGGTAGCGAAACTGCCGTGAAAAACGGGAACACCCTCGCCATCGAGGACATATATGAGGACAGTCGATGGTTGTCGGGTTCTATAGGTGAGTGCAGCTCGGCTGCCAGCTTCTTAGATCCCGAACGACAATATGTATCGCACGTATGTATGGAAGGGTTGTAAGTTCAACAGGGAGGGAAGCGGGAAGCGAGAAAGATAAGAGGAACGTGGGTAGACTCTCTACTCCACGCTACCGATAAGAGATCACACCTAACTTAACCTCGTTCTTGCTCTACGACGAACGACCGACTGCCACCACCCACCCCCATCGTCGACAAGGGTGCTTTCTCAAGTTGAACTACTTTCTTCCTTCTGATATCAAGGAACCCTTTTCTTTTTTTAAACAATAACCTCAACTTTCATTGATTATTTTAAGCGCTCTTTTATCAAAGGTGTACTACTATCGATTTTTTACCCTCATTCGTCATTGATAAGATCTGTTAGCAATGAAACTTTAAGAACTCTTGAAATTTTACGACCCTATCGATTGACATATTTAATTAATTGAAACAACATTTGCAATAAACGTTCGAAAAATACACTTTGATTCGTTCGCCACTTTTACCCCGTGGCTGTGACGTAAAAAAAACAATTCTGTTTGCGTCCCATTTTATATCGTTCCAGGTTAGCGTGAAAATTTCAATCGAGCCAGAAAACTGAACGCACGTTCACGCGGTCTCGAAATGATAAAACGAAAGCGAGGCGAGAAATGGTGAAAAGAATAAACGACCTAATTCATCGTCGAAATGGTACAGTAGATGATCTCATTGAAATAGCCGTCGCTATTTAGGTATATTTCGCTGTAATTACGGGTTAATCCGTTTCACGACAAATTTGCTTAACCGCGATAGGCCGCGAATTCACGAGTCGCGGAGGGGTTGAAACGAACAGGGGGTGATCGTTCCATTCGATTCCATTACATTGGTATCGAATGTAATTTACAAAGCGAACGAATTCCTGGCCGTTTCAAATCGCGGAAACATCGCTGCGACCATTTTTGTTGTAACATATTTAAAGCGTATGTGCAAAAAGGCAACGGATCCCTTTTGAAAACGTTGTTACGGCAAGATAGGAAAGCGTAGAGGGGCGAATGGAAAGGTAAAAAAAAAAAGAAGGTAAAAAATAATACAAAACGATCGCTGCAAGCTGTTGGCACAGACTCCATCCACGTTGCAAACCGGTGCACCTATATACAGGGTGTATCGTAGATTTGTAAACTAAGTTAACATGTTCCATAAAAATAAAACTAAAATGTCATGTAATAAAAAATGTACAAATACTGTACTAAAAAATTGTAACAAAAATATGAAATAAAATATGTCCATTTGTAATGTCTACGATGCATAATTATTTTGTAATCATTAAAGAATTTATCCACAATTTTTGTAGAAAATTTTTTACTTAATTTTTAACTGTAAAATACAGCAACAAAGTTTATATGATAACTTGTGGAACACCCTGTATGTACGTACGTGTATGTGTATAGATTATCTAAATGGATCGTTTCTATGCATGCTACCACAATCCTTTTTTCCCGTCGTTCTTTTAGCTTGTTGCGTTTAATGACGACGTTACCCGCGGTTTCAGACCTGGCCATTGCTCCAACAATTTACGGCAAACGTTTATCTAAGATAATTGTTCGAGCAACGTCTGCTCGAGTGTGCGTTCGTATCTAGGCGAATGAGCTTCAGCTCGACGTTGTTCGTTCAGATAATAATTATTTATTGCAACGACACTGTACAACCTTTTGGATGGGTTATTCGAGCCGAACCCTCGGATAAATTCCCTTCGATGGAATAATTCATTTACCTAAGGATTATTCATCGGGGGTGATAAACTGTTTTATACGGGAGCAACGCTTCATTATAGGATAAATTATAATTGAAAGGGAAGTTTTGGAACTATTGGATATCATTATAGAGTATTTAGATTAGGATGAATCTAAAATTATTTAAATATACATTACATTTTAACTAATCTCATTGGTCACTGTCATCGAAACGCTTTCTAAAAGAAAACACCTGTTAAAAAGCACAATTGAAAGTTTCCTTTAAGAAAGAAGCTATTTATCACCCCGTATCTGGTACATCTGAAACCCTCCAATAGACTTAGGACATCCACATCCAATTTATCACGATTTCGCCATCGCAGAATCATCGATAACAAGAAACTCGAGTTATCACGAAGAAATCAATTCTCCGCTTTAATGGAAATTTCACTAGATATGCGTGCGGAATTTCCATGACTATCGTGACGAGACAAATTGTATCCAGATAGAAAGTTAAAATCTCAGATTCTCCAGAAACATCGCGCAGTGTTTTAAAATTAAAAGATAAGATAGCAAAATGAAAAAATAACTAATGATTAGCAGTTGGAAAAAATATGAAAAAATATCATCTCGATAATAGAATGGGCGAAGTAGTCCCGTTTTACGTGCTCGTGAGAAGAGCAACAAACGTACGCCAGTGTATTCAGCAATTTTCCACGACCTCGCAGTAGCAACGGCCGTGCATACTCGTTCGGCTGCGATAGCGAGGCGTCTGCTTGCTGAAAATACGAAAATTCATTCGAAATTCCCATGACGCGTAGCAGTGTGCGAAATGTTTTCGAGCGTGGCGATGGCCCGGCTAAATCGACTTGGCCGCGCACACGCTAGCTAACTGCTGCGCGAAATGGAACCAAACGAGCGAGTTGCGGCTAAATAAGGAAAAAAGAAGAAAAAAATAGAGGAAACGATCGGAAAAGGCGAGGGAAACGGGAAACGACGAGGAGAAAAAAGCGAACCAAGATGCGGCGGAAGAGAACGAGATAGCTACATTCGAGCTAATCGTGTCGACGCGCAAACCATTTCGTTGGAAACCTCCTTATCGTTGTACACGCCGGTGATAACGTTTTATACAAGAAAATTGCTCTGACGGTAAATCGACGAAAAATTTCACGACTACCGATTAGAAGAAAATTTCAATCATAAATGAATTATAAATAAAATTTCAATTTTGTTTTATCTACAACTCCGACTGACTGTGTTCATTTTACATTACCTTTTTTTTAATCGTTTTACAGCTTGAAACCGACTTGTAAGATAGCCCATATTTTCTTGTAATAAAACGATTACAGCTCGTGAAATTTCGATCGAACATTTCGCATTATCTGACGGTGATACGGTTCGAACGATCAACTCCGATCGATCGATCGCGTTTTAATCCTATCCATGGAAAAATGTCACGCGAATAGAAGCGATAAATTTTTCTTTAGACTCGAACCGTGGTCCCTGCCGTTTCGTCGAGATTTCCCGCATACGGTTCACGAAGCAGGACACACGTGTATCAGGAGATTAAATTTCAGTTTAACGATTTACTATCGCGCGCAAGGCGTGGCTGGACGTTCGAAATCCCGCTTCCTGGAATACTTATGAAAAGCCTGCGCGCTCTTGCATATTCATTAGCAGTGATATCCGCGAGCGTGCTTTGTTTTAAGCGTCGATTTAATTTTTCGTACCAACCCCCGTGTGCGACGGAATCCGCCTCTCGTGGCTATGCTTCCTACCGAATGAACATTGTTTCACCAATGCGAATATCATCAATCGTGTCATGTTTGAAGTGTAGGTTGTATTTATCACACCGAATGTCCGCTCTATTTAATATAATTTCCTCTCCTCAGTGGAATGAAATTTTTATAAAAGAAAAAATAATAAACAATTCTAATTCAAAGAACTTCAAAAATCGTAAATCGTTTTGAAAGAAATAGAAACGCTTTCGAGCTCCATATTTCTACAATTTCCCAGTAATCAATTTCCCAGCGGCACGTCCGTTGAAACGCGTGGAACACGGTCAACGATAAACAAAAAAGGTGGAGCGATTCGCTAGCATCCGGTCCGCAAAAGGAAAGGGAGAAATCGAAGAGCTGAAAAGTCATGTCGGCGATAACTGCGTTACATGTTCGATCGGAAAAACACTCGGACGGAAAGGGTTGGAAAGCAGCCTGTCGTCTAGCTGGCAACGTTTTCCTATATTCCATTTCTCTCTTTTTTTATTTTTTTATTTCGAAAACAGCGACCGTTGGTTACGATTCCGCGACGGGTTCTACTTACAGGGCAAATGTCAAATCGTTACGCGAAACTTTACCGCTGCAACAGGATTACCCAGAAGCAGCCCTCTCGCCCCGGACCGAACAAGTCGAAAGCTGTGCTAGACGAGCGGAATATAAATGAGGGAAACCCGAAGACGAACTGGATCGATCGCGTGCACGTGATAAGGCGGGGCGAGGACGCAACTAGACAGCTTCCTTCGAGCTTCCTCAAGCTCGTCGAACACGTGCGGCACATTTCAAACAGCGATTTTGATATCGAGGATCTTCCTCAAAATTCGATACGACTCGTCTATCTTCTCTTATTCTCTGGCCTAGATGTACGTTACGGTAAAGGGTGGAGGACTCGATCGAGCCCGCAACATTATCGAGGACATCGGAGATTCCTTCGACGATGCTCCTTTCAGCCATCAATTTTTGGTCGCTGGTGTATTCATCAAGGTGCTTTCCCGAGACGCGAGATTTGTCCGGAATGAGAACGTTTGCAATCGATGCAACTTTCGAACAGCACGTAAGAAGAAAACGGAAGAGGGAAATAGAAGGGGGTAAATCGAGGAAGGATTAATATCACGCATCGTTTAAAACGTATTTTCTACGAGCAAGTGAAACGAGTTTCGTTCCCGTATCTGTTACGTTTGACCTATCTTCTCTCACCAGTGAATTTCTTTTTTCCACCCTTCTTATTTCGCCATACGGTCTCTGCTAGAACTGCGAACAAAGAAACGCCGCAATATCGTACGTGATTTAAGAAAAGTTTCCCCTCCCCCTTCCGGGATTGTTTGTGTTATAACCCCTTGGAGAGGTTCCAGATGAGGCCGTCAGATAAGAATTTTGTTCGCGGTTGCCCGCGGTCCGTTGTCACCGGCCAATATCCAGGACGAACGAAAGACAAAGACTGAAATCACAGCGTCGATAGCAAAGAAAACAATGGGAATAATTGAACGAATCTCTCCCGGGGGATAATAAATGAACTGAAAACTATCGGGACCGAGGTTCCTAGCAACGCGTCAACGTGCTGTGAAAAGGATATCCTTCGCCGATAACGAAATGGTTCGAAATTCTGATAAGAATTTATTTTTTAAAAAGATAGATTTCATTTTTGGAGAATGCAACCTTAAGCTGTGAATTAAAAAATGATAAAGAAATTGTTTCTCCATTTGCAAAAAATTAAAACCTTCCAATTATATCGAATCGTTGATTATTAATCATCCATTATTCTAAAACAAAGAAGAAAAAAAATGAAAGACGATCGCGTTGAAAATTTTAAGATGACAGCCGTCAACGGTGTAACAGTAAGTAATCAGCGAACAGCATTAATAGGTATCCCCTTAATTAATGATTCGAATCTCATTTATCATTACCGCTAGATCGTTGAAACGCGGAGCTGACTCGCATTATAGCGTTACTTCGCCCCATTCTATCTTCTCCTTCTTCTTCGACTATATACACTCTTCTTCGCCATCCTTCATCCAGCTTCGCCTTTCTTTAATTAAATAACTTCAAGACACTATCCGTTACTTCATCTACCCACTCGAACGTTCCGTCCGCCAGCAGCAGTCTACTTTTCAGGACTGAACACGAGATGCCCATTAAGGTGAATTCGCGGAATTCGATATTTCCGATATCCGATTGCTTATCCCTCCTAAAACCGCTGTTTCCTATCCTTGATTCTCGCGAGGAACAGCTACCAAGCATTTCCGCTTTCTTTCGTGGAAAGTGGAGGAAAACACACGAGTTTTCCTTTAGCTTGAAGAAAACGTTGGTCGATTGGAAAGCAACCGATTCGTTGATATTTCAACGAGATACATAGATGGGCATAACTACGATAGGTTGATGTATCGCGCTCGGCTCGACAAAACGGCACATTTGACAGAAGAGATTCCAACGATTTCTCGCAGTTTTTCAGCTTGTTATTTATTGCGACGCCAGTTGCTCACCCTTCTATCTACTACTGCACCGCTATGTCCTCGATATTCTGTAAAGGAGATTTGGAATCACGATGAAACTTGACGGATGAGAAGAAGGAAGGAAGAAACGAAGGGTGAATCGAGACGAAGGGGAAGCCCATTGTCGGTATATCGCCGGAGCTGTCTTGTCAGCCCATCCATTATTCAAGTCGCGCGACTTACGGCCTGCCATACCAAACCACACACGATTCCTCATTAATTCTTCTTATTTGTTTGTTTAACCCCTTGCCCTATAATGCCGAGATACACTCTTGAAACTGTTTACAGTTCAAACGTGAGAAATTTCCATCCTCTCTGTAGCAAGTGGAATTTTAACCCTTTGATTGATGGACCATTTGTGTACGGAAAATTGCAGTAAATGAAGTCAGAAAAAGAGATTGTAATGGTATCAATTTGTCCTTTCGTTTTACAAATGTCGAGATACCGAAACAGTTGCAACGTTTCTTAAAATTGCATAATGTATAGAGTGTTTTAAATTTCAAAAAACTGTGCATCGTTAGAAAGCCTAGCTACTAGGTTTATGCTAATCGATCGATCATTTGTTTCCCTACAGTATATTCTTATTCTTGTAGAACTTTCTTGTAGCACCATTTTTATCCGTTGACTATCAGGGTGCGGTCAAAATGGCACACCCTGTTCCTTCGAGCCACCGTGCCTCATTAATCATACCAGTCATCCACTTGAATTTTTATGTACTCTGTCGTTGAACTTTGAGAGCGTAGCGTAATACGTTGAATGATCAATGAGCATTAAGCGAAATCGATCGCACTTAAATAATTTCCTCCCTCGATTTTCGAATTCGCGTTCTTAATAAATTTAATGAACTCACTTTTAAAGCTTCAAAATTTAATGTATCAAAAAATAATAAAACTTATCTTTTTCTCTAATAAAAATACACTTTCGAGTGCGAGACGTTGGATACTTAAAAAAAAAGGGAATAAGACGGTGCAATCAGTGTTTCTTTCGAAAGCCGAAGCTTAGACTAATCGTTTTCCAATTGATTTGACCCAATTGCCTGGCAGTATCGCAGCCGATACTGATCAAAGTCGCCCAAATAAAACGAAACTAACTCACGTCCGTACAAGAACCACGAAATAGTAGCATCGATCGCTTCTTTTTATCTAACGAGATGGGATCGTCGTGTTCGATAGCCAGCACGCCGAAGAAAAAAAGGGCTCACCGGTTACTATAATGTTATGGATATTGCTTAAATTATATTTTCCCAAATAAATGCTTAGGAGCCTCCTTCTATTCCAACCCCATTTTCCCTAGGGAAGTCTAGTTTTTCCCTATCTCCCGTTTATTTATCGTCTCGACGAGCCTTTAAATGCTCGCTAATTCGTAGCACGCTATCGGCCACGCGCGACCCGCTGAAGACTTAATCTCCACGATCTACTTGCTTCTCGCGAGCTAACGTAAGACGTGCACGACAGCGGAGTAATTAAGAGGATGGATGGAAGAAGGGGGGGATTGCGAACAATGGATGATATAGTTTCAACAGGGATAAGAAACCGGTATCATTTATTAATTGCAACTCTCCTGAAGCATTAACGAAGCAAATGCGCCAGCTGCGCTCGGTAATTTATCGAACACGCAGCCGTACACACAGCGGGGCTTTTTCACTCGTTACGTCACACAAGCCGACGGATTTCGAATAACCCACGGAGCCGGAAGTGTGTACCAGGCCTTGGCTGAATCGGCGCGGGAGCCTCGGTGTAACTAGAATATGATATCCTCGCGGGGTTCTCGTTTCGAATGCCGGTCGCGCGGAAATTCACGTGATCCGCGGTCCTCCGCATCGATGCGGACGGCTCGAAATTTCGATTGCGGTCGTGGAACTCGATGTTCAGCTCGTATCAACCGACGATCATTGATTCAGAACCGGCTACACATCGTTCCTATGCCCGTGCGGTTCTGAAAGCTTCGGACCTTTTGAAAATTTCCAGCTGCTATTTAGTTTCGGTAAACTAAACAGCCGATGTTTATGCGTTCGCGATCGATGAAAATACACGAAACGCGTGTGCTATATCTAGAACGTTGATGTAACGTGTTTAAATTACAACAAATATAAAATCCATAATTAGAAGAAAAAGAGAAACACTGATTAACTAAGATAGAAACGCGAATCCGTCACGATTTCCGTTCTAAATATCGTTAGAAAAGGGGTTGATCGCGTTACTTATGTTTTTCCCGGATTTCTTATCCGCAGCCGGTTTCCCTGCACGTTGACGATATATCAAACGCAAAAAGTTCGTGACAAGCTGAAAGGGGAATCGCATTTCCGTCGACAATAGCGCACCGAACGCGATTCATTTCTCCATCAATATGATTGGATAGTTGATCCTGATGGATGATCAACATCCGTCACGCTGCTCGACCGGCTATCCTTGATTCTCTTTACGCCTGGTCGACGAAGAAATGCAAATTTGTCAATGATACGACATCGAAAGATTCTTCTGGCCCCGTTGTACCCCGAAAGCGGTTTCCGTGACAAAAAGTAAATTCACCAACGGATCGTCTCGCGTTTCGTTAAGTGGCTCGGAATTCAATTTAAAATGTAATTTATTTCGTTCATTACGGAACGAGCGATAATCCGGAAACGAGGCGATGGAGATTTACAATCCTCAAGAGAAATTAACGTGATATTGATTCGCGATTTTATGGTTGCGATTACAAGGCATACAATTGTCATTTAGATGAAGCTAATGATAAAAATTGAAAACAATGATTCAGTTCAATATATCATAAAAACAATTTATAGAATAGACTAGAGGTTGTATAATTTTTTCGCCCTGAGATTTAATTATTAAATTAATTTTTCTTTAAACCTAATTTAGTAAAGCTATGAGATAAATTAATCAGTGTTAAGAGTCCTTAAGACACTTTTCAACATGTACGTAACTCACGAAGGGAAATTTCTTAATTAACCCTTACTAATTGTCGACGCTTCAACCAATCTCTCGTCATTTTTTCACCGAGATAATTAACCCTCCTATAGATCTAGCCCATCGATCTAGCTTGTTCGACGAAGAAGCCCGAGAAAAGAGCAATACTTAACACCTTTGGAATATGCATGTCCCGTGCGAAGACTAGTCGACCGCCTGCTTAAGACTTTAAATATGTTGACTCTAAGTTGTCACGCTGCTACTTCTGCGTCGCCGGCGTAAGCTCAACTCGCAGGGGGCAAATATAAACGAGACACCAAGTGCACAGGTCAAAGGTGAAATGGCAAGGGAGAGAGGAGGGTATGTATAGGGGTGGCAGGAGGGTTGAGACAGAACGTTACTTCGTTACGAGTTACGTCATAGCTTGCGTAACACAGCTAATCGCTTCCAGGTTTACGCGCTTATTACGAGGGTAGAGCAGGCCGCTGTGAGGGTGAATCGATGTAAAGCTCGGACTACGCCAGCCGATAAATCAGTTCACTAAATTGAAGCGCGTGTTACGTAAAATATCGGCGACAGGGTCGAACGGGTAATCCAGGCGAGCTTTTATTGACGAACGAATCGATACGTTGCTCGCTGCTGAAATCGGTTACCGATCGTTTCTGATGAAAAATTTTACATGATCGTCTTCGTGGAACGAGACCTCATAGAATGCCAACAGGAATTGTAAAACAAATTACTTATGATCTCCAGAATAAAATTGAATATATCCTACCCATTTTTCATCATTTTTATTAAACGTCAAAGGTAATTCACAGTACGATTAACAATACGTCTCCATTTCAAGCGTAGCGATTCAATTAAATTATATTTTTATAAGTTCACAAAAGCTTTCGGGCAAAATACCATCGCGCTCCACTTCCCTCGATTCCACGAAAAATTAATCCTTTTACTACTAATTGTAGGAGACAATCATAGTCATTCTATGCAATACTTGTACACTTCAAATAACAATGAAAACATGAAGAGAATTTCATATGTGTTTTATTTCATACTTCAGAGTCCAAAAATATTAAATTGCACCCGAGTGCACATTTACGTCTCGGAACAACTGTAGCAGCAGCTTAGAGAAGAAGAGTTGCAACGCAACAGGCTCGAAGGTTGCAGCCGATTAGCGACAAGTGGACGAAAGGGAGGGAAAAAGATAAAAGGCGGAAAGATAAGGGTCGTTATTATCCGCGAAGCTAACCCTTTGAGTTCACGCGATTACCAGTGAACATCCTCTCGCAGGATCCGGCAGGCTTACTCGCGATAATGGCTCGTCGTAACGATATTTCACGTGCGACCCTATATCAAGCGAAACTGCATATGCAAGTACGCGATCGTAGATAACAAGCGGCGGCTTTGTCCGGGTCCTGTCACGTGTGCGGCTTGATTTTGAGAAGCGTGTGAACGCCGGAAATTACGCCGACCCGCTTGTGTACGCGACGTCGATCTCCTGGGACTGATAAGCCGTTTTTCGCGAGACCGCTTTCAATCTGAATTACAGACAAGTCGGTATCGATCGTTCGCCGCCAAGTTGGCCCGCGAATCTACCAGTATACGTATATATATATACGATTCCGCCACGTAAACGGCACACCAGTTAACCCAGTTTCATTAAATTTCACGCCTGTCATAACGAACTAATCAACCTCGTCAAACGGTGCGCGCAACGTGTACGATTCCGAACGAGTGAATCGAACTTTGAAATGTTTCAATTCTACTTCCGAATTTTTGTATTCGTTAAATAATTTCAATTCTGAGTATATTATTCTGTCTAAAGTTATCGCGAGAGAACGAATATTCGGGTAGTCTCGTTATTTCTGCAAAAATATGATAATTGCAAATGAAAGATGATCAACGGAAGAGCTGACGAATTAATTCGCGCAATTATAAGGCTGAATGCTGGATTCCTGATAAAAAGCTTTGAACGAATACTGTAATCACTGTTGTAGATAATACAACGGTGTGACATAATGGAGAATTTATAATGGATTCTGCAGGGGAGTTTTACAAATTTCTGTGAAATTATAAACAACACACACAGCACGAAAAGGTATCGATCAATTATTCTTCATCATTTACCTGCAAATGTTTTCGCAAGTAATGCGGTGATCCATCAGAGAAGAAAATCGTGACAAAATATTCCGTAAACATAATTTTAACTTCTTTATGTTTCCAATGGATTCTCTATGATATTATAAAGACAAAAGCTTTTCCCATACAGAATGGAGTATCAACCGCTTTGAAGTTATTTTCCTAACGAAATAGATATTCTCTGTTACGTTTACCTTGTTCCATTATTTTTTTTCTCAAAATTATTATTTCACTATACTCCTGTCGACATAAAACGATTTTCATAACGCGTGCAATCAAATTATGCACGAAGTACGTGTACAAAGAGCGACGTTAAAATCTTCTTAACGTATCGCATTATCCTTTCATAAAAACTCTTTCCTTTGTCGCTTTAAAAATATGTACATAATGAGTTACCATTTTAAATCACAAACCTGTCGATTCTTTCACTTTATATAAAAAAAAAGAAGATAAAATTAAAAGACTAGTAGATCCTATAAAATATACGGTCATCAGAGTTAAGCACCCTGTTATCTTCCCTTCCATTCCCTCGGCCTGATCCTTGAACAGTATCAGTCGTAACAAAGTCGTCGATTAAGCGCGAAAAGGTAACAAATTTCGCAATAGAGGAAGAATGTGGTGTTCCTTGGTTGGAGAGGCGAAATACATAGTGGCGCAGCTTGTTGTTGCGAAAATGGCTTAAGCCGGCGTTAATTAAGGGAGGCTTTAGCTGCTACTGACTATAATCATCCGTGGCAGGCGTTGCCATGGTGACTACAGAACGCGTAGGAAATGGTAGCAGGATGAGAAAACGAATAAACCCCCAGAAAAGGAGTACCACCGTGCAACTTGTTTTTATACCCTGCCTCGGAGACTGTCGGTCATTTGTTAGTCGCTTCCGTCTTTTGCTTCGACTTCCTTTAGCAGACCACGCGAATGAAAGTCGTTCAAGATAATTACTGATAAACATATTAAAATCAAGAAATTCAATCTGAAGGGTTGTAATACTGTTTGAGATAAAGGTCCTTAATTACTCCAGTATTAAAATATTTAAAAAATATAAATCCTCGGCACCCAGCCACTGCTAAGGACCCATATCACACCCAAAACCACGCTAAGCTCCCAAGTGATTTGTTGCCATATAAAAAATAAACAAAGTTGATTTACGAGCACGGATGACCGATGTTATCCATGTAAATCTCGAAGTCTAATTAGGGAAAAAGAAAATTGAACTTCTGCAACAGACGTCAAGTTTAAATGCAATTTAATGCTCCGGGCATTGGGATTCATCTGAACAATTGTAATCCAACATGGAAATTTACCAGCGACATGGGAAGAGTTGACAACAAACAAATCCTATTACAGTGTAAGGCGAGTTTTACACGGTACTTGAATTGATGCTGTTTCAGAATATCAGAACGCTGAATCGCAAAACACACCGTTCATAAAATAAGACGTTATAACGATGTCGCGTACGAGTAACCCGATTACCACTGGAATACGAACTCGTAAAGCGACTTCTCACTAGTAAACGCAAGCAATTAATTGAAACAGCTCAAGTCCGAAGTTACGATTATGTTCGGTGAATGTCCCTCAATCGAGTCCCCTTTAGATCGAAGTCCGAATTGGTAGAACTTCTGTCGTTACCTATTTAATTACCGAGTTACCACTTCGCTTAAGCGCTAACGTAAACTCTCGCACAGGGAACTATAGCATGGGAAATATTCCATCGCTCGAATATTAAACACGATATCACTTTTACCTCTTTCATTGTTACTGTTATATACCTATAGCGTACGGTTCGAGGAAATTAACTGCACTTGGTTCGAATTTGTCGCATTTAAGTGTGATTTGATATTACAAGGCAAGGGGTTAAAAAGCCCAGCTGAGGTTTCGTACCCAGGTGCAACTTTTACCACCGGAATAAAATGAAACTGTTACTTGAGATTTCTATACACCCTTTCTACGATTCTATTATACACTTTCTATGATTAAAGGATAAAAAAAATATTATTTCTTAAAACATCAGTTACGATCATTCATTTCCAGGAATTTCAGAACGATTTCTGACGAAAAACCACGAATCGGAGGAAAATATATTATTCCACAAACAGAAAGATAAAGTTATCCAATTTTTGCAGCGTCGCAAACAGACTCATCTCCGCATGCAAATAACGCGATCGAGCTGGCGGAGAACTCGTTCTGGATCGGAGCGAAATAATTGAGCATCGGTTGACATTATCGGCTGACTGGTGGAATGGAGAAGATCGAATAGAGGATGGTTACACGAAGGGAAGCCGATTAATGCAAATGTCTAACCTATTGTGGTGTATGGCATAGGCCGAACTAACCGGGTAGAATGATCGGCACAGCGGGGTTAGGGGTGAACCAGAGTTGCCAGGATAGAGGTAGACGATGAACGCAAACAAGACAGAGAGAAACTCGCTGGTGGTTCGTACGAAAGGGGGGTAGGAGACTAGAGAGGGTCTATTCTGAATTACCCTGGACCAAACCGGACCTGCTCTACGACGGCTCGACCGCAACGCTTCAATTTAGAATGCTAATCAGCCAACCCACTCCCCTTTACCACCCTCCTGTCTCTCCCACCCCCCTGTACCGACAGTTTAATGTCTATACGTGTATCCATCCCTTAATCCGCCGGTTTTCCAGTCGGCGACGGAAACTACCTTCCAACCGTAAGCCAACGGCAGTATGTCAGTGTCTAACGCTGAAGATCTACTCTCATCGTCGAGGGATTCCACGCGACGATGTTCTTCGAGGCTAGAGAGACGAAACTAGGATACGAAGCGCGGAGTGAGGGGGGTGGTTAGATAGAGAGAAATCCTTGCATCGTCGAGGATGCACCGTGTGCGAGCTTCCTTTGATCCTGTGACGGAAGGACGAGTACCATCGAGCATCGTCTCGAGGACCATTCGGTTACGGCCGAGTTCCTACGGATTCGATCCGTCGAAGCACAAAAAGATGTTTGGGAATGACAGCGATGCGCCTCGCGTGTCTGACGATTTCCTTTCGTTTCCCTACAAGAATCCTGCATAAACGTTTTGGTCGGGATCAAAAATTTCTTCCAAACTTCTCTGCTATCTACCAAGGTTCCCGGTAGAATAAGTATTTTCCGACTGGGATATTTCAATCGACACTGTTTTCGTTAACCTTTCATTTCTTCCGGTGAATGAACGAGAGGAATGTCAAAGGGTTATCTAATGGAAGCCGGGGAGGAGAGTTTGTTTTAGCGCGAGGCAAACATCACGGTTAATTCGCGAACATCCGATCGTTTATTTAGTTCTCGAGACAGAAATATCCGCGGACTCGTATCAAGATAATTGAATCGTAACGATTTTGCAAGGGAAGTTTCGAGGAGCCGTCTGACACTGGCTCTCGCGATTCTACCGCAGAACGAGAAGCGTAAAAGCCGAAATATAGAAATCCGTACAATTAATTCTGTCTCCTTAATGGGAATCGTTTCACCCGTTCCTCTTTCCTACCTTCTTTCTTTACCCTATCTTCCTCGCTCGCGAACGCCAAGAGACGTCTCCATGCTTTTAAGTGTTCCCATTCGAGGAACGTCGAGCGGGAAAGACGGAATTTCAATTAAACATTCATCCGTCGGAAAAGTCTGTGCCGTCTGCTTGCGTAACTTCGGCCTCCCGTTCAGACTTCCGAGCTACTGAATCATTTATTGATTGCATCGATAGATAACGCCGTTACGCGGGGCTACATCTTTCGTAATTGGTGGACTCGTTAATTATATCTACGATTTCGCGTCCGAGATCACTCGAAAGATTTTCCACCGGCAAACAACGCGACCATCGTACGGGTGCGACAACAACAAAGCGAATAATTAATGCAACGAACGCAACCCCTTGTTCTGGTCTAATTTGCATTTACAAGACAGGCACACAGGTGTAACGCGTATCAACACTTTGATTAACAAAGTCGTCGTCAAAGCGCAGAACGGGCCGCACAAAAGAATACGATTAATTAAGGACAGGCTGGGGCGCGTATACGAGTTTCATAAAAATCCACGACCGCTTTGATTAAGCCCCGGGTACACGACGTTCGATCATACACGCGGCGAATAACGAGGTAATTTACGATTTTGTCGAAACGTTTATGGCGTCCCGGAATGGAACGAACGCGAATATACCGCGACCGCGAAAGCTCGATGCACGCTCGCTGAGCTCCACGATATTATACGTAACGAGTAACGAACGAGTTCGACTGGTTGCATAATACGTAATATCGTTCAGCGAATATCACGGACAGCAGCCGCGGGCGAAAAACAATGGAGAACCGCGAAAAATGCTTGCGATAGCTTTTCACGGTGATTCCAAGTTATCTCTCGTTGCGAGCAGCTAGAACGTAACCAAAAATTTGATTAACTCGTCTTGATAATTTGATGGCTGCGTGGGAAAAAGAAACGTTATTACATTTAACGTCCTTCGTGATATCGTTAAAATACGAACGTGCATAAAATTGAATCAACTGGAAAACGCGATAAATGAGAGAATTTCAAAGAATAATCTTCGAATTGAATTATCCCGAGAACAAAGTCAGATACGAAACAAATGTATTCCCTCTGTTTTCGATTCATTTTCTGATACCGAATCACGCTTATACGGTACATATTGCGGGCTACTCTGTACGTTAAATGATAAAAGCGATCCTTTTATGACGACAGGTTTGCCCG
The DNA here is from genome assembly GCF_907164935.1 of Osmia bicornis bicornis. Taxonomy (NCBI): domain Eukaryota; kingdom Metazoa; phylum Arthropoda; class Insecta; order Hymenoptera; family Megachilidae; genus Osmia; species Osmia bicornis. The sequence continues at coordinate 5,300,546 of NC_060228.1, read as the reverse complement.
TTGTTCGGAATCACGGCTGATAAAGGAACAAAGGTGGTAATTGAAAAATTTCATTGGTCCATAACATCGCAAATAACATCCCCCGTATCAGCGCATTCGTCGATCCGAGTCGGTGTATCGGCGCGTTTTCGAAACGGGAAACATCAGCAGCTGGACGGAATAAAATCAACCTGTCCACGTGGAAAGTATGCGTGGGCATACGCTGAATCGGCTTGTAATTAAAATTTAATCGCACGAGGTCGGGCTAGCTGGCAGTAGCTAACGCGCTTGTTGCGCGACCGTGCGCAATTTGCACAATCGACAGGTGGCGATGACTATTTCAAATCTACCGACGTGAACTAACGGTGATTGCAAACATGGTCACGTTCTTCCCTCTGGCTATATATCAATCCAGAAAGACGTGCTAATCACGACCCGTCCTCGTTCGCGACAACCGTGTGATCCCGTCGCTCTTCCGGCTTCCAATTTTCATTCAAATGCACCAGCTGTGCTTCGCGTTCGCCTCGTACAGCCGAATAAAGCTTAATATTTTGACGTTCCTACCGGCGAAACGCGACGGAATGTGTCCGCGAAACTACCACCGCTAAGCTGACAAGTAATACGTATTCCGTCCTCTTTGATTAAATCGAAAGAAATCGTTCCCGCCCGATCTCCAACCCTTTCTTCTCATTCAATTTTTTCATCCCTCCGTCGTCCTTCTCTGCTCGTATTACCGTTCAAAAACAACTGTAACCACGACCAGTGAACCGCGCATTGAAATCCATTAATGGTCTTTCTGTGTCGGGTGAAAGAAAAACCGAAGGAGTGACCAGCTTCATGGTCCCAACAGAACGACCTCTTTGTTCCAATTCCTTTTTGTATCGGATACTCGTTTACGATCTATATATTTTTTCGAAGGAAGAAAACATCAGAGCAATCGACGCGAATCAGTGTGACAGAAGGGTGCAGGAAAATCGAGTACGAAGTAGCTGACGTGCATGAATTACGAGAATACGTGTATTCAAAGCTAGTGCCTGGCTCGACATGACCGGTCCGCTTCGAAATTCAGAAATTCACGAGCCGCACGCTATCGGCCCTATCTCCTCTCTCTCTCTCTCTCTCTCACTCTTTCGGGTTACGCGGACTCTGTATGCTCGTGGTTCCCACTTCCGTTCCCCCTTTTGCTACGGACACATTTGATATACGGGGTCGGTGTATGCATCACACGGCGGCGTAGGGACGTATATAGATTAGCAAAGGTGCGAGAGAAGCACAATAGAGTGTAATCAACGCCGAGTGCGGCGCGGCGCGGTGCTGTCCGCGTTAATATTAAATCGCGGCTCCTGTGGTTGTCTCGAGTGCTTATCTCGCATCTTCCTCCGCCCCTTCGTCATATAGTTGCCGACATCGCTGGCTGTTGATATCCTCTCGAGCTACCCTAAACTCGCCCTATCGTCTACCTATACCTTTCAGTTTCCTTTCTCTCTCACTCCCGCTAACCAGCACGAGAAATCTTCGATATTGCACGTTTGGGACACACCGAGAGCCCAGAACCCCTCGCTCCCCGTATGATTTCGCCATCGATTCTCTCCTCCCTGTCCCTTATTTCTACCCCTTCCGAGAGACGATCCCCCAACCTTCCATCTTCTCCCAAGAGTCACGACGCTGTGACACCGCTCCGATATCATCTCGAGCCTCTGCTCGCAGATTATCTAAACCGCTTGCCATCCAAAGAGGATAATCGTGACGAGGTTAACGGAGTCCGCGCGGATAACGTTCGTCGTTGAAGCGATTCTTTATTTCTGCATCAATTTTTATTATTCGAAAATTTTTCCATAACTATTCGTCAGTGCGGTGACGACGAAAGCATCGGAAGTTCCTGTTTCAAGCGTATTTCATGAATCGAACGGACAGAACGCGAATAAATTCAATGAACACGGTGGACAAATAGGTGTTCGAGAAACTATTCCATTCTTTAACTACAGTTTCCAGCATAGCAAACTCAACTTTTATAGTTCCCTTCTCCGGAATACCATTACGCGGAACAGTTCTTTCAGAGACTTTATGGAGCCTCAAACGACGACGATTACTAAATGGAGATCGTAAAATTTTCACGGGAAAATCGTAAGGTGACTCGAGTTGAAATATAAATTCTAATTTAACCTTCCGAGGTCTTAATTCTTCGTATATTTTGTCAGAGGGGTGAAATTCAGATGTCCGATGATCAAATTGGATTTACAATGAAAGAATAGAATTCTCCTCGACAATCATGAATCTTAATTTGTCCAATAACACCGTGATATTATACAATTATTATCCCCCCTCGAAGAGATACGGCTGTTTCCATAAAACTCGTCGAGCGAATCGAATGAATCTGTCGGTGCTATCGGTATTCGTCCCTGGCTGTTCGTAAGTTGAAACTCTCCCGTTATCTCGGATAGTTACAGTTTTCGTTATCACTGAAGATAGCTAGAGTCGTTAAGGCTACGAAGATGATTCTGTCATAGCTAGGTAGGGGAACGAAATTTAATTTCTCCTGATACGCCCTCGAGTCCTTTCGTAAGCATTCGAAATATCTTCGCTCGATGTGGCTCACTCGTGATGCATATCAAATAATAAAGACCCATCCAACTCGGTTGTCTGGAATCCCAATTTCCGAATATTTAATCGAACCTTCCTTCGCGACGAATAATTCCTTTTATCTAAACGTACGATCGTTGTAATTGCATTTGTAAGACCCAACGAGTAAGATAAATTCTGCTTTTATTTGAAATAAAATCAAGCAATTTAAAATTCAAAGGGCGACGATAGAAGCATCTTCGAATTTTACTTTTTCTAAGCTCGTCTACCCATTGATTTCCCTCGGTCTCGGGAAATGCAAACATCTACAGAATGCAACTCGATGCACCGAGGATGCAACTAGAATCGGAAGTCGAGATTCCTTTTTTCGTATCTCCTACGTACATATACAGAGGATGAGTTTCCCTATCCAGAAGTAATATCAAAGTTCAAAGCAACGTGGCCGAATTGCTAGACGAACACCTAGTCTTATTCTACCCTTTCCCATCCGAACGCGATATCGGTACTCACGTGCTGTCGCTACTGTATTTTAATACCCATCCGGGCGTTTTTCCCTTTCTTCTTCGCCTCTAAACATTTCATCTACATACGTGACAATAACTACGAGAAGAAAAGTCGAAACTGTTCCCACTGATTAAAATACTCGCTCTGAAAAATACTTTATAATTACACCTTTATTGCGACACTGAGATCCGTGAAAAACGGTGAAAAGAAGAAGTTTGTTGCGTTTACATTCTTAAAAATATGGTACACCGAGAAAAGGAACTCAAAATTATAAAAGTCGTGCATTCCATGAATTGTTAAGGAACACATTAACGTAGTTGATAATTCGTTTTCTGGTGAAATTCCCAAGAATAATCCCTGAACAGGCCCATTTCAGGCTCGCGTGTGGTCCTACCGCACTCTGGGATTTCGTTCAGCATCGAATTTCGTTTTTGAACGCTTACCAACCAGTCGGGATTCGACGATTCTCAGTCAAGAGCGTTTTGGTGTTCTCGTCACGCTTTAAGCCTGTGCCTTATCGCCATAAATCCATGTGGCAAATGGCCGAGAAGCGTTTCGAATAGAGATTTCTTTCATATGCTTTTCCTACCGACCCATTTTACAAAGATAATCTCCGGAGATTTCTTTCGGACAGGTCTAAACAAAAGCCCCTTTCTAACATTAGATTTAAGAAAGAAAAGACCATCTGCATAATTACGGAACTAATCTAACTAAAACTTAATTAAAATATAATAACTGGTGAGACAGTAATCGCAATTCCTATCAAATAACCAATCCTTGCTACCCTTGGAATACATAATAGTACAGAGATGGAGGGTTGATAATAACCCTCAGTAGCGTTCGTAAATGGATCCCTAGAGAAGCCAGTTGAAATCCAATTGTTTCTCACCCGACATAGATATTCGATATTTCTTTCCAGATAAATTTTCTTCGCTAAATACCACAGGCTCGCCGGAAACGGATAAAAGGAACAATCTGTTCCAGTGAATTCGGCAACTTCGATGGAACTTTCTTGAAGCGAACAGACCAACCTTACAGCTTACAAATACGCAAAGCAGCTGCAAGGAACTTTGGCCAACGCGGCGAAACAAACTAACATGCTGACTGAACATTAGAAACTCAGCCGAGCAATCAACATTTCCTGGATACTCTTACAACTACGACGATTAATGCACGCATTCGGGGAATTTACCATATACAGATGTAGCCGCGAACGTAATCGCGTTAATTCGTCTGGCGAATGTAACTCATCCCGGGAGAGTGCATTTCCACGCACGACATTCAATTACGCTCGCTTCCCGTCTGCCGATCGACGTTGCGTAAATTTCTATAAATTAGAAGACACCAAATTGTGACTACCATCCGTTAGATACCGTGAAATCTTCAAAGACCCTCGAATTTTTTATCACGTTCAAAAGCCTTCTTATACTCTCAGCTTTTTTTAAAGATGAAACTAAGTCCACCTGACTAAAGAACTTCGAGGCATAATGCCACCAAAGCTATTCGAGAGGGGAAGGGTCACGATTCATGAAACAGTCGGTGCACCATAAACAAGGATTAGTGACATATGGATACCATAGGACCGACCGATGCACGCATTTCTGTCAGTGACAGCGTGAAGTACAGACAAAATTATTGGATAGAACCGCCCACGATATTATAAAGGGACGATATTCACTGTTATATATCACCAGAGTTTATCACCTTCTATCGCACTTTCAGCCACTCGAAATTTTCATTTCGAAAATCTCACAATCATCCATTAGAAGTCAAATGGCGTTCGCTCTTCCACGAGTTAGCAGGTTGCTTAAAAATCAATCGATTCCATTCCAAAATTTCCATGGTGTTGGACGGGAGAAGCCATTTAATCTTTGGCTAACTTTTGAAAGCTTTTCACCACTCGTCGAGTCTCATTAGACAGTCTGCATTAAATTCGAAATCCAAAAGGCGTCATTCCAGCTGGAAACTCGGGCTCCCTTTCTGGATAAACTTTGATGTGGCTTTGTAAGCGTGCCAATAGAAGGGCGAAAGAGAAAAAAAAAACAGAAAAACTGCACGCTGTGTAAGTGGGTACACGTGCAGCGTCGCAGTTTCCTTGGACAGGATAAGGAGTCCGGCTCGAAACGAGAGAAACGACTCAGAACTTTATCAAAGAAGTACGTGATCCTTGCGCTTAACGACCATCCACGTCTTTGTACGAAACGTGGCTGTTCTAGCAGGCGACGAGAACCTACGGATAGGGTTTACGTGGACAGGGATTTCTCAAATTGGTTTTGTTAGAACCCGGATCACCTTCCTTTCCATCGACGGACTTTCGCACAAACCTGTCGTCCGACCGAGAACAAACTCTGAAATACATGCTACCTACACAATCGATACCTTGAATCCGTAATCTTTTTTTCAAACGAAGAAATATGACCGAGAAAGTGAGATTTCCATGTATGGTAATCGTTTCGCATCGAAATTTACAAGCGAACAAATTTTTCACCCTCGAATCGAACGCAAAATGAACATCTGTATTCTACCGTTCACACACGGTAATCCCTGTGTATCAGTGATCGTGAAAATTTTCCACGGTGCGACAATGAAAACCACGGTCGGGGGAGAATGTGGGAAAAGCAAGGTTGGCTCGTGTACCAAACCGACGAGTGTAACAAGAAGTACAACGAATGTCGCTCGCCGCTAATAACTCCGGCGTTGCAGAGCCCACGAAAAGGCCGCTTTCGAGCCGCGGGATATTTTGGCTCGTGACTGCGACCAACCCCGAAATTACTACCGGCGCTGATCGTTCCTCCTATCCACCGGGCTGTTTCAAAGCACACAACACCACCGTGACCAGGTACCGATACAACGAGGACGCCTGGTGAAACTGGCACGGCCGTGTTGACTTCGTGCAAAGGCGACGCGTGTAACCGGGAACAATGGAACACGATGGGGAGAAAAAAGGATATATGTACACGCACGAAACGGGGATCGAATTCGATGAAAAGGAACGAGATGAAAAAAAAAAAAAAACGTCCTGCTGTATAGGAAAGTAGTAATAAAAGAGAGCGATCCTGTTTCACGATAGGTATTGTAAAGATGTGCCTGAGCGTGGAACGACGAGAAGGTACTCCATAAAACATTACCCGTTGATACAATAGCCGATAAAAGTTTCTGATGGAATTAAAAGTGGCAGAAATTCAAATACGTTCACCCTCGAAGGTGGACCTCTTAATGGAATTAAAGGAAAAGCCAATATTTTTGTTCCTTGTAACGGCGCTGTTTTACTTGTCACCAACTTTTTACTTCGCGTCTCGTAGATCCTTGATTCGTTAAGCAGAGCTCAATTAACGTAACAAGATACTCGAGGAGCATTTTTCTTGTTTTTCATTTTATCCGTGGAAAATCTGATCGCACGTAGATCCGTCGCGTAACGACGTTTATAACGGCGAGCCATTGTTACCGGAAGATGACTAGGACGAAACTCGGTAGCGGATCCAAAAAGTCGGTGGAAAGTGCGGAGGGTCTGGTATAGAACGTGTATGCAACTTGGTAAGTGGAGGCACTCTTGCGCCAAGCTGGCTTACGGCCAGCTTTTTCTCTCTGCGACTTTGAATGTGCCTGCGAGAACAAGCCCGTTCGTTCGTAGTTAGAAGAAACTACCCCATCGAATCATCCCCGCGCTTTGATTGATCGTGATTCCGCTTCCCTCCACGTGCTTGCCATCAGAGGCGATATATTTACCGCAAATATTTCCAAAAATTTCTATCGAATTCCTCGTTTTTCCTCGTCAACGAAGAAGCAAGAAAAGCGAATTCTCAGATAATTGATCAGGACCTTCGTCGTCGTTCTATTCCAAGGTTCTCTAGCGACGGAATATTACTCAGCTCGCTCAGAACATTCTAATCTAGCTCGTGGCAATTTCCAAAATCACGAGTACCTCTCTGCTAGATAACTTTCTGCATATATTTACAGACGTTGCCTGTTAAACTACACGAATCTCTGGAACCCCTCGCGACTGGCTTTGATACAGCCCACGACAATTGGTGTCGCAAGTTACACAGGCCACGGGCTATGTTCCCTGTAGCTTCGGTTACACCAGGTTTCCCGTCTGCCCCCCGTCGACGAATTGAACCACTTTTCGTAGCAGTTCCACTTTCTTAATCCCGATTCTCCAACTTGCTCCATACTTCGGTAACGTACGGCCAAGTAAAACAAAACTTGGCCGACTACGGTAAATCTAAGAGGGAGTGAGGTAAACGGGAAACTGATCGTTCCGAGGGAAGGTTGAACGGCCCCGAAAACTCGGATAGAACGGCGTTAAACTCTGCTGCCTAGTTTCGACGAGGATCACGGAATAGTACCCAAGACAAATCCAATTTCTGTAATACGCAGCAGCGTCGTCGATCGAGCAAGTTGCGCCTGAGGATTTCGTTTCGTTCCCGGGACGAGGAGGCAGCTGCCCTCTTATCTCGAGAGGACGAGGCGCGAGTCTTGCGAGATATTCCCCGGAGAAATAGTTGCAGACTTATTTCCCACTGTCTTATACGTACGCCTTTCGACTATCATCCGATCGCAGCCTTCCAATTCGCTACCTAGACGAATCTCATTGTCTACCCTGTCTTCGTGTTTCTATCACGTTCATCCCTGCCAAACCGAGAGACGAAAAGAACCCCTTCGATCCTCTCGAACAAGAATTTCCCTGCCACGAGAACACGAACATCCTCCAACCGTGATACTTGACGCAGAGGATCCTACCGATAGCAACTGTAACGATTTACTGTACGAAAATAATCGTAGAAATAACGAGGCACTCTCGAACGGAAGAATTTCTCTGACTCTCGGAATTTCGCGTATTTCTTTCGAAACAATGCGTGCAAAGCTACGCGTGCGATTGTGTGCGGAAAGAGTAATACTCGAGAGGTCAGCTTGGTACAACGAGTGAGGTGAAATGCTGGAAAATCCATGGAGGTAGACGGTGGAAAATCGAGAACACGTAGGTCAATTTTGAAATAAAGAGCGCGCACAGGTGTACACGCTGCTGGAGAGCAGCGTAATGATCCTTACCCGCGGCAGAAAAACGGCACCCCCTAGTATCCAGCTAGCCCGTTAAGTTTCGCTTGTTTTATCGGCCGTTAATTTCCAGCGTGAGACGGTACGAAGAGCACGGAACGAACGATAAAATCTATCTCTTTACTTTCCACGAATATAGATGCGGCGCGATTGACGCGTGGGTGGGCGAAAAAACGGGTCGGAATCATTTATGGGGGAACGACGATAGATTTCATTCGATCGAACCGCGATATAATCAATTAAACGAAGAATATTAACGAGTTGAGGATAAACGAGAGAGAGAGAGAGAGGGCATTCCTAGCGAGATATATTTAAAAAAATATCTCGCGGCAGCTGCGTCGTGTGATACACTGAAAAATATTTTCATCCGTCCGTATAAATCGCGGCGGTTAGTTTTTTCCCGATTTTATTAGCCGGACGTTCCGTAAATAATGGAAACGAGTCGGTCGTATATAATTGCGCATGTTATCTATAACTGCGTCCAGTTGCGAATATATTCGCGAGAAGAGAAATGAAAAAAAAAGAGGGGGGTGCGAGTGGACGGAATTGAATGAAATGTGAAGCTCGAAATTGATCAAATGGTTCGTGTAATACAGTGCAAGAGTTACAATATTTTTCTCTTTTTTTTTCGAGTCGAACACGATTCCGAATGACAAACGAAACTCGAGGAAAAATAAAAATGCGGAACGGAAGATTGGCCCGTCGTTTTTCAACGACGACACGCTTTTCCGCAACATCGTCCACGACAACCGAGACACGTGAAACTCTTCCAGCGAAACGAGAGCCGCGAGAAACGGCGCAGCTCCCCTTCAGAATGGGTGGATACGACACGATGAATGGCGGGTGGAAAAGGAAGAGAAGAAAAAAAAAAAATTAAGAGGACCGAGAGAAAGAAGGGGCGAAAGAAAAAAAAAGAAGGAAACCTTCCTCGGTAGCAGGCTGAGTCTAAGTGATTGCCGGAAGTGACATCGGCGGACGGGTAAACGCTTTATCGCAGAGCTAACGAGGCAGTCCTCGCGACTTTACCGCGCTCGGTTTCGCGCTCTGCCTCAATGGAAACGGGATCAGGCTACCTGCCCACCTCCCCAAATAAATCCTCTTTTTACGACAGAGATTTATGAAAGCCATTCCCTACTTCGTTCTTTTCTCTTCCCTGCCTTTTCTCGCCTCCGGCCTACTCTATCTTTCTCTGCTTGCACGGTATAAGGAGGGATTGCACCCTCTCCTCTGGCTAGGCGCAAGGATCGGCTTGGGAGAACGTTGGAAACCCAACCGGGGGCTGAGTATCCCGGATTCCGGCCAGTTTCAAGCAAAATGAGGTAATTAGGATGCAGACGAGGAACGATGTCTCCCACCTCCATCATTTCTATCTCTCTCTCTCCTCTCTGTTTCCATCGTGTGCGTGGTACATTCTCTCTCATCTTTCGTCGTTGTCTTCCATTCGTGCTCGTGGCACGCCAACGCCACTGGCAAAGTGCTAAATCAAAACCGTCCTGCTAAGAAGTCTTTAAGCGTCTCGCGTATATGCAAATTACCGTACTGCAGGGATAAGAAGAAAAACCGAAGGGACTACCCTCTCCTCGATGAGAGTAATTTCGGGATAAGCGACGAAACGAGAATGCTCGAGCAGCAATTCCTAGATTAGGGAAATATAAAATCAAGGAAGAAATCAGACGTATCAGATAACAGTAAAATTAAAGCTTTCGTGGCTATTAAGATTTCCAAAAATAAAAATATAAACCGGGTAGAGTAATTTTTCCCTGTCGAAAGGATTGAAAAAGGGAAATCGAATCTGGAGAAGGAAAAGTAGAACGAAAAAGAAATATGATACGTTCCGAATGAAATGCATACTATCCGTCGTTTCTTTCTAACAAACATTTCCAAGAATCCAATCCCCAGGACCTCGTACGAAACTGGATAGACAAACTCGACGGGATACCTGTTATCCATAGTGGCCAAACACGTAGAGCGACCTGACCCGGAATAAAAAGGGGCGGCGAAGAAACTCAGCCCGAGCCTCTGGGGACCGAAACGCGACGGATATCGAAGGAAAAACCACGAAAAGTCAGACGAGGGAGGAAAACACAGAAGAGAGGGGAAAGAAATAAGAGAATCGAATAAAAGAACTACTAATTCGCGCGTCTTCTAACCACTTCTTCTCTACGTAGCTGGTCGACGATGCTTATGACGGTCGAGTGTACTCGAAGCACCGGAAAGGGTGCTTTCGTTGGGAACGCGGCCAGAGATGGTTCGCTTCTGTTGTCGCAGTGTGCCCGATGCAAATGTTGCGACAAAAAGGTCAACCAGTCAGAGCGTGCGATCCGGTGCAACGATTGATTCGCGGTATCAAAATTGTACGCGTAGATGGAAAATTACAAGGACGGTCAGACTACCGGATGTTACCGCGCAAGCTGGCCAGCTAGATGATGGCAGAGAAGTGCAACGGCTTCATTAACAGCAATTTATCACTGGATCGGTTGGTGGTGGGGTAGCAACGGCAGGCGCCACCATTAACCCCCTAAGGTCGTTAGGTTGCGGTTTGACATGAGAACATGCCCATAACACTGTTCGGTTATACGTGCCTAACGTGTACCCACCTATCTGGCCCGTTGCTAACGCACAGATCCATTGGCCTGTGCTTCTAGAACGCGTAGAGTAAACGGATGAGGGGGGTGAGCTAGGTTAGGGCTAGATAAAGGTGGAGAGAGCGGAAAGCAAGCAGGACGAGTAAACGAACGTTAAAGCAAGAGAGACGGAGAGAGAGAGAGAGAGAGAATGGCCACTACTACGTCACAAGCTAACCATTAGCGGTCGTACAGGCCCGTGTTTAGACACCCCGTTATTGAATTGGTTACCTACGCCCCTGTCCTGGATAACGCGCCTGATGTTACACTCTCTGTGCCGCTGAAGTTAAAATTGACAAAGCTACTGGACCGGCCGCACAGGAATTTCGCTGTTATTAGACGGCCCCGGCTTAATTAACTCTTCTGTGATCAGAGGGACGTGTACGTTGGAAACAAATTTCAAATTAAATTTAAGCACTGAATCGTAGGTTGGACAAGGTAAAATTTACATCCTTTGAAGATTGAAAAAAGGATTGATCACGAAAATTGTTTGGGTCAACAACGGTGCAACCGATTAATATTCGCGCACAGCTCGAGCACGAAACCCGACATAAGCCAAAGTTGATTATCATACGACCGGTTTCCAATGAAATCTCTTAAGTATTTAGCGGTATTACCGATAAGTACTAGCGGATAGAGGCACGTTTGGGTATTCCGCCGCGGTATTTGCGTTATTACTCGGAAGCTCGAATAATACCTGGAATTCTAATAGCAGGATACGTGAATATATTTGGAATTCCGAATGATTAAGCAGGTGTCGGTAGATGATAGATAAAAAGAAAACTGCGCGTACTAGAAAGCTATTCGAAAACGTGACGGAAATCGAGGTAAACGTTTTCAATAACAAGAATGAAAGCGACGTTTCAATAAAACACCCTCGCACGCCCTTTCTCGCGTCGATGAAGCTGTTTTAATTAAAACGCTCTACCTGCATCCACTCGCATAAGATTTCATCAGCGGTAGAATCGGGCACGTGTGTAATTTAACTTTCACCGTATCTAAGGAACGGAACTCGTCTTTGCGTTCGTCTGATCCATGCGAAACCTAGGATTTTCGGCTTACGTAAGCCGAAAGACGTCTTAAAGCGAACGACTTACGTTCCTGTATTATGGTACACCCTGTATAGAGTGCAAGAGAAAATACAGAGAGAACGTCTCGATAGTTGGAATAGTTTTAGAGAAAGAGCGGAGACCGTCTCCATTTCTTCAATTACGAAATAATTAAGTAAAGATACTTTGAAAGCAAATTGCTTTATGTACTTGAAAGCAGCAGACCTGGTCTTTCCCTCTTTCAACCATTTCTCCCTCTAACCTTGGTGGTAGCCCTACAACTTCTATCTACGTCCTCGCAACCATGCACAACTTGAAGCACCCACTTCTACCCCCTTCCTCCTCCTCCCACGAATTCACCCTCCTCCGTCCTGCTTACCTTCGAGGCTACCTCTTGCGCGAGCAGATTATTAATTTCGTTAATTTCCCCTTGGTTTCCAGAATTCATCTGTTCGTTAAACCGGCGTGCAGCACTTTACCTCACCCTAGGCGGAACATTTTTAACCCCACGGTAATAAGTGGCTCCGAAGCAAAAGAAACCCTTACACCCCAGTTACCCGACGAAATTGTGGCTTTCGATGTCACTCGTTTAATTGCGTTTTCATTTGCGCGAACGAAAGTATGACGCTAAATATAGCCGCGAATGTATATGACCCTATGCAAGCATAAACAAGATACAGGTATTGTATTTCTTGTAATTTACAAGGCGATCCATTTTACGCGTTGTTCCAGGAAAATCGTTAACCGTGAATATCCGATGAACCGTTATCGATGAATTCATCCAGTACCAGGGTTTAATTAGTGTCTGCTATCTCAATTGATATTCATAATTATTAATTACGGAAATAATTGAAATTACTCGATACTGATTGTAGCTCGGTAGTTCGTTCGTGTGTCATTCAGAAGCGATCGTCGGAGGAGGTTTAACGCGCTTGCATTGAAAATAAAAAAGGAGTCAACAACTACGCAAGAAAAAGTGACGGAACGAAGTGAATATTGGCTATCTCCCGAGCTTCGACGTCATTAAAACTTTTAGATTGCAGAAGAATAGCTTCCCACTCCGGTACCTAACACTCTTCAGAAGACGTCATGTCGAGCAAGAAATTCTTGCCCGACCAAGCAGTAATTACGAGACTCGATGATAAATTAAATGGGAGAAAGGGGCACAACTTTTTTTTTCATCCTCGGCATCCCCAGGGGTCTATACAGGATGTCTCGACTTCCAGGATGACCTATATAAATCTCTGGGCAATTTTCAATTGAAAAACATTTCCAGTTTAAAAAAAAAGTCTCCACAAACGCGACACATAAAAATTACTACAGAAATGATGAAATAAAACAAAACGTCTGCAATTGACGTGTAATTTGAATCGGCGAAATATCTTTCGATATCCATAATAGCTATTGAACTATCGTAAATCAGATAGGAAATATTTGAAGCACTCTCCAATATAAAGTAATGAGCCAGTGAAATATTACAGCATGTAATGGCGTGTACTTCAACAAAGATTTGTATTAATTTTATAAATTTGCTCGTGTCAGTTTTATGGATCCAGTAAATTCTCCTATCCGACAGTCAGCAGTTTGCACGTGATGGCCGCGTACAGAACTAGCATACTTTATATGCAGCCGAATAAAAAGTCCAAACGACGGGACAAAACGCGAAAATGGAACTACCAGAGATACATTCTTGTCGACAGCTGTGCTCTGATGTGCGGCAAAAATGTGAACCCATTATCACGCGAGCTATCCACGGCTATTATATGATCATCGCGTAAAAATAAAAATATCACTTGAAAACGAAAAAAAAAACGACCGAAACGATAAAAAGAAGGAAAACTAAATTAATCGAGGATAACTTGAGAACACTAGAAGGTTATCGAACCGTGAAAGGAGCATTGTATTAACATTCTTTTCTCTCGCTAAAGTCTCTGTACAAACAGAGACTAGCGATTCGAATAAAAAGTAGAGTCCCAATGAATGCGACGATAGAGATGCGAAAAGGGGTTAGGCGCATACTGGGTCACCTTTCACTCGAACTATTCCACCGGTACACTTTGTTTACGAATGCGTCTGTTAAAAAAGGAAAAAAAAGGAAAATAAAGAGACATAGAATGCTCGTGACCCAACGCGACGCGAATGTTATCATTTCGGTGCTCTAACCGTGCTACGTCGCGTGACATTTTGTTCCGTATGAAATAGCTGCTCTCTCGGCGAATAGTAAAGCCGACAACGAATTGACACAGTTCGCGAACGCTAAACTAATTTTTCATCTTGCGGTACAGTCGTCGTCGCTTGTAATTTGACGGGAAATACAGCGTTCGTGCATGCGAGCTAGCGCGACGATGAAAGTTCAACGCCGTACGAGGGGTGTAATTTCAAACCCCTTTCCACGACAAACTTGCGGACGTACACGAAAGCTTTTCAACGCGTGCAACAGAAGCAGGAAAGTGAGATCTTGGTCGTTAATTAGCATCGCGAGAAAGAAGAAGTTAATCGAAACAACGTGTAATTCGTTGTTAACCTTGGAAAGACCAAAGGTACCAGAATTTTTATCAACATCAACTTGCCATTTCTTACAAACTCTTATTCTATCTTACCGCTTTCTTTTCCCATTGAGATTTCCACCTTGGAAACTTCGTGGAAAACAGAATTACACGGACGAATTCCAGCATAAATAGTATTTGCTAACGAGTTGCCCTGTTGCAAGCCGCATCCGCTAACGCTACTCCGGCCGCAGAGGGATGGACCAAGAAATTAAGAGGGACCACTTTGGTTTCGGTCCTCCGAGGTTTAAGGCGAGTTTATGCTCCAATTACCTCGTTTGCAGTATTAATTCGCGCCTGTATACCATCCTCTCTTCCTTCCGGCGGCACGGTTTAAACGGGAACAAGAAGAGGAGGAATAAGGAAATGGGGAGTAAGACAATATAAGAGGTGGGCTGGCGGGTGGTTGGGTAAGGCAAGGTGAATCGAAGGAGAAGAACCTTTGCAAATGTGTCTCGGAAACTACAAGCCGCGCGAGGATTACGGATTGGACCGGTGCACAAGCATCGACTCTAGAAGCGCGCAAGGATCACAAGTTAGGAAGTCGTAACCGGTTCGGGATTAAGCTTGTCTCGGGCAATACCTTTGGGTGAATACGAAATATATCCGGGCTATGTGTAGATCAGGCTTTGGTTCCGCTTCCTGTACCGTGTTACATGTTTCCGGGGACAAACCATGGAACAGACTTTTACTCTGCGCTAAACGATACGAACATTTAACTAACTCCACTTTCTGTACTATTGTGCTACAATCCAGGTAAATTGTGAACTAGAAACGTATAATACGAAAAATCAAAAAAAAAATTCTTAATTAGTACCGAAATTTTTCAATGCGGAATCCCAATTTTCTGGAATGAAAAAAGTTATAATTGGCTGGCCAATTTTATTCATTTTACTCTCATCTTTGAAAAAACAAAACACGGAGCTGACGACGGTACATTGTTAAAAATTTATCAAAATCACCGGAACAACCTTCATTTGAGATACATTAAAATGAAGAGAAAGGATTTTTTTAAACAATGGGAACTCGAGATATTCGAGAATCCCTCCTCTTTAATTGAATGTATACCATGAAATATAAATTACGAAACGGTAAACATTGTAAGAAGGGAGAAGAAAAAAGAAATGATTTTTATTTAATTTTCTATTGCGTACTTGATTCGTGAAACAACGAAACTAAGAAAGTTCTCTGATAATCTTGTGCAAACAGCCAGCAGCTAGACGTCCATTTAAGATTAAGGTGAACTCGCTTCGGGGTAACCGAGCATACGATAAAACGAGGAGGAAGTTAATTTTTCTTGAAAGTTGGATTACTTGGCGTGTCCGTTCATGCGCGATTTCAACGTGTACGTTTTCTCTCCGAGCCCCTTATTCGTACTTCTTTCGCGAGAAATTAAACTATCCCCAGGGATACAAGGGAGGTTATTTGTGATTCTATACCGAACGCGTTTCAATGAAGTTTCACACAGGACAGATTGAGCTATGGGTGCTACGTATTCCCGGCATTCACGGTTTAATCAGAAACCAACTCGGCTGCACACCATGGAAAGCAAGTTCGCTTAGCCAGAAATGGCAGCCTGAACACCGACGAAGATAGCCTACTTGGTATCGATCTGAATTCGTGAAACTTATCAAAACGAAACCTCGACCACGAAAGGTGGTAACGTTTTTCCACGCGATATTTCTTCGGGAAAACGGTCGCAAGGTGGGTTAAGTTTAAATTCTTCCATCGGTAAATCCAGCATCGAACCCGACTGTTTCTAGAGGAAACTTCTAAACGAGCATTAACAACAGTCGAGACAGTTTAAAGCATACCGTTACCCGTGGAACACTACCGCAACAAGTACACAACGCTTTGTATCGATCAAAAACTTTCGTTAAGGATCTCTCTTTGAACGGTAGAAGTTGTAGAACGGGATAGGAAGCACCGTAGATTCTCTCGGGGTGCTAAACTGGACTGGACGAGCATAAAGGTTCCTAGGTTAGCTAGAGAACGTTAGATCAGAGGAGTGGATATAATCGCGGGTAAATGGTCCGTAAGTAACAGTCGAGGAAAACGTTTGAACGAGGCCCCTCATCCTACCGCTACCACTTCGCGACCACCTTTGGACTGTCGACAGATAGATACATGCGACTAAGCTTCCCTTACTATCCTACCCTTAACCCTGTATCTTGATTATATTCCATTTAGGGTGCCGCCTTTCCGGCCGCGGACGCGCCAACTCGCGGCCCATTTCCACAACCGAGATAGTCTCGTTTGTCACTGAGGTTACCGTAAACCACGAATTTCTTGCCCCGAATATAGTCGACCAGGAAAGCGACAAGTTGCCGGGACGTCGTTACCGGAACGTCTTCGAATAACGACTCGAGAAACGTATTCACCGAGAACTAACTCGAGCTGCAATTAACGCTCGCACGATCCTGCTGGGTCTTTGTTATACCGAGGAATCGATTTCCTTTTATTCGTTACTCTTAATTAAGGGCACTGTCGACGGTGAAAATTGATTCCATAGAAAAGAAGATGATGCACGGTTAAATGATTATCGTGTCTGTTTCGAATCGTCTACGAAATCGAGTAATGGAATTACATGCATCGAAAAGACACAGTATTTCCTCGACTCGATATTAGATCCCTACACCGTCACGTTATTGTACAAGTAACGCAGAAAAGACGGCTGTACCAGCTGCGCGACCTGATCCGATGAAATTTAATCACATCTTGCCGACGTTACGATATAGTATCCATAAATCTTGGAATCGACGTACCCTCCAACTGAAAATGTCTCTGAAAGGTATTTCCCGGTGTCGCAGCTTTTCCAACATTAAAACTCCTTATCCCTAGCACGACTTATCCTACCTCACAGTAACACCACCAACGTCGATTTCCTGAACACCCTTTACCCTTCCCCGCCACCCTGTGCCAACCGTGTTCAACGTTCAACCTTTTTGCTTCTCTTCATCGCAGTCCAATCGACCTTTTCTCCCTCCATTTTACATTCCGCCCCTAGATTTATTTGTCCATACATATTTCGCCGGCGAGAACTGACAGTAATCCTCGAGCCTGTGGCGATTCATTCCAACTTCACCAGAGCAATTGGTGCGAACGACAACGCAATGCCTTTCTATCCCCGTCTGAACATCGATTCAACTTCCGATTCTTAATTTTTCAACGACCATCCTACGATGCGTGAAAAAAATTTTTTAAAACAAAAACACGTGTGCTCGAAATTTTGATTAAAAAAGAAATGATCAAACCTGTGGTAGCTGTTTTTGATCACATCGAAAGGGTTAAACACCCTCGCGACAGTATCGAGGAAATTGATTCGTGCTCAGAAGTGTTGCCATTAATGTTGCTGACATTATCCCGGTTACAGCACATCTGTTATGAATGCCGTCAGTTGACAATATCTACTGGGAAGCAGTTGTCACGCACGCATAGGTGTAATACAGCATGAACGTAGATCAAGGCTTAACGAAACAGTCGGACGTCCAAGAGCGACCACTGGATTTAACATATGGGTAAACACGAGTAATACAGGGTGCATGTCAGAATATGGCTGGAGGCTGGTAGACGTAACCAGTATTGTTATCTAGAACGAGCATCTCGATATTACACCTATTTCGTGCTTTGTCCCATAACCTACGTCGAAACGATGGAAACGGGCCCGGTATACCTTCGCCGCGATACCGTGGCCGATTTCGATGAACAGAAGTTGAAACTGGTGCGTGGATAAATTGGAAACAACGATACGAGATATTCGAAGTCGGATCGCATGCAAATCAAACGATCCATCCGTAGATAATGCATCGGATTGAAACGCAACCGCGTACCGTCGAATACTTTCGCTTGGAGGGACAAGATTTTTATTCCAAGACAATGTTCTCTTGTTGTTTAATGCGATCCTATCATCAACGTACAATGAGCTTGAAACGAATCCTTTAATACGACGGTTTAGATATCGATCGGAATCTGTTGCAATTCATAAGCGGATAAATGAAAACGGATATGCGAGATCTATACGAAGATCATCCTCGTGGAAACCAAACGAATTGGTTGATTGAGTGACACGTTTGATTTTAAATCTTAACACATTGGTTGTCACGATGGAAATGACCGAGTTCTGACTGCAGTGCTAATTGTAATTATTTGATGTAGGATATATAATATTCCTTCTTTGAATAAAAAAACAGGCATTGAACACTCAGTGTTTTTGATGCTTGGATTAACTCGAACAAGCTCAAAATCGAGGCGAAAATGTAACAAGAGGAAGGATAAAAATGAATGCATCCGAAGTTGTACGATAGCAATGGCCAATGCACCCTTTCTCTGCACCGGTAACTTCGGTCATTACATCGACAATACTGTGCACCGAAGTGCAGCTTATTCCTGCTGCAAGTGGCCACTGCAATCGTCGGAGACACAGGCTACAACGAGCAAGGAAAAGAGTTTGCATTGTACTATCTGCGTAGTTTATGCTTCTCGTATATGCAACGTACGGCTAGATACGTGTGCATGTGCAAGGGAACGGTGCACCCTTTTCGTGTTGCAGATGCACACCGCAAACGTCGCGCCAAGAATGTAAAAAAAACATAATAATAACCGTCGCCACAGCAGGGTGCTGCGACTTAAAAGCAGATTTGTTTTCGGACTTATTTTTCCTTCCTGCTTGTTCTTCTTTGAAACAAAGGTGCGCGTGACGCGAACAAGTGTTCAGATTTCACTTCGACGAACACCAGACTGTATATTTGGTAAAAGTAAAGAAATTTTAACAAATTTTTGGTTTTTTCCCTATCATCAGCTAAAAAAATTATAAAATGACCTCGTTGCGTGACTCTCTTGTACAAAGGTGATTTGAATATCTTATCTTATTTTTAAATGATCTTCTAAAAAGCGCTGTATTACATGTTTTAAGTGAACATAACGACACTTTATTATGTTCATTATCGCCAACATTACACGCGGTGGTGAAAGCAAAGCGTTAAAGCTGTCGTTTAACGGTCTTTTTAATACCGGAACATATTAACGATACGATAGCAGAAAATTTGCCGGGGAAAAATATTCGTATGAAAATATAAAGGGATGAGGAAAAATCAGGAAATTTCGCGGTCTCTCGAGCCGCGTTTATTTGTAGCTGGAAAATTTTCATGGAAAGCCGGCAATTATAGTGTCTTCTTGAAAAACACCGTTTTAGTTCGGACTTTGTTTGCGTAAATAGTTTCTGCTAAATAAAATGTTAACGAGTAAACACTTAACCACGTTAGAGCAGAGCGCAGCCAAGTTAACGTAATTCAATTATTCGCAATCACGACGCAGCGCATGGTACGTTTGTCGCGTCAATTATAACGAAATCAATTTAACACCGACCGACGAACAAAGCGTCGTCAAAATGTTGGTTATAAAAAGAAAAAAAAATGAAAAATAAGGGTAGATTATCGAAATTTCGATGTTTGATCTATTAATTTCATCGATCATCCGTTCAAACTTATTTGACCGTCGTACCTCACACGCGCAATGTATTTCCTCCTGATTTATTCAGCACTGATTAAACATTTACATACGTTACGCTGGAAATTCCCGACAATTTTACAGAGTCACCGACCGTGTTGACGAATGCGAAAGGGTGGAAAGTCTGCAATCACCAGTGATTTTATAACATCGCAAGCACGAATGTTTCACAGCTCGTGCGTGACAATCGGCGTCAACGAGGAATATAAAATCTTTTAAATGAAACTTACAGAACAGCATCGAACAATTTTCAATTGTACAAAAAGGGAAGATCTCACAAATTTCGTAATACCGTTATAAATGATAAGTGCTGATGCAAATCACGATGCGACAATTTCTTTGTTCCTTCTTCGTGTGGAACACTCCTCGAGCGATTTCGCAAATAAAAAGGCAATTACTCTATTTCATCGTAACGTACATGTTGCGATCGAACAATAGGCGAAAACATCGGTGGAAGGAAAGCCCGTGTGTTCCCTATGGCTCGACCGAAATAATAGAAACGTTCTAAAAAAATATATCCGGCTTGGTACGCGCAGAGACGGAAACTCGACAGCGGGAAAAAATCGACTATCAGACTTTATGTTTCCAGTCGGCGAGAATAAGTGTAGCCATCGTTTTCTTTTTTTTATTTTTATTTTTTTCAACGACGAACGGATCTGGCTTGGTCGCGACGAACAAACGCGTCACCGGATGGGGCCTCGGCGTAATATTTTTTTCCCCGACGTATCTCGTGCGGATCGCGAAAGCGGAGAAACACAGGCGACCGGGAAAAGGGTGAAGAAACAGAGATACAAGTTGCGAAAGGGGTGAGAGATAGAAGGGACAGAGGGAGACGTTTTGAACGGTGGTTCTCGTTGAATTTAGAAATCCACGCGCAAGCCCATTTTCCGAGGGTGGAAGGGCCACTTCCTGCGCCATGTCGCTGGAGCCGTATTTTATCCGTTCGCGGCGGGCCCGGTTTTCAACCCGCTACCCCTGTACCCCGCCAGTTTATAATAGCCTTGCGAGGCGAAAATCGTGGACAAAAGCCGGACGGAAGATAGAAAAATTCAGCCGCGGTAGCTGACTGAGTTCCGGTTCTGCCCATTCGACCAACGAACCTCTACACGTATCGCACGCACAATAGAAGCCTGCTACGCGAAACCGTGCGGATCTGGCTGATCTTGGATTAACCGACCGATCTTGGACAAGATTATATTTTTTATTCTTTTTCTATTAACAAACTTCTGTCGTGAACTGTATGAAAATAAATTCCAATTTAAAAGAAAAATTTTAATTAACATTTGCAACAATTATTTACACAGCCTCTGAAATAACCTCGATATTAAGAGCTATTTTCATTCCCTAAAAAAATGTGTGGAGTACTTTTTCTACTACTGGTGAACATTTGTGAGTTCCACGGTTCGCGGTACTTAAAACGAAGAGCAACAATTTTGCAATAGTAGCGTTAATGAAGCCTCGCGTGAAGCGATTCACCGATAAAAAATGTTCGATTTCTTTTCCGCTTAGCCAGTCGGGATGCACGTCCATATGAGGGCTTGAAACGCGCATGGAAGTGGAAACGGTAATTTCCTCTTTCGTTTTACGCTTCAACATTTCCCGGCTATGACAGCGTTTTAAATCGATCGACGATTCATGCGTCAGAGTACCGGCCAATCGTTCGTGATTCTATATCTTTAAAAAAAAAAAAAAAAAAAAAAATGGTAGGCATCCATTAAGCTCGATGCAAGTGAAAATAATTCATTCGAGCTTTTTTTTCGCATCGCTGCTGATACGAGCGTTCAGATATTTGTCAATGACACACTTTCCACCGTCTCTTATCGATAAACTTTCGCTACCTTGCTGCAATTTATTACAACGGGATTTTGCAGCCTTTCAACCCTTCAACGAAATGGGTTTCAATCGAACGCTGGAAACGTTGCATTAAAATTTCCCAGCTTTTCATATTTTGCAATATTGTAAGAAATATTCCGAGTTTACTAAACAAAAGTAAACTAGAAAACGTGACGCTGCTCTTTTGTACTTTAAGTTTAGAAAGGATACGCGCAGATCGATGGAAACTAAGGCACAGATTTCGTCAAAGAGGAACAACCCGGTAGTAACAGCCGTTCCGTGTCGCCGGAAAACTGCAGTCGCATCGCTATCTGTTACCACTGTTATTCCTTCAAAATAGTTTCCACGTTTTTCTTCGAGCGAATGGGAAAAAAAACGCGTTGCGACGCATTATATACTTGACAGATTTTTTCAGTTAACCCTTCAACGCTCCAATTCCCTGCTACCGTGAAATACGAAACTAGCGCTCGGATCGAGTTTTTAGTCTGCGTTTTCCACTCTTGCGAAATAAATCGTGACCGCCTTTGGGTCGAAAATTATTTGTAAAGGGGAGCATTGAGTGGCAAATAAAATATTAGATCATTTTTTCTATTTAAGCTTCCTGCAACTCCATCAAGATTTTAATTCACAATATTAGGTACTCATCTGATCCTCAATTTAAAAATTCAAAAACAGCTTATCTACTTGATAAAGTAACGTTAAGATGGCCTGACATGTTCTGTAATCCCCTTCGAGTAAAGTAAACCAAAAACGTTTACATTCATTTTCCCTTCAGGTTTAAACTAACATCTATAATTCCCCTGCAATCAAGGATCTAATATAAATGTAAAGACAGTCAATTCTCAATTCAATTTCCGACAATCATCCAAGATCACCGATATCAATAATGAGAAGAGAAAATGTAATGCAACCCCCGTTCCAATCATCGATACAATAATTCAAGGTGCAACAGCTTGGATCGAATGGGACCTCAACAAATTCGAATATCTTCTTCCGGGTATTAGCCATCCTGACGCGGTGCTCCTTATGATCCTTGGAAGAGGATCAGGGCCGTTAGTCGTGGTCGGATGTTCTGACATTGACGTACTGTTACCTTGACACCAGAGTCGAACGTACCTCGAAGAGCTCACGGAGCCACCTAACTCCCGGAAGGGTGGTAAGGAAAGCTATAACATCGGCTGAGATTGGCTTTCGCGTGTTGGTACGTCGCTTCTCATTTGAATTTAGATTCATCCCTCTCTACCCCTCTCAGCAGCATCTCTTTCCCTGCCATCATCATTCCCTTACCATCTCCGTCTACTATCCCCATCGCGGCACAGTCTTCGACACTCTACGCGTCTACGAGCACGAAAGACCCGGTGTGGTTCTATACATTCCCCGAAGCGCTTTCCATCTAAGAAAACCAAACGCACCTCCGGCCATAATCCGGGGAATTTGAGAAATACGTGCTCCGCGTTCTAGGCTTTCATCGTGCCTCAATTTGCTCGGCAAATGAGTAAACCAGATTCTATATCGTTAGAACGTTAGCCCGAATTCGTTGGATTCGTCAAGATTTCGTTCGCAACAATCAAGTAAATAAAGAACGATACGTTTACAACACTTACGTAAAGGGGTGAATAAGTAGAATCCCTACGTACCTTTCTACCCTATAGAATGGCCGGTTTCTAGTTTGCGTACGAACGGCCTTCAATCGAGACCAGAATAGTAGAATACAAAGGCAAATTGCTTGCCTTCACCGCTGTAAAGCAGACTTCATCGCGGAAAACGAGGTCCGACGAAACTCTAGCAAGCTTTAAAGATAGCCCAGACGTCCTCAAACGAAGGATCTTAAATTCTTGTCTTTCCGTCGATACTTCAAAGTATTCCCGCGAGACAGAATCGCTCGGTCAAAGTGAATTGGATATCGAAAACCCGAGGCACGATGCGTGTTTCTGTGTTACGGTCGCCCGATGTGACCAGCAAACAACCGAATATAGGACACCTTGACGTTTATAACGACGTGTATGGTCTCTGCCTGTATCCCTCTGTGATAGCATCGTAAACCACCCCCGTCCGAATCTCCGTCTTTAAAGACAATAAACGATTGACGCGACCGGATTGATACAGATTTTTCTCTAGCATAAAGGAAATATGCGGGGATAAGCGGAACAAAGGAGACTCGCGATCTCTCGGACGCGAGCTAAGGAAAAATATCAGCAATTTTACAAATCTGTCTCTACTATCGAAACAGTCGCGGCGGCGAACGACCGTGAGGGACGGGGGTGAAAAATATTGGCAAATAGCGGAGGAAACAAGAAAACTGAGCGCGAAGCGAAGAACCGATGGGAAGGAAGGGAAGACGAGAGAGGGTAAAGTTGGTTGGGTTCGATGGTTGGAGGAAAGGTCGGGCATCTAGAAGGGAAGGGTGGAAGAGGAGTTTGAACTGCAGAGAATAAGCTCCGCTGTGGCAGTGTTGGCTGCCGAAGGGGTTGAGGGAGGTTATACGGGAAGATCGGCAACTAGGGGGTCGACAAGAGAGGGTGCGGAGGGTGCGGGATTCGCGCTGCTTCGTGTGGGATCGACTGCGGAGGCAGGGCGGGAAACGCTGTGAGTTATCGCAGCAACTATCTGCTCAACTGGGCGGATTTATTTCTATAGGTACAATCTGCTGCGCAAAATAAAGTATTTTCAAAATAAGCAGGGGGATACAGCCCTGAGATATCGTCCACCATTCGTTCCGCGACGGACGTGCATCTAGAAGAGTATCGTCCATTCTTCGGGATATTTTGGATATTTCCATGCTTACGTTGGTGTTTCGGACCAATAACGTTTCGATCGAGTTGTATAGTCGAGCAAGTTCATCGTTCGTATTCCAAGTGAATACGGTTATCAAAGTGCTCGGAGAGGAATATCGAAAATCTTTCGAGGTACGTCAAATTATTCCAGCTACGTCGTCTCGATAAGATTAATCGAACAACAGAACTATCTAATTAGCGTTCGGCTCGAACGTTATCGGAAAATCCGAGTGCACCCGTTAAAATTCACAGCCGAACGTAATAATCTTCGAGACGGAGTGGAATATAGTATACCTACTGGAATTAGGTACACGTAAGGAACGATTGTGTGTACACGCAGAATCTAAATTAC
Source organism: Osmia bicornis bicornis (assembly GCF_907164935.1). NCBI lineage: Eukaryota > Metazoa > Arthropoda > Insecta > Hymenoptera > Megachilidae > Osmia > Osmia bicornis. The sequence continues at coordinate 5,275,745 of NC_060228.1, read as the reverse complement.
CTGGTTAATTGGAGCGATCGCGAGGATTAAAATCAAATTAAATTACATTTTACCTCTGTTAATTATTTCTATAAAGCTTAAGTTTGTTACTTACTCTAATTATTCACGGAACAACGGAAGAGTAATTATTGAGCTGTCCTACCTAAAGTAGAATCACGCAATAAAATTGTGGCTCGCGGTGGATGAAATCATAACGTAGGAAGATTAAATTTTTATTTGTTTCAACCCAGTCCACGAATACGTTTTCATCAAGTCTTAAGTTAGAATCCGCTATCGTTCGGTAATTACTAGGTCCACGGAGCGTGGTCATTAATTTTCATTGGTCGAGCAGGAAAGGCAGCGAGAACGCGTGTTATCTTAGCGTGAAAACACGACGAATGTATCCGAATGCATGAGATCGATTTATCGACCCGATGCAACCAGCGAACAGCTGTTAGGTCTTATTATTCTTCCGTGATATCGCTTCAAATATCTTGCATTAAAACACGACTCGGATAATGTTTCATGAATCTGCAGTAAAGTTTGATAAAGCGAACCCAACAGTTTCGTTCGCATAAATTCGTCTCGGTTAGAATTCGGCGATTCCATCGAACGCATTCGCTTATTTCAAGCGGAGCGTTTGCTCGCACGGAATTCCGAATTCGAAGGGGGCCAATTATTATGTAAGCTAGGCAGCGGTGTTTGGAAGACACGGTAGCCTCGATTTGCATCGAATCGCTATAACTTTTATCCCGAACACGAGAAGTCGACCTGCCGTCTTCAAATTGTATTACCTCGAAGGCTCGCTCGGAATATTTTCACCCTGGTACTTATCAATTTTCGATGGAGAGGTAATTTCGATCGCACCCCATTTCACGAACGCAAACAAATAATTTCCCTTTTATTACGCGAATTTAAAATTCTTCGCTCGCTGTGAAATAAGGGTTGCTCGTTACCGATCTGCTTCATTCTCGAGTTTCATTATACGAAACATGCGAGTTGTTACGTTGCTGTGTCTCGAGCACTCATTTCCTTGGCTAAGAGAATAAACGCTAAGGTAACGTGTCGAAATTTCAAGGGAGCTGCATAAAAATATAATCTCAAGGGAAAAAGTTCTGCGGCAAATGCAATTACAGAGAGAAGAGTGAAGCATTTCCAGGATAGAAGCGACAGAATGTAACGGGAAGTTTAAAACGAGTGACAAAGAGAAAGAGAGGAAGAATCGCGTCGATAAAAAGAACGATGAAATAAAAAATATACGACGCGAGTTAGATGCAAAAATAGCAGTGAAACTTCCGGGATACACGATTTCAACGACGGCACACACGTTCGACCCTACAGATGAAATTCTACGACTACCATTACTCGTATATGAGACAGATTTATTCGGCAGTCATGAAGATCCCCCGACCGACCAATCGCAATACCGATGCTTTCCACAGATACAAATCGTGATTTCTTCTTTCCCTGGTAACCGAACATATGAGCCGAGTTACGTACGTGCGAGAAAATACGGAATTTCCAGGCTAAAATGGCATCGAAAAAGGACGAGATGCATTCTGGAAACCCTCGATCGTAGATAAAGCGGTGAAACGAACAGAATTAACGAGAATTCTGGTTTTTCGACCAGAACGATGCTCTTCTATCTAATCCAATTCAAATATCATATAATGAAAAAATTCTACAGTGATTATATTCGACTAAAAAATAAATGTAATTAGAAATATTTTAGAAATTGCATTGAATTTTCATTAATAATACATTATCGAATAAGAGTGTGTATGAAAAGAAATCAGTTTTATTCGATGTCTATTGTTTCCGAAAGAACGTCTCTTTAAGAAGAACGAATTCGATCCGACACGTAACTTTTTTGTTTCACCTTTTCTTTCCTTTCGTTCCGTACAGCGAAAATCCACCCGCCCACGTGAAGTTCAAAGTTTCTCGCTAGTCTTAGAATAATGGAAACGTGAGAAGATTTCGAAGAAGACAAGACGCACCTAGACAACTACATAAGTCTGGTAGATATAACCAGCCCTCGATTCTACGAGTTTTAATTCGTCGATTGAATTTCTCAACTTCTTACCCCCTTCACGCATCAATTCCCACGGATGGAAAATAAATGATTTTCAATCTTATGATTGAACGGGTAGTAAAGAACAAATTGTTGCGAGTATTAAGAATTCTTTTCTGGACTACTTTTTTCCACATCTCAAAGTGTCATACGATCGAAGAACAAATGACAAACGATCAATTTCATTTCACGAGAGATCCACTCGCTAGCAACAAGATTACCTTTCGAAAGAAAAAGAAAAAGCTTTTTGTTTGAAAGGAAACAGGACATCATCTCGTCCAGCTATGTTCGCGACAAACTAATTTCTTAAGGCGATGCACTTGCACGATTAACTCTATATATAGATAGATAGATAGATAGACACGAGGAAAGAGAGAAGAGTATAGTACAAAGAAAGTTAGCGACGACGATCCATCAATGACCTGGTGACGCTTCAAAATTACGAAGCACCGTGGATGTACGAAACAACGTTGAGCGACGTCCATCCCCTACGACCCGACGCCGTGGATCAGTCAGTAATTGATCGGACGCCGAAGGAGTAAACACTCCGTCGTTGATTGATGAACTAATCAACCCCGTTAAACTATCGTACGTTCCCCTCTCTTGTCCACCACCCTTTCGTCCCTACAAATCGAATCTACCTGCTTATTCTGAACAAACAGAATTTCTAAAGTCATCGAAGACTTGTTTAACTACCGTGGAGTTAACTGTGTACGTTTAATCTTCGAGGAATTATATCATTAATTGACAAGGGACCAAGGTGGACCTGGCACCCACAAAAATTTGGACTGCTCCATTTACCGAGGGGGATTCTGTGATTCTATGATTCTATGATTCTGTGATTCTATGATTCTATGATTCTATGATTCTATGATTCTATGATTCTATGATTCTAAAGTTCCAAAATTCTCACACTACTAAAATATTAAAAATATACAAAACTTTTCATATAGCTAGCTTAATAAAATTTAATAAATTGAAAGCTGAAACCGCGTTTTCACAATAAAAATAAAAGCGTTTGACATTCGATCTATAATAATAATATTCGTGCACGGCCGTCGCGCAAACACTGTTATTTGCCTGACGGATAAAGATTAGAGAGGAACGTGATTGTTAAATTATTCTATGCTCGGTTTTTCATTGAAATTTTATTGTCTCGTTGCACGAAAGCTAAAGGAAATTTAAATTAATTCCCGAGAAAACGAAAAGCAGTCCAATTAACCACCACCGGCGGAGAAAAGACACGAGACTGAATTCTTGCACGTTATTACTACTGTGCTCTCAGTCTTCCGCTTCTTATTTTCATACTTTCACAAATGCAACGTTGAAAATTCTTTTCAAATTATTCCGCTGATTTTTTAATGACAAAAAAATACATCAGCCAAATAAACGGTGTATTGAAAAAGAGATTAATAAAATGTTTGCATAAAATCAATCTTACGGTGCAGAGATCGTAAATAAATTACACAAACCTCTCGCTGGTAATTCGTACAAAAAGACCGAACAATAACATCTCCTGATCGAGTTTTAATTTTTATTGAAACGAGGATGCAATTCCACGTGCATTGTTCCAAGTAACATGAAAATAAATTAATATCGAGAGAGCGGATAATATCAAATTGATATTAAAGTAACATCACTGTTTAATCGATATTATCGATTACGAACACGTCGACAAAGTATCACAATTGAACCGTGTAATACGATAGACAAAACAGGACGATCATCCGACCGATCTGTAGAAAATTCTTATTATTTCTCGATAAGTCTCTTATTACTTCCTTTAATACCGAGTTACATCGAACCGTGAAGATCGTATTTAGAGAAAAGAGGAGGAGACACAGGAAAAACGAGAAGCTTTAAAAAAAAATGGGGAAAATCCGTAATTACGACAAATCACTTGGCCGACCAGAGAATTCTCCATTTCCGTGGGACAATATTGCCCGCCATTGCGTCCGCAAAACGACGAGTTCCCACTTGTTTGTACAGTTTCCCTGCAAATTACGGGAACAATTTCTATACCTAGCGTAACAAAAACCGAGAGGGAGAAAAAAAGTACGAAAACTATAAACTATCTCGTGCAAAACTTTATAACCGTTTATAATTAATATTTTCGCCTATAAATACGTATCCCCGTTCACCCTCACCGTACGTGTATTATAGAGAAACAAATTAATTCTGAACTTTCGGTCGACCGAATAAACGTGTACCCGAAGCAACGAAAACTCGAACCGTACAATGTGCACTCGCATAGAGACGGCAGAAAGAGGTTTAAAAAATGGTAAATCAATTAAAAGTGGAAAATTTGTTTTCTCTTGTGCACGATTTTCACCGACCATTAATCGGATAACCGTAATTCAGTCGTGAGATACGTTGAGAGAGAGAAAGAGGGAACAAAAAACAAGAAGGTACTTAAATAAAAAATAACTACGAATCCCATTTGTTCACCGCTTTGTTTCACTCGAACAAACGATAAATCAACAGCTGGTTAAATTTGCAGCCCCGTTGAAGAACGAAAGAGGATATCGATCGAAAAAGTTTCATTACTTGGCCGACCATTAATTCGGGAACACACACATTAAAATTGCATTAGCAACAGAAACGGTGTTACGGAGTTCTCGTAACTCATACAACAGTCGGCTAACAGGGGCATGCAAAATGGTACGAGATCCCATCTTCAGCGAGAGGAAACTTCCTTCTCTGGTCGAGCCGTGCTGATTAATTTCTAGAGGGGGAGGGTTGAACGCCTTCTATCTCTCGGCGACCATTGAAACGAAACATTACCACGATTTCCTTCCTTCTTTTCCTCGTCAAACGAAGCCATGAAAGAAACGAATGAATATTAGCTTACGACTATCGTTTGGAGATTATGAAAATGATGGCGTTAACAGGTTTCCGTAGCAGCCACGTCGGTTCAACTATCTGCGAGTATAATATGCTGGTAATTTGAATGTACGATGGAATCGCGAGATATCCATCTTCAAAGATAATATTAATTTTCACGCGGTAGAAATTATGATTCAGTTCGTATTAACAGCACGCAACACTGACCCACTAGATATTGATTTTTCTTTGAATATTACGTTTAATATATAGAGTTATTAGATTGTGGCGCTTTCGATCAGAGAAAGGAAAGAAGCAAATATGCAAAAGACAGATCGAAAGCGTGGCAAAGCTTGCGATTTAAGGCGTTCACCGTGGCCGCGATACGATCGTCGTACAAACGAACCGTGTAATTGCAAACGTGTCCCCGTGACGTGAAATCGGATGAAACGGTGGTCGCTGGACGCGGCAAGACCGTGACGAGCATCAGTTAAAAACTGCTGCTTACGGGGTGAAATCAGATTAGCGTTAGCAGTTACGGGGGACAGACATTTTCTAAATGCAAATTACTCGGCTTTGTGACACGATGGAGAACGAGCAACGCGAACAACACCCGACGACGACAACAATTTGTCGCGCATCGTCGTACGCCTCGTTAATACCCCTTTCGCGAATTTCCATAAACTCTTCTCACCGATGATAATGTAATTATTTCGAGCACGATCGGATCCCTCGCAAGAAGCTCAAAGATCTGAGACTTTTCTGAACGTTTAAACTTTTATTATTTCCTGAATAAATTGGAGTTTCTTTTCTTTTAATGTAACAGAAAGATCAGAGCTCTATAAACTGGATTAAAAAAAGGATTGTCAAAAAGCAAAAATAATATTAGCTTTTAAAATAAGCAACACAGATTATACGAATCGAAAAATATAAAAAATAGACCACTTCCATGTATGTAATATTTGACACCCATCTGTACGGCTATGAAAGCAGAAAGCATACAATTTTTTTTTTAAAAAACCTTCATTTTTTGCATATTGTTGCAATTCAATACACTAGAAACGACACCTGTCGTTCCCGAGATTCGCGTGAGCGTAAAAGCGAGTTAGTCGATGATAGTTGCTTTCGAATAACAAAAATACTAAAACGATTGTAAAATATTGAAACACAATTGTTTAAATTTTACTTTAAAAATACACAATTTACATTATAAAAATAATTTTAAATTGTACTCAAAATTTATACCACTTGATTAAAAAAGTACCTAGAACCTTTTTATTTTCCATTGTAACGATCAAAGACATTCTTTTATTAATGACTTCGCGTGAAAACGAAATTAAAGGACATCTTTTTGATTTTATTATTTCCTCTCTGTGGTTACGACAGAAGGGCTCCGATTCTACGATTACGAAATACGGAAAGGGATGAGAGAAAAGAGGAATGGACCAATCCGTAAGTCTGCAATTACAATTAGGATAAATACCCTTAAATGGCGATGCCAACCCTGTCGCCCTTGCTTTCCCTTTTGTAGGCTTCCTCGCGACGAAACGAACGAATCGAGCGTTTTCCGCAATCCAATAAATTCCTTTCTCGGCGCGAGTATCCAGTCGCGCGTATGGCTAGGTAATTCGGGATAAAATTGTCCTCTGTTCCCTTTTCGACCACCCTGTCGAATTTACAGAGAGTTGGGATTCTAATTAAAGAACGCATCGCTATCGAAACGACAATGAAAGCTGCATAATAGAAATATTTTTTCTCTCTAACTTTTAACGACTTTACTTTTATAGGATGCAACAGATATTCGTAACAATTGGTGCAATCTATTACAGTTAACTGAAGAGATCACAAACTTTAAAGATTTCTGAATTCCTGAAGTATCAATGGATTTAAAGTCGAAAAGATTTCAAGGGTTTCGAAAATTCTGAAACTTATTAGAAGTTTCAGCTGTCCCAAAGGGCCTCATCGGTTTTAAGGCTTCTCTTCATCGTTAAAATCTAAAGATATCGAAAATCCTGCAACACACCGACCCCCTGCTATTTCTTTGACGCCCATGAAACATCTGCAACGGATGAAACCCCAGAGGAACCACGAGTAACCCTCGAAAATCCCCATCACCTAATAAAAGCATTCACTGCATCGTGTTTCAACCATTTTCCCTTGGTACCATTGATAACATCTGATGTTCAAAGTCCAATAATGAAATGCAATTAAAAGGCTTTGTTAAAATATAATCTTACACGGAGTGTGCATGATCTTTGACAAACGTTTTCAAAATAATATTTTGCAATATTTTTGTCATCCTGTAGAAAGACCCTTATCAAAAAGTTGAAATATCAAGAAATAAAAATTCAATTTCGAGTATTTTTAATCATTATTATCGAAGAAAAATTACATCTACCATCGAAGTCAATCTAAAAGGGACTGTCATGGAGAAAAGAACAAAAAGGTGGAAACTGTGTCAGAGCAAATTGCATTACAACTGGCTGTTCGGTAACACGTGAGGGTGACGCGAGCTTTCCAATTAATCAAAAATAAACGATGTCAACGGTGAGGGGTGGAACGGTGAAAATCGCTAGTAGGTACAAATGTTATTTATCGTCAAGTATGTAGCGAAACGCACAAGGGTGTTATTCGAACGATTGTGCAAACGTCATCGTATCGAACGCATTATGGTGCCCCGTTCCACGGAAATTTGTTGCACTTTCACGATCGAACGTACACCCACGCAGCAAACGTTTGTTTTCCTCTCAAGGAAAATACTCGCCGCAAAACATCGCCACTTTCGCGGGGAAATTGATTCCAGCCGGGTGTTCGAATTCGAATGGAACCAACAAGTGTAAAGAGACAAAAGAGTACACGATTCTACCGTTAAATAACCATGGATTAAAAAAGAATCTTCGAACGATGATAAACGAACGGTTCTAAACATGCGAAGACAGCGAAGCCTTTGTAAGCAATTATTTTTAATGTCTCATTGTATTCTCCCTCGCGTCGCCATTAAACTTAATAGCCCGCACTGTACAAGGCGCGTACCTTCTTTCTTTTTCTCTCGTTCGAGGGTCATAATTAAAGTCAATCGCATTACCGGAAACAGTCCATTAGAGGCATTCTCGGGCCGGCGAGGCAATGCTCGCTGACACACCCGAATACGATGGGTTAAAAGCGTTTTCACGAAGCTTCTTCGCGGCAACGTGACAGAAGTTGGCGACACGTGTGCGAAACCGTGTCTTCTTCTTACGATTCTACCACGTCCGCTTGTTTCTTGCTCTAAATACGGCGCGTAAATCAGGTTTTACGTCCACGAGTATTTTTGTCGCCCCGTACAATAACCCCATAGCGAGCGGGACGATGAATATCCGAGGGAATCATCGAGAATCGGCTTTGAATATTCTCGCGCGGCCGCGAACGAGCAGAGCGGAACAGGGAACAAAACGAGAGAAATAAAATCCTCGATAACACGAATATCATTCGCGATAGAGAGGCGTTCAAAAGAAGGAGTAAACAGAAGTGGCGGAGGTGAAAATAAAAAGAAAGACGTGAGGGGGAAAAATATACGTTTCATACGGCTGGTTTTAAGCTTTCCGTTGGAAAACACAGTGCTTAACTTGGCCGAAACAAATTGAGGTTGAAGCTTTTCAACCGGCTACGCTAAATCGTTTCGACGGAATGGCGCAACGCTGTTACCGATTCGATTTCGTTCCGAACGTTCCCCAACGAAATATTCTAGGAACCGAGCATTTTACAAATGGACCCGTTGGTCCGTTCGTACCGATGACGTCAAAATATACGAATTTCCGTTCGGAAACAGAGACGGAGAGAAAGTGTGGGGTGAAACGAGGAAGCACGCCAATAACCATTTTCTTCTTGTATCAATAGCTTATCCATAACGATTCAACGGGTTTGTCCGAGCATGAATGCAACGATAATGCAACGGTTCGTTTCTGTCCGGTTACAGTCTCTACCCATGTTCTTCGCCACCCTACAATACTATAGATTTCTAAAGGAGAGAGGAAAAATTGAACGTGCCATTTTTTCCACTAAAAATTCTGAATTTTATGCACGATACTTTTTCATTCATTCATTCCACAATTTAACGATTTCAACCATTTTTCTCTATTACTTAGGTTTCTGTCCCATGGTGCACCCTCTTTTCCACCCTCTTTTGTCTCTCCATCGATTCATGCACGCGCCATCATTACCGTCAGATAATGCCCCCATGTTCGAAGCTAACGCACGGATCGCTGTGGTTTCAACGTACATAAAACCAGCTGCCAAGGGTTTTCTCTTCCTCCGAGAAAGGATCGAACGAAACGATCAGTAGCCGATCCAATATTTACTTCCATCTTGATGCGTCGGAACGAACAGACCCGACGATATGGATGACAGAGGGACTTGCTTATCGCTGGAACGAATGCACGTCGTCGCATCCGGTGGACCATTCGCGGACCGTTGCATCTTCATGAAAGATTTAAGATAAAGGGACTAACGAGAAAGTGAGAGAGAGAGAGAGAGGGATAGAGAGAGGAACGGTTGTAGGAATTTCGTCCGACAAGCAGCTGGAATTCTCGCGGTCTATCGAAATTGCGGATCAAAGGATCAAAAGTGGCTGTTTTATTAGGGGAGCATAGCTTTGCACTTGCACGGATCTTATCGAGTATTCTGCGAAAATTACCGCCAAGGGACGCCTTTGTACGCGTTCCATGAAAGATTCCACGGTTTCGAACCCTTTGAATCACCACGAATACAGAGTATTCATCGCAGACTAGAAAAAGCTAAGGTTTCCTGGTCGATACGCGCACCGTTCTTTCGATGAAATTTTAATAAATTCGAGGTAAGTTTTTCAACGTTCGATGAACTTAAGAGGATAACGGAATACTGGTGAAATTTTCAAAAGGAAAGTACAGATTAATTAGTTCACCTGTTCGAAAGATTTTATCATTTAACACCTGATGAAGGATTCATTATTCATTATCAACGTCAAAGCTTTAATACGGAGTCTTTTTTTAAAATCCCCAAAATGCTGCAATAATTTTGATAACCACTACAACTCTGCATCGACTCTCAAGAAGCTTACTGAATAAAAAATACAAACAAGTAAAAAAATCGCCTTCTTCCCATCTATAATTCAAACAGACTGTATAAAGCATCCATTGCTGTGAAAGTTCGGTACATTAATTAATTGTAAGGTTTAATGTTCATTTTGAAAGAAGAATTTCGACCCAGAAAGCTGAACGAAAACGAGAGCAATAATTTTATCCAGTGAAATGTGCGCAAGAGGCTAAATATCTACGGTACAGCTTTCCATGTAATTTACCGTTTCTGTACCATTTCTAGCCAGTTGTTTACAGTTCCCGCGGGATCCGTCGTCCCTGTGTATTTTCCCAACGCCGTGGAAGATTCAAAATCCCGCGCGTATGCGTCAACAAAAAGACGGTGATAAAACGATCGTTACATCAATCACTGTATCCGGAATTGAACCCAGTGCACCAGGAGTTTCGAGTGTCAGCAAAAATGACGAGTCGAACTAACTGAATTATATTCTTTTTTTTCATCCTCCTATCCCTCTCGTGACAGATGCGAGTAAGTATGTAAAGTAATTAAAAAAGGGAGGAAGATAGAAGAAATGGCACCTCCGGGCCAGCTGAGGAGCGTTTCGGGGAGGACAGGAAATCAAAAACGAGCATTAAAAGTTGTCGATGCTTTAGCGGGCACAGTGGTCGTTGCCAGAAAGGACTCCTTTGGGAGTACATAGGAAGAGGATGACGATGGTGGGTAACACAAGGGGTGGTAAGCCATTCCGTTCATCTGCCGAGTCATAAAGCAGATAGTACAGTTCTATCCTCGAAAATACATAAATCTTTGCTCGACGTAATGTACGAGAAATGAGTCCTCGCGTAAAATAAATGATCGGATCAGCCGTCGTTTCCAATGAAGACCTTGCCTGTTACTCTACGATCGAACTAGGATTCTATACGAAACGATTAAGAAGGATTCTTAATCCTTTACTGCCATAACGTAGAAATATATCTGTCTCTTTAATTTTTGTATGTCATTCAAATATTTATTCCATTCGTATCATTTATATTCTACTCTGGGAATACATCTAGTTCGACTAACAAGTTATTAAATATTGAATTTCCATTTGGGGTCAAGTTTGTGGACCTGTAGCTCACAGTATTTATTCTTGAACAAGACAATATTTACATTTCAATCAAATCTGATTTTGAAAACTATTTTCAACCAATATTCAATGCTCGAAGGTAAAACCACCCTTTAATATTAGTACCATCAGCATTGAATATTACCTAATTTTTAAATTAAAATAAATAAATATAGAATGGAGAAATTATAAAAAGATTTTCTACAGATCAACTAGTTGTAATTTCTAAAGTTTTGATATGAAACCAATGTATCGATTCGAAGGCGGATCTATTCGCAAACGAGCAGATAAATTGATAAACCTTCGGTAATACGAATTTTATCAACTCGTCTCTTTGAAATGTCTATCACACTCTCTTCTTCGAGGAAAATTCTCCGGGCTGTCTAAAGGCACTTTTCCCTGGCGTTTACAAGATACACCACTTTTATCGGCACGACAAGCAGTTCGAGAATGTACGCTACTGTTGGCAACGCTGACGCAAAGACGTTGAAAAAGATAGGCGAGGAAGAACGACGAAACACGAGATGCCCCGTTTTCGAGGCGCACCTTCAATTATTATCCATTAACGTCACGAACACATTGGAATAATTTAACGTTCATATCGTTCCGAGAGGTGCATTTCACCGGAAACGAGTTCAACCTAAGTTCCTACGAATGCTTGTTCGTAAAGTGGATGAATCTTGAACTCGTACAGCTCATAATTACAATCTAATTACAAAGAGACATTTAAATGACAAATTCTTGACACAAAGCAGTCGGATAGTTACGAACTTGATGTTTTTAATCAAAATCCCTAGAAATTGAAATTCCCTTCCAACCCTTTATTCCAATTATCCAATGTGAAATTTAATTACTCTTTTCCAAAAAAATGTCAGACGATACCTATTAATATTATGGGGAAAAAATCTATTATTTGCTCGTTACTAATTAAACGAACCACGCTATAATTTAAGATAAAATGTTCAACCCTCCCGCGCGTAATCCCAACGCCAATTAAGGGCATTTCGTTTCCATCGTGGGATCGTGTCGCAACAATACGTTTCACGGTATTATGGGTTTCATCGTTAAAGAAGCTACAGTAATTAATTTTATGAAAAGCAGTCGATGTATCTTGTTGCATTTGCGCAATGTTAACACAGACAAAATTTCCATACAAATTATTCGAGGTAAAAAAAAGACGAATGTTAATAATGTTAACCGCAGTACTATCTCTCAACTTACAAACTCAAACACGTATTAATTATTTTGACACGTGTGTTTTGTGTCAAAGCTCTCTGCATTAGATCGTTTCCCTAAAAGCAAACTGTAATCCACCTGAGACGAGAATGAACAAAACCGCAGTACAAATGGGGAATAATTTTTAATAATAAAAATGAATATTCAAAGAGAGACAACCGGTTTTGTTTGACCTGTCGGTCCACGACGATTCTTCGTATTATTTAAATCTCATTGAACTCGAATGGCTGGTGCCATATGTGTCTCCAAAGTTACGGATTCCTGTTCGAAATCAACAAAACGCGCGAGAAAATACGGCTGGCGCAACATAATGCCGGCCGCTATAACGTATAATACAGTGGACGGGACGGGATTTTCGAAATAAATCTTCAAAACAAATAAAAGCTCGATGCCGGGGTAATGCTCATAATTCCGCGAAAGGGTAGCCGGTATCGATTTTCAACGCAGCTCGATGCATTCGCGAAACGAACGAACGAACGCATGGCATCGCGACGCGTCGCGTCGCGTCGCGTCGCATCGACGATCCGCTCCGCAGGTAATCTCCAATGCGTAATATCGGTGTTCACGGTGAAACGAGCAACGCCAATAAAATGAAACAAGGCGGACTACTGTCGGCAAGGCAAAGTGTGCCGCTCGATAATTTCGTAATTCGACAGACCGGCGACCGCACGACTGGTCGTCAGAGCGAAGGAAACAAGGGATGGTTGCAAAAAAAAGAAAAAAAAAGAAAAATTCGCAATTTAATTAATCCGCCCCAGTTGTATCGGTCCCGGTGACGGTGTAAAATGTTTGCTCGCTCGTACGTTCGCTCGCCAACGGCCAGTTCGATAAATTGAAAGTACAAAGCTTCGAGTTTATTAGATCTATAATACTTTATAAGAAATTGTTTCTACGTAAAACTATTTTTCATCGATGAACGCGTTATCGTTATCGTTACCGTTACCCGATGGATTCATTTATTTTTATTTTCCTGAAAATTATTTTGAATTTCTTTCGGGAATGGAAGGATTTCTCTGCGGCTGACAAAAACGACCCTCGGAAACGTCATCAATCTCGAAGGAAAGTCAATGGATCGAGAGAAGAAGTGCGGATCCCAGGTGCGTTCAGGTAACGACGTTAAGAGGGCAAGTTTTATCGAAGCATCTGTTGTAACTGACCCCGAAAAAGTTGGACATACGCGAACTCGAGTGCCATTCAGAAATCCATTCGACGTACCGTGGTCGGCGAGGAAAATAAGGAAGATGATGCGAACAGAACAAATAAGAATAGTTATTACGTTTGCGAAAGGGGGTTGAGAAAATTCTGAGGGAAAGTTGGAAAATGAGAAGAAAGAAAGAGGGATGCGTTACTCAGGATGAATGCAAAAAGGCTGAGATGCGAATAGAAAGCGTCCTCAAACATTTTTCAAGAATGCAAAAGTAGCGAGGACAACATTGAAAGTAATAATACTGAACACGAGAGAAAATGTGGCCATTCCTTTTTATAAAAATAACTATGACATCATTTACCATCTGCTTGAAAGCAACGCTAGGGAACAAAATGGATGAAGATGGAAATAAAAGAGAACGGATTCTGCATTTCGAGCAGTACTAATGTACACATGAAATTAAAAACTCGCCGCAATTTGATAAAGGTAGAAAAAATATCATATCGTGGAAAATGAATGAGTAATCAAAGCAGATGAAAAAATGATAAACATGCTTTTATGTAAAATTACAAAAACTATATTCAAGGTGATTTTTAAAAAGTAAAATTTCAAAATTGATAAATATTGCAAAGACGATCGATTTTCAATTGGTATAATGGACCTGCTGCTAAGTGAACAATTCAAAGTTTAATGAAAAGATTCATCAAAATTGTCAATTTGTGGGACGTGTAAACACCTGTATATCGCACTGGTTCAACGTTATTTATTATTGATTTAACATTTTTGTTTATGGTACGTTCTTTTGGCCATTTAACTGATATTGTATTCCATGTGTATAATCTCAATAAAATATACAGATGTACCATTTTAATCTGTCCAGCTAATCGTTTTACAAAAAATGTTTTAAACAAAATTTCCTCTGTTTCGAAGTTGAATTTCATTTGTGCAAAAAAATATTTTTAAACACCATGTTATAACAAATTCAACAGTTTACGAAGTATTTTAAATTCAGGAGTGGAATGTTTCGTACAAACTTTTAAAATAAACCACGCTAAACCACGAATTGTTGATTTCCGTATATTGCATCCGACACCTTGTTCTACGTAGAATATTCTAAAAAAATCAATCGATGTAAATAAAATACACTGTTCCAGTTTTCAAAAAAGTGCGTTTACATTTTTTTGCAATTCTAAAACAAATTCCCACTTGTTTTTTTAATTATTCCTTGATTTACTACAAACTTCTTATCAGAATTCTCTTTATCATCCATGTGCATTTACCACAGCCGTCCGCCAACGAAATGAATGAGAAGAAGGAAGTCGAAAGAACGTTACCTATCTTGAAGAAAAAACTAGACGAAAAAAGAGCAAGACGAAGGAAAGGTGGAAAGAAAGTTTTTCTTAATAAAAAAAAGAGAAAAAACAGAGAAAACAAGAGAATATCAGGCGTCTCACACCCATCGTGACAACGTCCGCGTCCCGTTTTGGCTTCAACGTCCTTTGAGCCAAACCACCGCACCCGTTCACGCCCTCTTTGCCACCCTCCCTTACACTCTACCCACCCTCTCTGGACCCAGCAACCCTGCTACACACTGGATACGACAAACCAACACGAGCGAAGGGAGTTATACTCCGTTGTATCGTTCCTGCCTTTTCACGATGCGTCGCCTATCTTTCAGCTAAACAGGCCATTTCATCACGTTTCGTTTCCTCGTGTCTCGTTATGTCCTCTCTTTCTCCTGCTATCTTATTCTTTCAAGCTCGTTTGTATTCTTATTCCTCTACTTTCTCACCATCTGCTATTCTCCTAACGACCTATATTTCGACACCCAAACAACGCGAATTTTTCTTATCGCCATGATTTATAGACATCCCGAATAATACTTCAGAGCCTCGTTTAACGTAAGCTTTTAATTGCTCATTTTCAAAGGGTAATTAGTCGTCAAAACGTTAAGGGGTAATCGTGAAAATTATCTCAATCTTGAAAGGGATAATTAAATACCACGACGTCTAAATATTAATGAACATCACTATAATTGTCAGAATTATAAAAAAATTCTCGAACGTATAAAAAGCAAGTCCATACTGTTTCATATTCTTCAAGTGTACTCTTACGATCGCCCCTGGCACTCTAACGGTTAATTAAACGAGAAACGATATTCTTTGAGTTAACAATGAAGCAAAATAGAGGAAAAGCGAAATGAAGGTATAATATGAATGCAGTATTAATGCAATTTGTGCACCTAGCTTCAAAGTAAATTTCACTGAACGTGTTGAAGATGTTCTATCAGGTGATTTAATGAGAATTACCACGCAGAACGTAGATATTCATTCTACCTTTCGATGTATATTTTTGGTAGCCATTTCATTGTTTTATCAAATTTTAAAATTGACGAAAAGGAAACGAGATTGAAATATGATAATTTTGTCGAAATTAATGAATGAAAAATTGGTCGAAATCCTTCAGAATCAGTATAATAAATATGTATCCGAGAAATATATGTAGTAGACGAGATTTAAATGCTGACAAGTACGATGCAGCTATATTTGCGTCAGGGTAGATCGCGAAAACTTGTGCAAGACAACTGATGGTTCGATTGGAAAGGGATTGAAAGTTCGGCAAAGAGCTTACTGAGAAAACAAGGTTTCTTAAATGCTTCCACTGTCGCACGAGCGATGTTTAGTCTCTAAACGGAGACGACGTTACGCACAGTTTTCATAACAATAAAAGGTATTGTCATTGAAAATACACAGTGCGATAAAATAAGTCGCCTTCACGGTAAACTGATCGTACTCCGTTTCGCCCGTGTCTACTATCCAACTCGTGTCAATTCTTTCAATTATTGTTAACATTTCTTATTACAAAAAATATTGATGGAGTTGAATTTAAAACTTGTCAAATCATTTCTTGATTACCATAAATTTGAAATCTCGACAAAATGGTTTTTCACTCGTTCGTTTTGATCTCGTTATCGGAAAACGAATGAATCAAAACGATGCCGAAAGGATGACATTCATTTTTTTATTTTGACGTATTCATTTTTCAAATTATTAAACCAATTTAACTAAAAGTAAAGGTTTCATGGATAAATAAAAGTAACGTGAGCAGATAGTGTAATTCAAAACCTTTTTCTTTTTTTTTCAAACTATATCAATAAAATGTTCCAAAACTATCTTGAAAAAGAACTGAACAGATTCCATTGAAACTTTTTGTGAAAAATTGATACATCGAATTTAAATAACCTTTACTTTTATTAAAATCCTTTTTTCAAAAAATAACTGACGAAGACTAAATTTCCGTTTATATTTTAACAAAGTTGCAGCTTTTTTTATTTTGAACGAATTCTGTAAAAATGTAGTTTGATACGATGGAAAGAATACCGTCAAAGTGGATACAGTATGGCTATTTTTATAAAAACTTCAATTCAAAATGAAAAAATTCCAATTTAAAAAAAGACTGCAGTTGCATCTTTCAGGTGCATCGCTGCAGTCACAAAAAACGTGAAACTGTCGAAGAATAGACGATTCAACTTCTTTCTATTTCAAATGAAATTCAAGATATAATCCGCCCTAATTACATGACTTACACTGTATATGCTCTTCCTAAATGACTGTCTGTCTATGGAGAGCGTATATATCTATGTATACGTCCTTTGTAGGAAAAGGATTAAACAAGCTTAAAGGAGCTTAATCAAGGAATCGAGTATCGCGATCAATTGTTCGATAAATTATAAGGTACCTAAGTATGCATAATTCCTCAGTACATATTTTCAAATTTGCCACTCATAAACAATTTATAAATTAGAGCCAAAATCATAAAATAGTAGGTACTAGTTTCTAGACAACAAAATTTACAATTCTAGTAGTAGGTACTTGAAATTAAAAATTGCATTAAATGCATAGACATGCATTTAGAATATAACGAAATTATGCATAGATATCTTA
Organism: Osmia bicornis bicornis; assembly: GCF_907164935.1. Lineage (NCBI taxonomy): Eukaryota > Metazoa > Arthropoda > Insecta > Hymenoptera > Megachilidae > Osmia > Osmia bicornis. The sequence goes on along the minus strand of NC_060228.1, from coordinate 5,258,385 downwards.
TAATAACGATTGAAATATCGGACTTACGGGTTGCATGAGACGTTTCACTGAACAGGATGACCTGCAGTAATCCACCCACGAGGAGCGTAGCCAGGAAGAAGGATCCCGAGCTGCAGCCCATCACGGCATCACTACTGATTTCTACCCTTGGCAGTAATCCTCACCGAAGCACCGATTCGATCACCTTGTTCCTTTTCCGAGTTTAACTCTCCTCTACACCGTCACTTGATAAACATCCGGTTATCATCCGTGGCACTTAAACATCGAGCACAGCATCGATACACGAGATTTCCAGTTTACTCGCGGTCACATGGCGTCGTCAACTATTCACGCCCATCGTAACACCCTGGCTCGTTCGTGTCTCTTAATCACCCAAGAGACGATTACTCTCCTTTTGTCGATAAATAATTTCATCGAAGATTAACCATTAAATTCACCGTTAAAACCGATCGATTTCCACTCGCCATTATCTGTAAATCCGTCAAATGATTTACACCCCCCTTTTTCTCCTACTGCGGCAATTAAAATTTATTATATGCACCCGTCCGGATTGATGAAAGAAAGAAACGATTTCGCTTTTCTTTGTTCCCCCAGTTCTTTACGAGGCTACGAAGCAGCTGATGCAATTGCAGTGAATGCACACTGGCCGGCCAATTATCGGAGTTTAGGGGACCGGTTGAATCTTCTCGAGCGGAACGTCGACGGAACGGACGCGTTTAACTTGCCCCGTTGAAACGTACTTGTCGCTAATGTAATTCAAGTCGAAGAACCGACACGATTTTACATACGATAGAGCTCGTCGACTGACCGTGAACAGGAAACTCGGCTAACGGAAACCTTCGAAGTCGCGGAAACGTTTCTTCGTAGTATCTAAAATCAAAATAACTCCCCCGCGAAGATCGACGGCAACGTTATCGTGGGCACGTAACGATTTCAGCGAACCGGCCGCGGAGTCACTTAACGTTCTCTCTCTCGAGCGCAATGATTTACGCGCAATTGAAGCGGAAAACGTGGCTCGTCGCGAACAGTTCGTACAAATCACGTATTTAGGGCGGCGCGTAAATCATCCACGTGTACCCGAAAACGTATGACCTTTTAAATTGATCGTAACCGTGGATCTGATTGAACGGTGTAGCGCGTGTCCCGCGGAATTGATGTTAATTAAAAACTATCTGCACCGTGTTTCGTTTCGACGAAATTAAATCAAACTGACAACCGGGGTAAAATAGCAAGCGCGTCGTCGCGTTACGTGTCCGTACGGTTCGTTAGTTAATAAATCGTTTCGGTCAGTTAGAAGTACGATAACGTTTCCGGGGAACGTTACAAGATTTGTTTTCGAAACGATGCGAAGGGAAGAGGAGAAAAGCGGAGCGTACTAGAAGCCGTATATCTTGGTATCGGTTTATTCCCACCTCTAATCATCGGTCCGCAAGCTGGCAACAGAAAATCCCCTGGTGCATATGCATCGAGCACTCGCATTGTCCTCGCGTTTTTCGCCCGTGTACCGTTTCTATGCTCGGATTGTTCGATTTCCACGGCAGAAAGGGTCCATTAACTTTCGTTTAAAAAAAACTTCTGCTCGGAAAATAGTCGTTTCCCTCTGTGTACGTTTCGATTACTCGTACAGAGGGGGCAAAAAAAGAAGGGATGCGAACACGTATCGTTGCGTGTTTCCAGCAATCTTGTCTGGTTTGAAATTCAAACGGGAAAATCATGTAGGTAGAACGTGACGACTGAGGGATGATGAATATAAAATGAAGGTGGGTAAGCAGACACGTGGTCGTATCACTGGGTTAGATATTAAATAAACGCTTCCATTCGGTTGACAAAGGAAAACGACGATCATCGCCATTAAATGCCAGATGCCTGTCGCGAGTACGCGTACTCGGAACAAAAGCACAGCCCGTTAAAGGGCCCGGACTGCTTTGACGGCTTCGAGAGTTCAAATATCATCACGGCCGCGCGCACAAGTGCCCGGCAAAGTCGACGAGCTCTTTCGTTGTCACCGGTGAGTACGGAATTTCCTGAAAACTGTACAGAGAGAGAAAGAGAGCAGAGAGAAAATAGAGAGAGAGAGAAAAGAACGAGGGCAGAAAAAGACTACCACGCCTGTGGTTTCAGCTGCACGTTTCACTCTCTTAACAGCCGTCCGCTTGCAGACACATTCGCGACCCTTTCAGAAACATCGTAGCACTCGGTAACCCTTTACGATTTTTCTCTAAACGTTTTCAAAAGAACGTCCAACGTGTCGGGACGTACCGAAACGTGATTCTCTGCTTTCTCGGTAGCTGCTGATCCCGCGGATTCTTTTTCTCTGCCGAAGCCGCGGGAGGGTTGATGCGCGTCGATCGAACCAAGGGGTTCACGAAGTTCACCGGAATGAGAAACAGAAACGGAAACAGGGTATATGAACGCGAACTGGTATCGGAGCAGATGGAAAAGCTCGACGCGGAACGCGATACGAACACGCTTCGAGTGTAGTACTCTCGGCTCTGGCTTTGCTTTCGGAACTGAGTCGAGAGAGAGAGCATCGTGAGAGTTTCGAGGGATTCAGAGCTACCCCTACCCCCTACCATCGTAGTCGACCTCTGTCTCTCGGCAACCCGCGTGCTCCAGCTCTCGTAGTTTTCCCCTGAACTGCCACCCCCACCTGAACCACAAGGATGGCCCCCACTATCGAAAGCATCGCCACCCTAGCCCGCTCGTAGACTGCGCGCGTGGACGCGCCGAGCGCGCAGTCGAATCCAGGCACGCGCGTCACCATCAACTTTACTCCGGATCCTCACGGATCACATGCAACCTCGAAAATACCTCTCGTTATCGAAGATACTGTTCTTCTTTTACCCTCTTTTTTTTCTCTTTTTTTACGTCTCGCGTTTCCGTCCCTCCGCGGATGTGCCGTAAAAATTTCGTCCACGAGGGCGAGCCCATCCGTTGCGGAGCGGAGGAACGATCTCGCGAATCGTACAAGCGTGAAATTACGGGAGAGCCGGGCTCTGTGTCGCCAGGTAACGCTTTGAGGACCAAGATGGGTCTATTATCGCTGCGTTTAAGTCGTCCGAGCCAACCGACAGCGATAATAGTACCGATGTAATATAATAATATAATAATAGTCTAATGTAACGATACCGCGGGGGATAGGGAGATGTTTAAGTAGCGCTTGGATGAAATTGTTTAAGACCTAAGAACCCTCCGAATTCTGGGGTATCTTCTAATTAACGTTAAGGGTAAATAATTTGCGAAAACATGAATTGTACATCTACTTGGAAATTTGTAAAATATTGTATTCTAGGGATTTTAGAGAAAACTGTAGGTGACGTATAGATGAAAGTTAAGCACCCCTAAGCGTATTAACCAGAGAGGCAGCGGTAAACGCGCTTTTTGAAAACTGTACTTTTAAAACGCTTTCCACTGAAAACCGTATTTTTATCAAATCTGTAGAAAATTTGTACCTTTTTTCAAAATAAAAATCTGAAAATAAACCACAAGTGTTTTAATCACCCTATACGGGAGCCCTTTTTGAATAATTTAAGCAGCTTTTCGGTGTATTCGACAACAAAGGAGTTAATTGGGTACTCCGGTTATGGTGAACCACACAGTCTGAGAACAAGGTAAGGTACCTTAGGGTTATATTAACGAGGAGACAGCAAGTAACGGGCGTGTAAGCGTAAATGCATCCGCAATTACTTCGAAAAACATAAGCACACAGGTAATACACAGGTTGCGGTATAATAGAGTGTAATTAAGACGAAATAGAGAGAGAGAAGGATCGTTTGAAATGTAGGTATAACGAAAAGTTGGAATAAGAAACAAAGATAAATGTGCTGTTAAAAATGACACCGTTTCTTACAAGGCGATCCTGAAAATACGTCCTGGACAGAAGCTTTTTATTGCTTTCGATCGACAAACGATCGAAACGAACCGGAGGACGTAACTCCAATCACATCTTAAGAAAAACTGTATCCTACCCCGAGGGAACTATTTCTTATTTTACCGTATCTACAGGGTGCTATAAACAAGCCCTTTCCAAACTGAAAAGTATGAAAGGGACCACGAATGGGAAACCGAAGAAACTCCGCAGGATAAAAAGTTTACTTCAAGTAAACTTCTTTTCAAAAGTTATGAGATACTTAACTGTATGGGAAATTTTAATTATTATTAGTAATTGTTAGAAGAAAGATTTTATCTTGCACGTAAATTATTGAAGAAAGCCTCCTTTCTTTTAAATTTTAGTAAGTGTCCTATCACTTTTGAATAAAAGTTTATATGTCTCGCCTATTCTTCATGATTCCTACACTCACAATCATTCTGATAAGACGAAAACGTAACGATACAAAAGCGCAGACGAGGCTTCAAAGACGACTCGTAAACTTCACGATTGTATGCCTCTTCTCTTGAAACGACCAACCATTGATACCTTCAACTGGTCGTGGAAAATGAAACTACCCTTGTAAAATGTATTTTGTAATAACAGATCGCAGTCCATACTCCTATTGGAGAATATTGGAACGGTTAGAATTATTTCCTGCAGAGTTTTAAGAAAGCCAGTTGGCAAGAATACACTCTACTCGATGCAATTTTCGAAGATTACATTCTAAAACAATGCAGATACGATGGAGTAAATTTCAAAGCTGAAAGTAATACCATGAATTTGCAATGAGATGTTGGAATATTTGGAAATTACAAATCTTATCGATGCGACTCTGTTAAAATTGATTTGTTGAATGACACAAATCTGGATACCATTTAAAAGAAAAAATATCAAGCAAAATCGAATTGGAGAGCAAATTCAAAAGCAGACCGAACTTTCGCGACAGGCAAACATAAAAAGGACCAGGTCCGCCTTGAATTCAATAATCTCCCGATGTGAAGATACGAAATCGATTAAGTTAATCTTTACGCTGGTAACCCGGGGGCCCAAGTGATTTACGATGTCCAACGAAGGGCAACGGTGGTCCACGTTCTATCCGGAGTTTTGCAAAGCGGGCGATAAAGTTCGATGGTTCGACCTTTTGTCAAAACAATGTGTGCCCGTGTCGCGTGTTCCTACGTCCGGTCGTGCGGACGATAAAGTTCACCGATATTAACATCTTCGTCGGTGCTGTAATTTTCACTCCCCCCCGCGGCTCTGATATAGTGCAGCGTTTCGTTGCCGCGGTACCCGTATTACGGCTAATATTTCTCTTCCGTACAGAACGAAAATTGAGTACTTTATAAGGAGGTGGGACATTAATAACTCGTACAGCCGGCTGGTATTTTCAGGACAGCTTAAAAGCCCTCGCCGCATCGATGATGTATTATATACTCACAAAAGAACTGACACTTATACCATCGCTTGTTTTCTTTCTCTCTTCCCTATCTAACAGCTACCCTTTCCACGTTTTGTTCACCCTATTTCATCCCTTACGGAGTCTCCCGTTGTCTCGAACGTTGCACCCTTAAATCACTGTTAAACATTCGTTCTTGGGTGGTCATTTTTAAACGGCTCTCTGCTTACACGGGACACGCATTTTCCAGTTCGATTAATCCGACCGTGACAATGACAACCGAGCATGCAATGCACTTGCAATTTTCCAACGAACAATTGGGCGATGATTGCAGAAAACGTCACGTGGAAATGTTTCAAGAGCGACGTAATGACGATTCGTTATGAATTATCATACAGACAGTGTCCGACGGATACGAATAATTTATAAATTATGGAAATTATTTGATATTTTAACAATGATATCATCAGAGAGCGAGAGAAATTATTACAGGTGCTAATCAATGTGTTTGCCACGTGCTATCGAATCTCGCGTATTTGCAGCCCCGTTTCGCGTTACAGCAACCCCCCCCCTAGTTCGATCCCTTAAAGCCAACTCGGCTTCTGAGAATAATCAGTCCCTGTCGCATTAATCGCAATTTTCCTTTGATTACACGTATTCTGGGAAACTTGCCTCGTATCTGGGACAATGTGATTACAATGCAATCATAGGACGTCGCGATACCCATGTTACTTCGATAATTCATTTGATTGTTATATATGAAATATTCGTTTCCCTGGTATCAGGAAAAATGAATTTCATCCTCTTTGTGATATCACTTCTTTCCGTCGAAGCAACAAAGTGGAAATTTTAATCAGAAGACTTTGAAATTCAATTTAAAAGGGAATTTGTTGAATCTCGTTGATTGTTTTAGAATTATTTTAAGAAATGAAATATTTCATATCAGAAATTATTCTGGTATACAGAGGCAACTGGAAATTGGGAATGAAACTCTATCAATGTTCAAATTCTACCATTTAACATACAACAATCTAATAAAACAAACCCTCATATATCACACCCCTAACTTCATTAATTACAAAAGAAAGACTGAACTGAAATAACGTATTAAGGTATCATTAAGAGAGCAATCGTAGAGAATCTATCTCCGTTTCACAATCCCGTTGAATGCAATTCCCCAGGGGAATACTGTTGACTAGAATAAAATTGATGCCGGGGGAATTATGTAATCAGAATTCTCTCTTCCTTTTTTTTTTTTGTCAAGAGACGACAAGCTACGCGAGAAAGCTATTCAGAGGCTCGTGATTAGGGTAGAATAAATAAAGAAGAAAAGCGGTAAAAGCGAGGGAAGAACGGATGGGAAGGTGGAGAGATAGAAGCTTTTCGAACTCTTAATTCGCCTACGGCCAGCCCCTTCCTCGACAACCCCTCTCGATCCTCTGCACATCATCATCGAGGTGGGGTTTGAAGGCGTACGGCCCTGGTCCCACGTCTACGGTAACCATGGAAACAGACGCGTATCCGACGTCGACGTCGACATCGGCGTCGTCGTGTGGTCGTCGTCCTAACGAATACACGCGAATACGCGTCGCGTCGCGGCAACACGCACGCGGAATACGCTCGAGACAGCGTCGCACGGACACGCGTTTTTCGGTCCCTGTGCATGTATGCTAGGGGACGCGTGTAACCGTGCAAAGGCACGTCCGCAAATAACATTTGCGCGTGGTTGAGAACACGAGTTACCCGGGGACGAGGATGAAACAAAACTCGGAATGGAAGGAAAAGTGGAATCAACGGAGACACGTCTTCGAAATACGTGTATATAAGTCTTAAGCTGTCGGATGCCAGCTACCTTTGTGCCACGGTAAAACGTGTTAAGTACTTTGTGCGCTCGTTACTTCTCGCGAGTACATAATGGGCGCAGGTTGTTTCGAAATTCCAAGTACGAGCGTAACTGGCTACCGGAGTTCGTAAAAAGCTACGAGCAAGTCGTAACGAACATATTTCTGAATCTTTACTGTTTTACGGGAATAAAAAAGACCGTAAATTGGGAGTTTCAGATGTAAGTCATTTCTTCCTGTAAGACCCATTTGAGAATTAAAGTACCTCTATAGCAAAGTAATGTTTACAATATTAGAAAAAGAACTATTCGTTTTAAATTTCTAATGAACTTCTTTCATAATTTTTCAATTAATAAATCTTCCCGACGAAAGTATGAGACTCTAGATTACCACGAATTCTATCAGTCGTCTATAAGAATAAATTGAGCAAGTCCGAATTGGTCGGACGAAAAATTTTTCACGAAAGTAACATCTGCAGGCATTCGTATCCTTCGATACTCCAGCCTTACTCTTCGCGGCATAGACAAACCTTTGTAGGTCGGAAATAACCCCGAGTGGGATCCTTGGGAGGATACCAGCAGGAAAAGGCTAAGCGACGATATCTCCTTGCCAGAGATCAAGAAAAAGAGCTGAGAGTCGGTAAAAGAAAGTGGAAGGAAAGAATTCTGTCGGTTGCGTGAAAAGGATCTGCCTTTGTTCTATATCCACCTTCTCCGACTATTTCGAACTCTTTCTCTATCACCCTTCTCTATTTCCACAACGCAAGTGCCGACAATACGCATAAACGAAAATTTATGTCTGTTAAAAACTCACCGAAGATGCTACATCGTCGACTTCAAAGCTGTTCACCTCAGCAACTCGAATTCAAGAACCGTCTATGCGATGCACTGTGCTCCACGATGACGTTGTAACTCCTTTTCATTCCACTAGCTGAAAATTATTATATTGAATATATATGTTAATAGCTTTTTACAATTAATATTGTCACTTATATACTGAATATTGCAACTTGGTATGTGTAATAACTACATTTAGATTACAATTATTATGCCAAATGCTAATACTTTGCTACAACTCTTTTTACAACTTGTTGCGTTAATATATTATTACAAAAGTCAGATTATACTCACCAGGATGTACACCACTTCTATTTTAGTTTCCCAAACTAATTAGCAGCTTAACTTCATCTTCATTGGCACTTTTTTCTTGATAAACGTAGAAACGACGCTTCCCCTGCACACGCCATATCTGAAGTAACCAATAATCGTATTGTTCGATTATCAATTCGATACATATATCGCAACGCGCGTGCATTCGATATTTCCTGACGCCATCTTGGATTTGTTCGAACGCGCGAATGCATATATAGATTATATTGAATTTTTATGTTAAAAGCTTTTTACAATTAATATTGTTACTTATATATTAAATATTGTGACTTATATATATGAATATTGGAACTTGTTATGTTTAATAACGACATCTAGATTACAATTATTATGCCAAATGCTAATACTTTGCTACAACCCTTTTTACAATTTGTTGCGTTAATATATTATTACAAGAGTCAGATTATACCCACCAGGATGTACACCACTTCTATTTTAGTTTCCCAAACTAATTAGCAGGTTAACTTCATCTTCATTGGCACTTTTTTCTTGATAAACGTAGAAACGACGCTTCCTCTGCACACGCCATATCTGAAGTAACCAATAATCGTATTGTTCGATTATCAATTCGATACATATATCGCAACGCGCGTGCATTCGATATTTCCTGACGCCATCTTGGATTTGTTCGAACGCGCGAATGCATATATAGATTATATTGAAAATAAATGTTAATAGCTTTTTACAATTAATATTGTCACTTATATATTAAATATTGTGACTTATATATATGAATATTGGAACTTGTTATGTTTAATAACGACATCTAGATTACAATTATTATGCCAAATGCTAATACTTTGCTACAACCCTTTTTACAATTTGTTGCGTTAATATATTATTACAAGAGTCAGATTATACCCACCAGGATGTACACCACTTCTATTTTAGTTTCCCAAACTAATTAGCAGGTTAACTTCATCTTTATTGGCACTTTTTTCTTGATAAACGTAGAAACGACGCTTCCCCTGCACACGCCATACCTGAAGTGACCAGCAACCGTATTGTTCGATTATCAATTCGATACATAGATCGCGATATTTCGTGACGTCATCTTTAATTTTTTTGATCGCGTGAATATAAATATAGGTTATATTCAAAATAAATGTTAATAGCTTTATTAAAATGAATATTATGGCCTGTTACATTTAGTAACAACACCTATATTACAATTATTACATTAAATGCTAATAATTTGCTACAATTCTTCTTGCAACTTGTTGCGTTAATATATTGGGCTTACCGACTTGTATACTTCTTCTCGATCCCCAAACTGATAACTAACACGATAACTTTCACCTAATCAGTATTTTTTTCTATAGAGCTATAAAAATAATGCACTTTTAAGTAATATAAACAAATTAATCTCTCAAAGATCAAAGGGATCGACTGCAACTTATTGGCTTTACTGCGCCCTCTTGAACTCGTTTAACCATGGGGGCGCGAATTTCCTCTATATTCAAACACGTAGAAATGTACTGTCTTGCACATAATAACATATTGTAAATGAAATTAACATTTCTATTATAATAATTATTTTATTAATAAAGCTATTAACAACCATTCATGCAATTGGAAATTATTAAAAATTTCCTAATTGTACAAATGTACTGTCATGAAAAATAAATAAATTACTTTAGGTGTTTCGGTAATACCACTCCATGGAATGATTTGAAACCGAAGACTGCACTGAAGTAAATGCCTAATACACGTTATCAGGGAAAGAGGTGGAGTGAAAACAAGCATTTCACTCGGCTCCCATTCAGTTTATATTGTCTTGCAATCTGGAAAATGGATCACATCCAAGACGAGTTTCCATCTGATGGTATACGAATCATGCATCAAGCTAACGTAGCGGGTTTTTCAGAAATCAATGCACCGCAATAGCCGAACGATGCACTCGGTGTGCTCGGTCGCATTGAACCCTGAGCATGAAAAAGCTATTACATACAATGAAAATAGATTTCAAAGGCCAATGATCATGTTCAGGAAACAGACACGAAGGGAAATGGGAGGGGAACAAAAAGAGACAGAGGTTCATGCATGGACAGAGCTATCGGCCAGATGAACCGGAAGAGAGTGTAATGTCCCGTGACATTTTGTTTCGCGTGCGTCAACACCATTAAATCCCGTAGAGATCACGAACGTCCTATGAAATCTGTTCCCGGAAGAAGACCGTTCTAAACCATTTCTCCCAAAACCATGGCAAAGCGATTTCGGCGAAAGTAAAAGTGTTCAAGCAATTTCTCCATCGCAGCTTAATGATAAAACCAAAAAATCGTATTCCATTTTAAATGCAAACTGTAATGGAACTGCAAATGTAATGAAAAATGTAGCAAAAAATAGAAGCTCCGTTGTTCCAGATGATTAATTTGCAATACAGGGATCGTAGGGTTTTAAAGTGGAGCGTCAAAGACCCCTGCTACTTTTTCCACCGACCATAAATCAAGGAACGATTACACGTGTAAATATACTGTCCCTCACCCTGTATAACAGCTGTGCTGTAAAAAAAAAAAAGGGGGACACCCCTCATGGTGTGTTTACGCGTGAATCTGTACGCGTGAAAGATCAATGGAAAAACATGCATGATGCCGGCTCAATTAATGTGGAATCCATATTTATTGATCGCAAACAATGCAAATATCCTTTCAACATTGCAATTTTGCATTTCAAACTTTAATATCAAAATTGTATTTTCAAATAAATCCTTCTTTTTTAATTTAAATCAAATGTACTATTATTTGTTAAATGAATACTGTCAACGCTATTGAAGATACAAGTAATATGTTATCTCTTATATCCATGCACTTCATGTGAATCGTTTATATACATGAACATACCAGAACAAGTTTAATTTATTCATTTTGTTCATACACGTAGCGTGCAATGTTTCGGCTGATGGGGTAGCAGAAGGTACGCAATCATATTTATATGTAAATGCAGATACGTACACATCGGAAAAACGAGAATTGATGGGGAAGCCAGTCGAATGAAAACTTGCATCGTATAATTACACAGTATCGTTAAGTGTACACCGACGACACTGTGCATTTTTATTATAAATATTCAGTAACAGTAAATCACGCGCCGTGCACCGTGATATCGAATCAAGTACCTTTGGGGTGTATTATAAAATTAATAATAATAATTATATTTATCATACCTTTAGTTAATTTTATACGATTTTTCGTCTACAATGGATAACTTGAATGTCCTTGATTCACCGAGCCATCATCCATGAATTTCTTTTGCTTCTTTACATCCTCTTATACCTTTACAATTTAAAAATTTGAATACTGACATCTAATGAATCGAGCTGGAAACTAAATGTAATCCCCTTACCATTTTCTTGTCGTATTCTGTTATATCAACAGCGATTTTTCCATCACAGCGCTTTTGTGGTAGGAATTGAAAATACCAGGAGTGTATCACAGGGCATCATCCGGTAGAGGGTACTGTTTTAATTTTTTCTGCAAGGAAATATAGCATGGTGAGAAATTAAAGTGGTACAATGAATATAGGAAAACTTACAAAAATACCGCATAAAAAACGAACACTCACCTATTTATTAGGTGTATGTGTTCCTTCTAATAAATATAATGCTGCTAAAATACGAGTACGTCGTTTAGAATTTGATGACTATCTTTCAATGGTGCGTAAATTGTAGCATGTGTAATTCTGAATGCCTAATTAAGGTTATATGATTGTTTATAACATATCACGTAATTGTTTACAGCACTTTCCTACATTTGAATTTGTTTATGCTACTGACCCAGAAAAACTATGCAAAACTGGTGATACAGTTTTAATACAAAATTTACCTGAAAAATTAACCCGCTTTATTACTCATAAGGTATGTATATATAAAAAGTAAAGCATTAATACCTAATATTCTAATGTAATGTTTTATATTTTCTAATTATAGATTGTTGAAGTCATTTATCCACTTGGAAATGTTATAGATCCTGTAACTGGCAAACCAGTTATTGCAGCAAAATATAGGTATGTAAATATACCTTATTTTTCAGTGAAAATGTTTAAATATCTGTGAAATAAATTATTCAAAATTTATTGGTAAATAATTTTCTATTATTTTATAAAATTAGGGAGACTGTACAAGAAGATGCTGAACTATTTGGAAAATTACCATCAATGTATGATTTCACTAAACCAGTAGAGAGGGGAAGACTGGAGAACATCCGAGATTTCTCGAGCAGAAAAACTTACGTGAAACATAAGAAAGATGAAAATCATCCTGATCCATATGCACTAGATCCAGTGTAACTTACTAATTAAATCTGTTACCAACTAATAAATAAACGAAATTTCTGAAACAAAAATCATGATTTATTGTGTAGTATATCTTAAATTGAAATATAAGTTTCGAAAATAAAAATGTGTCTGATTATTTGAATAGCTAATTGTTAAAATTCATCTTATACATATGAATAAACATATGTTCATTATTTACATGTGCTTACACGCGATAATGCGTGTACGCACAATTTTAATAGAAACTGACAAAATCGATGTTAATAAAACTATAATTTATTAAAAACATATTTGATTTTGTCTGTTTAATTGTAATAGTTAAATACAAAACAATGCTTCGTATTTTTTCTTATTAAGCTTATTCATTATTATTTTGAACTCTTTATAAAATTACCTTAAACTATTTGAGTCAGAACTCTACAAACTCCTTGTAAAATTATTTTAAATATTATCCATAACTAATAAAATTCACCGATCTGAAATTTACAATCAATGTAAGGATCTGATTAAAAAAAGCAAAGAAAGCCATCCTACAGTAAATTACTCTGAAAGAAATTCTCTTTCAAGAGCTGCACCCATTGCATTCCATTCTCGTTCATCTTCATTGTCCATTAATTCAAGATCTTCAACTGAATCTTGCGAATTATCACCTAAATCTAAATCATCAGGCAAACTTTCTCCTCTTCTGAAACGTGTTACGGGGTCGTCATCATCGTTTTCACTCGAAGAAGTATCATCTTCAGAACTTTCATTACAAAACTTTTTTCTCTTCCTATCCGGAAGTAACTTCTTTTTCTCACTTGTCTCATTCCTCTTCTTTCCTATTGGACAATTTAGATAATAAATAAACTAAACTTGTTATTTCGAAGTTTCGTTTTTATCGTTATATAAATTATAGATTATGTAAGCTAAATAAATTACACATACTTTTTCTACGTTTCAAATCTTCAGAATCCGAATCTCTATAACTTTTCTTATCACACTCTTCTGTATCACCTATATCTGCTATCTCCGCTAATTCTCCTAACTCCTCAATATCCCTTGCACTTTCTACTTCTTCGACATCGAAAACAGGTACATCCGCTTCTTGATCATCCATATCTTCTTCAACTTCTTTATCCATAATTTCTATTTCCTCTGGTGTAAATGACATTAGCGGATTAATACTATCAGCAAAACTATCTTCTATATTTTTCTCTTGTTCTTCTATGCGTTCTGGGCTACTACAATGTGGTGGCGGTATTCTAGAAGCACGACCCTAAGAATATCGTTTATCAAAAATAAAAATAAGATATCAATTTTACTTTTTTTTTACCATTATATTTGTTTTATAGTACCTATACCTTTGCAGTAAGTGGAAATAAACGTTCATCGACATGTTCCCAACGTTCCGCACATGTCCAAAGCCAATCTGGATTTACAATTCTTATATTTGGATTTTTCTTGGCGGCATTGGCCTTCGCTGTACCTGGTCTAATAGCAACTAAATGGGTAGTTTTATCTGTCAAATCCTAATACATGGTAATTTATTAAAATATAGACGAGCAACAAAGATCAATTTGAAGAAAGAATCAATTTATTACTTGTGATACTTCTGCTCCAAATGCCCTAGCTACTTTATACGCGCGACTTTGATGAAGTTTCTGATGAGTAGGTATCAATCCACTAAAAGTAATATGTACTCCTTTCAATACTTGTGCCCTAACTCGTGGAATAATATCTCGTAACGAGGCGCGACCTTCTTTTTCTATAGTAGCATAAAATTCGGCATGAATCCTCCGAAGAATATCTTCCAGATATAATAAGTAATCGTCGTCGTCTTCGTCTATAATATTATTTTCATTCGAAGTTTTATCCTCGCTTTTAACATCTTGCGTTAAATTAGCTGATATTGAATTTTCTTTCGCTTCTTCTGTTTTATTATCTTGATTTTCATTACTCGTGTTAGGATTTAAATCGGAGCTAGTGTTTGTATCATCTTTGGTATTCGCATCGTTCTGTTCTAAAAACTCATTTACATTTTCTTTATTTTCAGTTATTTCCTGAATTTCTTCTTTACAATTATTATCTGATGCAGCTTCTTCGTTTGTCGATTCAGGTGCACCATTAACACCCGATTCATCTGGATTATCATCGTTATTCATTTCATTTGTACTTTGTAATTCAGGTAGAACCGACACATCATTTTTCTCTAATCCCGGTGGTGCATGTATATCACCGGTATGACGAAAAAAATGATAAGGCTTAACTTGGACTAAATTTCCACATCCCTGCCATACATCTTCTCTATCATCTATAATGCATACTAGATCATCTCCACAAGGAAATAAAGCCCTGCAATAAATTATTTATTCGTATACTTTAATCATAAACTGTGTAAGGCTTGCATCAAGTATAATTTTACTTAAGATTAGCTGTTTTTGACGCAGGATCGAAACATTCATCTCGTGAAAGTATTCTATTAGAAAATAAAATTCCATCTTTATCCAATAATGATGCTACAGTATGCGCATAGTTCCTTGCTCCAAATGTACATATGTGCAATTCGTATAAACGACTCATTTCAGAAAGAAAGTGTCTAGTGTTAGGCCTTAAACGAGTATGGTACCAAGGAGAATTTGGACCATAAAGTTGGTAATGATAAACATCCTGTAAAACATGTTATTAACATTAATCCCATCATTACTGCTTCAAACTGTAAATATACCTTCATATTAGGAGGAATATTATCATTTGTTGTATGAACAATTGTTTGGTCAAGATCAACAAGTAATGCTAATTTGCGATCATTTAATAAACGCTGTTCATCTTCTTTTCCAATTTTTTCAGCTAATTCTGGACAGACTTTTAACTCCGGTACACTATGTACCATTGGTACACTAGCTTGTAATATTTTTATATTTTCATTTTCTTTACCAATTCCTTCAACCCTTAAATCTACTCCACATTCTGCACATAAGTCCTTCATTACAGTAGGATGACGACATCCTTCTAGGGTCATTACCACTTGCCTGAAATTCTAAGTACTTATGTAGATTTAAAAACAATAACATACAAAAGACAATATACTTTGAGATAAGTTGATCAAAATGAACCAATGTTTAATTAATATTTTTTGTCATGTTTTCTACTTTATTCACGAGGTAGGTAGGCTTGCAAGTAGATTTTGCAAACATAAGGTTAAGAAAAATATATACCCAGGTTGAACAACATCTCCTTCCTTTACCAAAAATTTTGTAACACGACCAAATTTTGTAGCACGGTATTTTTTCTCAGGACTCTTATTATCTTCAGCTCCTGGAGTGATGTTTTGATATAAAAACAACACTCTACCCGCTGAAACCATTGTATCCATTCGGACTCTCCATTTCAATATTTTTCCTGGCCCTCCAGGAGGAAATGTGATTTCTATTGTCCCCATAATCTTTTAACGAACATTCAGATCTTAAAATATTATCAACTGTTGAAAAAAAATGAAATGATTAATATTGCTAAACTCTCAACGTTTTTACGCGGGAGATGACATAAACACACACTAATATTAAATTTCTTTCCATTGACAAACGCACACATATATTTCATAACACATATATCAAGATAGAAAACCTTTTCGCTTCCATATTTAAATAAATATTCGTATTTTTATTATTTAGAACTCTCATATATTTAACCACACGTTTTTGTACTGACTTTAAAAAACGTAATATAACGTTTAATTGAAACGATAAATAAAAAAATAATCACTTGAATAGTGCAAGCCATCATACATAGAAAAACAATTCTGTCTACAGAAAGACAAAATTTATATCTTTAAATCTAATATTATAATATATTATTTAATTAGACAGAAAATTATTAAAATTCTTTTAATTTTCGATGCAAAACATACATATATATATATATACATATATACCTAGTTATTTGAAATGTAAATGTTTCATACAAAACTACCCCAGCAGATCAAACTTTTGTACACTAGGCTGTGTTGTATGTAATATATAATTTCTAATTACCAGAAATCTTATTTTACAACTTTGTTTTATTGTAAAATGGATTTTACTGTGGAAGATGTTGTGCCATATACTAGTCGCACACTTTATACAAGTTGTACATCACGTACAAGAGGGAAGCAACAGTTTAGTTTAGGAGGTGCCGCATATGCACCTGCAACAGATGAGGGTTTTGATGAATTTGAAGGTGTTTTCATATAATTATTATATTATGTGAACAAAGATAGACTTTCTATGTAAATTATTAAAATTTAAACTCTATAAATTTTATATTTTATGTTTTATAGGACTGCTTCGTCAAACATGGACTGTTTTTGGGGTATCTATTTTATTCAATTTCCAGCAAGATGAAGTACATTTAAAGCAATATGCAAAACGACTAAGAGAGGAAGTTGCAAGTGCTTCAACACAAGAAAATGTTTCATATACTACAGAATTTACTGTTATGAAAAACATAACATTAAGGCCCAGTCCAGAGGATCTACCACCAATCAAGGTTTTATTTCTTAATAGCTTTTTGCTTAAAGCTAATATCATTAATATTAGTTTCTTATTTCTTTCTGTACATACAATTAAAATAATTACAGATCGAAGTTTATGGTAAAAATAATGATAAAAAAGATGTAAAAAAATGTCTTTACACTGGGATACTTTTGTCTTGGAGAACTAATAAAAATGAATTAACTGCTGTTAATTCTGTAAGACTCCCTCTTCTGCTATGTCATGGTGCACAAAGTACTATAAGGACTGTTCATAATGTTCTAAATCTGATGTTTGACTGTATAATTATTGGATTACATGCTCAAGAAGATGATTTAATGTGGCTTGTTCCAATTATAATCACCCCAACTAATAATGAAGAATATCCAAAGGATAAAGATGAAATTCAAATGGTTTATAAAATACCAGAACTGCCAGATTCAGATACAATTACAATAAAATTCACAATTTTAGATTTAATAAAAATTTTAAAAGTGTATGTTTTTAATTTTTAAAGCTGAACATCAATGTTAAAAATATATTGTATACATATTAATTTGTTTAGAATTATAAAGGATCAAAGTGACGAAGCAACTGCCGAAATTTCTTTTAAACTGGAACATATAAACAAGTTTCGCGAAGTTTTATATACTCAAATGCTAGAAATTGCTAATTTACAATTGGGATTATGTACATTATGCAAAATTGGTTTGCCTTCATTTACAATGATAGGAAATAAGGTAAGCCAAGTTATTATTTTTTAAATAGATTTTTGCGTTTGTATTTGTCTAATATTACTTTACTTTTTAGATGAAAGTAATGAATGCAGATACCATGAATCGCGTCCTGTTATACTTAAATGAAAAAGCTCTTGATACATTTCATGCTTTACATTTTGAAACTTAAATTGAGACATTTGACGCAACACCGACCTAACTTCGAAACAATAACTTTCCAATGTAGTTTTTAAAAATGAAAAAAAGCCATTTTTTAATTTTTGTTAGTTACGTCGATGTAGCGCTGCGTGCCTTAATTGCATAATATTTTTAGTTACTGTAATATTAACTGTAATTCACGGATTTGACGATTTGTAATGATATATTTTTATTTATATTTGACATAATATTTTTGTATCACAGAGTGTATAAAATACTAAACTTCGATAGAGGTATTACTGCCAATTAATTTGACATAAGATAGTTATATTTATAAAACACAGTACTGTTAACATCTTTAATATATTATATATGTATACGTATATCGCTTCTTTTCGAAGCTCGTTTATATAAATAAAATTTCAACAATTCTCATGTGTAATATCCATCTGTAAACAGAAATTAATAAGTGATTTAATTTATTAAAATTTATCTTTAAAAAGAAACGTAAACTTACTTGAACTTCCGATGTTTCCTTTCTTTTCTTTGCTCTGCTATTAAGTATATAATATTTAAAATCTATATAACCATCAGGTTTTTCGTCAAGTGGTGGTGGTACCGAAATACCAAGTACCTCGGATAACATAAAGGGTTTTAACCACGTTACAAGAGGGGTACGACCTTTAGTATATTGTCCGTCACGATGGTAAAACAGTAAACCATCTA
Source organism: Osmia bicornis bicornis (assembly GCF_907164935.1). Lineage (NCBI taxonomy): Eukaryota > Metazoa > Arthropoda > Insecta > Hymenoptera > Megachilidae > Osmia > Osmia bicornis. Next base: position 5,239,745 of record NC_060228.1, on the reverse strand, counting down.
AAGGATATAAGTCTGAAATATTTTCCAATGCTAAGCTTAATTCAGTATTACAACTGATATTTGGTAGAGGTAATATTGGATATGTATTTTTATATGTATCTCTTTTCTGTAATTCTTCTATTTCTTGTAATTGTGATTTTAGCCAGAAAAATCTGAACTCAGTCTAAAAACAATTTATTTTTTGTTGAATTTATAATCATAATAGTGCACATATAAATATTAACCCTTTGCAAAACGGCAAAATTGCTTGGGCAAATGTCAACAGATATGCATTTGCAGAGGGTTAATACACGTACAGTTTAACTTACATCACAGTTTATCAAGGACTGATTAGACCAGGCAAGCACATCCAGAACATGATACACCTTTTGTTGCTTTATCCATAAACAGTCAAGAATAGTACAACTACTTCTGTGTTCAGAAGGATTGCCACCTGGAAGTGCTGAATAAAATTTACCAAGTCGATTACCTCGTTTATTATATGCTTTAGTTATACCCTGTAAAACATAAAAACTATAGAAAATATAATAGAAAATAAAATAGAATTTTATTTTTTTAAATGATATATTTTTTTTAACATACTTTACATGCAACTACTAATGTTCTTTTTCCTTGAGGACATGGAACCATAATCCATTTTTCCACAAAATCTTGAGGTACTTCTAACATCCATTCGGACATCATTAACTGATTTGCATAATATTTGCATCGTTTGGATAAGTGATACCTTTTTTTATCACTTTCATCAATTTCCATATGTTCTTCACATTCATCTTCATCAGAGTTAAAAGCTTCATCTAATATTCCTCTTCCAATATTAAATGCAGCTTCTCTGTACCTGAGAAGAAACATTATTATTATTATTACTTTTGTAATTTTTTATGAAATACAAAAATTGCATTTCACATATACTTTTTTTGAAACTGTAGTAATCGCTGCCGTCTTATTTCCTGAGGTGTATCAACATTATCTATATCCAGCGTATAATTATCTCTTTTAATAGGTCTTTTATAAAATAAAGCACGTGGATTACCGTTTTCTTTTTCATTTATATTTATTAGATTGTCTTTCATTTTACTTGCCATAACTATAGTAACACTTGGTCCAAGAGAATTAAATCGTTAAAAATAGACGTATTTATTACAGCATTATAACAATTATAAAAAAGAAATCATTTATTAATGATTTTCCTCATAACTTTTCATATTTCATGTAATTAGTGCAAAGAACTTATTCCTTTTTAAGTACAATAACATTCACCTAAACCTTCTTGCGGTAATCTGTAACAAGTATAACTTATATCTCAATTTAAGTTCGTTGTTTAAAAATTTAATTAATAGCACTATTATATATTTTTTTCCAAAATACTATCTTACGAGATATTTTCTCTACGTCTATATTTTGACGTTCATTCAAGTATTATAGATATGAATGATTTTTTTACGTTTCTTCAAGAATACAGTGACTATAGATAGTAGAAGATTGGACATGCCTTTGTGTGCGACGGGTCTCGATTTTGGGATCCCAGGCACCCTCAGGCACCCTCAGGCACAACAGTCAATACGACAATCGTGCCTGTTTTACCAGTCCCTCTATTACTACTGAAAATAGACAATTTTGAATCCCTCTGATTCTATCTTATCTTTCTTTATTATATATATGTATAAAGCGCAAAGACGATTCAATTGCTCTTTGTTAATAAATTGTTATTGATATATCTGACCATTGAACCTTATAAAACAAATCGGGAGCAATTTTTTAAGACATAAATTGTTAAGAAATATTAATATTCCGCGCCAACTTTACTTCGGTCCAAAAATTGTAAGACGAACTTGGATCAACCTGGATCAACCTCCCTTTACTAAATCCAACAGATAGCACTTCGATCGTGTGCATCTTTTCAATAGTATTTGATACTAGCTGTAGCTTATATATTTAATGCGTAAACATATCGCGCAATTGTCAGAAACCCAAGTACCATTCGGTTTGTGGATTAATCGAGAACAATTGCAACGTTATTGCATCAGTGAGTAATCACGAAAATTTTTTGTCAAAACCTGGTATGGAATTTTGAAAAAACTTCGTTGAATTATAAGATCTTTTACATTTCTCAAGGATATTCGGATCAATTAAAAATTGCATGGAGTTTAAAATTACTTTTTCCACTTGATAGACGTAGATCTACGTTTTTTAATAATATATTTTAATTTATAGATCATAGCGTGCAAAGATGATGCTCGCTAGAGTTTGTCGAAGTGGAGCTTCATCAACTCCATTAATTAGTCTACTAAAAAGTCCGGTTGCCCCTAAAACTTTCATTCCGAGAATCCAAACTGCAAGATTATTCGCTAGCGATGGACGTAGTGCATTTGCAAGAACGGCTCGTAATAAATCAGCTACTATTACAGAACGGGCGATGGCCCCTGCTGGAGAAACAGGTATAATTTCATTCAACATCATAGACATAATATGATGCAATCATAGAATATCGTGAAATGTTTACCATACATCTTAGAAGCAACCACTTTTTAATATATCATTTCATATTCTTTATAGCATTCAGCATTGGAAAAGGAGCCGTTGCCTGTGGTGCTGTAATAGGATTAGGTTCTTTATGTTATTATGGATTAGGTTTGTCACCATCTCTGGGAGCTGTAGAATATGCAAGGTATATTTTTTAAAACATTGTTCTAATTTTTGTAATTATTCAAAGCATTGTCTGAAGATAAACATGAAATATGATCTATTAATATAATTTTCTACAGGTTATGGCCCCAATATGTTAAAGATAGAATTAGAACCACGTACATGTATCTTGGTGCATCTATAGTATCTACAGCAGCAGCAGCAGCAGTATGCATACGTTCACCAACTATGATGAATATGGTAATGCGTCAGGGATGGGTATCCTTTATGGTAACACTTGCAGCTGTCTGGGGTTCTGGAATATTGGTGCAAAGTATTCCTTATAAAGAAGGATTTGGTACCAAACAAATAGCATGGTTACTTCACACCGGTACTATTGGTGCAATTCTTGCACCATTGTATTTGTTGGGAGGACCTTTGGTTCTTAGAGCAGCATGGTACACTGCTGGTGTAGTTGGTGGCTTATCAGCAGTTGCTGTTTGTGCACCAAATGAAAAGTTTTTGAATATGGGAGGACCACTGGCAATTGGTTTAGGAGTTGTGTTTGCAAGTAGTGTGGGATCAATGTTTCTGCCACCTACCACAGCTCTTGGATCTGGTTTATATTCGATGTCTTTGTATGGCGGTTTGGTACTATTTTCTATGTTACTCTTGTATGACACACAAAGAATCATAAAGCAGGCAGAAACATATCCAGCCTATGAAATTGCAAGACCATATGATCCAGTTAATAAGTAAGTAATTTAACACGTTAACTGCCACGATGGTCCATAAAGATCGATACTAGATTTTCCGTTTACGCTACGTGGGAACCGGTGGTTGATTTTTACTTTAAGCTGCGTTATTATGCCAGTCTGAGCCATAACTAAAGGTATTAACTATGGTATTAAATGAAAAATATAATATTTTATTAAAAATTGATGTAATTTATCCTAACAGTTGATGGTGTCACGTAGCGCGAACGTAACGTGAGACAAAATCGATGAATACAACTGTATCATGAATAACTATGTAAACTTATCTTCATATCCTTTTTGTTTCAGTGCCATGTCTGTTTATATGGATGTAGTTAATATCTTTGTACGAATCCTCACTATTTTGGCAGGTGGAGGCAGTAGAAAACAGAAGTAAAAGGGGAGAAAATCTTTAGAGTATCAAATTATGAAGTCATACTTTTACATTGCGTTTAAGCAACGTTTGATCCTAGTACCGAATTTAAAATTAATTCGGAACATATAAGCTTAAAGCAAACAATACATTTTCTGTTACAGTTATTAGATAATGTAAATTCTTAATTTATTTAAAATAAAATATAAAATCCAAAAATTATACGTTTTTTCTGTAAGATAAAACTTATAATTTTATATTCCAGTATTTTTTTATAAACGTATAGGGAGACTACATTAATCTAACTATAAGCGTTAAAATTAAATGCAGTTTATTGTCGTTTCTCAAGCACATTGTTTGAGAACAAATTAAGATACGGTTACTAAGTTAATTATATGTATTTTACAAATTTAAGCTAGTTACTTAATCTTAAATCGAGGTACAGTGAAAGGGTACGAATTGGTGCAATTAGTATTGTGCATAATGCCGAGGAATGGTGTAGATAGTGAATAAAACTAACTGCATACCATTCACGATTCAAATACGTTTTCAGTTTTAAGATGTATTTTTAATTTCACGTATTAAATATCAAAGAAATATTCAATTTATTGTAACTACATAAAAAATTGTACCGAATGGATAGTTACTAGTACTAATATACTGCAGGTAATTAATTGCATGAGTTTACATATGTATTCGTATTTGCTTATACACGACCATAAGGAGGATCCACCCTTTCAAATTGAAATTAATTTTATTTAAGAAAATAAATTTCTGTCGATAGAAAACTTATTAACAGACAGTAGAAGAAGAAAAATGCAAATGAACGTCGGTAAACGTTATAAAAAGTTCTTTAAAAATATCAGTTAATAAAAATACTGTGAACATTTTAACAAGTACATAAAAGATGTTAAAAGACTATGTAAGAAAAGTTAATGATTTTACATACATTTAACGGAGCACCTTAAGAATGTATATTTTAATTTCTTATTGCCTAGTTTATCACTGATACGTATTTTACCTGATAGTTTTATACAGGAGCCTTTTGATTCACTATTCTGATTTAAAAAACATATTTTGAATTTATTTTCTTATGATTTGTCTTGAACGGTGCAAGATATTTTAAAATCGTCCATTTTATAATGCATATGGTATTATTAAGTACAACATCCAAGCATTTCATGGTTACACGTTTACAGAGTCTGATTTTCCAGCTAGAGACGATGAAGAATGCCTTCTGAGGTAACCAGCGAATAACTGTCTTGCTTGATTGAGCACTCGGATAACATTATGCCGGCGAACCATTTTATCAAAATGCATCGCCATTTCATTGTAATCCATTTGATTACGCATAACGAAGTCTCTGTGTTGAAGTAACAAAGTGATACACAAAAACATAAGAAACGGATTACCACCACCGAATTCGTGAGGTGGAGGTAAAGAACTTTCTCCTAACTGGTCTTCACTGGTACCCGCTGGAATAAGATTCGTAAGTTCTGTAGCTTCTTCACAGTGCTCTTGCACGGATTTCGTTGGACTTTCGGACACTGTTGCGTTTTGTTGCCAACCTTCAGTTTCTTCGCTGTCTGAAGCCGATTCAGATCTGTGTAATTTAAGAATGATTAAATTCATAAACTTTTAGGAATCATATAAATTACATACCTAGTAGTGCGTTTAAGTAATCTAATGGGAGTCACTGATTTAACACCATTCTGATCCTCCAATATTTCACCATCATATTCGAGTTCTGCTTGTTCATCTGGTGTAGCAGGATGATTCTTTTGTTGCAATGTGTGAAGGGGATTCTCCCAAACGAATACGTCTGCAGCTGGGCTACATCTTGCTAATTCAGTATCAGTTTCACTATCAATTAGCTCGCCTTCTTTCTTAGAAAGAACGCAATCACATTGTTGATCGCTCGGTGGCGATGGCCCGAAGACTTGTCGATCGAGTGATTCTAATTCCAGTCTTAATTCTCTAGTCATTGAAGTAGTCATTGGGAAGAAATCTGTTGGATCATCCGGAGAGCTTGGCTCGTCTCTCAGTACTCTAATAACTCCACTCTCACTCGAAACGCGTCTAAACAATAAAATCATTTTTGGTTATACTATTATTTTTAATCATTTTCTTAAGAAAGATACGTAATGGTATTATTGAATTGTTATCAGGGAAAAGTTTATAATGTATTAATTTCACCTTAATTCTGGTTCAGCATCGCATGGTGTTATTTTACTACGGTTCAGACTTGTAAAGTTTAAAAATTCATTTAAATTTTTTACTACTCGAGCACACTTTTTTTCACCATCATTCTGTTCATTGCTTTTGCTCTGATCTCTATTAGGTAACGATAGTCTTTCTTTTAATTCCAATAAATTTACACGTTTAGATTTACCAGGCAAAGAATCTGTACTTAGGCACTTTTCCGTGGATTCTGTATTTCTTCGATTCTTTGCAGTTGTCAAGTCGTTTTCCGGTTCAGAAAACGTCTCGTACGGAGAGCTCGATCTGTAGATAGTGATTTTCATTTTATATTACTATTTCTATTTCAGTGCTTTCATCGATGTTTGCTAAAGTACCTCTTTGAATCGCCGTTTGTTTCTGTTGAACTTTGTAACGAGGGTTCCTCTGTGTTCAGATTCTTTCTTTTCCCTGCGGCGGCGATACTAGCGGAAGAACTTTGCCGCCTAATTGCGCAAACCTTCGTGTACGCATTTTCACGAATATGCTTCACGTTCGGGCTTGGAGGTGGTGACGGCGGAGGAAAAGGTATTTCAGCTAAACCAAGTTCTCCATTTGGAGGTGATGCTGGTAAAGCTGCCCATAGAACTTCAAGCATCCTTAAAGCATCATCCAAAGCAAACTCTCGCTTCATTTCCAATAAAAGCCATCGATAGCAAAATAACAGATCATCTGCTTGATGAGATTTTAAGTAAGCATAGAAATCAGGATCATAATGTTGCAAACCTTAAAAAATATTAGAAACTAATATGAGTTTTGTGGTAATTTTAATTTATCCTTTTGAATAATTGGAGATAAGGATCTCTTAATTACTTGAATGGTGTATTGAATTATACGTACCTTCAGCCAGATGAGCAAATTTTGTAGTCATCGCAATTCCATCGAGCATGAAATTATCTTTCAATCTTCTCATAAGGGCACACAAGCATATGTAAGCTTGTGCTTCGTCCCGCATAGTAACTAGAAGAGGTGATGCCAGATCGCTCATACCTTGACAATAACTAACACTTGGATGATTCAAAGCATAGGTAGTTAAAATATTGAAAAGACTGGCCGTATTCTGATTATCATCGGAACCACCATAAAATTTGTGATGCCTATCCGTCCTCAAAACATCCTTTCGCACCATACTGGTGACGTAAGCGAGATCTCCAACGTTTTGACCCTTCTGTACCAGAGTTTTCCATCGCTCTCGTAGATTTTGATACTCTTGCGATTTCTTCTTCATATAATCCATCCTCTCACGTCCAGACATACCCTCCGGATATACATTTAAAATATGCTTCCAAACCACTTTTCTTAAACTAGGCTCTATTCCACCAAAGTATATAACAGCTCTCAGTTCTTTAGGATGTATCACTTGTCCGATAGGATCCAAAAACCGTCGAAATTCAGCGTCAGTCAATGGTTGTCTTGGTGGTTGGGAGCCTTGCTGATGTGATGATTCTTCACCCAAGTTACCTAGAGCACGTTGAACCATGTTCAATGTTCTCTCCATCTGTAAAAAGCAGTCTAATTTAAATCCATTCAATTTTTCTTTAAAATTAAGAACTAAAGAACAAAAAGTAATATATAAATGGTGGTTATGTTATCTCTTGAATTTTAAATTAATATGTAATCAAGGAAGTTCCAAATATCATAAATATTTCAAGATACATTCATTGTATTATTTAAACATACCGCAATTACTTGCTCATTTCTCAGTAAAAGAGAAATATAATTGTTCGACTGTGAGTGAGTCAAGAAAGTAAACGATACTCGCCTTATTCATTATGAGACCAGGTAACTTGGGCGTCTTGTATGGAAACCCGGTTTCTTGCCGCGTCGACACTTCCTGTACATTCTGTTCCCAGTAACACTCACAGTCGCCTGTCTCTCCGAAAGGTTTCAGATTCACCTGAAGATATAGATACGGCTCGGATGCGCTAAAATAACAAGTTATCGGTTAAAACCCTCCACTGTTGTATTTTATCATTTGCAAAGAGACAGTGTTATCTGAGAGTTACCTGATGAACGCTGCATCCAAATCCCAATCAGAAAGCAGGAATAAGTACGTTTCGGATCCATAGTCGTCGATCGCTCGATAAGATACCGTAAATTCTCTGTTAAAATTGAACAAAATTAAAAACATTTATTCTATATTAATTTAAAGCTTCAAGCTTGCTGAAAACAACTACGTAAACATTTTATCGATATTCTTAATACAAAATGGCTGGAAAAATTGCGGGAATTTTTCTCTTCATTCTTAATCTAAAAACATGAGTTCAGTTTGATAGATAAATGATGAACGTTAGTCCGAGGTTCTCCATGTTTGGAGTACACTCAACATAATACACTTGTCGATTACCGAATTCTAACGACGATAAGATCTCACCCTTTAATATCGAACGCTTTGATGAGTATACTTTGGAGCACTTCGATGGATGTTATCTGTGGGTCCACGCTGAACTTCCGGTACTCCGGCTGGTGCCTGGTCTCGCATTTCTAAAAATAAGGAAATTCGATTTTTACTTTAAATATTTCTTTGGTATGATAGAATTAAAAGACTGTTTCTGTTGTTGCCAGGTTTATTTGTTTCATCAAGTTATAAATATTAGAAACTACGGACACTTATGTAAGTCCATCAATTACAACAATCTGATTAGAATATCATTGCGGGAAAGTAAGTACGGGTTCTGTATAATTAATTGCGATTCTAGAAATCTTAGAAATAAAAATTTAATCTGAAAATCTTTTAGCCGAGCACAGGATACTGAAACTTTCGAAACAAGTGTTGTTACGAAAAATTAGAAATTAAGGTGATATCGCTGTGCAATTGCAGAAAACAAAACAGGAATGTTCAGTAAATATTTTGCAAATAAATTTTTTAATTTTTAGGTTTTACAGACAATATAATAGCGGGTCGTTTACGAGACTTATTAATTTGAATCGAAAAATCGCGCGGTACTTTTACACCCCTAATATCATGGAATTTAAGGGTTTATTATGAGATTATTAAATTTTTGTTTAATTGTATACATGTATATAGATACTTGAATCTAAAACCAGAATTAGGTTTCACTTAGTAGTTCAACCACCACATTAGTTACATAATCATCGTTCTAATTATATTGATTTTGATCAGAAGCATCGATCTAATTATAACTTTACCCTAATTCGTAGTAAATTCGTTATGATTTAAGGGAGTAAGTGATTGGACCGATGCCAACGTCGAACCACCAACTATAACCATTTAGAACTTATGATAAGTATTTAAAAGATATTTTGAAATATTTTAGCTTAAATTAAAAATTAATCAGATGGATCCAAATTAGGAAACCTCCTATACGTATATGCATAATGCGGACTCTGTGGTTTTCGGTTCTATGTTAAAACGAGGTCATTAATTTCCCCAATTTTAGCTAAAGTATAAACCTAAAAGAATGAAACGAAAAATCAGGATGAAAGCGCGAAAAATTTAAATCAGTTAACGACGTTGACAAGTGTTGACAAATGATATCTTAACATCTGTTTGAAGTGCCTTGATACATGTTAAACATGGGCGTCAGAGGGTATGCATACAAAATACATTGCTGCCGTTTCGAATCGAATATTTCTACCGCAATGCTGCAGAAATGAATATTTGCAAAACGCACAACGGCGCTCTAATTATTTTTACAGAACGCTGGTTATTCCAATTAGCGACGGCAATGCATTTTTGAAGGATGTCTACTTTCTTGCAGCGAAATCACGTAAAAGTTCTCGTCGAGACTTTCTACTCTAACCACGGGATGAATATTAAAATGAAATTTATTTTAACATTCAAAAATTGTCATTTCAATTTCAAACGGTATCGTAGAGTGCGCTAAAAACGATGTCATATGACTATTTTAAATCGAACATTGTTTGAAAATATTATTTAGAACATTTTATGCGGTAAGTAGCGAAATAATGAAGTAGAAAATGTATTCTGATAATATTCATGTGATAATAAAAAAAAAATAATTATTTGCCTCGTTGATAAGACTAATTTTAACGTTTGCAGTTCTGTCTACATAACGTAGCACTAAATCATTATCAGTCTAAAAAATAATTTGTAATTTTTATAACTGAGTAATCATCGATGTTTATTTAATAAAACATAAAGGATTACGGTATATTATTAAATTGTAATAAAATTATACCTTCACTTTGACCCGCACGGCCTCTCTAGGGCAGCCGAACATGATTGACGTTGATATGCAAGCTCCTTCGTGTACTCGAAAAGGACGTTCGATAATTCAGGAACACTCGAAATTTATTAAAATCTCCACCTTTTCGAGGACATTTTCATGACATCGAACGAAACTGAACATTTTAACGGTGAATAATTCTTGTGAGGTTAATTTGTTTCCTTCGAAGCAAAGCGATCCAGCTTGCAGCTATCACTACTCCTCTGGAAGAGGAGCATCGTTTCATCAGAAGACAGCACTGTACTTCTTGAAGAATTTGAAGTTTTTCAGCAGGCACCAGTTGACACTTTACAATAATTCCAACGATAGTTCACGGTAACGAAGCGATCTATATTTTATCGGCTGTTGACGATAGCACGTTTCTGAATGTTAAGAGAGGATTCTTCGGACCTTTTCGCGCCTTCTTGGAGATTCAATCACAAAGATCTGTCGTCACCGTGACATCGTTGACACCACCATGCTTTTTCAGCGCACGTTTGATATCTGACACTCTTTGTCTCTTTTTTCCGTCAAAATCACTGACACTAAAAGGCATAGAGCAGTGCTGTTTCCAAACGTGATAAGCGAAACAAAGACGGATAGAATCGCTAAGGAAATTTGGCGTTAGGTTCGTTGCAGTAAAAGATAGAAAGAGTAGGAATGACAAGCTAGTAACCTGAAGTAAGATACGATTGATACTAGATTTAACTGTATCGATTAACCTCGAATCAGTGACTACAGATACAAAAAAGACTGGACATGTTCTTGTTATCAAGGGGTCATGAGTTTGGGGATCTCAAACACCCCCAGGTGAAGATAAATCTGCCTGTAAAGAGCATAGTCGGTATAATAGTTGCACCTCGCATTTACAACTAAAAAGACATAGTTTTTACTCTCTCTGATTCAATTGTTTCTAGTAATCAGTCAAGATTAATGCAAGGTCGAAAAATTATTAACATAATTGTATGACAAACTTGTGTTTTACAAAGCCGCCATCAATTAAAAATTTTCAAATTCGATCCTAGCGCCATCTATACAAAAGCGGCGCAAACTATTCGTTAACTTACCGACTGCCGGAAGTTCAGTCGATAAGTCGGTAATTAATTGAGGAGTTTCCGCCGCGTTTGGATAAATGGCGCAGTAGTCAAACTTTGTGGCCCCTGACACCACTGGATGAAATCAGGTACGTCTGAACATGGCATAACTACTTTGAAATAATAGTTTATCAAATATTTCTTAGCAGAATCAGTGCAGTTCAAAGTGTTATTAAAGTAATATTCCTCTCTATTTATTACATAATTACAATAATATAAATGATAATACAAGACGGGTGTTGCTAAAAAAGTACATTATTCGATTTGTTCGGTGATATTTATTGTATGAACGTTTCCATTACGATTAGCATTACAGTTATTCTGCTTTTATATCGACAATTTCTTAAATTTCGTTAATAGCTTATGTTTTTTCTACTTTTTGTCATATATTTTGATGTTTTAAGCTGAGAAAAGTAATCTTGACTTTAGTTCAATATGGCGTCGATAGTTTTTAACGAACTTTTCCCTTACGAATAGTATTAAAGTTTCGAAACAATTCGAAACTTCTACTAACGGCTGTGATTGGTCGTTTGATTCGGCGTATTCTCATTTCGCCCAATCAGATTCGTCGCTGTGTGGGTGGTGTGCAATCTTGTAGCGTGGTGTAGCATTCCTCTTCGAAGCTTCGTCCGTTTTGCACGCTTCTACAATAGGTGAGATAAAATTATCTTCAAATATTAAATTAATTTGTATTTCGGGTGTTGAAAGTACAAAAAACAGAAAGAATAGCTAGAGAGAAGTCTAGATTCCTTATTTTTTACATTAATTCGAGGTTTTCTTCAAAAATACGTGAGTTGAAATTTGTTGTTCTTGCTGTGAATTCAAAATGGAATTAGAATAGCAGAATCGGAATTATTTTCCCTTGATATCAGTAATTTCGCGAACCTTATTGCATTTTTTCGTATTTTTGTTACATTTTATCCATAATTTACTGTTATAAATGGTTATAATTGATCTCTCCGTGGTTGTCTATTGTTCCGATATAAATGTGCATTAAAATATTATTTTCCTCATTTATTCTGTTTTTATATCGATAATTTCTTAAGTACCATTAATATCTTATGTTATTTCTGCTTTATTTTCTGTATTTTGCTGTTTTAAGTTGAGAAAAGTAATCTTAACTTTATTTCAATATGGCGTCGATAATCTTCAATACTTTTTAGCGGGAAATTCAAATGTCTCACTTATTCTAATCAGTGTTAAGCTTTCGTACTTGTTGATTATTGATGATCTCAATTCAAAATTAACTTTTATACAATGAATAACACGTATAATAATATAATAGGCATGGAAATTTGATTAATATTAATGATTAAAAAAAAAATTATTAAAGAATTTCTTTTGAGTATGAGTAGTTTTTTTGATGATGCACATGATGTATCATTGAAGCACATGTTTGCAAAAATATGTTCTTCCATTTTACAGAATTGTATTTGGATAAGAAATAAAACACTTATAAATGAATCATTGCCAATGTAAATGCAGTGTTTTTATATTAATAATTACAGAATGAGCGACCAATGTTAATATATCATCTCTCAATATCAACCAACTGAGATCATCAGCAGAGTGTTTCCATCCAACTACCCTTCAACATCTGCTTATTAGTTTGGTGAGTAAAAGAATAAAAAGCTCTACTTCCTTATTATAATTAAATATACTTTGATTAGAGTTTGAAATACATAACATAATTAAAATGCATGTAGTTTTTACATAACAATTACATATGTATATCAGCATTTTTTATTATTATGATTAATAGTATCAGTATTTATGAATAAATATCAATTATTTTATTACACTGTTCAAAATTAGAGTCTCTCATTTAAAATAGACTTATTTTTGAATATTTCATTGTCCTGAATGAATGCAATTTTATTAATATGAAAAAAAATATGGTTTTAGTATAACAGTTTTTTACATAATAATTTGGTTGAAGAATAAAGATACATTATTATTTCTCTGTATTTATATTTTATGGTTATTATATTTATGTGTTTTGCTTAACATAAGTTTTACTTAAATGTAAGGGTAAGTACAGTGTTCATACTTATGTCAGTTTATTTACGATTAGCTGTGGCTTTCTAATATTTATGATAAGGCATAGATATTTTATATAAATTACAGTAATAGAGGAGGGAAGGGAGATTTATAAATTTAAAAAAATGCAGCATTTTAGGCAAAATAAATAAAATTTCAGTAATCCTATCTTACACAGCCAAACAAAATCAGAATAATCAGTCATTTGTTCATATCGATTGAAAGCATTTTATAAAATAACATAGTATTAAATATAAGTTTGATGCCAGAGAGAAACATGGTAAGGCAATATTATATTTCATTGATTAATTGTAAGGAGAAGCTTTTTCCATTTGCTATTTGTGTACGCAGAATGTTATTAATTTTAATTTGTTCTATATCTTCCTACAAGATTTGTATCATTTTTAATCAAACCATGGATTATTTTTCTTGATCTGTGCCTTATCTCCTTTTTTTTATGTATTATTATCCCTAATCAACAGATCTGTTTGCTTCTACTTTCATTTTTGCACTTATATTGTTATTGAAAGTTTTTATTGGTACTTCAGTCACTGTTACTGAAGTTGTTACTGAATTGATAAATGAAATTTTTATTAATATTATTCAAATACCTGCTTTTTGTTGAACCGTGATTATATCTATGTAGTATTATCAAGCCAATTTATTCTATTGTTTGTCATAGCATTTTCCTGTACAATTTAGTGCAATATCTTATGCTCTTCTGCTGTGTGTTACATTTATTTTTTGTGTTACTAATTCTTCTATACTTGATTGTGGTTATCGATTTGCGAGCTAAAATCCCCACTCATTATTATGGGGTTGAGTTCTTCTTTATCTTCGATCAGTATTTCCCACAATGTTTTCACTAGCTGGTGAGGATTCTATGCTTTTTTGATTGATTATAATTTTTCTATATAACTTTTGTGCATACATTGCACATAAGTGTCAAAATTAATATCTGAAATAATATGTTCTTAAATATTTCTTATCAAAATCACACCACAGGAAAGTGTTATTAAAGTAATATTTCCCTTTATTTATTACATAATTACAATAATATAAAATATAATACAAGACGGGTGTTGCTAAAAAAAGTACATTATTCGATTGTTTCGCTGATATTTATTGTATGAACGTTTCCATTACGATTAGTATTACAGTTTCGAAACTTCTACCAATGGCTGTGATTGGTCGCGCCATGTTGGCGTCCTCTCATTTCGACCAATCAGATACGTCGCTGTGTGAGCGAGTGCGTCGTTTTGTGACGCATGCATCATTTCTCTTCGAAACTTCGTCCGTTACGCACGTGTCTGCAACAGGTAAGATTAAATTATCTTCAAACATTAAATTAAATTGTCTTCCGGGTGTTGAAAATACAAAAAAGAGAAAGAATAGCTGAAAAGAAGTCTAGCTCTTTGTTTTTTGACATTAATTCGACATTATCTTCAAAAATACGCGAGGTAAAATTTTTTGCTCTTGCCGTGAATTGACAATGAAGTTGGAACAACAAAATCTGAATTATTTTCCCTTTATATCAATAATTTTTTTAACATTATTGCATTTTTTCATGTTTTCAATACATATTTCTCATAATTTACTGTTATAAATCGTGATATTTGATTTTCTCGTTTTTTACTATTATAGCGATATAAATACGAATTAAAATAACATTTCCTTCATTTATTTTGCTTTTATATCAATAATTTCTTAAATCCCGTCAGTATCTTATATTTTTTCTACTTTTTGTCATATATTTTCATGTTTTAATCAAAGAAAAGTAATCTTGACTTTATTTCAATATGGCGTCGATAGTTTTTAACGAACCTTTCCCTTACGATTAGTATTACAGTTTCGAAGTAATACGAAACTTCTACCAATGGCTGTGATTGGTTGCGCCATGTTGGCGTCCTCTCATTTCGACCAATCAGACACGTCCTTGTATGAGCGAGTGCGTCGATTTGTGACGCAGTGCATCATTTCTCTTCGAAACTTCGTCCGTTATGCACGTGTCTGCAACAGGTAAGATTAAATTATCTTCAAACATTAAATTAAATTGTCTTTCGGGTGTTGAAAATACAAAAAAGAGAAAGAATAGCCGAAAAGAAGTCTAGCTCTTTGTTTTTTGACATTAATTCGACATTATCTTTAAAAATACGCGAGGTAAAATTTTTTGCTCTTGCCGTGAATTGACAATGAAGTTGGAACAACAGAATCTGAATTATTTTCCCTTTATCTCAATAATTTCTTTAACATTATTGCATTTTTTCATGTTTTCAATACATATTTCTCATAATTTACTGTTATAAATCGTGATACTTGATTTTTCCGCTTTTGACTATTCTGCCGATATAAAATAAAAAAATATTTCCTTGATTTATTCTGCTTTTACATCGACAATTTCTTAAATCTCGTTAGTATCTTATGTTTTTTCTACTTTGTTTCCTATATTTTGGCGTTTAAAGTTGAGAAAAGTAATCTTGATTTCATTTCAATATGGCGTCGATAATCTTCAATATTTTATAGCGGGAAATTCAAATATATCACTTATTTCAGCCATTGTTTATGCTTTCGTATTTGTTGATTATCACATTTTTACAATTCAGAATTAACTTTTATGCGGTGGTAGACACTTTTAATAATATAATAGGCATGCAAATTTGATTAATGTTAAAGAATTAAAAAATATTTATTCAAAAATTCATGTTTTGTGGATATGGACATTTTCTGAAATATTAATTGGTTAAATATACATGATGTACCACTAATGTATACATATATGTGAACAAATGTGTTTTCTTTTGTTGCAGAAGTTCATTCTAATAAAACATCAAAAGCCTCATATAAAACTATTAAATGAATCTTCCTCAAATTAAAGGTAGGTATCATTATTAAATAGTTGCAGTAAATTATTATAGTAAATTTAAAATGGCTTAAATGTAATATTATTGTTGTGTGTTCTTTTTTGATGCAGAAGTACATTCGAATAAAACATCAGAAGCCTGAAATGGAACTATTAAATGAATCTTCGTCAAACTAAAGGTAAGTTTTATTATTAAGTAGTTGCAGTAAATTATTATGGTAAATTTAAAATGGCACAAATGTTATATTATTGTTCTTTTAATTACCGAATTATCAGCAGTGCCTGTATGTCAACATTCTACCTACTACACTACTCTTCAACATCAATCTACTTAGGAGACCATCCGTCGTCGGGTGCTTTCTTCCAGCTGCTTTTCAACAGCCACTCATCAGTTCCGTGAGCCCCAAAAGTTACCAATTTTATTCTTATTTTAAGTGAGCATAGTGACCCATGAGTTGATGTATACTCATGGAAATCTGTTACATATTTTTCATCTCTTTTTCATTTTTATATTGTTGTATTTCTTAGTTTAGGCTAGGGTCTTCTTGTCTCTTTTTAAAAAATAGTTTGTAGGATAGAAGTCGGATGACCCTCCGATTTCACAAACAAAATACAACTTTTAAAATATTTTTTTAATTAAAAGATACTTAAATTTTGATAATGTATACAAAATTTGTATATTTTATATGCAGTAAATATTACGTACATTTGCTACAATACATTGATTATACTATAATATTTCAATGCAGTATATTATTATATTGTTGATTTAAATATGTTTTATGAGCAAGAAGACAGTTCGCGGCGGTTAGATTCTAACGTCGAAGTAACATTTTCGAATGTACATTTGATGTAACTTGGACAATTTACTTCGACATGCAATCAACCGAGGATGTATTACATGTATATTAATTATTAAATTGCATTTCCAACAGATACAGATCCATTTAACAGATACTTAAAGTTTTTGCTTAAAGTAGTGATTTTTTTTTACACATTTTTTTTTCTTTAACTATGATTAAATACAATTTAATTATTTTAATAATTATTTAATTCAATTGCAATTTTTTATGTTAGTTTTTAATAATCGGAGTCTTGTATTACAAATAGAATCATTTTTTAATGTTTTATTCTTCTAATCAATTTCAATCTCATTAGTTCAAAGAAAACATAGTTCCAACGTAAGAATGTTTTACATAATAAATTATTTTCAAATTTAAAATGTTTATTAGCCCGTTAGCTTTACTATGTATTAATCTATCATTTTAGCTTAGGATTTTCAGCTTCACACGGTAGGTGTATTATTTCTTTGCCCGTATTCATTACTTATTAGCCTGAGCTCATCAACGAACCCAGGTGTGCGTTGTTGGGTAAGGGCGGTGGATACGGTTTTAGAATTAAGGAATATTACAGCGATTGACAAACGTATTAGCGTATCGTGCACGATGTACGTTTCACATGTGTGTGTGTGTGTTTAAATTAGTGGAATGTACGTCGATTTTATTATTCAGCTTAAATAGTTTATATAAATACATACAGAATAAATATGTTACATTTCTAATCAATATTTTCCATATTACATACTGTATGTATATCATATACAATCATATTACATCGAATGGATACTTGTTTGAGAATATTTCATGTATAAAAATCATAATAATATTTTACAATATATGAGGAAAATTTACCATTTGAATACCATATTCTTTTTTTAAATCAATGAAATACTAATTATTACTGTACTTAGTTTTATAAAGAACAGAATGACTCAAAGTCAGCATTATAGCATAAATAATTTTACATTCCAATAATAGTTTTATATGACACAATACATTAATATTATATTAATAATAACGCAATATACGCTACGTTGTCAGTCGATTACAGGAAATGGTACGTACATAAAGTATAAATGTGTGTGTTACAAGCTTGGGTGACGGAGGCGTCCCGGGACGTTCTCTCTAGGGCAGGCTTGCACCCGGGTGTTATGTGTGAGTACCGTGGATTGTGTGTGTTGGAATGAATGAATTTTGCTTTTTTAAATATAGGGATAGGCAGGCAGGTAGCTTACTTCTGGTGTGTGTGATTTAGATGTAAGTAGGAAGGGCCAGGAAAGCAGACCGATCACATTTCTCTTTCGGGGGGGCTTATAGGACCGGTGAAAAGTCTGCACCTGGGGTAGTATAATCGTAATCAATTACTTTTTAGTTAATTGATTTTGATTAAACCTTGGTCTATACCTAGCATGTAAGGTCGCCCGCGGCTCTAGGCCCGGACGAAAAAGGACTACTTCAATGAAATCTGCTCAAAAATTCCTTTTTTTTTGTTGCATGCTTCGGACAGCTATTCTATTTAATAGTTGGTCGTTGTGTGTGACACTCATTTTCAATATATTTCACATTTCTATGGAATCTTTGAGCTGATTCATTGAGTAGTCGAAGAAAGAATATCGTCGTGGGACATCGTGGGACATCATCGCACATCATCAAAGGTTGTCTTTCCTTCTTTGTATGGAAAGTCATCCTTCAATTCTGACTTAAGTACATATTAATATCTTTTTCACTACTTTTTACAGTCACTATGCTCACTAGATATCTGTTGTCAATTTAACATGTTCAGTAATAGCACTTAATTAGAAATTTGTCCATCATAGACTATTTCTTTTCTTATATTATGAAATAACATAAAAAAAGAAATATTACTATAGCCTATGCATATTATTATATTATATTATTTTATGGATTTTGTGACAGCCTCTGAATTGTAGGTGTTTTAAAACATATGATACAAAATATTATGATAGATATATGTGACTCTAGTAGCGAACATGTTAAATTGCAAATTATATTATATTTTGTCTACAAATGACGTCATCAAGTATAACTACGTCATTGTGAACTGACATATGTTGTTTCCCAATTAAATTAAATTAAATCATTTAAATTAAATTGTTGCTACATTAACAAGTAAAGTCACGCGCTTTTTTTAAATTTTTTTTTTTAATAATTTTAATCGTTATCCTTTTTATCATTTTTTATTAGTTTCCATTTTACTAAAATTTTGAAATTATTGCATTCAAGTAAATATTAACAATGATAGAACAAGATTTCCCTACATAAATGAATAATTTCATACGATAACCCAACCCTGATCATTAGCTGTGCATCAATGAAAATAAAATGATATTATCTAAAACCATAATTAAAAAATTCAATTTATCGTATTTTGTCTGAATTGTATTGCACATTTGTATTGTATCAATTGTGTCGTATTTTTTATCGTCGCAAATCACCCCCTATGGGCGGGGGGATGTAGAATACGCCCATAGTATCCCTGCTTGTCGTAAAAGGCGACTAAAAGGGCGCGTCTGTGCCACCGTTAATAAATTTCAATTTCATATTTCTAATTTTGATCAAGGCATTCGAGCTGTTTTACGAAAATTTGCAGTAGCGGTGCGGCTGAAATTTTATAACGATCATATGCCACGCTTACCGAGCGTGATGACGGTGATTAGGGAGCCAACGCGTCGCGACGGGCAACTGATAAGGCTCACGTGAATTAGTCGCGAATTTCGGCGGCATCGAATTGAATTCGCGGGTAGCAATGTGATCGATTATAATGAAATTCCACGCTTACCGAGCGTGAAGACGGTGATTAGGAAATAGGGAGTGAACTTAAAATCAGAGAGATAGAACGAGCGACAGATTAAATTAGAGCCGATGCTAAGGCGAAAGCTAAGGTGGAAGCTGAAGCTAAGGCTAAGGTGGAAGCTAAAGCTAAGGCTAAGGTGAAAACCCAAGCTTAGGCCTAGGTGAAAGCTGAATCCAAAGCCCAGGTGTAAAACTTAAGCTAAGGTGAAAGTGATAGCTAAAGCTAAGGCGAAGGTGATAGCTAAAGCTAAGGCTAAGGTGGAAGCTAAAGCTAAGGCTAAGGCGAAAACTAAGGCGAAAGCTAAAGCTGAGGCTGAGGTGTAGGACGTGATATATTCGCGACTGTCGACAATGATCGAATTCAATTCGCGGGTAGGAATACGATCGATTATAATGAAATTCCACGCTTACCGAGCGTGATGACGGTGATTAGGGAGCCAACGCGTCGCGACGGGCAACTGATAAGGCTCACGTGAATTAGTCGCGAATTTCGGCGGCATCGAATTGAATTCGCGGGTAGCAATGCGATCGATTATAATGAAATTCCACGCTTACCGAGCGTGAAGACGGTGATTAGGAAATAGGGAGTGAACTTAAAATCAGAGAGATAGAACGAGCGACAGATTAAATTAGAGCCGATGCTAAGGCGAAAGCTAAGGTGGAAGCTGAAGCTAAGGCTAAGGTGGAAGCTAAAGCTAAGGCTAAGGTGAAAACCCAAGCTAAGGCCTAGGTGAAAGCTGAATCCAAAGCCTAGGTGTAAAACTTAAGCTAAGGTGAAAGTGATAGCTAAAGCTAAGGCGAAGGTGATAGCTAAAGCTAAGGCTAAGGTGGAAGCTAAAGCTAAGGCTAAGGCGAAAACTAAGGCGAAAGCTAAAGCCGAGGCTGAGGTGTAGGACGTGATATATTCGCGACTGTCGACAATGATCGAATTCAATTCGCGGGTAGGAATACGATCGATTATAATGAAATTCCACGCTTACCGAGCGTGATGACGGTGATTAGGGAGCCAACGCGTCTCGACGGGCAACTGATAAGGCTCACGTGAATTAGTCGCGAATTTCGGCGGCAAAGAATTGAATTCGCGGGTAGGAATGCGATCGACAATGTTGATATTCCACGCTTACCCAGCGTGATGACGGTGATTAGGGAGCCAACGCGTCGCGACGGGAAACTACTAAGGCTCACGGGATATGTACGCAAATCTCCGCGACGAACGAATTCAATTCGCGGGTAGAAAGGCGAATGACCATACTGATATTCGCATTTCATCGGTATTTCTTATTGAACACGGTGGCACATTCGCAACCGTTAGGCTAGGTTGCACGGTGCAGAAGAAAAGAAGAATTTGCAATGAAGACGAGGGCGATGCGGATAAGAAGAGAATGCTGTAGAACAGCGAAGAAAGCGCAGAAGAAAAGAATAACTCAGCAGAATAGTCAGCGTGACGGAAGAAGAAGAGAGACTGTCCCAGAAGAGGAAAGAGGAGGATGTCCCAGAGGTGAAGACAATGCAGCACAGAAAGAAGACAAACGGAGAAGAAAGAAGTGGTTAGGACGCTGCAATAGAGAAGAGTACGCCCTGAACGACTGTCGCAGGAGACAGAAAAGAAGAAAAGCACTACAACATGGAAGTGAACATGACGGAACGTGGAAAGAAGAGGAGAAGCTCCATAGGAGAAGAGAAAGCGGTAAAGCAGGAAACAGCGGCGGCTTCAGAGGAAAATAGGTGAAGAAAGAAGACAAATGGAGAAGAAAGAAGTGGCTAGGACGCTGCAGCGGAGAAGAGTACGCCCTGAACGACTGAAGCAGGAGTGAGAAAAGAAGAAAAGCGCTACAACATGGAAGAGAACATGACGGAATGAGGAAAGAAGAGGAGAAGCTCCATAGGAGAAGATAAAGCGGCCAAGCAGGAAACAGCGGTGGCTTCAGAGGAGAATAGGTGAAGAAAGAAGACAAACGGGGAAGAAAGAAGTGGATAGGACGCTGCAATAGAGAAGAGTACCCCTGAACGACTGAAGCAGGAGACAGAAAAGAAGAAAAGCGCTACAACATGGAAGAGAACATGACGGAATGAGGAAAGAAGAGGAGAAGCTCCATAGGAGAAGAGAAAGCGGCAAAGCAGGAAACAGCAGCGCCTTCAGAGGAGAATAGGTGAAGAAAGAAGACAAACGGAGAAGAAAGAAGTGGTTAGGACGCTGCAATAAAGAAGAATACGCCCTGAACGACTGAAGCAGGAGACAGAAAAGAAGAAAAGCACTACAACATGGAAGAGAACATGACGGAATGAGGAAAGAAGAGAAGAAGCTCCACAGCAGCGAAGATCGCAGATGTCAGGGTGTAGATTTTAGTGGAGATTTATTTTTGAGATCTGTTTTAGGATCAGCGAAGGAAGCGGGGATATTGCAGAAGAGAAGCTGCGGAACAAGAGGAGGCTGCAGAACAGAAGAGGAGGCAGCAGTGGAAGCACCGCAAGCAGTAGTGGAGTCACCGTAAATTATTATGGTAATCTTCCTCAAATTAAAGGTAAGTTTTATTATTAAGTAGTTGCAGTAAATTATTATGGTAAATTTAAAATGGCTCAAATGTAATATTATTGTTGTGTGTTCTCTTTTGTTGCAGAAGTACATTCTAATAAACCATCAAAAGCCTCATATAAAACTATTAAATGAATCTTCCTCAAATTAAAGGTAAGTTTCATTATTAAATAGTTGCAGTAAATTATTACGGTAAATTTAAAATAGCTTAAATGTAATATTATTGTTGTGTGTTCTTTTTGTTGCAGAAGTACATTCGAATAAAACATCAGAAGCCTGCAATGGAACTATTAAATGAATCTTCGTCAAATTCAAGGTAAGTTTTATTATTAAGTAGTTGCAGTAAATTATTATGGTAAATTTAAAATTGCACAAATGTTATATTATTGTTCTTTTAATTACCGAATTATCAGCAGTGCCTGTATGTCAACAGTCTACCTACTACACTACTCTTCACATCAATCTACTTAGCAGACCATCCGTTGCGTCGGGTGCTTTCTTCCAGCTACTATGCAACAGCCACTCATCAGATACGTGAGCCCCAAAAGTTACAAATTTTATTCTTATTTTAAGTGAGCATAGTGACCCATGAGTTGATGTATCCTCATGGAAATCTGTTACATATTTTTCATATCTTTTTCATTTTTATATTGTTGTATTTCTTAGTTCAGGCTAGGGTCTTCTTGTCTCTTTTTAAAAAATAGTTTGTAGGATAGAAGTCGGATGACCCTCCGATTTCACAAGCAAAATACAGCTTTCAAAATATTTTTTTAATTAAAAGATACTTAAATTTTGATAATGTATACAAAATTTGTATATTTTATATGCAGTAAATATTACGTACATTTGCTACAATACATTGATTATACTATAATATTTCAATGCAGTATATTATTATATTGTTGATTTAAATATGTTTTATGAGCAAGAAGACAGTTCGCGGCGGTTAGATTCTAACGTCGAAGTAACATTTTCGAATGTACATTTGATGTAACTTGGACAATTTACTTCGACATGCAATCAACCGAGGATGTATTACATGTATATTAATTATTAAATTGCATTTCCAACAGATACAGATCCATTTAACAGATACTTAAAGTTTTTGCTTAAAGTAGTGATTTTTTTATACACGTTTTTTTTTCTTTAACTATGATTAAATACAATTTAATTATTTTAATAATTATTTAATTCAATTGCAATTTTTTATGTTAGTTTTAAATAATCGGAGTCTTGTATTGCAAATAGAATCATTTTTTAATGTTTTATTCTTCTAATCAATTTCAATCTCATTAGTTCAAAGAAAACATAGTTCCAACGTAAGAATGTTTTACATAATAAATTATTTTCAAATTTAAAATGTTTATTAGCCCGTTAGCTTTACTATGTATTAATCTATCATTTTAGCTTAGGATTTTCAGCTTCACACGGTAGGTGTATTATTTCTTTGCCCGTATTCATTACTTATTAGCCTGAGCTCATCAACGAACCCAGGTGTGCGTTGTTGGGTAAGGGCGGTGGATACGGTTTTAGAATTAAGGAATATTACAGCGATTGACAAACGTATTAGCGTATCGTGCACGATGTACGTTTCACATGTGTGTGTGTGTGTTTAAATTAGTGGAATGTACGTCGATTTTATTATTCAGCTTAAATAGTTTATATAAATACATACAGAATAAATATGTTACATTTCTAATCAATATTTTCCATATTACATACTGTATGTATATCATATACAATCATATTACATCGAATGGATACTTGTTTGAGAATATTTCATGTATAAAAATCATAATAATATTTTACAATATATGAGGAAAATTTACCATTTGAATACCATATTCTTTTTTTAAATCAATGAAATACTAATTATTACTGTACTTAGTTTTATAAAGAACAGAATGACTCAAAGTCAGCATTATAGCATAAATAATTTTACATTCCAATAATAGTTTTATATGACACAATACATTAATATTATATTAATAATAACGCAATATACGCTACGTTGTCAGTCGATTACAGGAAATGGTACGTACATAAAGTATAAATGTGTGTGTTACAAGCTTGGGTGACGGAGGCGTCCCGGGACGTTCTCTCTAGGGCAGGCTTGCACCCGGGTGTTATGTGTGAGTACCGTGGATTGTGTGTGTTGGAATGAATGAATTTTGCTTTTTTAAATATAGGGATAGGCAGGCAGGTAGCTTACTTCTGGTGTGTGTGATTTAGATGTAAGTAGGAAGGGCCAGGAAAGCAGACCGATCACATTTCTCTTTCGGGGGGGCTTATAGGACCGGTGAAAAGTCTGCACCTGGGGTAGTATAATCGTAATCAATTACTTTTTAGTTAATTGATTTTGATTAAACCTTGGTCTATACCTAGCATGTAAGGTCGCCCGCGGCTCTAGGCCCGGACGAAAAAGGACTACTTCAATGAAATCTGCTCAAAAATTCCTTTTTTTTTGTTGCATGCTTCGGACAGCTATTCTATTTAATAGTTGGTCGTTGTGTGTGACACTCATTTTCAATATATTTCACATTTCTATGGAATCTTTGAGCTGATTCATTGAGTAGTCGAAGAAAGAATATCGTCGTGGGACATCGTGGGACATCATCGCACATCATCAAAGGTTGTCTTTCCTTCTTTGTATGGAAAGTCATCCTTCAATTCTGACTTAAGTACATATTAATATCTTTTTCACTACTTTTTACAGTCACTATGCTCACTAGATATCTGTTGTCAATTTAACATGTTCAGTAATAGCACTTAATTAGAAATTTGTCCATCATAGACTATTTCTTTTCTTATATTATGAAATAACATAAAACAAAGAAATATTACTATAGACTATGGATATTATTATATTATATTATTTTATGGATTTTGTGACAGACTCTGAATTGTAGCTGTTTTAAAACATATGATACAAAATATTATGATAAATATATGTGACTCTAGTAGCGAACATGTTAAATTGCAAATTATATTATATTTTGTCTACAAATGACGTCATCAAATATAACTACGTCATTGTGAACTGACATATGTTGTTTCCCAATTAAATTAAATTAAATCATTTAAATTCAATTGATTGCTACATTAACAAGTAAAGTCACGCGCTTTGTTTTTCTTTTTTTTTATTTTTTTTTATCGTTATCCTTTTTATCATTTTTTATTAGTTTCCATTTTACTTAAATTTTAAAATTATTGCATTCAAGTAAATTTTAACAATGATAAAACAAGATTTCCCTACACAGACGAATAATTTCATACGATAACCCAACCCTGATCATTAGCTGTTTATCAATGAAAATAAAATGATATCATCTAAAACCATAATTCAAAAATTCAATTTATCGTATTTTGTCTGTATTGTATTGCACATTTGAATTCTATCATTAATACTGCAATTTTGTGTTCTAGCTGTTTTACTGATTTTCTCACCGATGGAATTTGTGTGTAGTTTCCATTATGGATACTTTTTATCAGTATCATAATGGTTTTGTGTGTTTTCAAAATTAGTACCGTTTCCGGGTAGGCTAGCTGACATATCCATTTGTGTAACATTTACAGAACGTACATGGGTCGTACGTTGTGTAACTGTACAACAAATGGAGTAATACTGAAAAAATGTATGATAATACATTTGGTTGTATTATAGTACATTTTTTTATTTGCAAAAGGAAGGGTGGATGGGTGCGGATCGGGCGGGTCTCCAGTCGCGGCAACCTCCACGTGGTGAGACCTGGGCAATCATATTGATCATAATGTAATTACTAATCATTTATAGAAAGTTCAGTTATTCGTGGCTTATACAAGCAAGATATTATCATATAATTTATTAATTATTTTATTATGAGCAATATGAGCAAATGGCTGCGAGTTTTATATATGTAAATGCAATTTTGTTATTCACAGTTGCGGTATTTATGTAGTATCTAATTATTCCCGATCGTCTTACAAGCAATTGGCGAAAATAAGGTTTTAAATTGCGTCGGTAATTCAGAATGTTGGCCCCGAGAATATCTTATCGGCAAACTGACTGGTTCAGGTTCTGTGTTTTACTATGGTCGCAATACATTCTAGAGGGCGTAACAACTGTGTATGTAGTTCCAGTCGTTTTTTATAGATGACGATAGTATTCCTTTATTTCGGAAAATAGATCGGTAAGTTGTCGAGTAGTTTGCGCCTCTTTTTGTATAGATAGAGCTGGACATCGAATTTAAAAAACTTTAATTGATGGCGGTTTTTTTAAGATACAAGTTTATGAATCCAAGTTTCCTTCTCAAGTTTCCAAGAATTTTCCCTCAAAATCTATCCTGATATCTCTCTACTCATGAAACCGATAAAATTGAATGCAGTTCCTTTTATTAAAAGGCGAGCAGAAAAATAACAGCTACGAAAGGGTGGTTGAGAAAAAATTCATAATTTCTTAGAGACTGGAATGAAAATAAAAAACAGGGACCTGCTTCTGAGACGGCAGCCAAGAAACGGAAGCTGGCTCACGATGTAATAACGAAGGTCGGTGTAAAGGGAAAAAAAGATGACTGACAGAGTGGAAAGCACCCAAAGACGAACGCGTAAGGAAGAGGACGAAAAGAAATCGCAGCTGGTGGAAGCTGCTGGAGCATCTATATAGACAGACAGCTTCTCCTCGAAATGAAACATTCGCGTTATATTTTACGAGGCGAAGATCTTCTGGAAATTAATTATAAGTCTCCCGCTTATCCTGGCTAAGAGGTTACGAAACGGCTATGAATTAAGTTTTATCCCCGTTTCTACGGCCACACCGATACCGTGACTAACGAATGAGCCGACGAGCTTAAAAAATTGTTCTTCCCAAGATAAACGAACACGGTGGACGGGTGTGAAGCGCAGGGAAGAAAAGAGGAAAACGACAGCGTTCCTCTCCTCCGCGACGAAGACGATTAATCAGAGCGGTAAACACGAGTCCTGTAGACGGAAATTAATTTGTATTCTTCTTCGATAGCATTCCGCTATAATGGCGCGTCGCTTTTTAATGCGTCTGGCGAGGAATAAACGAACCATTGACGAGATGAAATTGGTGAAACAGGGATAATTGAAGGGAAAAGAATTAATACCAATAAAATTTCGAGGAAACGATCGAATGTGGTCGTAAATGAAATTGAAATGTCATTGAAAGCAATATAAAACAATCTTCGTATTTCCTATTTATAATATTTGGGGAAAAATGTCGGTAATTCTAAATGTAGAATAATATATTTTCGATTTTGGAAGATGGTCCTCTACAGTGGAATTTTTGGACATTAAAAATAAACGCGATCCGTTTTACTAGTGTAGTTTATAGATCACGTAGAGCGTTTTTATTTTTCACTACTAAAAGAGTCGATGTCTTTTGTTTAAAATATAGTTTTCATCAAGAAGCACTTTGAAACTGTGCCAACAAACGTGAAGAAACCAGAGATCATTGGAATGCTATTATCGAATTCGACACATTTGTCAAATGACACCAATAAGAATTCGAGGAGTATATCTGAAAAGGTATTCGAAATGCGATGCAGTTTAGAAGAGAAATTGAGGTTTCAAAACCATGTCACCAATGAGTTTTTCCATTAATTACTAACATTAATGAAATGACCCAATTGTAGTTACAGTAATCAAACAATATTAAAAAAAGTCAGAAAGAAGCTAAACATATTTAAACGCTTTTTTTATAATTGCATCATAAGGAAAGCTCGAGGTCCAGGTTCTCTTTACTGTAATTACTGAAACGCTCGCAACCTTCTTCGGTTGTTAAGTTTTCAAGCATTTTTTGAGAAACATTAAAATCTTTACATCTGTCTGAGAGTAACAGTTCTGCCCTACTTCTTTTAATGACATCAAGACACAACAGAGAAGATCGCAAATAAATTGATTCATCATTTAATAAATTCTACTTTTTCTCTTACATCTAATTTAACTTACATCGACGTCCAACACACGTGCATTTACACTTACACCTTCAACACAATTACAACATACTTAGCATTCTGTTCCTTATAATTGCGCTGCTTAACTGCAACCCACACCAACAAATTAAAATAAATCACCACATAAAAATGCCTGCTGCACTGGGTACCAGTAGAGAAAAAAGGCCTCGACAGGTTTGAAACCAGTTGTCCGAAAGAAAGAATTTCTGAAAAGTGACCAAAAGGATTAAGTATAAAACGAAGGATCTAGCGTTCAGCAGGTTAGTCTGATCGCGAGTCCTTCGATGAAACGGGACGCGTTTGTTTAATCGATCGATCGAACGGTGTATTCAGAGAAACAGAGAAAGAAAAAAGGTGTCTGTTTCCGTAGAGGGGAATCCTGATGCGGTGAGGTAGGAGGCGGAGGCGGAGGAGGAGACCAGGCGCCAACGGAAAGAGGCGCGTCGTGCATGGTCTTCTCATTCTCGTACTAGGCTTAGTCGAATTTCCCTCTGATCTCTGCTCGTACGAGCTTACAGTCGCGTTTCTGCGTTCGTGTGGACCGCGCGGTTACGTGTCGTTGACGTGTCGTCCTCCACCATCTCGGAAGCGACACGAGAGACTGGTATCGTAAAGATTGGCACGATTTATCCAGGAACGGTTGTTCGCCGCGCTTTCCCGTTTCCGCGATTCACGCTCGATTTCCATGGATTGAATCGTCTCGGTTCCCCCATTGTCGCCGGGAGAATCACGGTGTCTCGTAGGCAAACGCGAACCGATAGTCGTGGAAGGAAAATCGTCGAGGAATGGTAAACCGTGAGAGGGATCGAGTTTGATGGGGTAACTTGGCTCGTTCGGCTCGGAAAATAGAAGGAGACGAGGGAGGGATCGTTGACGAGCGATGAACTCGAACGGTTCTTTCGGGACAAAGGCGAGTCGCAATCTCGAGGTTCGAACACCGAAGGTAACCAGGTCCACCGGATCAATGGGAAGTAGAGTGTTTTTCGAGAAGGCTGTAGGGTCGGCTTTGAAATTCAACAAAGTTGGGAAAAGAAAGTCGAGAAGTAACCATTGAAGATCTGTCGAGAGGGAAAGGTGACTGAACGGTGGTAACGCGAATAACGCTTTAGAATCAAGCCGGGCAGCTGGAAGAAGAGACAACGGAAAAAATTGGTCAGCGACAAGGGCACGAGGAGAGATAAATTAGACGTATAAAACAAGTCGAGCGTGTGTTGAAGAGAAAAGTGGCGGCGTACGAGCGTCTGGCGGAGTGGAAAACGCGCATCGAGAACGAATTGGGTGATACCGAGTGGACGTTTTCAAACCGAGGGTTACAACCGAGGCTGACAAGTGGAACAACCTTGGAAATTGATAGATAGAAGGAGAAGGCCATTCTTCTGCGGTCTGCTTCTCGGGAAATCGATCGTCTCGTTAACAAGTCTCGTGGCAACGTTCGGAAATTATCCGCGGAAGAAGAAGGCGGTCCAGGAGAATACGGATTCTTGGAAAATGCGCAGAGTTGGAGGAAAAGGATTGGCTACGTGATCGATGGACAAAGACGGGGTGGATAAAGAAGAAATAACGAGATCCGGGTCGCGAAATCAATCAGAAGTAGAGGCGAAGGAATAATAATAATTTCGCGGACTCGTTTGATAGGGTAGCTGGAACCGACAGAGCGGAGTCAGGAGAAAAGCTTTTGGTCAACGAACCGTGAACGGTGTCGAACGTAAAGTTTCCTCGGAACTTCTACCCCGCAACACGAATAAGATTACTTTCCTCGAAACGTGCCGGCTAATTTCGAGTAATAGCTCCTCTATAATTGTTCAGACCGCCCCTCGAGATTACCAGGATGCAGCTGCGTGCGTGCATCGCGTTGCATTATGCAACGGAAGCGACGATTTAATCGACCACCAGGCGGTTTATGTTCGACGACTACAAGATTACCGTTGAGACTAGGTATAGCTACAGTTTGCCTCCAACAATCGACGTATTCTACTGTTAATCACGTGTTTCCGGTCCAGGGATACGTGAAGGTTTGATAGTGTTGCGTCTGGCGTTGCTCGGTGCTTCGATACTTACGAGTCTCATTAAAATAGGCAGCCCGATGAACGTCAGAGATCAAAGTTCCCTCAAGTGGTTCACCCTCGATGGAATGTAATAAAGTGATATAAAAATAGAGAAAGTGGATCACTCGGGTGTACACAGTTCTGGGCACACCCACGGGTCAATTTTAGTTACAGCTTCCGAGAAAATTCGTGCGTAGAGGGGCAAAAACTCAAATCAGTCGAGTTACCGCTCGAGGGATCATCCGTTCGTGGTTGGAACTCGTTGGAATCGTTTCAGTGACCGACGTTTTTATGAATTCTTACGATTTCATCTAATCAATTCTTCTTCCGATTGATGAAGCCGTTTAGAGTTCTGAAAGTCGTATAGGGAGGTGCAGTGTTAGATTAGTGTAACGTTAGACAAATTTTGAATCATTTAGTTTAGTGTTGTAAATCGTGACGAACTTAAATAATAAAAATTTCTGTGAAATTCAGTTACTTGGATCACTTGTGTTTTGTCATGAAGACGAAAATTCTAATTTTTCTAACACTTATCTCACTATCAGTGGGTGAGTCCTCTTTGAAGACGCAATTCAAGAAGTGTTGTCCACCTGATGAGATTTTCTCGGGTCTGACGAAGGTGGGATGCGTCCCGGTACCCCAATTCGCTATGGAACTGTACAGGATTAATCACGGTGATCAGAATGTCAGTTCGAATGCGTCTGAAAGTCAATTTCAATTTCCGATCTGCGAGGATCCGGAAGACATCGCTACGACGCCGATTGCCGAGCTGAAATCCACCGATTTCTTGCAGGTTCGAAATAAATGCATCCAATTGGAGACAGGATTCCTAAATCATAGAAACTCATCAGAACGAAGTTTAAATAATAAATCCACGATGAAAGATAATAATTAGCGATAGGCAGTTTTCGACGACTACACTTTGCCAACTCTGGGATGTTAAATTGGTTAAAATCGTGTTAACTTCTTTCTTGGCACGGATTGATTCTCTTTAAATTTGTTAAATCTTGATCTGTTAATTTTCTACTCTTCGCTCGTGATTTGTAACACCGAGAAATTGATCTGTCTTGGAGGAGATTAATGGTGCAATTACCGATTGATGAAATTACATTTGGAAAGGTTTTGCAATTCTGTTTGGAAAATTTTTGTTTGCAATAATATTAGGGAGCAACAGAATTGAATTCTAATTTCTATGATTAATCTTCAGTATTCTGCACTTTCAGGGATCATCCTGTCTCGAAGTTCTATACGAACCCAATTTGTACCAAAGCATACCGATAATTGTCCATTGTCAATCGGACAAATACAGAGACGAAGAAAATAAAGAACCAATTTCGTCATTACCGCGACTCTTGGACATTAGAAGATGCTGTCCAAGAAATACAGTTTTCGACGAAAGTAATGGAAGTTGCGTATCGATATCCAACGTCATTTCTGATGAAAACTTCTCGGATACTAACGAATTTCTATCCATGCTGCCGAAAGAATTGGACAGCCTGGACTTCTTGAATGTGAGCAGAATCTCGCGAAAATGTCAGGGAGCGACGTTCACTTACGTCATCAACCCCGAGGATCTCGTTTTCGTGAACGGAATCTTACAGGTAAACGTGCGCATGAATTTTACGATTTCATGAATGAAATAATAGGAAAGTTTTCAAAAGGTACGAATTACAACGGCAAGAAATTGAAGCTTCTTCTTCGTAGTTGAAATTTATGAATGAACTTCTGCTGTGACGTGAAATTCTTCGAAGGGAAGATTATTTAGTTTCTTTCTGAAAATTTTCAGAGGACCTTGAAATTGAAGATCAACAGTTAATAGAATTCTATAGAATTTTTTAATCTAGTGTATTCTAGAATTTTTAGGTGTTAAATTGTACTATGATTAAGAATTCTTCTATTATTTATGATTGAAAGATATTAAGTTCTTCATTCACCTTATTTTTTTTTATTTTCAATCAAAAAGGAACACGTCTTATCTCGATTGCGTGATTCACCCAGTTCCTTGAAAATTCTGTAAATAGGAATTGAATAATTTAAACAGAAATTTCAAAAATAATTTCAAAATTTGAGATTCAGACGCGACAGACTCGAGGGAAACCGAAAGCGGAGGACTTAACTCCGGTGAGGATACCCTTTGCAAATTTAATGTAACTCAGCTACTTAAAACGAATGAAATGTTCAGTTCGAAGTGTCAATTCATTTTGCACTTTTCATTTTTCATTTCTCGGAAGAGAAACGCCCTGAAATTCCATTTTGCGTTTTACATTCTATCCTGATAAAAGGGAAACAATGCCACTAATCAGGCGTGTCCATTTACTCAGAAGCTTACATTAATTTCTTCGCAGATATGCAAACATTCTGCCGCACCTATGTTGCGGTGAAATTAATTTCCGACGAAAATTCTTGTCCATTCATTGCTAAAAAGTTACATATCTTTGGTGAAGTAATAAATAGAATGTATTTTAAAAAGAAGAATTCTTAAGTTTAACATAGTTTACCCTTAAGGAACATATGTTAACCCTTAAGGAAAAGGCTGCTTTCTGCCACGTACGCTCACACGACCCGATCAGACTATTTATGGTCACCGGGCATGATAAGAAAATAAATTCACCGGGAAAAATCGTTTCTTCGCGCAAAGAGAAACAAACCTTAATGACGGCAAACTAATTTATCAAGTGTACGTGTCAGTTTGTTTATAGCATGTATCCTCTTTCGTAATTTTACAACAGTCTTCCGTTTATTACGGATTTCCTATTCATGGGAAATGATATCGTTATCGGTCAGGGGCGTGACACTTTTGATATCACTCTTCGTGTTATATTGGCTTGATAACAGCATTACTTCTGAACGTGAACAATGTCTACTTTGTTGATCCTTCGATCGATGCTTCTTCGTCTGTTTGCAATGATTCAGCGGCTATTTTGAACGTCTTTTTTATTTGGGCTTTTCGAACACGTTACGAATATTTTGATTGGACCTGGCGCCCTCCAAAATATGGGCAGCAAGGCAGGTGCCAAAATGTATTATCGTGACGAAATGGTGGTGAAATTCCTTCAAAAATGAAAATCAAAGCATCGTCTCGGGAAAACAGCGCCGTATTTGTTGAACGGGGAAAAGCTACGCGGTAAACAAAATATTTTGATTAAAATGACACGTAAATTGTGTATGTTATACACGGATGCCGATGGAATAGTGTATTCCCAAGGCTGTCGTAAATTTTATGCCATTCTCGCACCGACGCGACGTTGCGTGTCAGGCTGGTTCATATCTGATTATACTTGAAGATAATTAGGCATATTAATCTTGATGATTTTTGCGACGCTAATAACTTGGTTTCGGTTGAAACCAAACGTGAAGATGAACCTTGAGATACGTTTCCTATCTTTGATTTATACTAATTAGTCTGTCTATCTTTGATCTATTATAATTAGATAGAATTGTCTAGACGGACTGCTTGTAAATTTGGAATATTTCATTTTCTGTATAATTTATTTATTATTTCGACGCTTTTCTTTATTTCTTAAAATTTAAAAGCATGACGTGCTTCATACGTTTCCAATTTTTAATGCTTATTTTCACTTCAACCGATAAATTTAATAGTTCCATAAAATGGTTCCCAAATGCATACAAACAGTAATTACGTAAATATAGCTGGGTGTAGTTAAACGATAGCTTCTGGTATTTATTTGCTATATTTAAACTGTCAGATTTACGTAAACGAGGAAAATGATTCCAAATTTATGATCACTAAATGAAAGATTCAGATCGAGAATAAAAGTCATCTATGTCTTCTTGTGGCAGAGTCTCCTTATCAGTTGTTTCAAAAAAGCAAAGCACGTATCTGAAGTATTCTTAAAAATTGTACAAACACGCATCTGGAATTTCTAAAATTTGGCAAATGCATTCGAACACTAGTCGCATCTTGAATGCCTCACCGGTCAACCGGCGATTCGTGATGGCATTTCATACCACAATGCATTTATAAATATTCTTTCCTGGACAGATGCACACATAAAAATCAAGCAAACCGGTTATCATGTCTTTGCAGCTATTCACACAATCGTCATTCACCTGTCGTATAGTTAGTCACTGAGGATCATGTAATGCGTCTGTAAAATCCATCAAGTGTCATATAAGCATACCTGAAACGGTTAACTGATACGTGAGAGCTTTTCCAATTAGAAAAGAGTTTTTTCCTCTATTTTTTTCATAGAACTTATTTTAGATTCCATTTACGGTGACGGTAATTAGCAGCCACTCGTTTACTGTTACTCCTTTAAACAGCGGCCTTTGCTTTTATGTAAGAGTTTCATGTACCATCAACTGCATAGGTCATGGGTTATTACCAACAACTGTTGCAACTAATTATAAATTAAAATTTAATTTAATCGCGATAAAAGCTAATATTTCAACTTCTTAATTTTAATTTTAACTTTGCACATTTTTACAATGAATTTTCATTTTGAAAATTATGCTGAATTCAACAAATTTCAATGTGATGTTTGGTAGTTGAGAAAAAAACAGTGTCTCATTGTAGATGATTAGAAATAATCATGGATGTTGGTAGTTTTATGCTTTGTTGAGAAGAAAGTCATATTAAACTTTAATCTGCAATTGTGTATCGTTTCCACTGACTGTACACTTTTCTTGCAGCAGTTGTATTAATAACTGGGGGGATTTCCTCTTCTAGCAGACCAGTAAACGATGAAGTCATATTCACGAGGCCGTGGGTGCCTTATAACAAACATTTCGACGCCTTCATTACTCTCGTACAAGAACCACGTGACGAATCACATAACAGTAAAGTCTTTTTCCTCGCGTTACACCGAGGTGATGTTCCGTTTTCTTGGGCGAACACCACGTGCATAATTGTTCTGAATAGATGACGTTTGTTTCTACGAGATAGTTTGTTTTTTCTTCCTCCCATTTTCTTTTTCTTTATAGATGCATCAAATTGTTAGGAAACAGTTGTTTTTCTTTCTTCAAGAAACACAAGTTTAAATTATTAAATATTGAATTTCCATTTTGGGTCAGTTTGAACGTGGCTAATTATGCAAATTATAATTAGGATTGAATTAAAGTTTCATTGATCCTCATCGTGGCTAGGTCACATTTGATCTGCTGATTGAATTTTAATGAAGTGAATAGTAATATCTTCAATGATAGTAATTACGAGACAATTTGATAATGTATAATACTTTAACGATTGCCTACATTCAGATGATAACCTACTTTTAATTAATTAAATTTTAATGATTCTGTTCCCATTTTTCCTTGAAAAAATTGTACTTAAAATAAACTTTTGCCAGATGCTTTTAGTTTTCTGTTGCAGAGATATAACGTTGAAGCAATAATAAAACAGGTTTTTACGGTTTTAACAAGCCAGAAGCAAGTTAATTTACGAACCCTTTGAGAAAATTAGCTACTGAACTAATTTACGGAGCATACTTTTATTAACTTCTAGGAGAACTATGTCTGCATTCTGTTCTCTAAATTCCAAGTAAGCAGGAAACAGAAGTCTGGAATGTCCGTAAATCCAGCAACTTCAAAGCAACAACTTTAAGTTTCATTTTTAAACCCTTCGTCTCGCGTTAAGCTACGCAATCATTTCCGCGAATTTGTAGATCGGTATCGTTCTAACTGTGTATATTTTTCGGGTTTCGATAAAAAGCTTGCCGTTTTGTTTCAAGCAAACGGTATGAAAGTTTCTCTATAAATCAACTTCTGAAAATTTTGATCAGAGTTTGCTGGAACAAATTTTATACGATATCCTAACCGAGTAAATTTTACTTTTTATTCGAGACTATATCGCGTCGTGCTAGCTCAGCTATTTCTGCAGTATATTCTTCGCTAACTTAGCTCGATATCCAAAATAGGGGAAGAATGATCCAGGATCCTTTATGGTTCATGCTCCATAAGATCCAAGCTTGGCAGCGAGCTGCCAGTTTTCATAAAGAAATCTTCCTATCTCCCCTTAATTCTCATACATTCCTTTTAGGTGTTGTATAATTTTTTTACATTAATTGTGCAACCATTTTTCACGAGGGAAAATCGAAAAGATCCGCGGGGCATTTTATAACAAAAATCTTTCCTACAAAAACACGAAATTTGCACCTGTTTGGTATTTTGTCGGGAACGTCTACCATTGTGTGAGATTCATAGATGCAACGTCAATATTTGCATTTGATGTTTTTAAAAGAATGTTTTATTGTTCACTCGGTGTCCACCGAAATCCAGTATCGCAGAATTCAATGTTTGTTGTGCTAAACGTTCACAGCCATGCACTGGAATAAATAAACGAAGCGTACTGGAGTTTATGAAACGATAGTATTCCGTCTGCGTTGCAGTAGAAATGCATCGTGTAAAAAAAGAAAGGATTTGAGAAGTGAAACAGATTTTACGTATAATTTGAGTTGTTATTATTTTATCGTTGCTTGTCTTATCTATTTTTCACTATGGTAATCACCATGTTAATTATGTTGAATAAGTTAAGAGAAACAGCATAGGCACCTGCACACTCCAAATGTTTCATCCCAGAAGAATGAAACCATCCTGCTCCTTTCACCCTTTCTGCCAAGCTTACAGAAATGCGCGCGATATAACTTGAATATCCTGCGCTTTTCCACCCGGTAATAAATATCAAGGGTTGTTTTTTTGGCGCGAACGCATTGGGGTGGCTGAAGGTAGCGAGGCTTTATTTCGAGCAGCAAAAGGATGCGGAGCGGGTAAATAAATTCGACTCATCGCCGGAGAATCTACAGGGCGTGGTGGTTGCACACCGGTGTGCAATGGCGTAGGAACGATGCGCTGCTGGTGAAACCAAGGACCGCATTGCAGAGGGTGTCAGATAGAAGCTCTCTGCTCTCTGCTTTCAATCGAGCGTACCCTCGCGAAGTCGATAGTCGCGTTCTAATAACGCTTCTCGCCTCATCATGCCGATAATTCTCTATCGGACAATGAATTATTGTCTCCATCGTTCTTTTCTTTTCTATCTGCTTTTGGTCAATCATAGACAATGATCGTCTTCGGGCTGACAGTCACAGTGTTAACACAGAAATCTCATTTCCGCCTTGTACAGTCTTTCCCTCGTTATCTCCGTTTCAATGGGGTCCCGTTTTCCTCGATCGTTCACCTTCGACACTTGCGAAATAATGACACGGAAAACGAGCTAAGCGTCGACCATCGCGTAATGACCTTCCAAAACCGAACCTCTGGTTAAATATGAAAGAAATTCCATGGTCACTTGGACGATTCCTCAACCGGTGTGGTTCGATGCCGTTATTTTCACCATCATCGCGAATCGACGAACATCGTTTTCTTTTTTTATTCTCGCTAAATTTACTCGATTCGGAGAATGATCGAAGGATCGTAGCTTTTGTTGAAGCACTGTTATTCCCATAGAATAATAGGACGGGGGATATTTCAACGGAGGGAGTTTGCTCAGCTTGATGAATCGATGACCCGTTTGAAATTCTAGCGAAATTTTCTCTTCTTCGGTATATTTCCATCATTCTTCTTCCGCGTTAAACGAGAAACGCTGGCTTTATTTGTATTGGGAATAAATGAGAGTCATTTAAAGGAACAATATGTATTGGTAACATTTACAATCCCTCAGTGAACAGTGTTTGTTCAGTGTGCTTAAATAAAAATTTAAAAAGAGAGTGATACTTTATTAGTCTACTGTATTTGTATGAATTTATTTTAAATTAAATTGATAGAGTCGGTTTGGTATTAAAATTGAATTATTTATTATTAACTTACCGGAATAGAAACTCACTTGATCTTGTTACCAGTGTAATTTATTCATCTGCACTTTTGAAGCTCTGAATGACTACTGTTTCATTGCCCATGACGGGACAAAGGTTCCTTTATTCGGAAAGGCTGGAAGACTGGAAACCCTGACGCCTGGTGCGGTGAAATATTTAACGTACTACGGAGACGGAATTCATTTGCAGGAATTCTCCCTTTTCCCTGATGCTAGTCACGTTCTTTCGCTTTAATCTACCGGTGATATTTGATTTCACGCCAGTTCTCGGCGAAATTTTTGCGCGTCCGAGGAGTCTTTAAGACGAGTCGAAGCATCGAAGATCGTTCGAGGAATTCGAGGAATCCACGGCTACTGCCGATCGGTTCGCTCGTAAAAACAATTCAAACTTCTTGGCACTTCGAATTTCTCCAGCTTCGAACTAACTAGATTCTTACTGATCCGATTTTATTGACCCTTCCGGTTATCTCGTGCGATTTTTCAGGTAACGGTGACGTCCTCGGCGAGGAACGTCGAAAGATTGAGCATCAACAGCGAGAACGCTTGTTTGGAGCTGACGCCGGATTTCCGGAAGACACGTCGCATGGTGGTTCGTGTTTGCAGGAGTTCGGATCTTTGCCAGGATAACGTCTGCGTAAGGAAATGTTGTAATACAAAATCGTGCCTCGGTGATGTCCTGCCCGATTCTCCGAGTTTCTTTTACGAAGCCGTCTCGAAACTTCTGAAAGCAGACAGCGTTGCAGGTAGATTTTCTTACTTGAATAATAATTCACCCTTGCAAAATTTTTAAATAATATCTTGTATCTACTTATTTTTCTTGAAAAAATGTTCCCTATTTATTTTTAATATTTTCATTAATGTATTATAACAAATAGAAAATGTATGATCCTTCACCTCTATTTCTCTCCCTCTCAGAATATCCCTATTCAAGTTACGCTCATAAATTGTGGGCTCAGGGACGTGATGACACCTTCCCTTAACCCAGTTTAACCGAGCGATGTTACAGTAATCCAGGGAACACTAGAACATGAATTTCGATTCATCAGAAAATATTTCGACCATTCTCTACGTGTCCAGTACTATTTTCATTTTTTTACTGACCAGTAGTTTCTTAATCCCAATGCAATTGTACTACTAATAGTAATTCCCAGAATTCACGTACTATAGAAGTTCTATGAACATCATTGATTAGTTTTCAATCGTTAGATCTAAAATTTGAAATTTTAATATGTATGGAATTCCCTAGATGCAACGGATAATGACACGGTTTTATTACTGAGAATGAGATTGAACGATTATACAATTAGTTCAGTGTTAGAATAAAACAGGTTTCATATCTCTATAACATAATCTTTTCCCGTTCTAACGAGTACTTGCATATTGAATTTGCGCAAACAGCGGTTGTGTCACACCTATTTACGTAAGAAAATTTATCCTCCTCCGTCAAAAATGATGTAACAGATGCTTGAACCTCCTTTTCGTTCATCATTATTGATGAAGCAGTTTTTCGTTTAGGAAGAGGTTAAAGAATTTTAAGTAGATGGGTCGACTAAGAAATTATTTATCCGTGGAAATTATTTATGGTACTAGAAAATTATATTCCTGGAAGTTTTCTCTATAAAATAGCCAATTTCTATTCTCTCGCGGTTTCTGTTTTGTAAGAAATAAATGGAATATGATGCGATAGTTTGATACCCTTTATTTATTCATTCCTCGTTCGCGTTTCTGTTTCAAAGGATATGGTCTGATGGTCGGACCAAAATGCAAGTATGGAATGTTCATGCTGACTGAAAACGATACGTGGAGCATCACGCCAGAAGGATATATTAGCTTCGATCCTAATTTCAAGCCGTGGTACCACGATGAATACTGTATGGAAATGTTTTACAATAACACACAAATGAACAGGCTAACCATGTTTGCTTGCTTCGATACTCCAATTAAGGAACCAAATACAGTAAGGTAAGACGTCCTTTTCTTTTTATAATACATATTTTTTTGCAATTTTTTTTTCAAAAGTGCATAGGAAGTTGAAAGTGCATTTTTAGTTGCATTGCATTTCTTATGTCATATGTTCTGGATTTACCAATTTATTCTTCCTTTTGATAGTATTACGCAAAACCGTCTAAAATAATATTATTATGTAATAAAGTTTTAATTATTTGTTTTTTTTCCTCGTTATTTTAGAATCTTCAACGTCACTGTTAGTTGTTAAAAAGTGAAACGTATTCTTTCTAAACTACACCGGATAAACATCGTGCTATACATATCTCATGTATTTATTTATCTTTTTTCATCGATAAAAAAAGCCTGATGTACTCGTAAATCAAAATGAAATAGAATAATTTTATGATACGGGTGAAAAGTAACCCGATATCGATTTACCGAGGGTGAATAGTATTTATAAAATAAAAATCCGATTAACAAAATAATCTTGCCACTACACATATAATATTTGAG
Organism: Osmia bicornis bicornis; assembly: GCF_907164935.1. NCBI lineage: Eukaryota > Metazoa > Arthropoda > Insecta > Hymenoptera > Megachilidae > Osmia > Osmia bicornis. Next base: position 5,199,160 of record NC_060228.1, on the reverse strand, counting down.
AGAGCAAAGATAGAAACAGGTCTCTCGAATTTCATGAATTGAATCCAGCTCGTTATACAATTCACAAAGTTGCATAATTACTATCCGATAAATGTTTCTGTAATTTGAAAAAAACCGCACAAACCATTCGAGCACCCTCGATGTTCAAACTCGATGGTCCATCGTTATAACAAAAGACAGTACTTCACTTTTAAAAGTCTAAAAATAAAATAAAAAAAGGTTCATATCCAATTTGAATTGATTCAAGTTGGACAAATGAAAATCTAGCTTTGCCGCGTTTTCTCTTCGTATCAATCTGCCCGAGGTTCGAAAGTTTTAAGCCGATGGATGGCGACCATTTATTGTTTGAATCCGTTTGTTTGACTTCGCGAAGTTTAAACAAGTACCTAGAGCCAGTCGAGTTGGCGAAATTCAATAGGAGCTGGCTCCAAAACTTTCACATTCGTTGTTGGATGTTTTACAGCACATGTGTGAATACGTACAGGGAATTAGTTATTTTACAGAAAATTACAAATTTTGTAATTTACCGCCATTACTGCATGGCCCACAATAGCAATTATGTTTCCATCTGTACCGTTTTGAAAACATTTCTTTTCAATTTTCAATTGAATTTTAATTTTATATTTGCTTCATTATTTTCTGTCGTATATTGTAAAGTGGATTTTATGCTTTGCTAACCGTGGGTAGTTAAAAACTATGGATACAAGTTCTCGTTGCTGGTCAATCGTTCAAACTAGAGCACAGATTCTTTCATGATAGCCGTATATTGTGGCTGCATCAATGCCAGATAGCCAAGTTGTTTGCCAGTGATGCGGACAATGTGCACGGCCGTGCATCTTCAAACAGAAGAATAAATAACAATGGTACAAGTCCATTTGTCTGATGAATAGAAAAAGTGCCATTCATCGGGACAAGTCGTAACGAAGTGGCATCTGACCGTACATTCGCCTTTTGTCGTATATATTTCTTTTTCTTTTCCTTACTTTTTACGATATTTAAAACATTGTCCGTGGTGAATACGGCGCAAAATAAATGTAGCAAATTTCAGTGAAAATGATTAGAAACAATTGTAGTTCAAATGTTTATCTCTGCACACCTTTGTAATATTATTTCTCAGAAATGCAGTTCCTGGAGTGGTTTCATTTATCTTCGACATCCTCCATTAAGAATTGTAAATCATCTGAACGAACTTCTATAAATTCTGATGATTTCCTTCAATCTCAGCAACGGTGGAATTTAATTGCCTCATTTTCATGCCCACACACATGGTTCTATTAATCAAAAAAATTAATCAACTCGGTTGACAGATTTGAATGCTACGAAGTTTCCTTAAATTCTGGCATAAATAAGGATCAAGCGATGTTAACGAGCTCGTTGATGACGAGAAGACTCGATAGCACTTATTGTCAGAATACTGGCTTCTTGATAATGAGAATAATTAAGCGCAGATACAATTTTCTTTGTGGTGGTCACGTTCATTCCGCGAGAGGAAATTTCAGTTTTCTAAGATTTCTCGACAGAGCTGAAACGAGCTATGGATCTTTAGAAAATCGTCGTTATTTCTTTGCACTGATTTCAGATTTATAATTTCGAACATTTTGGAGGCAATCAGTTGCGTGTTTCTGTTGTTGACGTTGTTGGTTTACGCTTGTCTACCAACGCTTCAAAATCTACATGGGAAAACTCTGATGTGCCATTCCGCGAGTCTTTTGGTGGCTTTTGCTTGTCTTTCCATAATACCTTGGGTGACACCAGCGACAGAACCCGGAACTGTTGAAGAACTCTATGTCACTAAATATTGCACGATACTTGGTATGCTATCTTCTTATTCAAAGTTTTTAATTAAATCTTTCAAAATTTATAAAATTTGATGAATTATTTCATTCGGAATGTTATAATAATTTAAACTAAAAAAGGAAATATTTAATTAAAATAAATTTTAACACTAGAACCACCAAACTAGTTAAAATGGCTGGTTTTAAGTTTCTTATTTTAATAACTTATAAATTTCATCGAGGTATTTTTGTTGAAATACACGTTGGTTTAAAATTAACTTAAAATCAAGTGTGTATAAAACGTTGGTAGTTCTAGTGTTAAGAAAAATCCAAATTTGATCTGAATAAAATCTTCTGTTTTCATTTGCAGCATTCATCATGCTCTTCGCTTTCTGGTCCGCGTTTTGTTGGTTGAACGTCATGTGCTTCGATATTTGGCGAACATTTGGGTAAGTTTCAATGGTTCATTTTTCTTTCTCAACTTAACGAAATTCTTGTGAAAGGAGATTTGTCGCGAAGCAAACTACGAAGAAAAGGTGGATAATCGAGTTTAAATTGAGTGAAATAAAAAGGGAATTAGTTGCAAAGTAACTTAAGTACACGATGACTAATGCGACAGAAATGGAGCCCGTCAATGATCCAGCGGATCACGGTGGATCTTTATCGAGAAGTTTTCGAGGAATACTGCGACGAGTACTTTATACGTGACGATTTTTCAAGTGTCCCCAGTATAATAGATTACCAGGATGATAGAGCTTGTAAGAATAGTTTTTGCCCCACATAATTTATTCTCCTCCCAAGTCTTGCAAGTTGTACCAGGTATCTCCTCGAATCCCTCGAGATGAACAGCAAGAGAAAAGTTTAATAGAAATGAAACAATTCATTCTTTCCATTGAGTAAGAAAATAATTGCCTCCGATTAAATACTTATCGGATAATTGCAATGGAAGGATTACATAGAAGATCCCGATTATTGATTACTAGTTTATTAATTCAATGAATTTATTAAGCAACTTCTTACAGATGAATTCGTGATTAATATTTTATCTTGCTTAATAGAATTACTTAATGGATTTTATAAATTATTTAGTGTAGAAGTTAGTCAATATTTTTCTGCTACTTTCCTATTAAGGAAGTTATATACCACCATGGAACTTATTCTTTTTCATTCAATACTGTAATCTAGAGTATCATTCATTTCCGTTCATAAGCTTTTTAAAAAAAGCGTCAATTTTATAGCACTAAATCTTTCAGCAGTCTCATGAAAAAGTACCCGGCCAGTAGCGATGACAAATGAACGATTTTCCTTTCTCATCGAAAAGTTAATCAATTCCATCGATATTCACAGATGCAATAATCCGGGTTTGCGGATTTCGCCGCGATAAATTTCATCCTATTTCCCTCGTGAGGGAATTAACCCTCTCTCTGGTCGGTAATTTGAGAAATACCCTAACTTTCGTTCTCCGATTTCTAATTTCCACGGTATCGCCGTTCTCTGACCACGTAACAACGGTAATCCAGGCTTTTAACGCGTTTACCGAGATTTCATTTCCAAATTACACCGGACGCTGTTAAAACTAGGGTAATGTGTCAGTAGCGAAGGGTAATTCGATTCCGGAGGGATATTTAACGTAAACTTTGCGCCCGTCAACGGGGAATTTCCGGTTTACAGTAATTTCTCGTTACTACGGATAAGGAATGGATATCCGATACTATCTCCTGGAAATTTCGAAGAATTTCAAACAATTTCAAGTTAAAATATTCTTGAAGCTTTTGGAAGTCTTAGAAGAGTTCGAGATTGCCTCTTGAAAATGAAAGAGAGGTAATTGATACTTCAAACAATTTGTCGAGTACTGTACAGTAACGAGCGTGGTAGATTTATCTTAAGAAAAATGGTGCTATCGAAGAAGACTGCCACATGTATTAATATTTAAAAGTTATATTAATTTGAATGCCTTCAAAATCAGAATTATCAATCTAATTTATAATAATTTCGTTTACTTCCGTCTTAACGTTTTCCTCAAATTGCTTCCCCATTGTTTCGCATCCAATCCTGATTCATCGAAGGTTTTGGTGTGTGTTCTCTCATGTCGCAACACGTAAAAGTTTGTGTTTCTAGCATGCTATTCTAGCTGTTGGATTTGTAAATATGCGGAGAAAATAGAACTACGTGAACGGAGAATCGTCGCCTTCTCGTTCTTCCCTTTTCTTGTCAGTTTTCGAAACATTGTTTCGAACTCTTTTAGTCTTCGAATTTTTCGAATTTTTCTAGTCGTCAGTTTATTTATAAGTTATACATTTTCTGTTGCCTTGTTTCTTTTATTATATATATCTGAAGTGATCATATTGCTAGTAATTTTTAACAATTCAAGAGAAGATATTGTTACAAATGTCTGTTTCAAGGAATAGGCACAATAACCTTGCAATTACATTTTACATCTGTTCCATTTTCATACGAATGAGCTGAGAAAACGAATTCCTCGACTTCCGTTTTATCGATAGGGTGGCTATCGTCGATCCGACGAATCGTTTGGATATCAATCAAACAGCTTCCCCGAAAATAAACGTCCTTCATTTTGCTCTCAGTTTTCCGCTAAATCATCGTTAATTCATTTGTCGGTTAATACGTCAATTTTTTTGAACGAATGCTTTTCATCGTGAGTCATTCGATCAGGATGTTCGAAATAATTAGACATCTTACAGATGCAAAGAACGTGTTAAATATTAAGAAAGAACAAAAAGCTTTGTATATTTACAAGAGATATTTTTAGGTAACCTATAGGTTACCTTAGCTGTTTTTCGATCGTGCCAATGAGAATACTTTCGTAATTCTAGAAAAATGTTGAGGACATTTGAAAAAACATCTTATGTAAGAAGATTCTATTAAAAAAAATAGACTGGCCTTATAGATTAGCATTAAATTAAGAGCGACTAAATACGAAACGCTTTAAAGTAGATGATACGATAGAGAAAGAGAATCTGAAAGAACAATATTCGAAAGAAAAAAAATATTAAAATAAATTTTTTTTTCTTTTAGAAGGCTACGTGGAACAATTAGCCGAGGTCAATCTCATAACAAACAATTCCTCTTCTACTGTCTCTATGCATGGGGCTTATCAATGTTCATAACAGTCTTCGGGGTTTTGAGCGACGAGATTCAACTTCTGCCAAGACATCTGAGCCCTAATTTCGGTACTATAGCTTGCTGGTTCGAAAGTAAGTAGATAGCAATAACAAGTATATTTTATTATAATAAAACGTAGCTATCGTCATTAAAAATGTTCAAGATTCAGTGACTGGAATAGTCGCAAATTGCCTTAATGGCAATTCAAAGTAACTATCAGTCTCGTTATCTTTTTTCCTCGTTTCGTACGGGCTTTCTTTAGCTCACACTCGACTAGTCATTGATAAGTAAGCACCAATTACAAAGTTTCTTCTCGTTTCATTTCACTGGGAATTAGGAGTCGAACGGGAAATCGTGTGCTGCATAGACCATTAGTCTTCCGATGGAAATGAAATTAACTGAAGAATGATTCTCGATTCTTAGGAAATCTCAGTGACTTTCGTTTAATTTGAACGCAAGCTGATTAAATCCATAGGATGAACTTTCATCAATCACCGAATTTTGATACATAATTCAACCACTTTTGTTGTACCAAAAGTCTTTGATGTGCAACGTGAAATTTTACCCTTTGACCGGTTGAAGCGTGACACGTTAATTACGCCCTCAAAAATTCGTGCAATGAGTATGTAACGAAAAGACGTATTTAGGCCACGATGAGCATCCGTTCTAAGCTTTTCTCGTCACGCAACGTTTCTTCGCCGTTACGCTAAACGAGTGTCGGCCATTCAGCTAATTACACTAATTAGTTCGTGTTGCTAGACGATGGTTTTGTACGAAATCCAGCCTTAAGAGGCGAGCTCGTTAAAGCCGACCGGAGACCAAGTGTTTTATAATACAAATGTTCCACGGCCATTTCCCTTTTTCTTGCTTTTGCACGTCTGAATAGCGAGATTTTATTATAACTACCGTGAAAGTTGAGTTGCTCCTCTTACTTAACTCCTTCTCTCCAATAACCCATTATTTGCGCGTTAATGCGGCAATAGTTCATTGTCCAACGACCTAATTAAAATGCCATCGACAATACAAATATTTTCTATTCGTTTGAAGAACCTCGAATTGACCTTTCCTCTGTTTGGATCAACCCTCATTCTTCTACATCTACGTTAATTATTCGACGTGTTCTAATAATCATAAGGCAGAAGTTGAAATTCAGAAATGATTTTCATCTGGATGATTTGACATAGAAAATGTGTGAATGTCACAGGTCAGCCCGGGATGTACGGTGATCTGATTTTCTTCCGGGGACCAATCGCAATTCAGCTGACATCGAATGTGGTGTTCTTCATTCTCACGTCAGAGCGGTGTAGCAAAGTGAAAGCAGAGATAAGAAGGGTTGCCGACCCATCGGATCCCAGGAGCAAACGATTTCACGCTGACAAAACTAAGTGAGTTTATCGGCCTCCCTCAAAGTGAAACCCGTTGAATTCGATAGAGATACGATACGGGAATACCTCGGTCCGCGTTTTCACTTCTCGAACCCTTTGTCGATGCGAATGCTAAGGGAACTTTTGGATTTGCTTGATTTTCACCGAAATACCCTAACTATGTTGAACTTACAGATAAAGACAACTTTAGCACGTTCTCTGCCGCAGTGAAAATGGACCCTCGTGGAATAACATTGATTAATTTTCAAATTTCAAGCTTAATTTTTTTAAATTGTATTCAAAATTTCTACACCCTACACCCTATCCTTTTTCTTGCTCACATAAAAGACTGAATTTTTATCAATGTAGGTTCATCATGAACGTGAAACTGTTTGTCGTCATGGGAATATCTTGGATCGCAGAGATAATTTCTTCCTTTGTAAATCAATATACTAATTACACCTGGCAGGAGCAAGTGTTCTACGCGACCGACGCGTTGAACTGTCTCCAGGGTGTCCTGATATTCCTACTGTTCGTGATGAAGAAGAGGGTTTATCATGCATTGATGAAGCGACTGGGCTTCGAAAAGAGAAAAGGCTTGAGCCAAGGAACCTCGATGTTACAAGACCCACTAAGAGTGAAAATGAGCGCAAGTAACAGCACGCTAACGTCTAGTTTCGGTGTTAGTTTAGCACCTTGATCAGTGAAAATCAAATATTAATTGTGTTACCACACTGTTCATACTTATCGCATTGGGTATGAAATATCATACAGATTTGTCACCCAATGTTTATCCTACACAATGAGTTAAATATTGTAGAAAAAGTATACGATTTTCTACGATTTTAACTTGCCACTAAACTCTTTTGTGAAGTAAGGAAATATATTTTTTTTACTATTTGATAATTTGTCTTTTGTTTTTATTATTCCTTCTCCATAGGTCGTTACTTTAATTTTTATATGAAATAAGGACTAAAATATTTATATTGATTATGTTAACGATTCACAATAATTGAATAATGTATTAATAAAAAATGTAATAGAACTTCAACTTGTATTTCATTGAGCCTGAGAAGGTATGGCCTTCGTTAGAACTTATTATAATTTGATAAAGTTGACGAAAAAAGATCGGGGATTCTTTTTTGAAAGGCTCAGCTATCGAACAGATACAATGCATCATTCTAAAAAATACTCGCAGATTTTAAACCGGCTTTAAATCACGTGGATGCATGATAAACGACTTTTCCAAAAGGTTCGTATTCGTTTTGCAGCATTCGTGGAAACGTTGCATCGATTATTTGTACTTCGGAGAAAAATAATCGCGATAGATGACATCCGAGATGTTACAAACGCGTTAAATTATTGAGAATCCTGCAATTTTACAGACCGTTCCTTACAAGATGTTTTTTAAAACGCTGGATGAAATATTTTTGCAACATTTTGCAAGATATTTGTTTTAATCGAAATGCTATTAGATTTGAAGCATTCAAGTGATCAGCATTTTTAATTTTTCATATTTGAGAAATTATAAATATTTACGTTACTTCGGTGCAATTAACTTGTAATTTACAAGTATTGCTTGCCAGGTTTAATTGCTGAAAAGTGAGAATAAATATTGACGTCCGAAAGATATCGGCTACGATGTCTCTAGGTATTAATAAACACCGTTCCCGGGTTTAATGCATTATTAATCAATGTACCTTTCAGCAAATATTGACACTTCCGCTGAGGTGCACAATCGCATTGTTCCTCGCGCTGTTTAATTTGTTACTTGATAAGCTCCTGGCAAATGGCGATTCAGATAACCACTGGTCCTTGATAGATCGCCGCTAATTAACCGTTCTTCGATGCAAAGTGAAAGCATTGAAAGGTGAAGAGAAGAGAAAAGTGCAGAGTGTGCAAAGAAAGAAGTTGAAGCTTCAGAATAATGGATTTCATGTGCATTTTATCCCTCTCTTTTTTCAAGGTAAGAGGTTTAATTAAATTTGTAATTAGATATTTTATGTATTCATCCTGCATTTTTTTGATTAATAAAATATTTGTAGTGGATGTTCAATAAATTTTTAATTTCTATTGGGTACGTATTTATCCTTTAAGAGAATTAATTGATCTTACGTAGAAATAATTTAAAAAATTTAAATACTGATGGTGTTTTGTAAAATTAAATAAATATTGCAGTTTAGTGTTATTCGCGTGAGATAGATCAATATTATTCTTGTTATTATTACCTTCATTCTTTTGCACAACCAAAGACTTCCGTGCTAGTTTCCGGTTCGAAGGGCCGCACTTTCGAAAAATCATTTTTCCTCACTAATTTTCCTGTTTCTTTACGGCTTCTTCTTTCACTACCCTCTATACACTGTCATGTAGTCATTTTTCCATTCATCGTATCAAATGAACGTATAATAAATAGAGAAATATAATATTTGAACTCCAATATCACTTCAATGAAATCTTTTAATGAAAAACGAAAAAAAATAATAGAAGTAGATTTTCATGGAAAAAGGTAAAATATTATATTCCAAAGGAATGTAAACAGAAATTTTAGAATCAAAAATGCTTTTACGGTTTGCTAGAATAATATGAGAAAGATTATATAAAAAATAAAAGCTGAAGCGATTTTTAAATGTGGAAAAATAGTATTCAAATTGGAAAATGATATTACTGAAAGATAAATGAAAACAGTGAAATCGTTAACTAATTATTTTTTAATTCTAACATAGTGGAATTGAATGTTTAATATCTACCAACAGTAAGGTTTTACTGGCACACTGTCATCCCTTCCATCTGGCAAATTAATCTCGGCGTCCTCTCAAGCTAATTAATTAATCGATTAGTACAAGCGAACACCGTTTACTTGAAGTCTCAGCCGATCGATTAATCAATTCGCTGACTATGTCGCATTTCTCTTTCGCTCTCGTGTTCAAGGCTAATTGTATAGACACAGAGTATGTACAAGCACACATATCCACACACGTGCACAGGCACACGCATTCATCAATCATACCTATAATTTATAACATTATAGTTTCAGAACAATCTAAAAAAAAAGTGTGTACCATGTTCATACAACACGTGTCTTTTTTTTCTGTTAACACGTATCACATTTCAGAAAATTATTTGACCCTCGAATTAAAGTGATCTTGAATTTTGTGTAAGTGTTAAAGAAATTTTTACAAATAACTGTCAAAGGAGGTCATCTCTTATAAAATCTTTAAAATCCTAACTTTCAAACATATCAAATTGCCAGTCTTTTTATTTATGTTTGTTTCTTTTTCCTTATATCAAGGGGTATTTGTAGGGAGTTGAAAATATTTTTCAATAACGATCTATAAAATTCCTACCGAATTTCTTCTTAATTATAATTACCTCTAGTCACAAAAATAATTTTCTTATTGCTTGAATTTGATTAAGCAGATCTAGGCTCGAACCTCAAAGATAAAACGTTGTCCAGTAACAACCTTAAAGAACACACAACAAATCATCTAAAATTTCGAATGGAGGCAAGATTTTTCATCTTTTAAACGAAGCTCATGGATTACCTCCAGGCGTAAATCAGAAGTCGCATTTAATCCTTAAACATCAGAAAATAATTAATCACCATTCTCCTAACTTGTAGCAACAAAGCCTGAAACTTGCAGGAACAGCTCGCCAAGTGATACCTTGATTTTAATGAGCCTTTCTACGTTGATAAATCACGTTATTATAATCTCTGTATACAAGGGGGAAAACGTGGTACAATACAAGTAGCTACACCCTTATCATTTACTATATACCAGAAAATTAAAGATTTAAATATTATACGAAAATTTTCAAAATTGTAATTTGCAGATATTAATGTTAAGATTAATTCAGAATAGAATATGGGGCGTCCTCCCTTATATCCGTTATTCTCTTGGAGACCACTTATGGAGAAGGGGAATCTGGGTCAGGGGAGATTTATGATCGGGCCCAGAAATCCCTGAACCCTCAGAGAATAATGGACAGAGCCGGAAATCCGGGATGTTTATGGGAAGGTACGGCAGATCCATGGGAAAGGAGGACAAAAGAACTTATAACAATGTAATCAATTAGCATAGGAAAGCTGATTAAAATTGAAAGCCACCATTTGGCAGACTCTCCTTGTTACCAATGAACATTCAATTGTAAAGAACCAAGGCACCCACTACTGAATTAACCTGTGACGCGAGTGTAACACAAGATCTACGGAGAAATAAGGAAAAACGGTCACGTTCGAGGGAGCACCATTTGCACAAGCATTTCGCCTCAAGGCTTCCTCTCGTTTGCGGTCTCCTCGAGGTCCGGGTCCTCGTTGATGATGGAAATGTCTCGAATCGAGGGTCTGCGAGCTTTCCAACCCTCGGGAGGCACCATAGGCGCTGTGGTCTTCGTCAGGAGCTTCGGTCCCGACAGGGTAATAAGGATTGCTCCTGTAGGAGCTGTGAGCAGTATCGAGAGTATGCACACAGTTACCACTGTTTCAGCATAGTACATCTCTTTCGGATTGTTATGGTCAATTCTGTCCAGAGTGGTGGGTGCTAAAGCTGCCTGAACGGTCGCTTTCGCCATACAGGCTAAAGCAATGAACACTTTCTCCTTGAGGTTCAATTTCGAGCCAACCCCAACGAGGATCGTTACGATTATTCTAATTATGAAGGCTGCTAGGAGACATCCGAGTGACAGATACACGGTTTTACCGTCCAGTTCGTCGATTTTAATTTGCGTGCCCGTCATGGCGAACAGGATGGGCTCGAAGATCATCCAGAAGATCTCGAACGCTGTAGCCACAGGATTCTGAAACAGAAGAGGGTGGTTAGAATGGTACCTTAAAATAATTATTATCACGATACGCTTAATGATAATTCTTCTTCGAAGAATGGTCGGTAGAATGGACGAGTTTACTTGTCTTTTACATTCAGGATATCCAAGGCAAAGGAATTATTTACTCGTTTTAATGACTCGAGGCGAGACGACAGAGACGACAAGCGTGCTGGGTCGCTGGTATTAATGGCGTTGATTTACAACGAGAAAGTGTAAGGCTGTTATTAAGCACGATAATATCCACGGCGAAATATTAATGAAATTGACGATCTCTCCTGGGTAGTTGAAGGGAGACGACGGGCGACGGTGCGGAAGAATAACGACGCCACCCTCAGTGAGGTAATTGTATCGCGTGTCGTGGTGAGAGGCACAATTCATAACGGATTCGAAGCCTACTTTAATCGGACATTGCCGAGGGAAAACGGCTCCAACACGATACCTTAATCACTGTAATTTAAGAAAATTTATGATTTTTAATATCACACATAGGGAGGGAAGGAATTCCATTTTCAAAAACCAAATTAATATTTTTGCAAAAAGCTAAAAGCTTTTCAAAACACATTCGTTTCGGTCGACGCAATTTTGTAAAAGGATATACCTATAAGCTTTCCGCGTTCAATAGGAACTTTTGTTCTTGCCATTTTTCACGATACGATCGTCGAACGCTTAGACCGTGTCACTGTTACGTAGCAATAGTATCGCATAAGAGGATTAGTCCCCAGCGAACTGTTCATGTAGTGTATCTGGGAACAAATGGTAAAGTATCATCGATCGAATAACGAAAACTCGAACAACAGCGAGGATATCGCGAGTTCTCCAACAAACTCTACCTCGACCAGCGTGTCCCTGCATTTAGATTATTTTGTTGGAAACTTTTCGTCGAACCTAAAATAAATCTCGACCACTTGGTACGATGAAATAAGGAATGATAAAGTGGAGGGAAGAGAAAGCTGTGTACCAGAGTAAAACAATTTTAAATAATCTCTATACTGTTTAGGGTAAAATGATTCTTCTGCTGAAAATTGGCTGACTTTTTACTAAATGAAGGTTCCAATAACGAGAGAAAAAGAAATACGACTCGATTCAATTCAATTCGATCCTCATTTTCAAACGAATAATATAAACACGTGGCTCAGGGAGAATCCACCATCAGCCAGGTATTATTCCCAGCCAATGGAGTTCGAATTGAGTTCAAATAGCCCTCCACGACACAATCGTCGGCACCAAGTATAATTAAACTGAGCAGTGTGAAAAGGGATTTTTATAGGAAATCATTTTCTATATATTTTGCTTCTTGGAAAGCTAGGCCATTTATTCCATATTATAAAAGAGTGATCAATAAATGACAACTGTGATTTAAAATCAAAAAATGAAATTATTCATCCATTAGAGCAGAAATAAATAATTATTTTCTTTCTTTTTGAAAATTTGATAGAACAAAGTAGATGATCCCTATTAGCAACGCCCAATTCAATTCTTTTCCCTTGCAGGACCCGTGTACTCGCAATATAAGCCCGGTCGTGCAATTCGTCCCGTCAGTTGATTTCGCGTAATTGAATTGCATCGCTTGTACGCTCGGCATGCATTAATTAACACGGACCGATCGAATAAGTTAATTAGGGGTTGCCAGTTCTTTTCATTTCCGCCGAATCGCACCGACTTTCCTTTTCTTCGCTTCCTTCGTCTCCGCCACCCCAATATAACCCACGACTTTCACCCTCTCCCATTTTTTCCATCCCCTCCGTCTTACCACCGCCAGTTCCGAGAGGGCTTTCAGTGCGACCTGTAACCAGAGCAACCCTCCCCGCCCCCCTGGTGTTTCGCATAATTAATGAAATCGATCGTCGTTCAAGGAAGGCGAACTTCATTATATAACCTCCAGTACTTAATTACGAACCGCTCCCATTCTCTGTCGATCGTATTGCCTCTACTTCCTCAGTCTACTATTTCTGTTTCTCTGTGCAACGTTGCATTCGTGTAAATTCGACTATTTAAACGATGTCTGGGAAAAAATGAAGCAATCTGTGACGATTTTATCATTTAATTGCTGGAAATAATATTCTTTTTAACAGTGCCTTTAACTTATTATGGGGAAACCTTTTGCTTTCGTCTGTTTTATCTTAATTTTCAGACAATTTACGACACGCGTTAATATTTGAAGTGTTTATCATTTTCCATAATGTAACAATTTAGTTTCCTCGTAATTCTATTTAAATGGGCTTTAGCGCTACCGGAAGCAACGAAATGAGCTTACTGGGAAATTTAGCAGAGTTAGAATTTCGAATATCGTTGTGAAAATAATGTATTTACTGTACTGGCATTTAAACAGGAAAACTGAGTTATTAATCTCAGTGAATCTGATAAATTTCATTGAAATTCTGAAATTGGTATATTTCATTATACTATAAGGTACTTAAAACTTTATTTTATAAACTGTCCAGCTTCTAACTAATTTTGATTGAATTGTTCAACCCTCTACTTCAAAATCCCACGTTCAAAAGAGAAACCTTAATAAATAATTACAAAATAAACCTGGATTCTGTTCATTAAATATTTCATCCAAGCTGATATAATTTATCCTTCAATGAAACGTCTACCAAAGACGTCGAAAGTAGCAAGAAAAACTTGAAAACCAAAGTTTTATCAGTAAGTATTTACGTTCCAAGATGAGCAGCAAAATTCCAGGCAACGAGATCCCAACTTTTAACCCATTTAAAAGGAACCAGTCACAAATTATGTAAATATCTCAGTCAAATCTGTCTCCGAATGGAGGCGTCTCTCCATCAGTCTGATAAACAAATCGTCCGCGTTACACGCTGTACCATTTCTCCACCGCAAACTCCAAAGACATTTTAAGGGCAAAACATAGCTGGTAGTTTCGGTGAAAGCTCGAAATCTGGCTGGAAGCAACCAGATAAATCATCTATTTGCAGAGTGAAAATGGCCCGACATTCTGGCCAAGATTGCGGAACCGTAGACCGGAAATGAAGGGAAGAGTGTGTTAGTTAGTAAACCAGACCAGTTACAACCGAGACCTATACCTCTTATCGTCCCTTAAAAGGGTTCTACTCACCGGGAACTAGCGGCAACGGAATTTGCCTCCATTTACATGGTTGTTAAGAGGGTGACGACGATTATCGACTTTCATCATCGGGTACTTTGAACGAGACCTTTTCATGATACGGGCATAAGGCGCCTGGTGGGTGTAGTTACTAACCCACTCAGGTTAGCTTTTTCGTCCCAATATCAACATTCTTTATGCCGACAAAGAGTCAAGTGTTGAGACTTTCTGGATCCTAACACAATGATTGGCAATTTATCCATACCCGGCGCCACTTGAACAGTGGTGGCTGCTGGGGGGTGGATTTATTTTTTTAGCGCAATTGCGCCCTTTACCACCGCCGGTATAAGCTAACGCTTCTGAACGGCAGAGCGGGTTATTAACCCCACTAGGCTCAGTTTAGATTTTAATTTGATCGGGTCAATTTGCTATAAATTATTGTTAGCTGCATATTAATTTGTTACATTATATCAATTCCTCTTTTTTTTTAAATTGCCGGTCAATTATAATGAGCATGAACTAAATTATTAAAAAAAATTGAAATTCTGTCTTTGAGTCATAACGTTTCTCCATTCCAAGGCTTTTAACCAACATAAAAAAAAAATAATCCTATCACTACATTTTTCTCCGTTTCCACGTCACTCGTAATCCTGGTAAATAAAATTTTCCTTGCCGAGCTTCTCGACGAAGAAGCTTCTTTCCCTCGCGACAAAGTTTCCTGTTGCATTTTTAACAAACATCGAGATATTCTCTCGCGCTCTCTTCCCCGAAGGGAAATGCGATTCAACGTCATCCCTTTCGTTCTTTCCACCATTATGAATAACCTTTTTCCTTGTTTTTTGGCGCGACGCGAAAACGTCCAGAAGCATTTGTCCTTTCATCAGGGTTTACGGTTCCGCGGTTCAACCGGTAGAGGTTAAAAGCGTCGGGACGCTAGGGCTGGTCCTTTGATCTGTGCGGGTAGATTCTAATTAAATCAGGCGAGCCGCGGTTTTCCGGTAGAATCCGAGCGCAGTGTTACGTTTTTTTACCATTTTCCTTCTATATTATTTCAACGATCCGTGATCGACGCGAATGAACGCAGAAATGGACGGTGTATTCTGGTTAGAAACAGATTATCAACTTTAAGAATAAATTTTAAAAAATCAAATAATTAATAGAATTGCACACGTTCGTGTAATTACAAAAATAGAACGCCATCGTTCGCGTTCCAAATTTATCATCAATATCATCGGTGCATAGACGGATGCCTTCGATGATTCAATGCTCGCGTGCAATATCGGCAGGATTATCGGGACACGGCGTATAAAGGATCACGTAGCTCATAATACGGGGATCGCGCGGAAT
This sequence comes from Osmia bicornis bicornis, assembly GCF_907164935.1. Classification (NCBI taxonomy): domain Eukaryota; kingdom Metazoa; phylum Arthropoda; class Insecta; order Hymenoptera; family Megachilidae; genus Osmia; species Osmia bicornis. The sequence continues at coordinate 5,183,669 of NC_060228.1, read as the reverse complement.
TAAATTAAATAAATCAACATGCGGCAAGGTATGTTACGTAATCTGGATTGCAGGTAAACAGCGGCAGTAAATATCGGTGGTGCGCGGAGGCGACGTGCAAATTCTAGCTATTTTGAACGTGCACCAGCCACCGAAATATTTCCATATTCCGATAGCGCGACAGAGTTAACCGGAAACGCGTAACAGAGGGAACGGTCTTGCAGTCACGTAGATCCCGCAAGATGTGCAACTGCGACCGTTTACCCGCTGCCAATTGTCATCCCTTTCAATTTCCACTGGTGCATCGTAAAACTGCTGCGACTCTAATAAAACCGGAAGCGATCTTTGACGTCTACGACGGCATGCAGCTAACGGCACGTCAGTTTTCCCGGATAGTGTCGTAAACAAAGAGTAAGAGGGTGGCTCGGCGGGAAACACGCGTGATAGAAGAAGAAGAAGTTATACGAATCGTTAAATAAGTTAAGAAACAAATAAGTTAAGAAACTGAATTTTATGATCAGAGGATCAACGGAGAATGTAACGCATGCATAAAGCTGGAACAGCGTTACGATATCGGTTGCCACTTTCAAGTCGAAGGATTTATGAGCAAACTGCGGAAAATATTAACACGTTCCCGGTTATGGAGTCGCCGGTGACCCGCGTCGGATTTTTCCTTCGGGGTTACGGGGGTCAACGATAAACGACGGCATGCCTTCAACGGCGTCGAACCGTGTGCAACCGGTTTATTGAAAATAAAATGCTGCCGAGAAATTGTTGAACTTCGTCACGTGTTTTGTTACGACGATCCAGTGTGCGAAGGAACAATAAATTCGAAACAAATGGAGGGCGAGAGAAATGATTAAATCGTTTTTAATAATAAAATAATATTCTAACTAATAATGTCTGTTTTTCAAGATTGATATCAACCATAAAAAGTCCAACAATGTATTCACTCTGAAATCCTTTGAATTATTCTTTTAACTATTGCCTCAGACATTTTCTGATCATAAATCATTGTCACAGCCAGCTCTTAAGGTACTGTATTTCCCACAAAAATCGCATTCCATGAAAATGTCAAGTTCTTAACAAAAGACAATAGTTAAAAGAATAAATTGTTGGAGTTTTTGAAATTGATAGCAATCTTGAAAAACAGACATTATTAGTTAGAGTATTATTTTTCATTGGAGTGAGAATTTCAAATAGAATTAATTCGATGAAACAATAATTTTCATAAATTTGTTACAATAAACATGCTGTTATACTTACGTCGTCGACTTCCCAGCCTTGTGTTTGCCAGAAATAACAGCTGACGAAGGCAGCAGCGACCACAGCCAATGGTCCAGCACCCCCTAGTTCGATCGCCTCGCTTCCAAATACCGCTACCAGTCCACCTCCTAATAACATTAGTACTCTCATGGGCACCATGTAGGGCTGAAACATTAACGAGTTGGAAGATCGATTACAATGGTCTTCTGGGATGATCGTTTACGAGTTACTATTAACACTCTCACTGAAACTCATTTATTAATCATTTCTCAACACAATATTTTGTAATCAATAGATTACTAATTAATTTTACTTCCCATTTATTGTAATACTATTATTTTTTTATTATTACCGAGTGACTGTAGTCACCTTTGGTATATCAACTATTTCATGATAGCAGACTATAGGAATTCCATATAATACCACTAAATATATCATCGATTTGGTACCATTACTATTTCTGGCCGAACCGAGTCTCGATCAATCTTGCCTAGCGAAAAAGATCCGCGTCGACAATCAGATTATTCACCTTGACCTCCTCCAAACTGCACCCAGCAACTCCCTCTTTCTATTCACTCTGAAATTCTTTTCGTCCTCGTCCTCACTTCATCTCCGGGCAATTTCGTCGGCAGCCGCGGTAAATCCGGCCGCTTTTAACGAGCGAGTCGTTAAGGTTAAGTCACACTTTGTGAAACTGCACGGAATAAGACACACCACCCTCCCTCGTCATTTTTCCGACTCACCCCTTCATACTTCCACGAACGGATGGAAGATTCTCCTCTTCCGTTTGAAATTTAATTCAATGACGTTCCTGAATTTCCCTTCTCATCGTGGCCCCCTTTCTTATTTCCGATCGTTGTAAAGTTTGCTCGAGGGTGGCGTGATTACTAAAGGGGGTGGGTTAACCGTCAGTCGCTAACGGTGAAATCAGTTCAATTGACATGACTCTTTTTGTGTTTGGTCCTTCCTTCTCGAACACTTGTATCATTATCGGTTAAATTTTTATTAGATACTAATAAAATATTATTAATTTTTCGAATTGTAATTAGTCAACTGATGGTTGACACTACAAATTTAATTTGGTGAAATAATTAATGAATGGATTAAGGACTGGCTCATTCCAAATATCAATCTGTTCGCCATTGTTCTCATTAGAGATCCTGATGAAAGGGGGGACGAACCGAAACAAAGTAATTAGAAATTTGATATAGCAAAGTTGGATGACATTTCAGCTAATGTCTCCAGTTTCCAGCCGCCTATTTTGTCCTGCCGGGGACACTGTTATGAAATTTTCGTGCCCCCACAAATCAGCCGGACATCCACGTAACCCGCACGTGTTCATAGGGATCAGTTGGTGTGGCTACACGTGATCCTACGACTTCTCCTAAATGCGTTGCGATATTGCCATAAGTCGCTGAATATTGCGTCCTCCTCTGTGAACCAGTGTATGTATAGTGAAAGTACACACGCGTGAATAAGTAGACTTTCAATAGATGCGTGTCTCCTGGAATATTACTCGGTGAATTTTCAGAGCGAATGAAATGTAAGAGTAATGCTCATTTACATCACAAATTTAATGTAATAGAGTAATTAAAAGCAGTGTGTATTTAACACTTTTTATAAAAATAATAAAAACGATGGAGACATTCAAAAAGTCAAAGATTGCCTCGAATTTTCAACACTTTTCTGTATTCAGAAAGCGGAAGAAAAGGATCGTATCTCGAATCCTGTAGAATTCGAGCCATCTTATTCCCATCACTACCACGTGAATGAGTTTTACGATACGATGTCGTAGTCGTTTTTCCACCCCTTTTTTCCCCATTCGCAATCGATCTTCAGCAAGAAACGTAGTCAGAAGGATTCGATTCCAATATCTACGAACTATGGTCTCAGTTTTTCCTATGTGTTATCTATGCATGCTATCCTACCCTGTTTTTACCGCACCTTCTTTCTTTTCATGGGCACATACAATTTATTGCTATTGAAAAGGATTAAAGATTGATATCTTTATACTGATGAAATATAAACGCTATTACTGAAAAACGTATAAATCTTCGTATTGATAAATACGAATAATAACTTTATCCTTATATTGATTAGTAAATTTTATAAGAGGATAATTTTAAATTAAAAAAACTGTATAAAAAATTAGACAAAAATCGTATTAAATTTTAGAGCAAAATTAAAATTACTTTATTCTTAACCATTCCAATTTTTATGGGGTACTCAGTTTAAAATTGCTCGTATAATTTTTCGAAAGTATCGTCGCGTCGTTGTGTTCGTTTCCGGTTGCAGAGTAATTTCCATCGTTCGAGACGAAAGAAAAGAAAAGCGTTGTTCATTTAGCCGACCGCCGCGCCGGAACAAAAGGCAAGAATAACTGGTAGCTGAAATAAACCGGCGCGTTGAATTAATTAACGTTCGGTGAACCACGAAGCAATTTCCCCTTCGACACGTTCCTCTCTTTTCTCTATTTCCGATTCTCCGGCTCGTTTCATCCACTGGACCCGCGGGAATCGCGATTCTTTGGCCAATAAAACTGCGATACTTTGTTTCTGCGGTTTTCCATTTTTCGTTCACCGACAAAGCAGCCGATCGTCCAACGAAATAACAGAATATGGAACGTAAGATATAGGAAATCGAAAAGATTGCACGGTTCATTGTCCTTCCGCGTTTACGACATTTTTCGGATATTTGCAAATGCGCGTACAACTTGCGAAAGTTAAGTGAACACGGTAAAACAATTGATACATTCAATTATAAGACTCGGAGAAACAAGAAAATCGCCGGAGGATCTATGAACGAAAGTCTAAAAGTGATGTGTACACGCGACAGTCCGCGAAGTATCGATTGCAAAAGATTTAAAATTCAATTGAAGAGAATTCAGCCAGAGGGTCGAGATTCGAGCTGCTAGTGGCGTCTATCGATTTGCGCGAATTAAATGTTTGTGTACGGATTCGGTCGGAAAGCCGGCCAGCACTTGGTTGCCGCATCGGCACCTGCATTGCCTCTCGTGTTCATCCCCCAACTCGCTCTACCACCCTACCAAGCAACCCCTTTTCTTCCTACGATTCATCTCGAATCGTATTCTTGCTGACCGCTGACTCTGAACGCGAAAAATCTGCTCTCTGCTACGAACCGTCAAAAGGGACACGATCATCGACAAAAGAGACGAATCTCTTGATAGAGTTGAGAGAGAATTTTTGTAGCTCCTTCTGTTAGTGAGATATTTTTTAGAATTCACTGTTGAAACTTTTAATGAAATAACAAAATTTTCAATTCGTTTGAAAAATGCCATATGAATAAATTTAAAATTAATTGGGATCAATAATTGAACATCGATGATCGTGCGAATACATTCGATAAAGTGCAAACAAAAAGGCAGATAAAAGCTTGAATGCAAATAACGTGATACGCTGATTAAATCAGCGATAACATCGGGGGTGCATTGATCGGTAAACACGTAGAATTTATATCAAACCCAAAAATTTATGTGTCTAACGTATTGTGTTCGGCAGAGAATTTGTTTATTCATGAATAATACAATTCGCAAATAAAACGTGCATCGAAAGCATTGTGTACAGAAATCATAAAAATCACAACCATTGAAGTGACATTAAACAAAAATTTAAAACAAAAGGAACAAATTTTGATTTTAACCGTCCAATGTAAGCTATAAATGAAATCAATTTCAATTGGTACATTGGATCTTAATTAATAAAAATTCCCTCTCTAAAATTTCCCGTTCGGTATAAGTGAAAAACGGTTTACGCCAGCGGTCAGTTATCCAATTCATTAAGAGGCTACTCACCGCAAAGCTCTGTTTCTCTCTCTCTCCAGGACGATTTTGCCGGAACGTGCTTAAACCTAAGTAAACTTTGATCCTTGATTAAATTTGTACGTATTCCTTGGTCGAATAGCTCCTGAGGCTTAGGTAAACGTTTGCCAGGGTACGTAATTATATTTGTCTTTGTACTACGTCACGATTATCATTTCACCGACGAAAAAGTACAAAGCTTTATTACAATACTTAATTCACTCTTCGGTGATACTAATTAGCAAAAGTGATACTCAAATGAGTATTCGAGCGTTGGTATAATAACTCAAAATTGACCCACCATTCGAGATTAATTGATTTAATTTAGAAGAAAAACTTACAATTAGCGATCAGTTGCCAATCATAGTTTGCGAGCCAATCACGATCACTTGACTCACTTAACAGTCAATCAATCCCGGAATCAATTTGTATAAGCGAAATTGTACAGTTTCTCTTGAAGCGCTAATAAAGCGCTATTGTGCTAGCAACTAGGAAGCAATTGTACAATAAATTCTATACACGATCATCAATGTAACTAGTAATAATTCGGGTATCCAAAGACAATTTGCTCTTTTGTGGCCCTAATTTCATTTCCTCGCATTGAAATTCTATGCAATTTCTTCCGAACTACAACGAAATCTAATAAAATCATAGATCCGATGATCAACCCTTTTCTTCGGTTTGAAAGGGTACATGCGGTTAAATAGAGGCAAAGGTACGTAACCGTGGCGCGTAGACAGTATGTTACATGCAGACGGTAAGACATGGTTGACATGGCAGTGCAGTGCGATTCAACGACAAAAGAAACGGCCGAAGACAATGAGCTTTTCCGCGAGCTCTTTCCACGGCGAGGATCTTGAATGCGCGACTCGCGGATTCAGCTCCGCTCGTGGATAAGAAGAGATGAAAGGTGGATGAAAACATCGACTTGGAGGTCGGAGAAATGAGCTCCTCGAAACCAAGTACGAACGGCTTCTCGCGAGAACCACCATCGCAAATTTCTTTTAGAAAGCAAAACGAAAGAGCTTTTTTTATGGATCTATTTTGGAAAATTAAATTTTTTTTCTACCCATTGATATAATACACTTTTGAAATTATTCTTCTGTCACAGATATTTCATTGTTACTTTTAAGTTTCATTTTAATTATTATTTCTTTTAATAAAAATGAGTAATTTCAAAACTTTCATCGGCATCGACATTTCTATTTATTTCGGGCTTCTCTCAATTCCACGCGGAAGAAGTTCCTTGATGAAATAAATCGGGTACCAGTCGAAAAAGAATTATTGTCGCGTACATCGATTTCATCGCGCGTGGAGTTCTTTCGTTTCAACGCGATAAAACGTTTCCCTACGAACGCGTGATTTTAACCGAAGTATTGTTTTCAATTTTCGGTCCGCCGTTTCCTCGATGCCCGCTTTCATTTTCACCCTTCCCGCCTTGTCTCTGTTTTTCACCTTTCGCTCGAAATGCGCCGTTGAATACCCCTGAAAGAACGGCAAATCTACGGAGACGTCGATTCATTTTATTTGGAGAGAAAGAAGGACCTGTTTGCACGGATAAGATTTTATATAACACCATCTGACGACTTTTTTCCTTCCTTTTTGCACCTTTCAAATTGACAGGTATATCGTACCGAGTAGTACAACTTATTAAAACAAAAACAAAAAACGAAGAAGATGAATGCAAACAATTTAGAGTTTTATATAACGCTGAATCTTGAAATTAAAATCGATAATAATTGGTCGTTTGAAAATATGAAAATTTTATTCATCTTTTCGTGAGCATCAGTCTTTAATTCTTTTTTCAAGGTGCCAATTGAAATTTGTTTCGACAGATTCCAATTTCGTATCCTGTCAGTGGCAGGTGCCGGTGACACAAGTTTTCATAAACTTTGTCATCGACATTATTGACACTGAATTCGAGGACAAATGTTACTTTAATGTGGCCACCGTTTTGCATGATAAATATTCATGTCATCTTTCATTAAGCCCCTACCCATTGGTGTGACTAACATTTTTGTCTTCAGACTTGAACCTTGGATATTCTATCTCTTTACTATATTGGAAATTTTTGTTTTTAAACGACGGGAAAAATACGAAGTTTGTTTTAAGCAGCCGTGGATTTGTTTGTCGAATTTTTTGACACAAGATGACAAGTATAAATTAAAGGCAGAAAATGAAATTTCTGACAAGAGCCAGGGAACCTAGAACCCTATGAGAGGGAAGGAAGGAGAGTCTGGGATATAGTTATTTTTCCTAGAGAAGACTGCCATTTTCGATATTTTACAGAATTAAAAAATTACATAACATTGGAATTTTTAATTCATGTGCTTTTTAAATATTTTTTTGATGCAATTTGATTTCAAGATTGAATAAACAAAAATCCGTCAGTGTGGCCAGAAAAACAAATTTGGCAAAGCGGTAGAGTAAATTTTGATTTTGCCACGTTTCTTCTTCGCATTCGGCAAATATATGCATATAGTTCTAACGTGTCCCCGTTTCTCCTATAGAACCAGCATGTATACCTTCTGCAATTGAACAGTATGTATAAAGCGAATCTCTTGGAGTATTTCTTATGTACTCAGTCAGCAACCGCTGGCATCAGATGGATATAAATTTGTATGTTCAATCTTGAAAGTGTTAAATTACTCGAATAATCTCGATTCCAGCGAGAATGTCTTCGAGATGCGAAAACGCACTTCAATAGAGAGAACCGTGCAATTGTCTCGCTGATCGACCTACTGGCCCGTTTCTCGCATTTCCCTCGCTACCTTCTTAACCGTTCGTTGGCTTGAAATTCCGATGAAAATCCAGTTTCTTGCCAGACAATTTGTCTTCGAATTTATAACGGCACACCGTTCATTCAAGAGTTCTCGAATTTACCGTTCTACGTTCTGCGCTGATAATTTGCAACTTGACAAAAATAGGTATCTTCAACTTATTAATCAAAAACATCAACAGAGTATTTGGGAAACCGAATGTATTTGTTTCTTTCGGGACGAGGATACTAATGGAATTTTGTGATGTGACATTTGACAAATTCTTAAAGATTGAAAATTCTCGAGCCTCGTCCATCAAGTGAAGAGAATAGACATAGTTACAGCAATGTTACACGTTGGTACAAATTAACCTTTGGATGGAATACCGTGCATAGAAACGTATCGTTGCATGAGAATTAACGAGAAATGGCAGCGATGAATGGAAGTAGCGCTACAGCTCGATTAAACGTGACTAAAGTCACCCTTTGTATACCCTGAACAGATAATTACAGTTGACTGTAGTCATCCTGAGTATACTCCGGACACTATAGTCACCCTTAGTAATGAAAAGGTTAACGCTCCCCCCGTGGAAATTCGATCGAGGTCATCGCGGATTCTCGACACGTCCAATTTGCCGTCCGCTAAGTTTCATGTCCGCCTCGAATTATTAGCCAAAGTATGTTCGTCACGTAACACCTTTCGATGAATCGCTAAGACGCGGCTGGTCCGTCGCTCGTGTACGGCTCGAACTTCTAAGCGAGCCAAACTGGAAATACGTTTTGATATTCGCACGTCCACGGTACGAACTCCCAGGCCACGTGCGATTTACGCTCGGTTCGCGAGAGATCTCCTCGTAGATTTTTCACGGTCTCTTTCTCGCCTGGCTAGAAAGCCGCGATAAACGTGGATTTATCTCGCGAAAGTGGATTTATCTGGCATCCCCACTGCTGGATGCTCGCATTCGTGAAAGCGCGATCCACCCTGCGCAGGGATGAACGACCCCTTCCTCGTGACACACTGCCTTCTATACAGTTTTTTTCCACGAGAAAACTCTTCCTCTAACGCTACAACCGCTAGCATTAAATGTACATCCCCGTTGAAAAAATCTTAGGATATTAATATTTCATCAAATAAAAGGGAATCATTGAAATCGTTAACAGTGATGTAAATTTCTAGTTCATTTCCATCTCGTCACATTTGCACTTAATACTTCGTTGAGCTTAAACGTTCAAACAATACCCACGATATTTTGATATCACGATACTTCGATTCTCTAGAGAGATTTCACGACCCATTTTCCGGTCTACCCTCTTCCGGAAGTTACACGCGAACCTCGCTGTGCTGGTAAATATACGTCACACTAGTGTGTATTTTCGTTTTAGAAATTCCACGATTACAGGAGGAAAATTAGGGTTCTCTAACGATTTGAAGATTCGTGAAAAGTATATTCTGACTTTAATTTTTCAGTGAGCAATAAATTTCCACGAACCACGAAAGAATGCGTACTCTTGTTATCAACTAATTTTCCAGGCTCACCTACTTTCAGATATTCAACCGAAATCAGATTGCAAATCTGAACTAAGAATATCCCTCCACTGTCCGTGACTGCTGTTCAAATAAAAAAGAGACTCTGAGCGTTGCTTTCCATCCTTAATGAAGCTTCCTTTTGCACAGATATTTCAATGCAACCCCTTACCCCCGCCCTCCTATCCCGTCGAATGAAGTTTATCCTATCAAGCACCGAAAAGATTTCTATTCTCGATGTTAAAGAAAAATATTTACGACCCAGTTTACAGTTGTCTCATTACTTTCTTTTAATGTTCATTAAAAACGTCTTTATTATAAGACGTTGTTAGAATCTTGTGGTTAGAAATGGTGAAATCAACCCTTTGAAATACCTGCCCTATCGTTGATCGACCCACTGGCCGACTTTTTATATTTCCATCGTCCTAGCCCTCTCGTTTCCCATCCTCCACCACCTTGGTTCACGGATTCGCGGCGGACGAGCCACTTTCTCGTGGCCGGAAGCGAATTTCAACGATTGTTGGGAAATCGATTTCTCTCTTGTCTTTCTCTCCCTTTCTATCCTGGCAATTCACCTTCCCTGGTTACAACTGCGGAAAAGTTTACCACGGTTTGTCCAACAGGGATACAGTCCAACTGGTTTTGTTCCATTTCCACTAGTTTTTCTTAATTGGTGTCGTTTGAAATTGTTCGAAATACAAATTTCTTTAGAATCGATAAATGTGACTGGATGCAAATTTGTAATTTTTGTTGTAGTTTTTATTTTTTAAATCACAACTTCCATGTTCTGCAAAGTTACGTACGTTTCCTAATTTTAGACCCTCGATCCTTTTCAATTCATCCTGTACCCCATTTATCTTCGCCTAAAGTTTTCGAGCTGTGTCATAAACGCTCTTCAATCACATTTAAATTCTTCGTCCACTCTCAACTTCCTACACTCGTTATTTATTTACAATTTTACAAATAAATCCACGTCCCCAAAATTAACGATATTTTCAGTGTTCTGAGAATATTTTATTTTAATTTAATCATTCCGTTACAGACGTAGAGTGTTTTCTAACAAAATCTAAAGTCCTTTGTTCGTCTCTGAAGATCATTTGTTAACGTAAACGGACCAGAGACGAATAAGGACAAATAGCAGGCAATGATTATCACGAAGCAATATAATAAACAGTGGCTTCGTCGTCTGTTACCTCAAAATTGATAATTCAACCCGGTTACGGTAGACTAAGATGGATAATGCACAATTTGCATCAGGACGCGGGAGCGACTGGTGTAAATTATGTCGAAACACGAGGCGAATAATAAATTTCACCTGTTTCTCGCACGATAGAGGATTCTAGGTGTTCTGATGACGCTGAATAATACACGGAAAATACAATTTTTCGTTGAAAATTCTTCAAATAGCGGCACGTCTCTTTTAAAAGGGAAAAGTATCTGTCGGCTAAAAGTGATTTTAACTGAAAGCACCCTCGATATAGCCCTAAAGTTTCATCGAGGACATGAAAAATACACGTGTTTACTGAAATAAGAAGGTTTAAGACACATAGGGGAATAAAAATTCTCGACAGCTTAAATCTTCTTTAAAATAATAGCTGTTCGTTTAAAGTAATGCTGTTATCTTTTAGTAAAATTTTTAGCAGGATAGAATTTTTCCCTTGACACTGCTTCTCTGACGTTAATAAAACTCCTCCGCGAAACGAGACTCTTTCTACTTTAATTCATTCTTTGCTGAAGAAAAAAGAAAATTTGAAATTTGCAAATTAATTACTTTTATTTTCATTTCGGTATTAGTATCAATATTTCTGTAATTACTCGTTATATTTGTAATCTGAAACATTTACTGATAATCGATCATGAACAATATCGTCGCGTGCCAAAGCAATGTTCTTTATTGGCCAAGGATCAGGTCAAGTATTATGATTCGATGAATCATCGTAAATAGCCGGCAATTTGGCAAATGAGAAATGAAGAAAAAAACAACGATAAAATTATACGCAAGTCAACGACGGATTTTTAGTATGGGGATGTAACAAAATATTGGAGGAAACCCCGTTGACTTGTTTGCACGGTCGCTGGATTTTACGGTGTCGTTAAAAGTTCGGAAAAATGAATGATGCTTTTGGAAAAAGTTGCATCGTTATTAATAAAACTCTGTGTTTACGAGAAACACGAGGTTGTGTTCGAGCGAGGACTAAAGTTTAATTATTCGTTAGCTGGATCGCTTTTTTCACGGCTGTCTGATCAAGCGCTGACTGGTACTACTGGAATGACAGCGATTTAATTTGTTCTCCTAGTTCTATAGTTAGATTCCAAGTATTCTAGACTTTAATTACTTTCAGTATAGGGCTTACTTTGATTCAATAAAACAAATAAAAAAGCTAGATTTTTTTTATCTATTTAAAAAAAAGATAGCTTAAACTAAAAATTCCTTTTTTTCTTAAAAAAAGATCTTTCTGTGGGAAATCTTTTTGCCAGGAAACTTTATGCAAAATTTGATAATAAATCTGAGCCTGTACGTGTTACGGGCATTATATTATTTAATGCCAGTACCATAAAATGGCGGACAGGCTTCTCTCTTGAGATTTCTCATCCAAATAACCGTCTTCTATAGTGAAATTATAGAGTAGGATACAGAGTGAAAATCTGCCACTCTCCGGAGATTTCACCAGATCCATCCGCGAATGGACCTCCTTTTTTCGCCAATAAATCAGAAACGATGAGGATCACACGCTCCGTGAAGCGTGTTTAACGCCGCGACGAACAACGGCAATGGCATTAAAAGAGCTATTACTGTAGGGCCACGGCTGACACGAAACACTTTCGAGGATTTGGCAGCGAATCTGCTTTCCATTATAATCGGACCTCGAGATCGACGTGCAGCCATAATTCGACCCACTGAACGAGTTAGCTAACGTTAACTATTTTACAACCAGCGGGTCGCGTATGTCCCACTTAACGTCCTTTATCTTGCGTTTTTAATAAATTTACAATTTCATAATGGCGAACAAAATTATTTCTAAATTTATCAAAGATCGCTAACTTTGATTCATTGTGATAGGTAAAGAGTACTTACGTCGCCCTTTTCCGGGACGTATTTCGCGAGCCACCCCCATAGGACACCGAATCCAAGTCCTCCGATAATGGATATAGGTCCTTGGATTATTTGATACCATAGTGCATCGTGGGAAAACATGATACTTTTCATGATTCCGTGAATTGCAACTGAAGCTGCATCATCGATTCCGGATATAGCGATGATTAAAGTAGGGATGCCCTGTAACAAAAATAATATTATTTATTTGTGTCCATTAAAAATATGAAACCAGGAAAAACCATCATAATTAAACGAGTCGAATTGAAATTGAAGTAACTTGGATAATGAAATTGAAGTAGAAGATTTATCAGGTATCTCCAACGACCTACATCGATCAGGAGGAAGATTTTACCGGCACGACCATCGATGGTTGCCGTACTTTCCCTCGTTTCTCCGTAATTTTCTTTATTTTTGACCAGCAACGGCGGCTACAACATCCGCGATTCGCGGAAATTTCGTTACCGAGTGCAATCAAATTCCTTCGAAACAACTTCGAGAGCATTAAAGGAAACTTAACTGAAACTTTAACCCAACAAATTCTGATCAACCACCTCCAGAAACATTTTCAACCAGTCTCTCTAACATGATTTCTCCATTATTTAAAATTAAAAAACGATTATCTTTCATAGCTGATACGATAGCAGATCCGTTTTAGTCCAAAACTCGTTTCCTAAAAGTATGACGAAGTGTTTGTCATTACAGAAAATGGACAAATGTCTGTTTTTCTCGGTCATTTCTTTTCCGATTCAAATTCAATTCACAGACAAATTACCCTTCTTCGTGTTTGACGCAAGTAACAGGATTGTCGTTTGTTAAATTGATCGCAAACATAGTAAATGGATATCACCGGAAATTCGTCAGGCCGCTGTCGAAAGGTGCCGGTAAGTAGTTACTGATCGTTATGGTCAGACGCCTGTGGTATTGAATTAGCCATTCATGGAAATTTCCTCGCGCCGTTCGAAAATTTGATGAATACGTCGATTTGTCAATAAGAACTGTTGCTGACAGGCCATCGGGAAGGGTGCGAGGGTGAACGGGGGATGGGATACGCCTTTCGAATAAAGGCTGCTGTCTGAATATCGATTAGTCCGGTCATCGACAGACGATATTTTTGGCGGATTCTATGTAGCGCCATTTAAAGCAGAGGCGACCAAAATTTCACTCTTGGACCCATGTACTACAAGATACTTAACCCTTCTTCATTCACGATTTCATTTGAAACAAATTATCATTAGACTTTGTATTTTATTTATCAAGGAGTTAAATCGAGAGAATACGAATAGAAAGAAAATTGTGTTATAATTTTTATGATTGCCAGTGGGGATTGCAATGCAGCCCCCAGGCTACGAAGCATAATTTGGTCGTCTCCGGTTTAAAGGATACGCGATCGACCTGCAGGAATTGTCTTTTACGACTACTCCACCCTGGCTCGTTCGATTCCTTTATTCGAGAGTAAATAAACAAACCGAGGAGAGTTTGGCTGATAAGAAGAGGGTAAACTTTGCCGGCAAACTTTCGATAAAATCCAGCTGCGACCGATGTACTTCCGATAATTACGGAGCCACATCTGATCCTGCCAGTTTAATTTCCTTGTTTAATTTCACGAAAACTCCGGGAAACGTTGTTTACTTACTAACAATAAGAAGGATCGTCTAGGAGATCATTTCTAATATTTCATTCGTTAATCGATCGCAAGAAATATCAGGGGAATAAAAAATGAAATTATAATGGGGAGAATTAAAAATAATTTCTTCGTTGTTTGAGACTTCCAGGCGCGTCAACTCCATTCATTATCATTCTTTTAAATAGAACCCAATTGTCGTTAAGGTACACCTAATTGGTAGGTGGAACAGGCGGGCTATAGTAAACTTCATCGATAAAGATCTGGTTAAACCCAGCGTCTACCGTAATCTTCTGCAATTACGAAACATTGTTCAGGCGGTAATCCTATCTAATTCAAGGAAAATGAACAGAGATCCTTTCGAAATTTGTACCATTTTCCTTGAAACTCCAACCAGGTGCAAGAGGAACCTTTTTCGAAGGTTAATTTCAACAGGCTCGTATAAATTCGGTATTTTTCTGTAGTTGAAGCATGAATAATTTTAGATCCTTTCCTATGTTCATCGCAAATTCTTCGATAAAATGTCTGTCCTGTATGGTTTGCATGTTGCGATTCGATTCATCGGAACTAAACACAATGCGCTTCCGTCCATAGAGATTTCAGCGAAACCAGGGAACCCCGTAATTTACCGCAATTACAGAACGCTGTTTAAACCATGATCCCATCTAATTCGCTAGTCTGCCCTCCCCTGAATTTATCGTCATCGGCTTGTACCGGTTAGAGACCCGTCGAGCATTTCGAGCCAGCCGTTCGTGGTTCTCGCGTTTTAAGCGAACCGTCCACGTGGACAAACCGCAACCAATTCTCGTCTTATTTCGACCGTTCAACTGGAATAAAGCTGGCCATTCTTCGGCTCTCTGCTCGCTTTTCCCCGCATCGATTATACAGACGCGATGGAGCGAATCGAAGAAATAGAGATCGAACCAGATTTCAACGCTACTGGAACTAATTTAGCCGTGGAACGATTTCAGATCTTCGGGATCAAGAATTTTCCTATTTCCAATATATAGAAATTTCGTGAAAATTAAATTTTAAAAGATAGCTGTAACTAAAAGCTGTTAGAAAATTAGCTCGATGTAAACGGGGGAAAAGCGGGAAATTAGCGTTGAAACATCAAGGTAAACATAACGAACGAGAACACTTCCATTTTAACGGTGGAAAGTCGCGTAACTAAACACTTAAGTCAAAAGAGCGCATTTGTTAAGAAGCTTCCGTCGCGGTCGCGTTAATAAACCGTCTAGCAAACGGTTCACAAAGCAGCAGCCAGAAGGCTCGAGGTTGTTGCGAATTTTTCCCGCCCTGAGCTAGCGCGGAATAACGCGAAATTACAGGAACAAAGCATACCGATGTTGAAAAGAAATTTAATTAGCGTCGAGTCGCTTTAGGGAAATTCACAACGCCCTGTTCCGCGTGTCACGTTCCCGGAGAACAGACGTTGGAAGTTCGCCACGCTACTTACGAATGCGTCCCCGAAGAGCAAAGCATCCGCGATTCACCCGCGACTAATTCGACCCGTGATATTCCGGATTGAGAAACTTTCCAGCTTCATACTTCGACGAAACGAGCTGCAAGCAAGATTTTCGACAACCTGAAACTGATCCAGTTTCACCTAATCAATGTTACACCTTCGTATAAGAGTGCTCGGAGCTTTCTCTTGTTCCATCTGTGAATGATTTTACTTTATACAAGAACATAGTACGACCACTATTTTACAGAAACTTTCGAGACCATAATCCTATCGGTAGTTTTATGTTAGAAATAAATTACAAGATCTTGTAGACTCGAAGAACAGTAGTGAACGAGAGCGAAACGAGTTTTCAAACTGAATTTCCTCGAAAAAGAAACCCTCTGATAGAACCTTATTCTACATTTCCAATCTATTTTCTCACCTACGTGCACTAGCTCGATGCTATTTTCCAATTGTTCAATATTAGTGTATTGTAAAATAGGAAGTTACGTTTAATAGTTTATCTTCACGACGTATTTCATGCTGCCCTAATCGTTCTAAATTGAAATGCATCATCTAATTCCTTCAAGCTCCAATTCATTCATCATCAAAATACCTCTGAACATAACCATTTCTCTAAATTGAACGGAATTTTCCAGCGAATGGAGCCAGCTCCTATAAGCAGGAACCTTAAGTCGCATTTCATGGGTTCGTGAACGAAAGAAAGCAGAGGATCAAGCCTAAAACTGTTTAAGACGATCGTCTAATCTTACCTTGGCAACTCCGTAACCTTTAGCACGTAACCTGAAGAGACACGGCACAACTACAGCCGGCGAAACAGCAGCAACCACGCTTCCAAGTAGAAAACCCCATACTAGAGGCAACTCGAGGAAGTGCGACGTTAACGTAGCAACCACGATCGTCTCAACGATCCATGGGATTAGACCAAGTTTTGGTACGGTGACTCTCAACCTCTTCAGGGCGTTTGGATCCAAATCCAGACCGGCTCTGGTGAGGATAATGACTAGAGCAATTTTTCTGGAAAAAGAAAAAGGGAAAGATCAGCCACTGATCCTTCATTTTTATTTCATTATTAAAATAGGGTACAATTTTAAGATTATTTTTTAATTAGATAGATAATTTCTGTACAGATTTATTTTACTATTTTACCCAGCCCTATCTACTTCAAGTCTCATGCAGAACGTCGAAATTCGTTTAGAAGGAAATTCTGCAGACTTTAGAGAGTGGCTTCTGGAGTTCAGAAGGAAATGGATCAATTCTGGGGGAAGGGTCACTTGTGCCTGGGGTCTTGCTTTGAGGAGGGCTCGTTCGTGTTCTGTTTCGAAGCGACAGGGCCAGGTTATCGTTCGAGTTTGCGTGTAAATTCAACGTCCTCTCTCTAGATTGCCGATGCCTTGCAGGAGGGCTCGGTTACCCGACCGAGACGCACTCTCCCTTCTACGGGAAACTCGTAATAGGATAAGTTTCGGACGGGCCGACTCAGAATCGGTCTCGAGCAAACTTCCAGTCAGCTCGTCTTTAACGATCTCGAGTTTTCATCGAGAAGCGCTTCGCGTTTTCCAGATTCGAAGAACCGGTTTCGGCTTTGCTGATCTTCATTTGCATAGCTTAAGTAGCTGAGACAGGGTGAGAGAATCTCGGTGCGTGTTTATCGAGAGTTAGTTTGGATTAGATTCGTTTGAGGATTCGACGACTTTAATCATTCAAGGTATGACTTTTCGCTAAGTTCAGATTGGATTTGTGGTTCGGAACAATTTGAAATGTGTACCTAGTGTCAAATCGAAAATAATTATTTAATTAACTATTTACATAGCCACTGTAATAATTATGGATAGTATATTAGAAAATACTGATTTTCAATTTGACCAGTACAAACATTTTCTATTTTTCGTTCAAACCATTATTTCTGAAATATTAGCAGGTTCGTTATCAAAGTCGATTAGAAATTAAAAAGTTGAGTAATGTGAAATAAATTTCGTTTAAATTTCACTGATGTTAATTACTAAATAATAAACTTAAGTAATTTTTCCTAAAATACGTTTAACTACACAGGTTTATTTTTCTCGAGGCAGGCAAAGCGTTAACCTGGATTTTCGTCGGACGAGGACCAGTTTTAACGATTTCTGGATCCAGTTTTCAAACATTTCTACTTTTATACGAGGCAAAAAAAAGTTCCGACGTAGCGTTCGAACGTCGAATTGAAATTCACCGAGATTTTCTTACTGCCCTTTTTCCCCCGGATCTCTGTTCCCTTCGGGTCTGCACGGAATTCTCAGTAAATTTCGGATCCCGCAGCCTTACGGCGGCCTCGTTGGCTGATTGAAGAATAATATCGTTTTCGAGGCGAACTTACAGGAAGTTGGCGGAATGCGGACGGAACTTGGACGCCCACGATGCAGTTCAGCGAATGGGAACTTTGTTATTGCATAATGATGCGTTAAATGAAAGGAATTACCCGCTTACTGACACGATCATTTCAACGCGTACGTGATAGGAACTTGCGCTTCATATCATTCAATTCGAACGATTAAAATGTTAACGTAATTCATAGCCCGCTTGAATTGATTCAAAACTGATTTCCATACAGATTTTAATACATATGTTATATGAATTTCTATGTTTTTATTTAACACAAATGATTCAATGGAAACTTTGTATGGAAGTTCAATTGTCAGGAAGGCTTTAATACGTTATACGAATTTCTATGCTTCTATTTAGTCCAAATGAAAACGAGAAAAGTTAATTACTACGAAATGAGTGATAGTGAAATCTAAGTGTTCAATTTTCAAAATTGAACTTGCTCGACAATGGTAACAAATTCTCAATTTTTTTCCAATTTCAAAAACAAAATTCATAAGTCAAGAGGTGCAGTATGAAAATAAAAAAAAATAAAAAAAAAGAGTGAGAATGTAAGCTGGAGATTGGAATCGGACAAAAGCGGAAAACCATAAAATTGTTGTCACACGAAAACAACAAGCAATAAATAACCCGCGAACCGTGTATCCGCAGGTGTGTCTACTAATAGCTACAGCACCGATTTTATTCCTGTGTGAGGTTAAACAGCGTTGTAAACTAATTTGAAGTAATTACAAAGTAGCTTGATTAAACCTTTAAAGGAAAAATTCGTATCGGAAGATTTTATGTTCTTTAATTAAGAAGATTTCACATACTATCAGTCTGTTTTTACATAAAAATCATTTTACTAAAGGCTCGAATAATTTTCGAGAAACAGCTGAAATACCTGCGAGCTGTCGTCCCGAGATAACCAATTAGATCATTTACGTGAGCGAAAATATTTGCCCTCTCCAGAGTATGAGCCGTTCACGATTATAATAAGTGATCGATGGTGATGCAACCGTGTCTCGTGATTCGTTATCGTTTTATCGATAAACATCGAAGGGGACGTGCATTACCTGTTCATCGATATTTTAGCGAAATTCTTTAATTTTAACGCTTGTCCAATTGGTTAGAATTTTATATCAGATAACAACTATTTCAAAACTTTTCACCGGTCATGTGTGTACAATAAAAATACTCGGTTGATTTATTTTCTCAATCGGTCTCTCCCGCGGGAAAGACATTGCTTCGCAGTAAATGCAAAAGTCGTATCGAGCTCTCGCCACGACGTGGAAATAAGTTATTTAAAAATCGTCCCGCTGGAAAATGTCCATTCCGGTTTCCAGCAGTACGATTATTTAAATATTTCAAGTTTTATCCTCTTGGGAGGTATTTTCTTGTTCAACGGACGTGCTTCAACGAGTTACGTGAAAGAAATATCGCAAATTTACAATTCCATTTGAACGTCCTTCGCTTCTTTCTTCTCTTAAGTTTTCGGTTCACATTTAATTTAATTTAATTTAATTATATTCAATTCTACCAGTCCTAAAATAACATTTACGAAATTCCGATAACTCATTTTAGACATACAACATGTTACATTGTTAACATTCCAATAATGCGAATCGAACGAACCAATAATTACATCGAAGTCTACATGTTCTGGATAATAACGAGGATAACGCAATTAACAAGCAGCCCAATTTACACATTTTAATGAGATTTCAATTGTCGTAATTAAATCTCCATCACTGTCAGAACGGATATTTTCCAAGATTTTACTGCATCAGGTTTAGTAGTTATAAAAGAATGCATCATTTAAACAATAACCTTCAGGAGCACAGTGGTTCGTTTAAAATATCCACGAACAATAGAGCTGAATTCTTACAAAAACGCGACACCCGGGCGAAAGTAGCGGGACAAAATGCTTCTCAGAAGAAATTATCGCCGTTTGGCGAGCATTCGTTCGCCATTTCATTGTTTTCCGGGCCAAAATGTGTCGCGGACGAAGGACACTTGACCTACATTTCGACTAGACCGCCGCTAAACCAGTGAAATGTACTCTAATTTGAATTAATGGTTTGCTGTAACACGCGGAAAGCGACATACAACACCTACCGATTCACACACCAGTGAATTCAATCGGTCGACCTTCGATTGTATTTGTCCTTGATCTTCTTTTTTAGTACCACAAATGATTACAAATATTTTTTCCTAGTTATTCTTAAACACATCGTCTAATTAAAATCCATAATTAAACAACGTTGACTTCTGATTGAAATTTTTTTTATAAAATGACAATTAAGATGGCGATTGTCGTGTGCTAAATATACATCAAGAAAGATAGAAAATAACAGAGTAAATATAGATTATTTTAGATTCTAGATAAGAGTAACATGTTCACACTGACTTTCTATATTTCAGTGAAATTAGCAAATACTCTCAGCCACTCGTCAAGTGACTATCCACTTTTGGGTATTTACCTATACTCTAGATATTGATCTACATGTTTCCCATTTCCATTGATCTATATTATTGTTTACAAACTCTTTATCGAGGAATCTGTTGAGTAATGATCATAAGACATTGAAATTTCACCCGTTTCTTATTTGTAACTATCTTAACATGATTACATACATGTGGATGATATTTTAGAGTCATATGGAAATTGTGTAATTTACTGCAACTTATATGTTTTTAAGTATTTTAACAAGATATGCCTCGTGACGATTTCAATAAGTTGAAATCATGCCACGTGATTGGCATAAATCAACGTAGGTGTTTACACAGCCTCTTTTGTTATTGGCTGATAAACATTTATGAATCAGAAGCACATGAATGTAATACATTACCAGTTAACAGATCTGCGTAAGCTCTTAAGATTCTTTAACAAAACCATTCTGACAACCTAATCTCAGATATTATCTTTTTCATTATTTCTTATTGAGCTTTTTCTATTGCTAGACAGAGATAGAGTAACACATTCTTTTCAATTAAGATTGTGTTACAATTGATAACAAACAATGTTGCAATAGTTATATAATAATGATAAATTCAATTTCTATTTCAAAGTATCCTATTCAATGACATTAATTTTCTTAATATTTTTTAAACATCAAAAATACTAAAACTTTTTGATTCTCCCAAAGTATAAATTCCTAAGCATGCATCCTCTGTTAAGGAAAAAGATCGAATCAGTATATCGAAGGGTTTATGGAAAACGAAACTTTGAATTACGAAGTCAAACGTCGTATTTAGGTCACGGTTTAGAATCTATTTTTCCTCTTTCATCGTTGATCGAAGGCAAAGACAAGTCTTCGACATGGCATCGATAGCCTCTGATTTACGGTCTTTCCGTTCGTGTAATAGTCGATCGGGATCGAAGCAAGGAGAGTTCGTTTAACGAGCATCTTCGGTGCGCCGATAGGTCTCGAAGGATCAAAGGAATCCTCTCGTAGAAGGATCTTGGTACGTGGTCTTCTAGAATTTCGCAATTCACGATCTCGAAACCTGCTCCCGTTTCGCGCTTTTTCTATGCACCAACAGACATTCTTCTACTCCTAGGAATTCTAAGTAGCCAACCAGACTATGGGTATTAAATTTATTCGCTTTATCCCACGACTTTATCCGGTTTTCATTTTCTATTAAATAAAACTTATAACACTTGTCTAGTGTTCGAAGGTGTTCGCAACTGCAGCTTGAATGCATCTCTTCTTTTGCATTTCACGTCGAATGGAAATCACGTGAAGCAACTAAAGCTAATTATTCTTTGAATACATACGAAAGAACGGGCATAAGCGTGCAGTATTTGCCAGAATGGGATCAAAAGGATTCCCATGCGATGCTCACTCAAAGACACCGTTGTCGAGAGTGCGTATGCAAATTTCCACGGGATTTTTCAGTTCGCGAACCGCGCTAGAAAGCTACGAATTGCATCGACTTCAAAGGACATTTGCGTGATACAAATAGATATAGTTACAGGGTGAAATCAAGGCAGTACCTATTCGCTAATTGTAAGTAACGTAATTAAGCTAATCACTCGTTTGCACGATCCTTCCACGAAATTTCAGGTCTCTTAACATTTTCAAATGAAACATTTAAAGAGTCTATTTAAATTTTCTTATCTTTGAAACGAAGAATTTATTTCTTTAAAAATCTCAGATAAATGCTTGCTCTCGAAGGTGGGAAATTTATAAATAGAAAAATCATGAAGTTCAATTGCAGCTCGGACAAGTTGAAGTATCATCCAGTAGCCCACTAAGCGAGTATATAGCGAATCGACAACTGTGCCAAGCGCAGTGAGATTGAAAAGTTAATTACTTGGATGCAGTCCGTCTAAGACAGTTCCCCAAGTCCTTTTCTAAAGTTACCCAATCCGTATCGCAGTAAATAAATGCTAGACGCGGTTACTGTTATTCCGAAAAGTTTCACATTACTGAAATTTCATTTCCTCCAAAATTTCTACAATCTAACAAAATTAGTAATTTTCGAAAATTACCATCTTAACATCGATAGATGTCCATCGAAACCTTTCAATCTACCTTCCCTTGCTTATGCATTCACTAGACTGCACTTTCAACCCTTTCTAACATTGCAATTGAAAGATCAAAGCAACGAACGCGTATACGAGAAATCATTATAATGAAATTTCGTGAATGAAATTCTAGATCGAAGATCTTTGTGAATCTTTGTACAGAATTAAATGAATGGAATGGGCTAAAGTATACCTCTTTTCCCTGGAACAGAAGGGAAACAGCGAGTCACGCAAACGCTCGAGAATTTTCGTGCGTATTGGCTCTCGGCTCGAGCTTAAACACGTTTGATCGATTTTATGGCATGTCGAATGCATATTGGAGTTTAGGCTGTCTAAACGCGTTTTGACGTGGTATGCCACGTTACTGAGCGTGGTTACTTGGTTTAGCCAAGCTCCTGGCATTACTCGTACAAGTTAAAGGGACTGTAATACTGTTCCAAGTATTCATTAACATCATCAACGTAAGGCATACGTAGCAAGCTTCGAATTAATATACTATAAGTGATATTATGAGAAAATTTGAAGGTTCAATATCATTTTCCTTTGAAGATTGACATGAATGACACGAGACTTTTATTAAATATTTAATATACAGCGAGCTAATAAATCGGTGGATTAATCCGCGTCTCGGTTAAAATTGATCCGAAACATCGAAACCGTCAGTCGTGTTCCTCTGTTGTTTCAAACGTAGCCCGAGGCTTTAGAAAATGCATTTTGAGGAGGAACTTGCGACGAGGTCGGCAGAGATAAAGAGACCCTCGAGTGGTTGTAGCATCGGGCAAGTGTGTGTACACATCACACGGTACGTACGGATCGAGTGGTTGAAATTTAAAATGGATTAATACGCTCTGGTTAAATGGGAACAAGTATTTCGCGATGTGCTCGACGTACCTAACCACGCGTTCGCCCGGTTCAGTAGGTAAACCAAGTTTTCATACGAAAATTACGACAATGTTCTAGTGGGTGCTCGACCCTGTTACTTGTATCAGCGACACGCGAGCTGAATTTCCCTCGAAAGACTTCTAAGATCAAACTGTTCACAACCTGTGTAATTACGTCCCTCTGTGATGCTAATTTCCAACGAAAATTGCCATAGAGTGACGAGCTTCTTCTATGATCTACGGACGCTCGAATCGCGAACTCTTGAAAACTTGCGAAATTAAAGATACGTTGAATGAATTTTTCTCTCTGTAAGAGTTTTAATTATAGCTCTCGGGTAGCATCGAAGCTGAGGTGTTTAAACTTTTATAATGAAATATTATCAACATATTTTCTCCAATATTTATTTTAATATAACCTGGATCACGTTCAGTCGTTGATATAATTGTTGATATTATCATCACATTTAAACATTCGAGATAAAAGTATCGTTACTTATTGATTTTGATTAATTTCTGTTTCCCGTTAATATTTCGGGATATTTATACATTTACCGCGGTTTAATTACACAATTAAACGATTAATTGCACAATTTCGATTTAATTTTTTAACGAGAAATCCGCTGCTTGTACTACAAGTTCTACCGAGCTCTGTGT
Source organism: Osmia bicornis bicornis (assembly GCF_907164935.1). NCBI lineage: Eukaryota > Metazoa > Arthropoda > Insecta > Hymenoptera > Megachilidae > Osmia > Osmia bicornis. Next base: position 5,159,732 of record NC_060228.1, on the reverse strand, counting down.
ATGACGTATACTCAATGAAAGGGTTAAACATGCGAGCTGTAACCGGATGTTTACGCCAGATAGGGGATAGCTAGATAGCCAAACCTCGACAAACACGATCGATACTGTTGTGAACGATTGCACCTACACGCTCGCTTACACAGACCAACCTGTAACGTACAGTTGCACGCAAACAATTCCAACAAAGTGGTCGAGCAGTGACCAAACGCTTATTGAATCAAATGACTTCCCGAGCATTAACGGGATATGAAAGCGTGTGCTACATTTGCTTCTGCTGTTAATCCTACGACGCTGAAGATTTAAGGTCAACTTAACCCTTTGAACCCTACTACGTGCATTTATATTTCAAATAAATTTCACAAATTAAGAGGAAGAAAATCAAAATTCCACTCGAGACAGAGGGAACGGAGTCTAAGTGCTGTGCGTCGCTCCGACTAAGACTCCGAAAACACTAAATCGAAAGTATAGAAGTTTAAATTTTTCTTTAATCATGAAATTCTCTAAATGCACACTAACATATGAAAGAGTTCGAATCACCGTTCGAAACAGCTCGAATCACTGTAAAATTGTTTGAAATTCGAAAGGACAGTGAGTAAGGAGAAGCTCGGCGGAGCATGAGGTTACGAGATCCACGACACCATATAAATGTTTCAATAACACGTAGCGAGGGACAAGTATCTGGTAGGTAGAAGAATAAAATCGTGTGAAGCCAGAACGGAAGCCGTAGGTCGACGGCTCTGAATTCGTCCGTGACGACTTGTCGTCGTTTCCGTGTAAAGTCCACGGTAGAACGACGAGGACGGCTGTCTCACGGGTGTTCTCCCGAAGGAATTTTATGGACTGCTCCCGGATGTCGCACTTTGTCCGCTCTGTTACCTTGCCGGCAAACTTCGGCGCAGTCTGTCGTCGAGGTACCGCATTCCAGACACGCAAGCAGATTTCTTTTCGAAAGACCAATGTACTTCGAGTGGTTGGCGATTAACTAGCCAACAACTTTTGTATAGAATTTCAGGAATAACAGATCTCTGTTAAAAATATTTTCTAAAAAAAGTTGTGTAAAATCCAATATTCGTATGATGAACTCCCTGTTATTTAAATTGCATATAAATCAAAGAGGAGATCCTTTATTTTTATTTATTTTGTATTGCATATTCATCGAAAGAAGATCTATCGCGTAACAGGGTATCGTTACACATTGCAGCGCACGTTCGCCGATATTAATTTCACGGGGAAACTCTCAGCAGGCAATTTCAATATATTTTTCCACAGACACCACGTGCGCCTGTGTAACGGGTTGCATCGCAAAGAAAACCGTGTGCAATGTCGTGTCTCGTCGAGTAACTGTCAGGGCACGTTTAACCAAAGGGAAATTTTCTTACAGAATGTTCTGGAATTTAAAATATCGTCTTCAAATTGTAGGACGAAATTACTTTTCTCAGTAATCCAGTTTAGATCAAAGAATTTTTCTTATAATGACATGCACTGTCAAATTATAATCTGCTATCAGGAATAATGATAAATATATTTTTATGTTAATGAAAAGCAACAGGATTTCAATTATTGTGTTGATGATTAGAATTTTAAAATCTTTGATGTTACTTCAGAAGGAAGAAAAATTCTATGACTCGTCTAATGCAAAAAATGACTCCAACGGAAAATCCATGTCAGAAATTTTTTATCACTCGTACACGTTACTGGCAAGATATTATGTTGCGAATCTGGAATATCGCATCAAATTGCCGGATGTTTCGAGGAAGCAATATATTCTTACGAAAACATACCAACAGAGTTTCTTCCTTTTATCGTTGCGAGCCGCGTACATATTGCGGAAAAGAAATACGCGAACGCTCAGAATTATTTAAATTTCCATCTCAGTCAATGTTTTGAGACTGAAAATCCTGTGCTACCATAACATTTCATTTTGATGCAAATGAAAAGATTAATAATTCGACTTCAATTAAGCAACAAACAGGTTGAAATAGAATATATTTCTGGTTGAAAGAGGAAAACTTTGAAGTTGAAGAAAATTAATTATCAGGCGGTCGTGTTATTAATTCAAGTGGTTCCTACTTTGAAAATTATTTTAATTCATAATTCTGTAGATATTATTTGGGGTCTGATAATAAAACGGAAATATCATAAAGGAATTAATTAGAAAAAAATAATTCTAGATAATGAAAGAGAAGAATGCAGCTCTATTTCTGTTAATGAACACACACGTGACATAATAAAGTTTCTGTATAATTGAAGTTATCAATGATTCAGTGTAATTGTTATATCACGCGCAGGATCGCTTTGATTTATTAAATGCCTCTGCATTCTTACATTTATCAACTGATAGAATTGCAAAGAATGAATTATCTTACGCTGTACAAATAATGGATTAGATTGTTTAAATAATCGACATTCACTTTTTTTTTAATGTTATAGTAGCAATTTTTCTATCATTAATTTTTTTTAAATTAAAATTATTTCGATTATAATCACTCTATTCACTTTTATTATATAACATATATAATTACACATAAATTAACATTAAAAATCACTGAATCTGTAATTATTCCAACGTTACTGTTATTAAGTCATTTAGTCGTTTCAAATTGCCCAATAATTAGATTGATGTTAGACAGATTTTTCAATGTTATAAGAAAACATAATTAGCAGTTTTTTATGCAATTATTTCATTTTATATATTCATCAAAGACATTATGCAATTAGTGTAAAACCTTTCACATTCTTTGCAATTTAAAACATATTATAACAAACGAAATCGTGTGATAATTTTCTAAATTGATAACACTAATTTTCTGAAATTTGCTTTTGCATATAAAAGTTGAATTGGCTGGTCAATGAAATTTTGTGGGAAAATTCTACGCGTACCACATTGTAGCTTTCCATTCATTCTTTGCATGAAAATGAAATCTGGTGCCGGAAAACGGAGATTAAACGAACACCTGAAAGCGTACAAATTATGAGGAATCCAATTTCGTGTTTCAATCTCACGTTTTCTGACTTGTTTTGTAATATGAAACAATGCATTAGGTTGTTGCAGACAAAACGGACGATTTAACCAGAATAATTTAAATATATGTAACTCCGAATATTACTTTTCTAATATAAATTAACTAATAACGTTTCATTAGCTATATTTTCTTTAAAGAGTGTATTAAATTTCCGGTTGCCATTGGCGTGGCATGTCTTGATTGAAATCTGTAAAGGAACAATACACGTATTTCACCCTGGAGCCATTGTTTGCTGCAACTGATAATCTGCCATTTTGTATTCACACGTTCAATGCCTTAGGGATTATCGGTGACCGTTATTTGGTTTGCCAATAGCGCTTTCAGGGTCTTTGTTCAAATAATTGACTAATACATATATAAAAAAATCGGGTTGCAAATAATTGAACAATCATACGAAGATGGTCCAAAAATTTTCACTGCTCCATGTAATAATTTTTTTTACCATCATGCGATATTTATGAAATATCCCAATATCATCGGTGATTCGATCGTTTCACAATAACCAGCTCAGCTAATATGAATCATTTCAATCCTCCTACGGCCAATTCTGTTATCATCGTTCCAAAATTCTTGAGCTCTCGAATGCTCGCAACTCTCGCGTACACTTCGACAATCGTTATGCGAATATCGATGCGAATATCATTGCAACGAAATCGGATCTACGTAGCAGGGATATACAGGCGGGATAGTCGGTGCATAGAGGGCCGCGTAATGCAACACTCGAAACTCGCGCAGCGAATACAACCGATGGCAAGTGATATACGAATACCGCGCGTCAAAGACATAAATTCTGCATTCTTGACAGCTAATATTTCACGAATACCGGACTACAGAGCATTCTAATATTCGTGCATTAAAATTCGCTCGAAGTGCCACCTTTTCTCCGTCGATCGTCAAGATGAACGATCGTCTTCTGTTCGATTGTAACAAAGAAGATCTTTTGTCGGTGGAATAGAATATATCTGTTTTTCAGAATAACTAATTGTAAGTATAATTAAGAATTTACTTACAACCAGTTAATTCCAGTTTCTCGAGCAGAGTTGTAAAAGGAGAAGAGTACTTGGTAAAATTTCAACGATCACCTCGGATGAATACAAATTTATTCCGAACAATGCAAATTCCAAGACACACGAATTTTTCAGACTGCACACCGAAGGAAACTCATACAAGGCACAGGCACGTTTTTAAGCGCATTCGTGACTGGAAATTTCACCGGATACCGAAGAAGACTCCACGAAATGTTCGACCTAGAGAACAAAGGGTAACCTTTTCCGATAAACAGCTCAATTAAAAGCGAGTACAGTCGGGAATGGACCTGGAATTCTCTATTCCTATGGGGCTTATTACTATGCTGTACATGTATCGCCTACGACGAATGACTGTCGGACGACCTCGACATTAAAAAGGGGTCAACCTTACGATAACGATGAGTCGTTGCTTCGAGGACTTTCTGGGAACCTTCTTGATGCTCGTCATCAATACTTTCGACGAGAGACTCGTGAGTGGAAAGCATAATCATTACAAAATTGCCAAAGGAAATATCATAATCTGGTATATTTCCTTTGATAATTCCCTGATTTTACATTTGGGGAATATTGTTGCTCAGTTTCATTTTCAAAATTGCCCATTTTCCAAAGTGATAACATTGATCCTGAAATCCATTAGTAACAATTTCATCTAAATGAATGGCAGAACGTGTGGTTACGCCACGAATATTCCCCATAGGAGCACTTCCCATAAACCCTCACCTTTGGATCCTCGTAGAGAACACATAAACGAGCAGGTAAAGACCATATAATCCAATAAGAATAAAGGAATAATACTTTTACCTTGGATTAGTGTAATCTTGAAAAATACTGATAATAAATGGCTTACAATTAGCTTAGCTACTGGAATATACAAAAGAAAGATACGATAAATGAAAAAATTCCTTCGATCAGAATTAATAATAAATCTTATTCTATTATCAAATAAAAGCGATACTATCGGTCAAATTCGAAGACTTTAAAATTTATTTATTGCAGGAAATCAAAATATGAACGTTCTGTCAAATGAGAAAAGTCTCGTTGGATTTATCCGTGATTCAAAGGTGAAGTAAAAGAGAAAAAAAGAAATATTTTTTTCACTCGGAAAGGGGATTAAGTGGCGCGCACAAAGCTGTGATTTAAAACTTCGATATCGTTCCCACGTGATCTATCAATCTCAACGAAATAGCTGACGAATGAAAATTTCTCTATTATATCTTATCTCTGAATGCTACGTGCTAGCAAATTTTATCCACTTTTCTTCCTGTTTTCATCCATCAGCCTCTCTCGTTTCGTACATCACACCGTTTGATTAAATGATCTATGAATCTGCTCTCAACATACAGAAGCTCGTTAAAGCTTATAAGGGACACTTAAGGTGATTCCTTGATTAATTTAAAAATATTGTACAAAAAATGCGCAGAACATATTTCCTAAGGGATTGTAAGTTTTTATCATTCGACACGTAAGATTTTATTATGAATGATTTGATAAATTGAAGATAAATGAAATGCCGAAGCATTGAATCTAAGCTCAAGTATTAGCAACCGTGAAGATAAAATAAGTTATTTAAGATATGTGAATTAAATGAAACCGTTAGAATAAAGTATTTAACGCCTTTAAGCGTTTGAATTAATTTCACGGCGAAATACTCCGAGTATCGAATTCCATACACTTCCGAAGACGGCGATCAGGCTAATAATCGTTTCCGGTGAAACATGGCCAACCACGAGAAGTAAATATTATCACATGACGCGAAGGAATAAATTTCAATTATGAAATGATGAAGTTCCATTTACAAATTCAGCCGAAGAAGCAATGTGTGCGTAACAGCACATGATTTTAATCACGTGCCCAGTTAAGTCTAACAGTAGTCACGCGCAACACCGTAATAATTAACCCCTTAGCTCACCCGGGTCAACGATGTCGTTCAACCAACTATAAACATTCCGTCTGAATGTCTCACACTTGGAAATTGTTACTTTTCATGCAACCCATAAATCCTTTTATTATCCCCGATTGCATCGTCGATCGATATACAGGTTGTTCCATGCGTTTCTCTATAAACTTTGCTAGCTGATTTTTCTTACGAATTTTCCTTTTAAATCTAATAGTTCCTGAGATACTTAATGATCCTAAACGAAAAAGGAAGATAAAAGGGAATGGCGAGAGTATGAGAGAATGAAAGGGTGTGAAGTGAAGAGATAAAAGTCCTTTTTCTTGGCTATGAGGTTGAAAATAATAAAGTTCTATTCAAATACTGAATGAAGAGTTGAAGAAATTAAAGAAGTTTAAAAAGTCAGTATTCATTCGCCAGACGTCTGTGATGAAACTTTCTTGAATTCAGTCGGTCAAGTTAATTAAACGTTTTTGAGTTTTTTTGTGATTCTTGTGTCAGAGTATATTTAAAAGATTTCATGTTTTCGTTTAGAATACTTAATTCAGAAAATCCTTACAATATTAACCAGTTACAAGTTAAAACCAATTTTCTAAGAAACTGTCAATTTTTCAAGTCGCATGAAAAGCACGGAATAACAAAAAGCATAAAAGATTTTCAGTGTCCTGAATCCAGACATTGTCTATAAATGTCTCGCAGTAAATTGAGGTCGAGTTAAAAGCTGGTGGAAAACAATTAATGGTTCGTTAAAAAGAAAATGACGATAATTGCTTTTGAAGGAACACGACAAACATAAACACCCATTCAGATTTTCACGCGTTTTATTATCCGAAGATTCTTTTTCGACTGATAGTCATTCAAACGTTCTATGCCTCGTTCTTATTTCTAAGCACTAAATAAGGCCTAATTATCGAAATTAGAAAAGAGATATTTCAAAAACTCACCGGAGATTGGAGACGACGACGGTGTAACTACCTTCGATGTGCACCAAGCCGACATTTTGAAATATAATCCCGGTAATCAGCATGCCAATTAGCGCAGGAAGGGTGGTCAGCGAGAACAACCATCCGGCGAAATGCGCTGTTATGCAAAGGGCAGCGAGGCCGAATAGTTGGCCACCTGGGGCAGCGTCATCGCCTAATATCGTGTAGACGATGCCCCAGAGTAGTAGGCCCAACAAAAAGAGACACAGGATCCTGGCGAATTTTCTGTAGCTTGGACAAAATGGATGAGGACAAGCTTTCCTCCAACCGGGTGGTTCCCAGGACGGTGTGTCGTCGCGTCCATGACATCTCGTGCAGAACAGATACAACCACGACCTGGAACGAATGCTAAAATTTAATATTAGATGAGAAAAAGAGAACAGAGAAAAATGGTGTTCAACCTAACCCCCTCCCCGAATCTTAGACAGTGCGAAACTAAAGAAGAATATTTAGCAGATACTTTTTGAAATGCTCGCAAACGGATAATCCGTAGGAAACTCGACGTTGCGCTTCGTTAAATCTCATTAGACTTTATGATGTTATCAAGGCGATCAGAAATGACAGGCTTTGTAACTGCGACTGTTACATCGCGATCCACACGGAGCTTCCTAGATCCGTTATAATCGACTCGATTAGAATCGCCTGCTTCGAATAGTTTTCATTCATTCTCTCTGAATCGATTGCACGCGGACGTCGTTTTCGAACGGAACGGCATATATTTGCTTGGATAATTGGAAACGAAGATGTCGCGGGATTCGTTGCGTCTGTGTTGTGATTTGCAATTTGTACCTGCTAAGTATCTTTGATATATCGCTCCGATGCACTGGAGGAATAATATTTTCATATCTGCGTCGAGGATAAATAACGTGTGCTTTTGAAAATTATTAAAAGATCCACGTGACATTTCATTCTAGCGATACGAAGGAAATTTTATAGATCGAGAATTCGGAAAAAAATTTGTTATCAACAGAAATTCTTTCATTGAAAAAAGCACCGTCAAATTATTTCCAATGACTCTAAAACACCTCTTTAACGATTCTTCACACTCGCCCCAAAGATTTGCTATATCACAATATCAATTTCACCCTCGATAAATCCCCGAAAAGAAAAAATATCAACACCGATAATTACACGTCTATCAGAGCTAAGGATTACTTCCAGCATCGCAGCCGAACCCGTCACTTTCCACCGGTAATTACCCATCACCTCGAACTAACGAGCAAAAATCGAACCCTATCCGAAAAGAGGCGTAGAAGTCTCACCGTTCCAGCTCTTCCGAATACTGGATCTTGTCCCTGATGGAACTCGTCAGACTGTACGTGGACTTCTTCCTGTTCCCGTTTATCCTGCCATTCTCGAGATCGAATTTGTGCTGAATATTCTCCGTGCTACCCCCGTGTTGCATTATGGATTTACCGCGGCCCTGATCGGAATTATGCTCCGAGCTGGCGCTTATGCGTCGATGATGATCGAAGCCAGGATTATCCAGTCCTAGGATCTGATCGCTAATGGAGACGCGTCTTTTCGTTAATTCTTCGTTAGATCTGTTTGTTTTGCCGGTCATATCGATCTCCATATCGATACACTCTTCGATGGGTGAAAAGCAGCTGTCCCTGGGAAAGCTGAACTTCAATAACGCGTGTAAAAATTCAACTCAAGATCCAAAGATATCGAGTTGCATTCAGGGAACGTAGAATTTCAATTTCGAGTGTTGCAATTTAATTCGGTGCAACGAAGTTCTTTTAATTAGACAGTTGCTACGTTAGCTTCGCGATCTTCCTAAGCACTGAAGCAAAGAGGTCCAGCTTGGCGACGGGGATCCAAGAGTCCTTTAAGTTCCTCGTTAGAATACACAAGTATTTCCAGTTTCCAAGATCAGAGATTTTCTTGAAGCAACACGAATCCATGTACTCAACGTGCGACTCAAATTCCCGTTTCTTTTTGATAATTCGTGATCACCGGTCTCTTGAAACTTCGTTATATTCCGAGCTGTCTTAATTGCAAGTATTTTAAATGACCGAACGAGTTGAAGTGTTAACGCGGTATCCTTCGAGTCGCCCACTCGGTTCGCGGTTCAAGTTCAAAATGTAGAAGGCGACGAGTTTAAAAGTCGCCGGAGCTATCAGCGGAACAAGCAAGCGACGACTTTCCGCGATTGACTGCCGATAAAGATGGCTCGGTTCACCATCACAGCTCTCCCTCTGCCTGACGATCGTTGACAGTAGCGGAGTCGCGTGACGATGACTCCCGAGAAAGTCCAAACACGATGATCCCCGATCGTTGATTAACGATCACGTGGCTGATACCCAGCCGGCGATCGTTAACTGAGTCGCGTGACGCTTTGTTTTCCTGGGGTACTCGCTGCGCTAACACCTTACGCCGATATCTCCGCGACTGCTTGACGTCTTTGACACCTTGACCCGGTTTTGTTAGAACGCGGATCCTCTCCGCCGACGCAGCGAGCTTTGTTCACCTCGTTAGCGCGAAATTCAAGGTTCTCGTTGCCGGTTCTAACTCGCCTCCTCCGTTCCGAGTTGCACTACTGATCGTTTGTCAAACGAACCTTTCACAGGAGAAGCGCAACGAAGTTAGAGGAAAATGGATAAACGAGGAAAGATCAAAAACGAAAGCTCTAAGACGGTGTAACCTGTCCATTTCTATACTTTTCAAGGTGTCACGATTTCACCTTGATCGGTTCGTTCATCGAAGGTCGTGAATAGAAAAGAAAACAGCTTGCTTCATCGAACGAAGAGCTTCTTCGATGAGAAGCGTCACGCACACGCGAACAGCGCGGAAACGACGCTGTTGAACGAGCACGGTTAACCAACGACTAAACGGTGCAAAGTGTGCATCGCCGGTCCGCAAACCGTGTTTTTGCGAATGGTGGGGCTGGTAAAAAAGTACTGGAACGCGGGCCAAGGAGGGACCTGTTACGGCTGCGATAATTGTTACCGCGTTGCACAGGATGGGCACAGCTGGACACCTCATTGACAGTCTATTCGGGACTAACCCACCGACCTGGCGTGCCCCTGATTGCACCGATTCTCTAGGTCAACGCGTTCATTTAACCAACGACAGCCGCGATGAAGAACGACCTCGAAATACCAGACGAGCTGAGAGATTATTAAGTTCTCCAGCTTCTCAGCATCTTCTTCGTGATTTTCAAACGCTTCGTTAGACGAATTAGAATCTTCACCTGTCGTTCGTCCTACGTAATCGTACTGTTGTCGAATACCTAATTGATACACGGTATATCGCAATCCAATGTTTAGCTCTTTCCATTACATTTCGATGCGTTATGTTTGATCTACGTGTTAACACCTCAGCTACTTTAAAAAGTAATCTTCTAATCTGTTTCGAAAAATTGTAGTGTCATTTGGAAAACTGTCAAAGTTTTTGTTATTTTTTTATTTCAATAGTTTAAAGGATTTTGAAATTCAATTTTCACGAAAACAAAGTTGTGTATGAAACAATTTTATCCCATTTTTCCAACTTATTTTTTCGTACAAAATCAACGCTCGATTGACATATAGATTTTATTTTCCGCGTTTGAGTGCTTCCAGTTTTATTCTTTATTCCGCGCTGAAAATATTTAACGTTAAAATTTAGCGTACGACCGACAGGGTAATAACAAACTGAAAGATTTACGCTCGTGGTATTTATTATGTACTATTTTATGTTCTTCGTTTACCTTTGTTACGTGTGGATATAGTGTAAGGTTTATATTAATTTTGGAATTACGATCTGTTATAACCGGTGTATTATTTTTCCGTTCGCGACGCGTTAGAACTTTACCTGTGGTTACCTGTGGAAATAGATGTAAACGTTCGAGCAGGGGAAGACTGTTTTGATTATTTCAGGCCAGTGCGTGCGTGTGAAAAACAATGTTCACTTCAGACCCGCAGGCCATCTACGAAGCCGACCGAGCTGGTACAGCATTCCAGAAAGGGATAATCCCTTGAAGTAAACACGTGAATTATATCAGCGGGCGACAGCAGACGTGTCGAAACGCAACCGTTCATTCATTCGTTCTTAAACCTTCGTCGAGTGAGTGTACACAATCAGAGAGCCGAACAAATGGATTTCATTTAAAAACGAGGTATCATTTATATATTATATTATATAATATTTCAAATCTCATCCGCTCATCGATCACCTAATTACGCTTCTTCTCTTGTCTCATTACACAATTGATTATGTTTTTAATTAATTTAGTAGACAATTCATAAATTAGAGAAAAGTAATTGACATTTGGAAAATATTTCTTGCAATTCTTCAGCTGGAACGTACGTCTTAATTATATAATTTCTGATATTAGTATATGTTAGAAGAATTAATCATCTAGTTAATTAATTATCGACTAATTTGTATTTTGGAATTTTCCTTAATTTTATACCTTTACACGTCGATTGGTACATTCCGACTGAATTGCTTGAAACAATTATGTTTGCGAACTCATCGAACACTTGTTGAGTCTGTTCTTATCGTTAGATAAGCGAGATGGAACGCTTTTTAGATTCCGTTTCCGTGTTTCTTTCGGGATTTTCGTTCGTTTAGCATCGCGCGTGTTCGACGATCCTGCTTGAAATTCGAATTATCGTCACTTGTTGCGCCTCCCAGGGAACTCAACTCTTTCAATAGCAAGCTAATTTTTAATTTGACCGAGTCTCGAAATCGTTTTGTCGTTGAGAGACAATCCATTGAACTCGAACGAGTTCATTGTCTTACTTTCTACCGTTTTTCGATTAAATAATTCGCGAATTGTTTCGTGATTTCAAAGATTTCACAGAATGAAATCCATAGAGTTAATTGTAAAAAAAATAATGTTGGTGGAAAGAAAACATTGACAATGGATTCGAGTTATGAAATCGAGCTGTTTTATTGACACTAACTCATAGTACTCTACCGAGCAAGTGGCGGAAAAGATCGAACCGTCCGTATATGTGTACTACCTAGTTACCAACAATTATATCGTAAGTGCAAAACCGCGTTCACGTGGTATTTATATTCGATTCTCTCACCAAGCACGTGTTCGACTCGTTAGATCATACAAACAACAAGCTACGATGCGGTTTTCTTGGAGTTTGAACTTTACTCGTATTATTACAAATTTTGATGGCGATTGAATTTTATTAGGGCTCTTTCATTGCTTTGCCTTTAATTTTATTTAACACTATATAGAAGAAATAAGAACGAGAAATGTAAACATTATCTAACAAGATACAAGATTACATGATTTGAAATTAGTGCCTCGCGCCATTTCGTGATCAGCGCCCTCTATTGTTGTGTTTTCTTGTTCATTTAAAGCATTGCGTCGTTCCGATTCATAGTGTGTTCAAGTGTTATAATATCAATTTTTATTGTGCATAATAAGTATATTACATAAAACGCGAAGTTCCATAAATCATTTATATTCGTTTTGTGCTCGTCTCGCAACAAGTTATGAGTCTCGCGGGGGCACGCAACACATTGAGAAACAAAATTTGAGAAGTTTCGAATGAAAAGCGTATTAATCTGTAATGAATTGTGAGCTTATGCAAATAGAATTGTAATTAAAAATGAACAAAATGCAAATGAATAGACATCCAAGGATGAAAACGCGCTAGTAATAATTCTCTTATGTGTTGCAAAGAGTCAGATAAATCATATTAAAAAGTGCTACTCGTCAACTTAGAAAAATATATTGTAAACACCATCATAGTTTACTGCGATAATCAAAGCGCTATTTTACGCAGTTTTACTGCGATAAAACTGAGTAAGAATTCTATATATCACGGTAAAAGTAAACACATCGTTATTTGTTACCATTTTTCGCGCGCGGCCAGTGAAAACAGAATACATACAGGCTGAATTTATGTTAGCGGACATCCTAACGTAAGGATGTTCTCGTGCTCGTCTCGTAACAGTGACATTGAAGTTAAATAATTATAGTTTGCAAAAATGGTAACAAAATTGTTACTTAACCGCAAGGTAAGAAAGATAAGTAGCTTACAATTATTACATAAAACGAAAAGGTGATAATATTCACACCTGTTCTACTTCTTCTGATATGTTTTCAAAGTGAAAATGAAATTTAAAAATAAGCCTGAAAAAATGAAGAATTTCTTTTCCTATGACTCAAAAGTTAGGCTACTTCATCTACTGTTAAAAATTAGTCATTGTTGCTTAAATTCTCTTTCTAATTGTTCCTAGCCGATAATAATAGGCGGTAAATCACACCGAAGGAATCGAAACGAAGCATAGGAAAGCGGTGAAAGGGGTTGGCAATGGTAGTGAGCAGTCATCACGCTTCCGACTCGGTGACTCGATTCATCTTCCTGCCAGGATAGAACGCGATGGATGTTCGCAGCTCGATTGCACGGTATTACGGTCAGTGTTCAGAATTAATTACTCGTCTTCAACGTGGCGAGTGTCTACGATGAGTCACGAAAGTATCCGCGAACGCTCGCAATTAAAACTTTGCATCCATTCCCTCCGATATTTCATTTCATACGGTACACGCCCGTATCTGGGTCAAAACGGTCTTGCTGTAACTTGCATGGGATAAAGGTTTCTTCTTACAATCGTTTCATTCGCGCCTGATTACGTCGATAACGAAGGATCAATCTTTATAAATCAATTGGCTAATTTTCAAATAGTAATCAATATTTGAAATTTAACATTTTTAAATAACTACACAAATTTTGTATCAATATTGTTAACAAACAAATTTATTCGATATAAGAAATATTGAGACGTTTTGTTACAATTGATAATTAAGGATTGATCTCGATTATGTGTTGATCGGTTTTCAGGTATCACTCGATCACTCGATAATGGAAAGAAAATATTTGATCAAGATAACTCGAGTCATATGACTGTAATAATCATTTCTTTATCAGTATAATAGTACTCTTTGAATTTCAAGTAGATTATTGATCGTGTAGATGGCTATCAGTGATCAGTATTTAATAGAACAAAAAACATATCACTATGATAAATGAAAGTGAAATGAAGGAAGAAATGGAGCATTTGAAATTTCCATTTACAAGTTATTTATATTTCTCCGGATTTTTCAGTTCTTCGTAATTTCACGAGGCCTTATCTAAAAAGATACGGCCGTGTCTATTTCAAAACATATTTTCCCGTGTCACTGTCGTCGAGAACGGTCGTTTTTCATCGTTCAAGCAGTACGCGCGTCGGGAATATTGTCGTTCCGCTAATCATGATTTCGCATGCCTGTGCGACTCGAGCTCCCGGAAGTCGCGAATTTTCATTCTTCATTAGCCGTGAATTCGCGGACACGCGTGCTCGTTCGTTGATGCGTATTTTTCAACGATCGAACGTTTCGGATATTTCGATCAAGCAGAGCGTGCAAACATCTTGTCATTTTACTCAAAATGAAATATTTAATAATTTATCAATCGTTCGACTATTAATATCGGATTTACTTTGATTCAGTGAACCGGACGTTGATTTTTCATTAATTAAGCTGTTTTAATGAGCAACATTTAATTCACCTTTCAAAGATCAATATTTTAAGTGATAGCATATTAAAAACGAAATTTTTTTTTTCTATTTGAAAAGAAAATTAAACCATAGAAAAATATTTAGTATTTCGAACGTGACACCGTCTCGAAATAGATATAAAGGGGAAGCGAAATGCAGTGGCATAGGGGAGATGCTTTTCAATTTCTCGAGCAAAGAATTTTGACAATAAAGCCGCAATCTTCGGTCGATTCTGAAGACGCGGCTTCGCTACCGGGGAACGTGAGCAGCGGAGCTGGAAAAATTCCTTATGGTCGCAAAGAAACGGAGTTCGTAACAGGCTGGCCGCGATCTTCCGCGTTACGCTTTGGCTCGCGAGGAGCACGCGAATTTCCGTCCTTCATCGAGCATTCCGCGCGGCAGTCACGCGAGAATCGTCGGTGTTCATCATACACGGATGAATATGGAGACTTGGACGAACAGAGAGAGGGAGAGACGTACGAGGTCGAAGATGGGATTGGAATTGCAAATATCCCTCTCCCACGTTTCTCTGATCTCTCTGATCTATCTTTCAGCTTCTCGTCCGACCGCGTACTGACCCCTACGCACACTAGCAAACACGGTAGTCGCGTGAGCGCTCGAACAACCCGGTCGAAACGATTAACCCTCTGCGATCTAATTTATTTTTCTGTTTCTGAATACCAATTACTCCATATTGCCTTGCTAGATGATTGCGATTTCGGATCATAGATGGTCAGTTATCAAGGTAGATGGAAACCTTTGTCAGGTACCCTTTGATACTCTCCTTAGTGGAGTTAACTAGATGATATGCAAATTTACCATCTCCCTAGGGTGTAACCCACAGGGGTTACATCTGTTCAAGTAAACGCATCGAGCAAGAATTCCCTCGAAAGTAAAAAGGGCGCATTTCAAGAAACCACTTATCATGTTTCGCGACGTGTACCTCAAGAAACATTTTCCAAGTCGCTCGCTTGTCCCGCTTTCGGAAGAAGATCAAATTCCTCTCCCTCGATTGCGCTCAAGGAAGTCTCGTCACGTATCAAGACTTAGCGCAGAAGCCAGTTAAATTGAAATAATTCGTTCAAGCTCCTTGAATCGTGTATTCAAACGACTTACGTGGAGAGATTATCTTGAGGGATCAAGATGTTTGGGGATACGACTTCTGACGGATGAGACTGTTTCCACAAACGCGATGGCTTTGTCGGGCATTCAATTTTTCATTAGGATAAATTGGCGCAAAAATAGAGGAAGGAAATAGAAATTTAATTGAAGCGATATTAGAAGGATAATGAAATGAGTATTTTAATTAAAATTATTTTAATTTCAAGAGATTTATTAAGACGAAAGTTGATTTAACAATGATATGTGTTTGATATTAATGTATTTCTGTGATATATGAAGTGTGATTTCGAAGCTGCGAGTCGGTGATTTATGTACATATTTAAAATATTCTGCAGATTTAATTTTATCCTGATGTATTATAATGTCTTTCACAGAAATGTATTATAATATTGGACACACTTTTCCCTGTAAACTATGAATAATTGAGCAAATGTGATGTTTAGAATTAGCTTAATTATATCAGGGTAATTATACATTATCCATTAGAAGAAACCTTATGAGCGACGTTAACTGTTCTAAATGACAAATAAATAGGAGACAGAGCACGAGACTTATTAATATTCAGTGTGAAATGGTTGGTGTGTAAGGTTTATTTTCGGTCACCGTCGTCGGAAGTATTTGAATGGCACGTATGACTGAATATTTTATCGTACCATCGTTACTCTTTAAGATGGTCATTGTCTTTGTCCCGGGGGAAGTCGCACAAGTGCTCTAAAAGAAGTCTTGTTAGCGGATCTTTCAATCCCGCCTCTACTTTGTCTCAAGTACAATCACGATACCTCGTTTTCATCGAAAAATTGAATAGAGAAAAGGATCTCGAAATAACTTTATTCACGCTTACGTTCGTTCATTCATCAATGTAAATTCTTTGCCTGGAATAATTTATTACCGAATCTGTCGTTTATATTTATTATTAGCAACGTTGAATATCCTGGAAGTCATTGGTGGCTGGTACCACAAATTAAATATAGTCGAATAATTAAATTAATAATTGAAAGTTTAGAAATTTAAAATTTAATTAATAGAGTTTTCATTTTCTCTCCTTTCTATTTTAGTCTACATTTCACTTTTTTTGGAATTTCCTTTGGCACTCAAAGAGTGTGAAAATAGTTTTTCCAGGATATTCAAAACGAAACGATCAATTTCACTGGTAGAAGGGGCTTAGAACATACTCCATAGGAAACGAAGCGATGTTAGTTGAATAGGGTACACAGAGAATGATTGGAAACGAAATATTGCACAATTATTGCTTTTATAACAAGTTCGTCGACTGAGTTGGAAAATTGACGACTATATCGAGGGGTCGGTAACTTCGTTAAAAGGTGAACACCTCGACATCGTGCAGTTGTTGCTAACAAGTTTTAACACCGGCCAACTCATCTGTGAGATTGAAATTGCACTGAAACTGTAGGCGAAGAGAAGCTAGTAAATCGAAGTTATTTTTCCACTTGCGACTACGCCGTCGCTCAAATGTATTGTTGGAAGATGGATCCAGATAATTGTGTTTATTCCTGTAAACCACGATGAAAGTTTAACTCTTACCTTAGATTTCCGGTCTAAGTTTTAGTATTGTTCGTTTTACAAAGCAAAGACACGAGTTTAATGGGTAGAAAGAAATAAAATGAAATAAAATTATGGAAATGGAGCAATTGACGCCGGCTTCAAAGGACACAGCAGTGTCAGGATATCTGGAGCACAGAAAAAGATACAGCAAGACGACGACAGGAAGGTGGTGCAGTTGCAGCTGGCGCACCTCGAATTAGCTTAAAAGCCCGGGCCAACGAGCAATGTAACGCGTGGAGAAAAGCGTGGCTCGTTCTCGTATATCACTTGGAGATAAAGGGCTGCCAGACGAGCATGGAAAGTATAGCGGTTTTGGCGACAACCTTCGGATAGGTGGTACCACAAAGTTACACCCTCTGTATGCAACAACTGTACTTGGTGTTAAGGAAGTAACACTCTTTACACGTGTAATTTTCTAAATTATGATGGATGAAAAGTTACCCTATTCTACTAATTAAGAAAAGAACAAATTTTAAGGGAATGATGTTAGAAGCTTTTGTCATCAATGCACGTGATAATAGTTTGTTCAAAAATAGATAATAGGTTCCGCGTGAAAATAGTTTGCTCAGAAAATTAAACTTCAAATACTTCTAATACTTCTAATAATCTCGAAAGACGTCAGTAGCTAGTTATTTTCAATAACCACTGGCAATTTTTCCAATTTTCATAATTTTCATAGTGATAATTTTCCTTGTACATTTAAGCCTTGACGCGTTTCCTCGATTTTTCTATTCTGAATTCTAATTAATATTTCATATAGATATTGTTGTAATAATAATACACAGTGTTAACATTGAACATTGTGTATTAATATTTTTCTCTATTTGCCAACATTTCTTTCCTTTCTTTCTTCTTATTTTGTTCTGTTTTTCCCGCGTTTCATATTAATCACATGTTGTGCTCACACTTCGACAAATAAATTGCCGGGCATATTTTCCCGTCGTATTATCGCCAGGAAAAATATATATATACAGGTTGTTACCACGAGAAACATGTTGTTAAGTGTGTGTACCATATACTGTTCGGATTCGATCGGGCGAGAAAACAGTGCTCGTCGAAACAATTTTCATAGCTGCGATAACGAGGGCTAATAATTGGTGGTAATGGTTAGAGGAAGTGTGCGACAGAGCAAGGAGGAATAATTTTCTGACGTGATTATTGGTGGGCTGCTAACAATCTGACTCGTTAACTTGAGATTTTACTTTTGTCTTCCATTCGCGAAAAAAAGAATCAGATAATCTTAGCTTAACCCTTTCAAAAAATTCTCTCAACAAATTCAACACTACTACTATTTAGTAATTTTAATTTTGACTTTATGAATTTCTTATGGGCAGCAAAATTGTATACACATTACTTGCAAATGTTGTGCAAATTAACTTAAAATTTTCCTTTACTAAAGAAATTCGAGGGTGTTTAATTTCTACTTCTCATTTTCCTCGAATTCTGTTATATTTGCAACGCGCACAAGTTGCAACGAGAAACATCTAGCTACATGAATTTGCAAGTTTTAAATTAACGCTCTGATAAATATGCAATTAATTAATAGTGAAATCATTGAAACATGTTGACAGAAATTTACTTCAACAGCAAAGAAAGTCACAGTGAAGTTCAAATACTCTGGTGTGAAAGAGAAATAGTTTTAGAGAAAATACGGGGATGAAGATGAAATTTTAAGGGAAAATTTAATTAACGTACAGCTGTGTGCAAAAAAAAATGACCGGCTTAAGGTTGAAGCTTTTATCTCTTAAATTCTGGCAAACGACCATGAAATGGTTGCCCGCATCCGCAATGAATCTTGCATAAAAATTTTTCCGCTTCAGCTTAGTGAAATAATCGAGTATCAGTAAGATAATTGTTCTTTATTTGGCTTACGTTACGCTGCAACCTTCCTTGAATTTCTGGCGAAAATAATTTGTGACAAACTTTCTGCCATTTTTTCCCCGAAATTCTATCGTAGAAGTAGAAGCTCTGCCATAATCGTTAGCTGAAGTAGCTAAAAGAAAAAAGGATACTTGAGCAGTGTTCTAATATTTTCACCCACTTGTGAAAAATTTAATCCATTTAGTAAGCTATAATCATTGATTTTTAGGTGCTTAGCAAACGAGACTGAGCATTTATTAAAATATTAAAAAATTGCAACTTCATATCGTTTTCAGTGAAATATTAAATTCAACAGCTTATTTTTTACATTTCTTACGTTTTTTTTGGTTTAAAAACATTTTAATGAAAATTCTCCGACTGAAACGTAACACGATATTCGACCCGATAACATAACTCTGAAAAACAGCGATGCTTTGCACGGAAAATATTTTTTATTAGCGCGAGACCGTGTCGTGTTTTCCGGGAAAATGGTAACCAGACTTCTGGAAAATATTCTACAAAATATTTGATAACGTATGTATACGATTCTAACCAGCCGAGTTTTATACCGTGGACTTATTTCAACAACGCGAATTCTATGCTGAATTTCTCCGTTTCATCGAACGGTACGCGAAACAACACATCAAAGCATGATTTAATTAAATTCGATGAACTACAAAATGTCCACGGGTCAATGACCACGCGGTTTCGGTTTCGTGTTAATGGTACTGACAAGCACTTTCGATGTACCCTTCTCTACTTCGACGACCATTAATCCATATAAAATGGAATGTCTGCCTGCATGTTCCCACTTAACATTTTAATCCTTTGAGCAATTTGGCATTTTGAATAGCTAGTGATCCTGGGGAAAATATCGCTATTTTGAATTTTCATTCTAAGCATTTCAAATTTCTTCACTCTGAAAGCTAATTTAGTAGAACTAAAATGCATTAACGGTGTTTAACATATATCTATCGCTGCGATGCACTTTAAGAACACCAACGTTCGCGAGAACGATTATAAATTATCCAAGTTCAGGATGTAAAAAAAGGATTGATAAATTATTGAAAGCATTTTCCTCGTAGTTTTCTTCCCTGTTAGGTATGCTTTAGCTAAACTTGCCCGCTGGTACGAAAATGCAAATACACACCATTAATTTTAATTTTCGGATAATCTTCCACGCATTTTCATTGAGATTTACGCGGCGACGGGGGCAGGCTTGAAATGAATAATTACACTTTACCAAGTGCACTGCCTAGCATTTTTGAATTTCGACCAACTGAATTTAGACATAGCTAATAACAAAATACATTTTGTTGAGTAAAATTGATTTTAGCTGAAATTTTCCAAGCAAGGATCAAAAATAGATAGGAAACTTCAAAATGCCATATGTTTTTCTATTATTTTTTTGTGCGCAATACGCATCCTTTCAACAACGAGCCTAGCAATTCGCCAAACGCAGCGTTTATAGAGCAGATCCATGCTGAAAGCAAAAAGGATCCAATTACATTAAAGTTATCATTATATCTAGTTCCTGTTATGGCTGTGATTCCATGCTATCTTCGAAACGCAATACCAATATTATGAGATGAACCGCAGATACGTTCGAAACATCGAATTGTACAGGATCGCACGCGTCGCTGACGTTGCACCTGATAACGTATTTGAATTAAAGTGCAACACATCGTCTGCAACCGGCAGCCCATGATTATAAACTTCAAATAGGTCAGAGATAAATCACTGATTTACGGCGGCTCTGTTGCACACCCGAGACATCGATACGTCCGCACTATATTTACGAACGATAATGCCTCGTCGCGTTATTTCGTTTATCCTTCAAATTTATTTCGACTATATTTTTCTGCATCCTAATCGAATCCTTATCGTCCTCCATTTTTACGCCGAACGAATGCGAATTTTTCTTATGATACCTTGAACGCTTCATTATCTCTAACCTTTTAGGTAGATAATTTATTAGAATTAAATTAAATTATACATCCCCAAATAAAATATTAACAGGTTAATTTTTATAGTAATAACATTTTGCTTTCAAACTTCAGGTATTTCAATTTTCTCTTATGTAAACGAAGCGAAGTTGTCAATGATCAAAACTTGTTGACCATGTACTTTACATGGTTCTGGTTTTCCCTCTTCTATACGAGTTTACTTAATTAGCGGCCGTAATTACAACCTCATCACATCCCGATACATGTTATAGTTTGTTTCTGTCGAAGCTGGTGATCAAATTCAGAACTTGATCATTGGAAACGAGAATTATCAATTCAAAACGGGAGTCATCAATTGACAGGTTTCTCATTCCAGTTCATTTGATATTAATCATCTAATTACTATTTGGAAATTCGTAATTGAAAATTGTGTCTATAGAGAGAATGTTATAACTAAAAGTTATTGATAAAACATCAATATTATTAAAGAATATGCAAGGAGATAAAATTATACCCAGAGGATAAAAGAACGGAGATACAATAAGAATATTATAGCAGAAGTGTTATTAATTTATGTACTAATTATTCGTATACGCTAGTATCGATAATTACGTTCAAAAATTAATAACTGATCGATCGGAAATGGTTGAAAATAAATACAGCTTAATCATGAAACATTTTACGATTCAGCAGATGGAAGATATTAATTAACTTCAAAACAGTGTTTCACTCGTTGCATATCGGAATTCAAATTATATAATAATGATAAGAGGGAGAATGGAAACTGAGAAAAGAATACAATTATTAGTATCATTATTCTATAATAATTAAATGTTAATAATTGAATAATAATACCATGTTTATTATCATATAAATGGATTGAGAATATTAAAAATTATACAACTTCTGTTTTCCATTTTGTTCATCGAAATTTTTTCATCGTATAGAGACCAATTATGCAAAATGGATGAAGCGATATTTCAGCATTTGCAAATTGTTGATAACGTGTATAAATGGTTCAGATGCAAATTCGTTTTATCCATTCTTGATAAAAAAACGGGATATTTCTACTATGGATAAAAACTTACTCATCGGTCATTTGATTATTTAACGTTATTAAAGTGAAAAAAGTAAATAAATCTTATTTAGAGGGAAACGATTGATAGCTAATATAGCAATGTTCTAAGCAATTAGCGGCCGTGTGTAAGATGTAATAACATAATATGTATTTAATACAAGGATGAAAGCACAGACAGAGCGAAATGAATATTTGATTTTCGTCTCACTGGTTTCTCTCTGCTTCATATTAATAGGGTAGAGACAGTTCTCCGTTCCTTTGAATGATATCAATTAAGCCCGCTCCAATTAATGATATAAACTGTTTGATGTATTTCAGATTCCAGTTATAATTACAAACAGTTGAAAGAATTAGCTATAACATGTTTAAAACAGATTACGCGATTCATTATTCTGATTTCATTCGTTTATCATTGATTAAAAATTCGTTGGAGCTGGAGTTGAACCGTACAATGGCAAATTAACATGTTAATTAAAAGAGAAAAGCTTTCCTGTTGTCTACTTTGTACAATGTAAATTTGTATTGTCTGATTTACACAGGGAATCAAATTCCATAGGCTGTTTAAAAGTTTGCTTCCGAGGCTCGTGTAATTAAAATACCTTTTGATCCGGCGATAAATTAGAAAAGCGAGAAAAGGGAAATTAAAATATAAACAATTTAATTTAACCCAACGATGGTGGAAACACATCCTTATTAATTTTTTTGAAGTTTAAGTTCTCTAAAATTTATTAATATAATATTAAATCTGTTTTTTTCTGTGTTTGTTTCTACACTTTGAGCACCACAGTGGAAATAGCTACATATAGTCAGACATACTAAAGCTCTGCTGATTATAAAATTAAAACTTCAATTTAACGTTGATTACTCTGCAGAAAATTTATTTAAACGATTGCAAACGATCTCTCGTTCGCATAGAATATCAACAGAACATCAGGACATGATTTTATTGATTCAAATCTATTAAATCATTATGGACGATTAATTCTGGTCCCCTCGAAGTTCATAAAAATTCCATTCACCATTCGCTGTGTATCTCCCCTCGATGATATATTTCTCGGATATTTTAAACGTCGTTCAGCCTCGAGGCCTGTAAATTATCGTACGTTTTTCATTCTTCGATACGAAATCACCATCACCGATTAACTGCATATCATTCCGAATTGATAAAAAAAATACGAATGTTAATAAAGATGTGTAATCCTTTCGATTAAACACACTTTTCGCTTCGTGATTTTACGGTAATCGGTTTTTTTTTACATAAAGCTGAATTTGTAATTTAAATTTTAAACCTCCTCCTCCTCTTTTGTACATACCGCTCCATTTTACGCCGTGCGCATGTTAATGGTGTATAAAATAACTTTAGTTTCCTGCAGCTCTCCCTATCGCACGATTTACCGCGAATCAAGATCTTCGTTTAAATATTTTTCACGATCCTTTTTCGGGCCATGAAATATATTCTGGATACAAGCTTCGAAATCCTTTCCAAGCTTATTCAACCAGACAGCAATTTTCCGTTTACCGTTGCAGACTGCGCAATCTTTCCCCGCCTGTGTCACGAACAAAACGCGGTTATAGCAGAAATACAAGCGATTGCGTGAAATAACATTTCAATCATACGTCGATGATGAAATACTTTCTGTTCGAGGTATCGCGAATTTCGAGCAATCAAATTTGAAATAATTTCCACTATTCGCTCCCGACACGAATAACAAAATATTGCAAAAATAAGGAATAAAACTTTACTGCAAGACTGAACGCCTTCTTGATAAAAAAAGTTAATGTCAGTAACGTCAGTAGCCATTTGCAGACAGCTGGAGATGACAGAGAGCGAGTGGCTCATATTAGCTGCAATAACCACAACGTTTCGCCATTGTAGGTTGCATCTGAGCTCTTATGTTCAGAGAATTCTTATACTTTTATGGTACAACCCATCATATTTTTAGTTTAGCTTGCGTTATTGTCCTTTTTTATATTTCATATAGTAATATAAACTCGCGTAGAGAATATAGAAAATTTTTCCTGAACAATATCTCAAGAGCGGTGATATCATTCAGATCAGCAGCTAGTGGAAATTTTGTTTTTCCACGCGTTCGGAGCGCAAAAAGGTCGAGCTAGAAGCTCAGTTTATTGCGTTGCAGGTTCGTAAGTCCCATGAGCGAGTGATAAAGTGCACTGCTTGTTTCCGTACCGCATAATCCACACCGGTATGCGACAACTACAAACGTCGTATTGGTTTAACTTGAAGTTAAACTTTTCTTTCAATCTCGTATCATTCAAGTCGGTGTTACATTTACTGGCTTGAATGCGACATTTAATTTTCATTCCCATAAGAACACAGTGATCATTTATCCTTCGATCCCCATGCGACGCTTTACGGGGTAGATTTTTCATCCGTTGGAACCCGCAGACTCTGTTCTATCGGAATGGCGAGAATATACATGGGGGTTGGGAGTTGACGTGGCACGAATACCCATAGACCTATATCGGAAACTCGGATATATCGCGTGAAATGCTCTTGCGACAGGGTCACCCACCCTTCGCGTGTCTTGTCCGCTACTGGCACACCGTCGCCCAAGTATTAGGGTGACAAATGGCAGGCAACCCTCGTGACTGCTTCTCTTCACGCTCTCTCTATCACCCCTAACGCTGTCTATTACCCTCTACCAATATCAACACTCGATTCAACGGTTAGAATTCTCGACGATTCAAGTTTCGCATTCCGTTTCCCTCTTGATTGTTATTAGTTCAATTTAGACCCCTCGCTAAACCCACTATCTAATTACACTGAAAGTTTGAGGAAAAGCTAGAGGTCTCCTTTCGATATTTTATTCGATTTTTACACCGAAATCCGTGGATTCCGAAATCTTCTCACGAAAGGATGATCCGCTTACAAAATTCATATCTGTTGAATCGGCGATGAAGCAGCTTTCGTGTCTGAACGAGAATCGTTAATGAAATTACTTGACGAAACAAACGTTGTTTAGAAGTTTCACGATTCTGGAACGTAACATGAAAATGCAAAATGATAAGCGCGATAGAAACGTGTCTTTGAAAAGAACAAAGTTTGACGAGACACCTGACCTGCATAAAGTTTAATAGAATTTCTTGTTGCACTGAAGAAACACGATAGTTTTTCTTGTAACCTGTGAGAGATAATGGGCTTTTAAAGAGTCCTGAAATTTATTAAATTAATCCTAATATTCAGTATTTTAGTCTTTGAAAGAAGCTTCTGTTTCGTCAAACTGTGATAATTGCAAAAATTAATTGCAAAAATTTGTATCTATTTGATAAATTACAATTTTCACATTTGGTTAACACGTCTATAGCAATTTTTTCGAGCAATTTAATCTGTCGAAATAGAAATTCCGTTCTGCACCTGTTTCTTTTGAACAATTTATTCAGAAAACCGATAACGTGTAAATTCCCCGAAATCGAACTCTAAAACGTTATGGTTTACATAACTACTAAACAATTATTGATTTTAACACCCCAGTACACAAGATCGCACCGAATCACCGACATATCGAGAAATTCCAGCTAGTTTGACTCGCAAATTTTGATTTTGCAATATTAACATTTAACACGGACCAATGGTACATACCACGATATTTTTTTTCTTTCTATATTACTAAAATACAGCAAAATAAACTGTGTTTGTATTTTGTAAATTAAATGAACATACTCTTTACTAATACCGCAAACTGGTTGCTTTTAGAGGACCGCAATGTTCGCTGACACAATGAAAAATATCGTGATGCAAAATTCGTGTATAGTGGTTATTGAAAATAATGACCAACGCGTTCTAGCATTATAAAAATACCACAACAAATTGCGTTTGTTATCTTTCGCCACCATGTTGCGATAGGAGACAAATTATCCTTAATTTCCAGAAAATAATTGTTACAAATTTCGTAACAACCTACCAATTTTAGGTACACGATTAGAAGTTGATATTGATCTCTTTAATTATCACTATTAACGCACAATCGGTAGAGCGAGTGATTATTTTAATATCTGCCGGAAATTCGAGTATTTTCCACTGCTCGCAAATTCGCGGCTATTCATTTTTCCACGGATTACCATCGTTTCGGTGAAAACTATTTCCACCCTCCATTTTGTAAGTGTTAATCGTTGCTAATGGAATCTCCCCTCGGCGATTCAGGTGTCCGATCAAATTAGTGATTGAAATTCGTTTCACGCGAAACAGAAACACCTGTGCTCGTTAAACATTCCTCGTAAAATCGAAATAATTAAGTGATCGCGAGGCTTTTTAGGAACAAAACCAAATTCGCTACCGTTTTTACTGCGCTTTATTATTTACGTGAAATATTCATTTTAAAAATTATCAGATTTTCGGAGGAAATCAATTTGCATTCCATTAATCTTTAAAAGGGTATAGGTATATAGACTTGATTCGATTTCAACGCTATTATTTTCAATGGAAAATATTTCTCTTCAACAGCTAGTATTCAACTTATTGATCTTACGAAGCTTATAGACCTAACAGCGAGTTTATTTGCAGAATTTGATGAACTTTCAGTGACTTCGTTATATCGAGTAGGTATTGTATAAAGTTAGAGAAAGGCTATTCATCAAAGTTCGCGTTCAAAACCAGCCTGACGTTGTTATACAAAAATAATAATACAATAGAAATTATGGATGAAATAAGTTAGAGAATTTCAAAGAGAAATTACAGAGTTGTTTAATGAATTATAATATCACTGTTAAATATTTCTGTAATAATCGAGTACACTTATTTCCGTAATTAATTTTCTTTCATCAGTTTTTTCGATCGCTTGTTCACGCGGTCACAATGAAAACCGCGTGTAATTCCGCAACGATCCCCAAATCGCCCTTTCCGCGGTAAATAACACTTAATATTCGATTCGACGGCGTTCCCATTACCGTCGTCGGGACGCCAGATCGCCTATATCTGGTGATGGCCATTCAATACTCTCTATTGCAAATATTCAAGCAATTCTATTTTCCTATTTCGTATCGTTTCGATAACTATTTCCTATGAACATTTTTCTAAGAAAAGTTTTCTATGAAAATTCTTCAAACCCTTTCAGATTTCACGTATCTTCTATAAGCAATTTAACGCCAAAATATTATTGTCTCACAACAATAAATCTATGGAAATAGTTGCGAAACTTGGTGCAAATGGTGACGAGGTACACCCTCGTACGTGATCATGTTACGTCAAAGGAAGGTAGGAAAGTTTATTGCAAGTGAAGTGGCAGTCGATACAGTGCAAACTTGGAGTATCGCTTCCAGAACTGTAAACGTGATACGATTGGGATAGTAAGCTTCCGCTGCATAACGTATACGGTAACACAAGTACAGGGAATAGATTCAGAACCCTTTGAACGTTCTATCGCGTGACTGTTAATCGAGGAATCAAGTGTACAGAGGAAATTTGGTAAAATAATTTACACGATGAAATTACCCGATTTTATACACCTGTAAATTATAAATAACAGAAAGACAAATCTATTCCGATAATTGGTTTTTCTTTTCAACACATGTTTAACTTTTCATTTTAGTTTTCATATAAACGTTATATTCCAACATGTGAAAGTCAAAGTGACGTAATGCTAAAGAACTTATTAAATATTAAAAGTGTTCGATACCGTTCTATCACTAGCGTAACGATGACAAACACCTAACTTGCGAGACAATTGCAAGGTAGACTGTAAATATAAAAATTGTTGTTATTTTTCAAAGTACTCGTTGTCAGTTTAATTACAAAATTTTTAATCTGATTTTGGTCCACCGCCAAAAATGTTCGCCATCGTTGCACTAGCAGGAGCGATTTAAAATTCAACAGCTCTATTGACGTGCCATCTATCAACGCTTCAGTTTGAATAAACGCAAGGGAATTTTAAATTTTCTCGTGAAGCAGGAAACAAATGATGTGCAATAAATACTGGTCTTTTTAACAAGCTATATATACTTCTTTCCACATGAATCATTATCGATCAACCAAACCATTTTAAAAACCCTTAGAAAACTGTATTTCATATTAAATTTACACGAATCAGGGTATAAATTATTGATTGTCAAAATGTATACATTTATCATTTGACAGAACTCTTTTTAGTTTTTATACAAATGATATATAAGATAGAGAGGAATAGAACACTCACTCGTTTCCTAACCAAACGAAGACCATCACCCTCTTTTTGTTCACCTCGCCGAGATGCACCCACCAAACTCGCGATTTCTACGATTTCCGATGAATTTACCGGAAAGCAGTGTCAAAATCCGAACACAGGATGCGTGACGCATTATTTCGATCGCGTTGACAAACCGAGTGATACATTTGCTTTTAAAGGGGTGAAACACGGAGAACGGCCGACCGACATAATGTTTTGATTTACACTGACGTCGTCCGCGGTGCCACGTCTTGTAACACTTCAACCCCGCGCTTGGTATCGATTCCTCCGACCAATGAAATATTTCTTCGCGCTACCCCATAGGTACAGAAGAATAAATCTCACGTATATTTGAAAAGTGACGCAGCTCAGAAAAGTATGTTTTTTAAGAAAAATTGGAAAGTATTTCTGAGCTCAAAATATTTTATTTCTATTTTTATAATTTTTTATTCTTCTGATTCAATATATTTTCAATACATTTATTAATATTTCATAATTTCGTAAGTTGCGTCACGATTGTGACTCGATATTACAGGGCAAAGTTTAGTATAAAATCATACATTTTCGAATCGGTTTTCGATTTCATCCATTCGGTTTTAGCGTCTCGTGAATTAACCCCTCTAAACGCACTAAGCTTTTACCGATACACACTCTCGCCATTAACTTCTCTGTTCCATGGTACAACGAAAGAAGCAGATAAAACTGTCGGAAAGTTCGTATTCCGTGAAATTTATCACTTTATTCAGTAGCTTCGAAGCTGAAGCAAGTCCGACCCTCCTTTCTTGGCTGGCATTCATCTGCTCGTAAGGAGCCTCGATCGATGTCCTAATTCAACAGGTGCAGGCATGCCGAAGATGCAGGCCATTCTATGCTCTACGCGAATTTCCGGAAATCGTGTTGCTGACACCAGTTGGAAGTATCGATTAGACCCGCGAAATTCCATCCCAACACCCTTGATCCGTTCCCGAGATAGCCGAACGTGCTGTCGCGACGAAAAGATGCACTGCTCAGATTCTTGCTCGTGCAGAAATAAAAAAGAAAGAAATAGGATAAAGGAAAATATTCTTTGTCCTTCGATAATTGAAAGCATTTATACAGAATGAATTTAACATGATTTATATAAGTAGATAAAACGTGATTTTGCAAGATGAATGAGTCAAGTTATGAGGAAGAGAAAGGAGTGAAGGCGGGGAGGAATCTAACGATTTAACGTAAAATAGATATGTTGTCGGAAGTTTTATCAGTCCCGATGACTCGTGAATTCTGCGGTAAACCAAAATCGATTGTGAGAACCGACTATCTCCCAAGAACATCTTCTACAAATGGAGTTCCCCAAGAAGACTAAACTCCTGCTCAATGATAAGATTAAGCATCCTTGGAAGAGTAATTAAAGCAAACAATGGTAGAACACTAAATTACATAAAAAGCTTAATTAATTATAAGTCAACAACTTGAAGTAGTTATGTGGAAAAAAGAAGATTCAATGAAGCTTTTCCAAGTGTCCCAAGTTTTCAAAGTTAGAAAAAATGGAGTGTAAGAATTCTTCGTGTTCAGAATAATAATTCCTCCATTTGACGAATAAAGCGTCTCATTCATGGAACACACGTGCCATCTGATATATTTCCGGTAATCACTCATTTCCTCCCATGAACGGATAGCAGAGAATCGACGTTCGTCAAGCGATTTAAATGGCCATCGTTGAATTCGCTTCGACAGCCTATGAAAGATGTAACCAAAAGAGAATTTTCATTTCTGCGTGGTATAAATCACGAGAAAATATCGATCTTGTTCCGCTTCGATAACGGGACAGCTGAACGGATTGACGTTTTTTGTTTTATTTTTTTTTTCGTTTCTTTTCTCCGATCCTCCATTTCATTCGTTATCGACAGCAAAAACTATTTTCAAACACGAGTAATCGATTCGATCAACGCTCCAGTTTATTGAGTCCCAATTACCGCTCGAATAACTAATGTTTACTGCTGATAAAACTTCGCCTTTTATCTTGATGATCTTCATTCCGAATGTTCTTTTATTGTTGACACAGTCGAGGAAGTATCTAAGTGCTCTTAATGAATTCAAGGATCAATTGTTGTTTTAAACCGCTGAAAAGATATTTTACCAGTTTATTGTGCGAAGTTGATTTTATCGGAATAAAAGCAGCTCTCTTTTGAACACGTCGCGTTCACCTACACGTTCGAAGCGCGACTAAACGCATTTTACGGTAAGCAGAAAATTAGATAATAGCAAAGTGGTTGGTAAATGTGAAGGAGGCTCATTGCCAGTGCTTGGGCGATTCGGTAAAAGCCGAGGGTATAAACCACGCCCGTCGTTAGAGCTAACAGAGTGGATTAACACGGTTGATGGCGCTTTCGACTCTCCATCGAACCTGTTTCATCCCCTACGAATTTACAAGTTTTCCTTGAACGCCGATAGACTTGTAAGAAAATTGTTTTCAGTTCTACGACATCTTGACATGATTAACTTGAGGTGATTGTATCGCAAACACACTTAATTATAAAATTGCATTAAAATTTAATTGGATGTAAAATAATTGAAATTATATTAGAAATTCAATTTAAATTATACATAGAATAACTGAAACATTGTCATTGGACATGGATATTTTAGTGTTATAAGCTATGTACACGTGTTATCTAATTATTCCCTAACTGCGCTACTAATGGCCGGTTGTACAATCGATCCCTTGGACATAACTCTGCTGAATTGCAAAATCGGCCGACAGCAAACCGCAATTTACGAATGAAACGTGTGTGAGGTATCGATGAGCGTGATTCCATACCACCATGTATTTTTCAGAAATTTCCAGATTCGAAAAAATAGAAATTTCAAATTTCGAAATACCAATTTTCAAGATCCAGTTGGTTCTGAAATTTATCTCGAAAAGTCAAGTTCAAGTTTTCTTGAAATCTTAAATAAACCGAAGCTAAGAACCCCATATCATAGTGGCTGATACTCGTAAGGTGTAAAAAGTTCTTGTCAAAAGTGTTTTTTACACCATCGTAAACAGAGGGTACGACCTTAGTAGAGTGTTACGGCCTCACAGCTCTCTTCCTCTCTCTGTACAGTTCATAAAGAAGGAATACTTTCAAGGAAATATTTGCTCAACCTTTTAAACTACGAGCAACCAAGCTCGTCGACGTTTATCTATAGATCGTTCTCTACTTACATTCCGAGAGGTCCGTTAAAAGCACGTAAACGGGACTTTCCATCAAAAGATCTGAAAAATTTTTCAACACTCCTTCAATATTTTCCTTCCCTTTCAAACCGTTTACAGAAATATCATTTAATACGAATTGAAAATGAATATCACCTTGAGCATTGAAAAGTCGTGCCGCAACAACAACCTTGCATTCGTTGATATAAAAGAGCGAAATGAAAAATATTTGAGTACCACCTGAAAATATTTATTTCGCCAATAAAACATAGTAGACGTATTTCAGATTCTATTTAATTTTCACGAAAATGAAATCCGACGTCGACCAGACTGCCAAACGAAGCGAGAGTATAAAAATCACAATGTAGTCTTTAACGATCGTAAAAGCTGAGGATTTTTATTTCGAAAAATGCTTTTCATGCGATCATAAAATGGCGTGATACCCATGGCGGAACGTTATCGCTGCACGTTCAGTATGTTGCTCGTAAACGGCCGTCAAATACTTCATGCTGGTAGCTGTGTGCTCGTACGTGAAGCAAATACCATCGTAAAAACGCTTTCCTTTGCCATGATTTTCTTTCTTTTTTTGTTTCCAAGTCTGACTTTTCAGTTCCCTCTGCCAACGAGATCGAAACGGGTATATGGTTGCCCGAGGAAAAAGTTTAATTGAAATTGGGGTATAGTTTGTCGAACTTTTATTTTATACGGGGTTTTTATTTTGATGAAACGTTTCGGTAACTGAAATGGAAAATTTCAGTTCCTGAATTCTTTAAAATGAACGCTTTTATTTATTTCCGCCCCAAAAGTTAGGCAATAGATGGATGAATGAAACAATGATAAAAATTGCATTCAAAATAGAAATAGGTATTTCATTTTATATAATCAAGGAAGTATTAATTGAAAAAATATTTTGTAATGGTGTTATATTTCTGATCGTTCGTACGATCAGGTGCGACAGCCTATATAGTAGGTACACTCGGTCTATGCCATGGACTGTATGGCATGACTAATTATACTTGAGCCTGCGGCGGGTCTCGTTGGTTCGGCCCTGAAGAGGCGGGAAGCACCCCATTAAACCTCGAGCTTCGGCCACCCTCCGCAAGGAAGACCATGAGACGTCAATACGAGGCCACCAGCTGTGAGGACGAAGAGCACGTCGAGCAGAAGCAGAGAAGCAAGAGAAAACCGGAAGGTAGAGCATACGTTACTCTTATTTCTTCCGGTACGCTACCTGGCCGGGTGCTCGACTGCCTTGATGTACGATCTTCTCCTTCTGTTTCCTCTTTTCACGTCCGTGTTTTTCTATTTTTCTGTTCCACCTTTAATACTGAATATCTTTCGACTTTTTCAAGGAATTCAGAGTAAGTTTAACGCAATGCGTCTTGCAAATTTTTGCGTCATGTTCACACTGCAGTTTATTCATTTCCTATGGAAATTTTGTTCAAAGTAGATATTTTCTTCTTTATATTTCATATTTTCCTTTAAGTTGCTTCTACTATTTGGACACGATGGATCGATAAATGCAGAAATTTCTCTGAATTTAACTCAAAGTTCGTAACTGTTCCAACTTCAATCCAGCAGAGAAATTCAGCATTGTTCTAAAGTTAAACGTGCACATACAACCACACGAACACAATTTTGCATTTAGGATTTAGGAACTTAATTTTCAAATGAATTTATACCCCGTGCTTCAATCTCCCCCTTTTCTAATTATCTTCTAATATTCCACATTGGTTGAAAAATTTATGTATAAGGATTACTTCAAATTTCCCTTAAACAGAAATCAAACTTTCTCGTCTTCAATGGTTTCTCGTTCCTCCATGTACGCTTGCAGTGAGCAGGAAAGTAGACAGAATTCTGATATTACTTTAAATTAGTTGCAGAAAGCAGATATTTTTTGAACTTCTATGAATAGGAATTTCTAACTTTGCCAACTTCAAAGCTTTGAACTTGCAACCCGAAAAATCCTGAAACCTCCAAAATTTTATTACAGAATCTTGTGAATTCTTAGACAAACAATCATCGAATTTCCCTTATGCTTCATAAATCGTTCTCATTTTTATTTTTACAGTTCTTCTTGTTCAAACAAAATCTAAATCTTTTAACAAAAATATTTTCTCTTTATAGAAATGAATCTCCATTACAATCTTATAGAACGTACTTACGTGGAACGTTTCCCTTTTTTATGAATCTTTCAAAGAAAAATCGTTTAAAATGAACTGAGCAGGTCGTAACAGGAGGATAAACATAAAAGTTTTACGCAGATAACAAAAGCAAAATGAATGAACAAATTTTAATACCATCCCATGATATTCATATCGACGATATAAATGACTGAACGCGAAGAACGTCATATCAG
Source organism: Osmia bicornis bicornis (assembly GCF_907164935.1). Lineage (NCBI taxonomy): Eukaryota > Metazoa > Arthropoda > Insecta > Hymenoptera > Megachilidae > Osmia > Osmia bicornis. Next base: position 5,126,055 of record NC_060228.1, on the reverse strand, counting down.
TATAAATCACGTACTGATAACAATATTCAACCCCTTACAACAAATCTATACTTTTAACTTATTTTGTCATATTTCAAATGGTGATACTTATTTTGAAATAACCTGTATAACCCGAGCGGAAACGATCCTCGAGATTGTTCGTTCTCAAGGAGCCGCAAGGGAATCGGAATTTCCATTATCCTAAAACATCGAGCGTCCCCGTGGTTTTCACGGCAGCTGGCATCGCCGATGTTGGCAGATCTTCAAGGAGGAACGCTCCGCTTCCTCGTGATCGAAACGGAGCGTGTCGTCGTTCGCGAAAACGGAGAACCGCCTCAGGAGAGAATCTCGTCTGTCACGTTTCGCGTATATCTTCCAACACGTAAAACGCGCTGTTTTCAACATCTCTCTTTTTCGATTTTATTTGTCGCTTCCTCGATACAGGATTGGTTTCGTTCGTCACTTTATAAAATAAAATTAACACTCACCTGGTTCCACGAGAAAGCTTAAACGAAGGATTAATCAACGGTACGAGAGAAAAAGGATTAAGGATCTGAATCAAAACGTCAATGTTTACGCTTTAAATGCTTTAAGTATTTATTTAAACAAATTCCAACATTCCAAACATTGATAATCGTGTAAGTGTACGTGTTTGTCTGTATGCAATGTCCTTATCGTATTTGTGTACATGTTTCCGCCTAATTTTGTGTGGAAATGACGCCGATAACGTCGATGTGGTACGCGTTAATTCATCGAGAATCCTAAAATTCGCAATTATTTCAAGTCCGCGTATCGTTCGAGTCGGATCATCGCGAGAATTGAATGAAATGGAAACCGATCGAACGATTCGAGGACTCGTCGATTCGTCGACGAGTTATTAACGACAGAACACTTGCAAATTTGTCTTTCACTCTTTCTCTCTCACGAACATACATCATTTATTTTTCTTTCTTTCAAAATTCAAGCCATGCCGCGGCTCGATAAACGTTTCAATAGAATCAACCCCTTCATACAGAACGCACGATTTCTTTTACAATGGCGAGCGCTCCTCGAACTAAACTAAATTAGTAGTTAGATTTTACTTACGGCTGGCCCCTCGCGCAACCACTTCTTCCATTCGCTCTTCCTTAACGCTCAGACTTCCCCGGATGCTTACAACGACGCACCTTTTCCTTTAATTGTGTCTCGACTTTCCCCATTGCCTTTGTCAACAGTTACTTCTCTCTGTAGTTGTAGCTATTTCTACAACCATACCACAGTAAAAGAAGGAAACGTGAAGAAATAGTACAGGAAGTTGTAAAAGTCTCAGTGCTTGGCGTTTATCGTTTACTTGTACTACTAGCAGGGAGTAGAAATTCTCAACCATAAATTATCACACTCGGTATCGTAGAGAATTTTTCTTTTTTCTATAAAATGAAATATGATGAAACAATATATCTTTCGTATCGTTTTGATAATAAATATTAACACTGCAATTTAATTTGCTTTTCGTGCGAGTTCGGTTAGCGTATTTATTAAAAATTCACTCTATTTCATTCGAAAGTTAATAATCCCTCAGTCAGTTATTGCGCGTGTTTGTTATCCACTTGATAAACGACTAACCTTGTTTCTGCATTCAGCGAAACGTAATCAAGGCTAATTGTTCGAGAGAGCTGGGGAACAGTGAGGAACAATCCTCGTAAATACGCCCTCGAAATTACCGATTGGAAATTCCATTTGTGTTCAAGAACTACTTTTGTAATTCAATTTTCCGTCACCAGCTTTCTGGTCTGCATTCAATTTAGAAGTGGCGAGTTGTTGGCAGTGAGGAAATACTGTTTGCCCAGTTTCGATTTTATTTTTATCACGATATGGTTAAATCTCATTTTCAATTATAGATAAACTGTCACTAAAATGAATAAATTAAAATAAAGAATAAATAGTAGAAACTCACCCAGCTGCGTCGTCCTTGTAAGCATCCTCGAAGAACGTTCTCCACGTTCTACGTCCTCGCATCGAGCATAATTTACAATTTAATATTGTCCACTCTCTTGCAAGCCCACTTGACGTTTCTATCATTTATCTCGTTCGCTCGCTCTTTCTCTGTCTCACACAGACATTCTCAGATTCGATCTCTCTCTCCCTCTCACACGCACTCGCGCACGGAACTAAATACACACGCGATTACACTGACGAGAACTTCAGATTCACCAATTCATTAGCTAACAGGCTCCCTTCTTGCTTAACCTGCAGTTTCGCTTGATCAGGTCCAATTTTCCCGTTCGACTTCCTGTCACAGCACGAGAAGTCAAGGTCAGACCTTCCAATTCCTCGAATAATTCCACTTAGTGCGCCGAAAAATTCGGATAAAGGAAGCCCGGAAGCCACCTCCGTGCGTTGCTTCTTTTTTTTTCGGTTTTTTGGGTTCCTGAGATTATATCAATCCCCTCGTTTCACGGCGTCGAGCGTCGCAACGACCTGCAGCGAACTTCGCCTTTCTATCCTGAACCCTCGAAGGAAGATAAAAGAGTCGATGGTTCTTTAAGACTCGTGTTTTTCTTTTCTTATCGAATGCCCGACTCAAGATCCTCTCGATATTGTTAATCCCGAAGAACTCGAGCAAGCAAGCTAAGGGCTTTAATCGGTGTCTGTCTTCACGATAACTTCGAACGTATCAAACACTTCCACGCGATTAACAATCAATAAAATCGTGGGCGAAAAAATTTCTTTCGAATAGGAGATACTCGCTCCTCGGGCTCGTCCCTAGGGATCTTCCTGTAGGATTACACTGTAAAATATTTGCACTCGGATTTCGTGTATGTACCCACCTACTGTGTCTTCGAGCACCAAATTTCATTAAGGCCATCGATTTGTGCACAGATTTCAATAATTTTCTGTTTTTAATTTTACGTAGTTGACAGTGATCCCCGGCTCTTCTATGGCTACTAAATAGAGTAAATCTTCGATGATGAATTTTCTTCTCCGGACAAGATTCTAATAAACCATAAGCACAGACTTTCTTCTCTGAATAATACTGTTTTCTTCTTCTTGTTTATCGATTGCCCTTTGAACGCATTTCTAGATCCACAGGCATCTTTCTTAAAAACTTCTCAAATCCATGGCATGACGTTCTTAACAACTGGCTGAATTCTAATTCCTGATCCAAATCGAGAGATTGAAGCATTCGAACCGCGCACTGCCAGCAGTAGCGCTGATCGAAGTAAATAAACTTGGTGTGGATGTGTGTGTGTGTGTGTGTGTGGGTGGAAACATTTTCAAACAGAGATCTCCTGGATTTGAACACGTTTCTTGGCACTGCCGGGTGTCCCGGGTTGTCGAAGAATACCTGGACAAGACAAACCCACGTTGGGCGCCGGAGCCTTGGGTGGCGGCGGGGGGTCCGGGAGATTCTCGTCGTCGTTATCGTCGCTGCTGCTGTCCCCGTCTTCGTCGTCGTCGTCCATCCTTGCGGTGGTCGCGTCGACGCAGGGCGACGGTGTGCGGGTTCTTTGGACACAGGGACTTCTACTGTACAACGGTGGCTCGAGTATCCTCTTGCCTCCACCGGGAGGTGGTGAACACTGAAACTCTTGCAATTGTAGCTCGAGCTCTTGGGCCAGTTTCGTTTTGTGAGCCGGTGGACTCGAAGAGGGCGAGTCCATCAGGTTCAACGATGGTAGTCTTTGTTTTCCGGAGGACATCTCGATCCCGGAACATCCAGCTTCCAATAATTCCTCTTTCTTCTTATCCCCGAAAGCGGATGATAATCCTCCAGCAGCGTTCGTGGCGTTTCTGTCTCTCTGATGATAAATCCCCGCGAAAATGAGGATGTTCAGTAGCAACAGAAACACGCCGACGGCTATGGTGACCGTCAAAGCCGTGGTGTAGCTCTGATAATGACTGGACGCTAATTTCCTAAGGAGGTTATTGGGTCCTGGGCCCAGGTTCGAGTGCTGCATCGTCCTCGTGGTAGTCGCCAGTGTCGTGGCAACAGTTGCGTTCGGTGTGCACTCGGTGGTCGATATCGCGCTCGATACTGACGACGGCTCGGTGGGCGATGGCACCGGAAGCGGGGGCGCTGGTAGCGGAAGCGCCATGGTCTGCGGACGTACCGCGCCTTCGTAGAGGCTGGGACTTTCGGCCAGGTGATGGTGACGCATGCTGATCTCGTAGCCGGGTCGATGTAGCTGCGGTAACAGATTCAGCCACAGGGACATCTTGTGGCCCCTGTAATGCGACCGCATTTCCGTACTACGACCAGCCTCCAGGTACAACTGATTTATTGAATCGTACGAATCCCAGAACGGCGGACTGTTCGGTAGCCCATCGGATCCCGATGTCAACGGGCTGACGCCGTTCGGATCCCTGAAACATCCCGGGCACGAACCTAGAACGCTGGACGAGACGATTTCAGGGATGGAAATTGTATTCTGGATCGAACGATTCGGATACATAGGAACGATAGGGATTCAGGGACAGTCGTATATCTTCGTAGTTTGCTTTAGAAGCGTTGTTGCGGTCGAATGTTTCCTTCGTGTAAATGAAATCACCGGTTATCTTTTTCTATTTTAAAATCGAGAAATTTTACTGACCGTAGTTACTGACACTTAATAAGAAATCGGTACCGAATCATCGTAATTGTAACTTTGAGAGTTAGGACTTTATGCTGACCACTCTGTAATTTGTTCTCGATCCCAATTATCCAAATCCCTGGACGTCGTCTCAATTCCACGATTGTCGTTTGCACTTTTCATAGAACGTCTACTACGCGAATCTGTTCGAAGGCATCGAACGGCGAAGTCCATCAACTTTAAATTACGGGAATTAACGCGGATGGTCAGCGAGTCTACCGACTGATTGCTTCGACTTCAGGCTATTGGAAAAGCGAGATGTTCGTAATTTGAAAAGTTCTACGGGCGAACTTGTTAAAGTTTCGCGATAGACTTGTTACAACGATGTTAATTAAGGCACTAACGTCTCGCAGGCACATTGATGGAAATATTATACCAAAATGATTTTGTTCCCTGAAATATTCTATTTCAAAATCAAACCTCTCGTAAATAGGAACTCTTAATTGAAATTAAAATTGCGCGGAGCAATATCGGGACGGTTGAATATGGTTTAAGAATCTAATCATTTCAACAATTGCTTCAACGATGCTTGTGATTTGTGGACGTCGAAATTGGTTTCAACGGCGAGAAAGAAAAATCGATTAATCTAAACGTTTCCGCGTTAAATTGCTTTAATAAAACGAATGATGCTGACCCGACTGTTGGAAATTAAAGTCAACCATGGTGACAAATGAAATCAGAACTGTTATCTTTGAATGTTATTACAGCAATTCTCTTTAACGATAATTGAATCTCGGGATGGCTCTTTGCGATATTAACTACCATTCGAAAGAATCTGCAACGAAATCTTTAGACTAAACTGTTCATCTCTTAAAACTCATTTTTATAGACTTGCAATTTTCTAAAAATTTCACTTATCAAATCAGTGCAAGTTTCGCTAATGATTTTTTCAAATTAACAAGTACACCTGCATAAAATTCGTTTCGTTTCATCGAAAACGAGCAGATAAAGTTCTAGATAAATAGAATATCATATATTCAATGATTTATATGATGTTCCAAAGTTTCCACAAGAAAAGACTTTGAATGCAAGGATCCGCTCGATATCACGTTCAAAACGAGCTGCCACGAACCGCGCTAGGTAGACGGGGTTTTCGGAGTAAATCCAATCTCGAAGCGGAAAGCGGAGCTGCAAGTTGAACCGCAGGTTTCCGGGACAAGGAAAACGCAATCCCGGTGACGGAGAAAGCCGCGGGTAAAAACCGGGGACCAAGAACAAGGTGGAACAGAGAGACTCACCCGCGTCTCACGAAGTTCGCCAAGTAGTGGACCAGTAGTTTAGACAGGTTCTCATCGACCAGAGTGTAATTGGTCGGGGCGAACAAAACGGACACGACCTCTCCACGAAGAAGAGGTATCCCCAAGAGATAAGGTACCTCCTCGCCCCTCTGGCTTGGTCGATCGCCAAGCTGGAAATGCAGGAAATAACCACGTCCCCCGGAGGCTGAGTGCAGCAGTGCCAGCCTTAAAAGAGGCGCGGCAACTTGACCGTCCCCGAGGAGAGACAGAAGACCCTCGCAGATCGCCAATGGACTCTGTTCGCCTCTCTCCCAATCTGTGTACTCATTACGGAGGGTCGAGTAGATCTCGTGAAGGTGGTAACGATAGGTGTTTCGCACGTAGGTCCGCAGAATACGATCCCTCCTCGTCTCGTTTAAGCCGTTCTGTAATCGCCAAAAGATGTCACGTAAATAACCACCCTCTAAGAAATCAAAATTTAACAAAGTTTCTCAAATTTACTTGAAACTAAGTAAATGCCTTAAGACACCTGAATGGCATTAGTGTTAATGGTACGTTAAACGAACAATTCAGCAGGATCACGATACGTCCGACTGTTATCAAATTACCAAGGAAGCTACGGAAATGCGCTTTACACAAGGTATCCATTGCCCGTGGTCATTGAATTGTCGATAATGTCCGGCGCGATCAATGACCACGTTTTGCAAACGTGAGCCCGCTAATTAGTAATTTATTGGGTTCGTGTCAATTATCGATACACCGGATGCATGCAGATCGTTCGAGTCTCGTTAGACTCGCAGCTTCGATTGAAAATAATTTAATACAATTCAAGGAGCATACTTGACGCCGTTCCGCTCGTTTACACCAGTTTTTCTTTTCACGGGATTTCAATTAAAATGTAAATTTAATACGAAGGCGGGGATAAAAGGCTGCGGAACCTTATTTTCTGGGATAGACTTGGACAATTTAATCGAATATCAATTTTAAATTTATGAAATTTTTGAAAGGAATTCTTTTGAGCTTAAATGAAAAAGAATACTGTTCTACTTATTGCAATAACTTCACGCGTCTGCTTACCATTAAATCTTCGTCGGTGAGATTAACCCAAGCTTCCTCGGACGTTAAACCGAGCAGCAAATCCCGATCGGCGAAATTGGCGAACTCGGTGCCAGGTCCAGGCATCAAGGGCATCAGTCCCGACGACGAGGCAGTGGGCTGGAAATTCTTGACAACAAAAGAGAAAGCACGGATTGAACGGAATCGTGGAACGCGATCGTGATAAATCGATCCGGACCTCTCCCGGTTGCAATTAAGTCAACGCGAACACCAGCAAGTTGCGGCAACTATTGATTTTCAACGGGTCGCCGATCTCGCTGGACTTCCAGTTAATTGCAATTACAGCGTATATTTTATGACTTTTAATTAAAACTTCTGCGACGAACAATTTCGCTCGTCGATACCGTCGATTGATTTTTCGAAACAAAAATACAGATATAAAAAGGAAGAAGGGAAGGCGTAGGAAATGCGATCAACGGCAGCTGCACAGAGGCCGGGGACTTAATATCGGTTTCACAGAACAGCGATTCTCTGGCTCGACATCTGTCAGTCGGTTGTCGGTTCAATTAGCAAGCTCATCGCTTACACGTCGTCTCGTCCACTCTTCTATGGTCGAAATATCTAACGATACGTCGAGCGACTGATAGCGCGGAATGATAAAGGATTTTAACCCCTTTGACTGGTATCGACGCCTACAGCCGTTCAAACCTTTATCTCGTACCAGTACGCTTGAAAATGCTTCTACTATAAAACTCGTATGATTAAAAAATGGTTGTAAACGATTATAGAAAAGAGAAAAACAATCGTGAAAAATACATCGATTTTTGAATACCTGATTGATCGGTGGTGGCATAACCGCTCCATCGACGAAAGGAGCAAATCCAGAAGTGAATCTCGGCGGTTGCAACTGCACGGCGAGAAGCTCTTCTAAATTCCGCAAACGAAGGCACGGTGCGATATCGTCAGCCTCAACGTCACCGGGACATCCGGTCTGATCAGCGACAAGACGTTTTACCATTAAAGGATCACGCTGTATGGCCCAGGGTGACAGAGCCGAACCGCCAAGTAAAACCACCCTCTCGACTAGCTCTGTGAAATAAAAAAAAGAAACATCCACTGACAATTAATTTTATCAAGGAATCTTGAATCTTATCACACCCTATAACAATCGTGTTGTACTACCGCCACAATCTAAATCCATCCCACGGAAATGAAATTACAATTTCTGGGAATTCAGTTCGCAGAGAGGAGGTTCATAACGTTGGTTACATATATCCCTAGAATCTCGCCGGTGAGAGAGGCAGCATTAGGGGTGAATTCGAGCAAAAGGTGTGAGAGGGTAAAACGCATTGTGGAAAGGCATTAAGAAGGACGCGAGGTGGGTTCGTTAGCGGGATGAAGGTGCAATCTAGAAACGCGCTACGAGCTACGACTCCTTCTTCTTTACACCGGTGTTGAACCTCCCTCTTTCTGCCTTTGCACCCCTTATTCTCTGTCGTGAGATCAGAGAAGACTGCACTCGAGGAAGCTTATTAAGGTGTCTAGTGGGCGTCGACAACGGGGACGGTGATGACAGCGTCATCCTCGAGGAATATCCCTCTCTCGGCTGTGCCCACGCATGTGTCCTGACACCTATGCCTCGGCTACTCCACCGCAACGAAACACGAAACGACTCGAGGAATCGCTGGCAGTGAAACGAAATTGCAATAACGGAGAGCGTATATTCGTGGAATGAATACTGGCCAACCCGACCGCCATATCTCGTTTCAATGTTTGCAATTTCCAGACAGTCAACGGCTGTTCATTTTCGTGCCCGCTACCTCCTAAGATATCTTGATGACGGAAATACTTGTACGTGTTCTACGGGGTTATTCTAGTAAAGCAGCGTGGAAAATAACGCGAGAGGAACGTGGACAGTGATGCAAGTCAGGTGCATTTTATGCAAATAGTTTCTTGACTTTATTAATTTTTTAATTTTTTTCTCAATTTTTTTATGTTTAGAATTTTGGATTACGTTTATAGATTACTTTTATATAAATGGTAGGTTTTGTTACCTTTCGCCATGGGTGAAACGGCTAAAAAATTGGCGAGCGCAGCTCCGGTTCCATGGCCAAAGAGCGTCAATCGATCAGGATCGCCGCCAAAAGCACCAAGGTTTTCGTGCAACCAGTGAAGTCCTGCCACCAAATCCATCAACCCATAATTTCCTTGCGCGCTCCCCTTTGGGCCAGTTTTAAGAAAGCCTGAAAATCAGTTTCCCGAATCAACACAGTTCTCTTTCGAAAATTTTATCCAGTGCAGTTTGCGCATTTCGCGAAGATCTCTTCTCGTTACTCGATCCAAATGGATCGCCCATGTATCCATTGTATTATGAAACAACGGAGAATTCTTGAAAAGTTCCGAATCCTCTAAAGTTCGTATTCGAAGCAAACGTTTCAACGATAGTAGGAAAAGTTCGTGAATCGTATCTTCGAATTTCAACGAACCGCTACAAAACTTGGATGTTTTCAGGGAAAATTCGCGCGCCGTTTAAATAAATTCGAGCAGTTTAAGAGCGAGAGCGAAATTCCGCTCAAAGACCAAGGCAACGTTTTAATTCGCGTCACAGGATTCCGTAAAGACGGCTAATCCTAAACTACCAGCCACGCTAAGTTTCTTATCGCGAACATAAAGCCATCTTTTATGCGTTCCCGAGCTAAAACCTTATGGGAAATTTCAGATAAATTCGTGGATTTCTGGTTAATACGATTATTCAAGGAATTACTATGATTATAGAACAATTAAGGGTTTCTATTCGTAATAATTCATATTACCAATATTGGTAATTATATATTACCTATTTCAGATATCCTCGAAATATAATTGGAATATATTGTAATATTCCAGGGACAATTATTCAAATTTAATAGATAATAATTAAACCAGGGATATTAATCAAATTTTAAGCCATCCGATAATTTCTTGGCTAACGCATTTGTTTTTTACATATTCCCATTATTAATAATTTTATGATATAAATTCGAACGATGTATAGGCTAATATTTTGTAACATACTTAAACTGGGTTCTAGCATACTTAAATGGGATTAGAATTGTAAAGTCAAGAACTTGGTAATTTACGTCTGACCATTGCTCTTCGTTACTACTTGCAGTAAGCAGAAAGCGAGAAACCACGTACAAGTTAAGTCAATTTACATAATTACCTTTTGTGTACACCTGAATATTGTATTAGCTTCGAGTTAACGTATTCGTTGTTGTTCACACCACTAAAATTAAATTAATTTACTCAACGTCACCCTTCGAGGGAATAAATTAGTAACATTTTTACATTTCCTCCAAAAGAATATAAATTTATATTAACTTAAAAATAAATTATGTAAATTAATTAACTTGTATGTTGGAAAATTAATTGCTATATTTTCATCTAAAATGAAGATTTTCCAAAAAAAAATATCCCCTTTTGCTTGAAAAAAAAAAGAAAAAGAAAACAAAACTGTTTTTGCTTTCTTCTACTAGGCGAATAAAAAGCTGATTGAATAGGAAATTACAAGTAACAGCCAACAGATCTCTTTACGATACTCCGTGCACTGTATTCTTGTCACCTAAAGAGGTTTAAAGGCTCAAGTCCTCGCCGTTTCTTACTCGTAATTCTGGTTCTTTCGTGTGACGAGTTTAGGAAGCTTTGTCGAACAAACAGATTGCGCCCGATCTAACGAACTTACCGTAACACGATTGTCTTCTTGCCTGAATGAAGATGAATACCGAACCCCTCCTACCTCTGTACTTTGTCAATTTACCCTCTGCTTCTCTTTGGTTAACTCGTGGATTACGGTGATTGGATTACTCGCGGCTCATTGTATCTCGTAGGAACAGATCATTCTTCTTGGTTTAATTTAAACTCACGCGAAATTGTTGTATTGTTAAATTTTTGGAGATCAGATAACGAATTTTCCGGAAAATTTTGTCGATCGTTCTGTTCTCCTTGCCTCAGCTGCCCCTTTCGACATCTGATGCAAACACCGCAAGATATTCGTACAGCAGCGGTCTAATTACGAGCAAAGCAAAGACCGTAGCATGATTACTTCTAGTATTTACCCTGACAATGTTACGGTACGGTGTCTCGGTAATTACTCAAAGCTTATCGCTCGTTTCATTAAATTCGGGCCAAACTCGATGGCTTCTAAAGTCTAAGGTTATTCACAGACAGCAATCAGAAACTTTGAAGCGTGAATTACGAGGTGGGTGATATTGCGAGTTTCGAAATGCTGATATGGGAACTTTTCAATTAAAATGCAAATTTTCGTTTCACAGCGATTCGCCCGGTGATTATTTTCTTCTTTTTACAACACAGTTGACCGACATCGATTTTCATTCTATCCAAAAAATTGTTATTCAATTTGCAATTCGATTGTTATCAAATTTTTGCATTGCTAATCGTTCGATGATGGTCGATTTGCGCTCGCAACGAGAAGTAGTAGACCGATTCTGTCGGCCTAGCGATCGAAACCAGGGCGGAAAAGGGGCGAAAAAAGAAACGGGAAGGAATCGAATCGAGCGACAGCCACGTATTGGATAATGCCATGGGCGCATTGTTTCGTTTCGACGGCGACCGAAACGTAGCGGAGGTTCTATTCTAACAAAGGAAAGCGTCGGAACAGGTCCCGTCGAAAGTTGTGCCGCAGTTGATAACGTGCACCAGCAGGTTCGGCCATTATATTTTGCCTCTGTCGTGTTAATAGAAGTGATTTAATTAAGTTAAGGCAAGCTTCACAGCGAACGTGAAACACAATCGACGATCGTGTTATTATTTTCGGTAAATGTTCCTTGAAATCGTCTTCAATTTAAACAGTTCAGTTCATTGTTCACTAAATTACTGTACTTATAATTTTCAATGCCACTCTTTGAAATTTAGGGAGGACCTATAATTTTTTGTGCAGCACAGTATTTTTCACGATACTAATTTTCTGCTTCTAAAAATGAACCTCACAAAGCAATGTTACTTTCTTACACAAGAATCCCCAACAGAGTAATCTCGAAACCATTTCAGCTTTTCCAACTACACAAAGCCAAAAAGGAGGATAAATTGTAGAAAAAATGAAGCCAGTATTTTTCGCCTGCCTCTTTATCATACATTTTCGAGCATTCTCTGGCGAGCACACGTGTTAGCATAAAAAATTTCAAATTCCTCTTCTAATCGCCGCAGGGCCGCGTTTCCGAATAGATAGACGCAGATTGTGCACATGCATGACCCGAAAAAATCCCGTTACACCAACTGATGATACAGGCATGCATTGTACCGAATGGCGGACACGAATGTTAACGCTCGATTTACCCTGAATTTATAGCACGCTTTAATACCCGATATCGCGCCATCACGATAGGTCAATTAACGTTCGACAAGTTGCAAAGAAGTAACCAGATAGACGTAGCTCTTTCTGGTACGTTCCTGTACTTCTAACTTTTCATCAGACTTATCAATTTCAATTATCCTAATTAACTGAAAAGTTTTATTTTTCACTTCATGTAATATTTTCTAACTCTACCATTGGAAATTCTTTCTGGCAAAGAGTTTTCCGCAACGCGAGCTGAATTTAGTAGTTTGTCGAGCGAAATTTTGCACGAATTTCTCCTTGTTTGATAACTTTTTCAAATGACCATTTCGTATAATAACGTTAGCTGAAGTTGGAAATTTTTCAGGGATGCTTTTTAAAATGGCCATTTCATGTAGTAAAGTTGACTGGAACGAAAAATTTTCGCGGAACATATTCTTGCACTTATTTAATTAGATGAGCATCGCGATGAAACCGAGCTTGAGCATAATTCCGCGCGAGAAATATTTGAACGGAACAGATGACACAAGTGACGATATCCCCTCGTTTTCCAACCCTCGACAGCAACCCGATACCGATAGCGCTTCTATTCAACCCCCGGTCGCTGTGATTACTCTTTTATCCCGGCAAGTTTGCGTTTTAAAACAAAAAGCAGCGACGTCGAGCGAGAGGGAGGGATGGGTTCGAGGGTGAAAATTGAGGTTCTCCGAGGAAAGTGCGCTCATTTCTTGCGGCAGCGAGATTTCAGTCGAAGGAAGAATGGGATAAAAGGAAGGAACACGAACAGAAGGTGGAAAATTATTACCGCTCACCGGGAGAACTCGTTCGATTTTGTTATGGGAATCGCGCGAGGGGGTAAAACAAAACGATAAGCGTTGTGTGTAGGTGGAGCTCGAAAGAAAATCCAAAAGGTTGGGAATAAAATATCTACGGGAAAATACTGGGATAGGATAATAAAAATGATATAAAAGAATGACACGAATACTTACTTAGATTTTCGATTTTACTTTACTTCGATTTCTGTTTTTTTAAAAATATATATCATTTTATTGCAGCTAAAATTTCTCTCGCAATGTCTTCATAAAAGACAGTCGAATTACTAAAAATATTTCAGTTACTTGCATTAAATGCAGGTAAAAACGGAACATCTGAGAATTTCAATTTACATTCAAGGTTCACAGAGCGAGGGATGAAAAAAGGAAAGAAAAAGGTATACTGTATATAACGCAAAATGAATGGTACGGGTTCGTTTCAAGGGTCGTTCTGTAGATATTTAAAATCCTTTCAGCCATAATGTTTCGACGCTTCCTTAATTAAAAATTCCATCGCTATTTCGCGACTGCGAAGTGTTTGCTCGCGAGGACACTTTAGATATTCGACGTAACGAGAATTCAGATGCTTGATCGTCATCGCGTCGCGTGCAATTCGAAGGGGCTTTGAAATGGTAAATAGCGAAAACTGCCTTTCGAGAGCTTACAGAGGACCCATTTCGTGTTTGAATCTCGCCTTATCGCCAGAGCGTTTTTATTGTCGTTATATTTCCTTTGTTTTCTTTGGCCCTTTGTTCGTCGGGCCTTTATTTCTCCACGCACAGCAAAAGTATCGTTCTCGCGACGATAGCTTTCATTCCTTGATTTTTCGAAACAGAAATAGCTTTTTAACTTTTCACCGTTGCCTGTAAAATATTTTACGATAACTCCACGATTCCGGGGATTTCGTTTTAAATAATCTTCTGATCAATAAAAATAAGCATCATTAAAGAGGAAAATATTAGGTCAAGGAAGAAATCTCTCTTCATTAATGTACCCAACATTTCCAATTTTACAACCTCATTATCCCCAGGAATAACTCATCAAAGAAATTGGCACGACTTATTTCTGTATTCGAAACACGTTCAACAAGATGGTCGCGGAATCGAGTTCAAACATTCAACAGATCTCTATCATCCCTTTCGAACCACTTCCCCCATCTAATTTCGTACTCGGGGATTCATTTGCTACGTTGAATACCTTTACAAGTGTCATTCAACTTGTCGTTTAGCCAGTTCAAATATTTCCCTCGAAGCAGACAAGTCTCTCTTTTATTTTCCCTCCGTTATCCCAGCCCTTTGTCTCTGATAGCAAGGGGATACATCGTTTGTTCGCATACACTGTAAAACTCAGATGTCCATCGTTCAGAAATCATTTCATTCTGATGACCCTAGCTTATTCGTGTTTCTGATTAACCCTTCTCTAGTGTTACTTTCTAATCATCTGAACTCGGCTAGAATAAATAATCTGCTATCGAGCAGTTAATTGAATAATGATTTGATTAACGAATAATCATCCCCTTTTCTAATGCTAATAAAATTGTGCAAAATTCTATAAAAATGGGCACGTGTCATTTACCAAATGTCCCTTGACGGAAAGATAGTGAGGTCAAGGGACATACTACTTCCTTTTGGGTATCATTCAACAGGAAAATTGCTCGATTAAATATTCACCGGGCGATTAACCGACAGTTAAGCTGTTCAGGTTGAGAAGGATGCGGATGTCTGAGCATTAGGGACTCGGCTTGCTTGAGAGATTCCAGATTAGGGAATTACTTCGCTGCTGCGGAAGTCTCACACGTCACTTATAGGGCGTGCATTTTTAATGAAAACTGGTTTTCAAACAAGACACCAAGAATTAAGTAAAAATTAGTGATTGATTGAAAATTTCCTTTTTCTGCGTGTATCGAACGTCAGTGATTCTAGTATTAAGACGAGTGATTTAAATATTAAATCATACTGAAATTCCAAAGTGTTTGATAAAATTGCGAAAGAAACTGAAAATAGTATTAAAAAGGCGGGTAGTTCAATGCACAAACTGCTGCTGCACTTCCCCGACATTTCACGCTGAAGTAAAACTGCACCGCAAACTGCATATAGAATTAAAGGTATTAAAAATGAATGTCATAACCGTTCCTGTTTCTGAAAAACATGTGTGCGACAAAAAGTAGCGCGCAGGAGAGAAACAAAAAGCGAGAAGCATAAAGGGAATGTGAAAACGCCGGGAAAATATGAAAATAAAATAGGTACGACAGGAATGAAAACGTTGCAATCGGAGAAACGGGAATGCAAGGAAGTATAAAAAGAAAATAAAATAAAAATAAAAGAATTTAAAGTACAAAAGTGCGTGCGAAAAAATGATGGATTTTATTTTAAAAACTTTATGGGATTTTGCGAGTATTGTACTGTATCCGCTTCGAAATTTTTAATTATCGAACCGAGTACGCTCTGATAAACATGATTCGCGTAGAAAGTAAACTATCCAAATAAATTCTGGTATTCTGGTTAACAAGCAAAAAGGCCTTCTCGCGAACTCGTATCCTCTTGTTTTTTCAAGAACAAGAACGAGCGGGCAACTTTTTAGTTGGTTGGCAAAAACCACTTAGAATGTACTGACCGTATATAATTAGAAGCTTAATTCCGTACACCGGTAGGAATCCTCATTTTCTCATAAACGAGCGATGCAAGTTGAAAACAAAAAACTTCATGCGACTATGTAAGAACTAAATTGAACCTAACAGCACTTCTCTTATTATATTTCTTCTTATTGTTAGTGCAAATTTCGAAAGAAAAAGCTAAGTACGGTCATGTCAGAATTAAAATGACTCCAGGAATAATGTCTAATATTATAGTTTGCAAAAAATAAAGGAAACTCAACGAAAGTATATTATTGAATAGAAACTGGTTTCATCGGAATAAAAAGTAACAGATAAAAAGGAAGAAGTTTCGATAAGCTATTTTCCTTGTTGAGAATCCAGACAGCTGCTTCTTCCTCTCTTTCTCGATTTTCCTATTTTCCATCTTTCTTCCAGGAAGAACAGAGAACTTGTTCTGCATCGATTAGCAATTTCTGTTCAAGAAACATACCCGTTGACCGACTTGGAAGTTCAAATTATTGTTACGAATTTAATATAAGTTGAGAAGGAAGCGAGTTCGGCTGCTGACCGAGAAAATAAGAAACTATGAACGCTATGCTTTCGAAGAATATGTAGAAAAATCAATGGTAACGAGCAAGTAGTTCCAAGGTATTATTTAAAAGCAGAATACTTCACTATTCAATTCTTATTTATTCAGGATCGATGGCCACTGGAAGTTCATTTATACTAATACTACAAACGAAATTATTAATGATATAAAGTTCACTAACGACAGAGACTATAAATTACATATATTTGGACAATTAAAAGAAAATGATAGAAAAACATTTTTCAAATAAAATATTGAAAATTTTCACTGTTGATGAAAAAAAAATTAATTGACTTACCGAGTACACCGAGACGAAAATTAATCGAAACGACGATAAGGCGTCCATAAGCAGCCAATGCAGTCCCATCAAAAGAATTTCCAGCACCCCACGAATAGGAATCACCATGAATAAGAAGAAGAGCTGGTAACAAGTCTGGGGTACTACCTAAAACATTAAACAACTATTTTGTGAAATTTTGCAGCTGTTTAAGAAAAATTTAATTATATCAGAAATCAGTTCATTGAGTTCCCGAATTTTTACACAAATTTTCAAGAAATTAATCTGACCACTATTAGTTTTTGAAACGCTTTGCCCATTATTCAAGCCCTCTCCGCGGGTAACAGATCTACATTTAATCGTAACCTTTTAATTTTATTAATTAAATCTTCTTGCTCGACTAGGACAGAATTTAAAATCTATAATCATTTATAAAAGCAGCGGGAGCGCTGCTAATACGATTCGAGCGTAGCTCGTTAAAAGTTCAACGGTGGAAAAAAAGGCGAGCAAGAAAATCGCTGAAATAACTGTGCTAAAACAACCGAACTATTCATTGCACACCCTGTCTAAATAAATAATAAAAAAACAGCCGTCGTTTTCATTGAGTTCTACATGAAACTTTCTGTAAGGACACAAAGAAATTTGAATGGAAATTCGAGTGTTTTGTATACCCTGAATGAACTTGAAACTAGGTTCGCTTAATTAAAATTATTTAATCAAAAGAAAACTAACGTCAAGGGAATTCTTATTTACTTAATAAAAGAACGCATTTAGAAGTATATTTTTCGATAAAATAATATTGTCGAATGTTCCTCGAGTATCGCAGAAATACTTTCAAACACGATGTTGTTAGGAGACTATTCAATAAAGGAACAGCGTAGACATAGAAATCGATATTCATCAATAGCAATGACTATTGGTATTCACCTGGTACTGCGGCAACGTATATCACTATTCGATTCAATCGTAATCGACGTCGCATCCTGTACACGTGTACATGTAATATGCAAAAGCAACTAAATTTGATCGCATCAGTTATAATTGAATAACCGTGTTATAATTTCTCTACGATACGTGGACTCTGTAACGTCTTTCACAATTCATGCCTGGACCAAAATGAAATACTGTAATTTTCGAATATTAAATTGGGACAATAATTTAATATTTATATTCTTGTAAATATGGTAAAAGCTACGTTGCATCCAAATACACAGTGGTGTCTAAATTGGCCTTTATGGTACTGGTGAGTAGTCGAGTAACTCCTAAACCGTGTTCCCAAGTGGGTAGCAAATCTAAGCAAATCGAAGAGGTTGAACGTGCAGTGGACATGAAATGGTTTCGGGTCGAAATGCTGGCCGATGGTAGCGGCGTATCCGCGGCCAGGGTCGATTGGTAACCGCAGCTACTCGACCTCGGTCGAAACCTGTGCTATGGATTCTAGCTTGCGGTTAAACCTCCTTTCAACGAGAACAGGGGCGTAAATGAATCCTATCACAGAGCCTCCTAGATGCACCGCTATGTAGTTCCTGTCTGTATTCTTTATTCGACTTCGTCTCGCGTTCTTTGTAAGTCACGAATTGACCCATAAAGATGAGTGCCACTCGGATGAGAACGGTGCTTGCCGAGCGGCCGCGAGTACGTCACGTGCAGGGATTACTTTCAAACGAAAGCGTTCCGGATTGTTTCCTAAATAGATTTTCTTTAATTTTCATACGTTTATTTAATATCTCCTATATAAAATAGCAGCGAAAGATATGCTGTGTATTAATCAGAAATTTTGAACCATAAAATGGTGCATTTCGCGGTGCACTACACCCGCGATAAGGCGAGTGGTGAAACGCGAATGAATAATTAATGCGACATGAAAACGGTACACTTTGCCGTGTGTTAGTCCCGAGTAAAATCTTGAATACAGGCCCGCGGTAAAAGTGCAACAACAACTTTAATTTAGAAAACAGAGACCCGCAATTAACTTAAAAGCCAAGCACTCAAGTGCAATTGCAAATAACGCGCATCGCTCTGTGTTTCTACAACGCACTGCAAGCAATCAAATATTGTCCTGCTCTTCCAATTTATAAATGGATTGAACAAGGACATGGTTGTACATGATAGTACCTATATTCATCTATCGAGAATATTGTTGCAGGAGGATCACCTGCTGCAGAGAATAATTTGGTGTATTCGAGATAAACTGTGAAAATCGAAGAAAGTATAATGACTTCATTTTAAACTTATGATAGTCTGACATATTTCAAAATATTATATTTTAGAGTCAATTTATCTAACAAAATGCAGCTGTTTTTGTTGCAAGTGGAGTTGTCGTAGCGTTTGAATTTGATCGAAGACACTTTCCTCGAAGATTCATTGACAGGTTGGCAGTTCATGAGATCACATAATTGTCCGCGAACGAGCCACAACGGTGCTTCTGTAAGCCGTAAGCGATTGTAAACGAGACGAGACATCCACCTGTTGCGAATTCTGACACGTCTATCATGCCAGAGTAGACAGATAGGTGAGTAGGCCAGCTTCTATCTTCGAGCGGCACGTCTCGGTCCTCCATCAAGGAGCCGAGATCCTATCTAGGATAAATTTACGAGGAGATCTGGTATTTTACGTTATCCCTGACGTTTAGACCGGCTAGATCCTCCTTATCGCGGCGTCCACGATGTTTGATCGTAGATAAGGGTTAGACTGCATTTATAAACCGAGATATCATGTAAGCTGCATCAAGCGGTCTAAATTTGTTCTAGGAACTAGCTTTAGGTTCTGAAAGAGGGATTTTATATCTTCCAAATATTTCTTTGAAAATAGCAATCTATAAGTGAATTAAATTTTCTGAATAGTAGGTATTTACTTTGAACCCATTTTAAAAGGAAAACTCTTCTTTCAAACTCTGAGTAAGTTTTTATATAATTAAAAATCAAATTTAAAAATGAAATACGAGAGGAGCCGGGATTGAATTAGCGATTAGCATTCTTCGAGTGAAGAAAAGTTGCGCCCGGGAAATTCACCATCTGAAGATCTTAACGAGAGATCTTGAAATCGTTAGGAAAGGAGGAAAGAAGAAGCGCGGCTCGAATTTAAAAATATCCTAAGGGAGTCGGCCGTTCGCCCAGCGAGAACGTAGATCACTTTGGTCTTCCTTAATTACCTTTCACGGTATTATGCAAAAAAAAAGTATTCAGGGAAGAGAATGGAAAGCAGAAATGGTAGAGAGAGTAGAAGCTTTCCAAGAAGAATTAATCCCTCGACCTCTGACCTCCTCCATACACGTCCGCTCGATTTTATCGGGTGCATGCTTCCAGAAGTGAATGAATCCTTAGGAAATGCGATGTTCGGCTAAATGGAAAAAACGAATAGCTTCTTCGTAAAGGAAAACTGTATCCTTCTTTATTTTAGACAGGTGTTTCGAATTAATTCACTAACATAGATGCCAGTTTTCAAAATATTTATTATATTTCATAAACGAAAATGTTAATACAGTTTAATTTTATTATTAATAACATGCTGTTACATTTTGCCAAGAAATTGTGTTTTAAATGAGGTCGTACAGGTGGTAGTGCTGTTTACATTGTGACCTAAATCGAAGACCCTTCTCGATTGAAAATGATTAAGAGTCTCTAATACAATTACATGGTCATTAAATTTTTTGTAGCGTGATAGTTATAATTAAACTTTCGCTACAGTGCCATTATTCGAAAGTTCATCGACGCGAATACCTCGGAAAATTGATTTTAACTTCGTTGAATCTCTGTTTACCCAGGTTACAATGTGTCGCTGGTACAGATTCTGAGGATTAAAAATATTTAACATATTGGAATAAACGATAGAATGAAGAAATTCATTGCTTCGTCTTCTTTTCTTCGAATTCTTAGGTGTTCAATCCATCGTTGGTCGCCGACAAGAAAGTCGATTTGCCACGAGGCCACCTCACTCCCGCGGTGCTTGCAGGTTCTCTCTCGTTAATCGAATAATCGACTGCAATGCACTACGGAATTGAAGAAGCAACGCGACAACGCACACGCTCGTTTCTTCTCCTTCGGCTTTATAGACTTCCTCCTCTTAGCTTTTCATCCCTTATCAGGCCTGTTTAGCTTTCCTTTTCATGTCCGTGACCCGCGGCATTCTTGCTCGGTGACGTTCAATTCTGCTGTTATAAATGGACGGAGAGAGAGCGAGGAGGGCAGCAATTTTCACCAGTTTTCGGATAAGTCCGACCCTCTCATCCGCTTTCGTTTTTTCGTTTTCCTTCCCCTTTGATCTCGCCGAACGATATTCCCACGGGAAAGAGGATATGCATGCATTGTCGTGGAGAGATTACATGCACGGGTGGGTAGAGAGGAAGCGGAAAGTCAAATAAGCGCAAATTGTTAAGCAACGAAGTTGGTGAAACAGAAATTTTACCTTGGCAAATTTGATACGTAAATTTTTCCGGAAAAACCTCGCTCGTGGCGCATAATGATATGAAATATTCAGATAACGATGTTCATTCGAGTTATTTTAACTAAATTATTAAAATAAAAAACGTGGGAATTAAACGTTGGAAAAAATATCTATCACAGAGCATATTTTATTTTTTTATTTTTATACAATATACAGACAATCCGTATATACAATTCAAAATATCTCTAATCATAAAATGAAAGTAAATTTGAAAATTTTAATGAAACTCGAGACACTTTATTATTTTTTCAATTTGCTCGTACTCGTTAAGGAAGGAAAGCTGAAAATTGTTCCTCGTTGCTTTAATAAAATAACGGTTTAACTGGCGCTGTAATTCGTTCGTTTGCCTCGAATCTAGGAAATTTCCTCTACACTTAATAACGAGACACTCGGCTCGGTAATAACGCGCGTACGTGCAAAATATTCTTTGTCCGCTTTCCTTTCACAAGCCAGCTCAACGAACAGATTAGCTGTAGGGAAATTGCTTTAGCGTGAAAGAAAGCGTACTTACTTTTAGACGATTCCGTTCTATGAAAATTCTAATTAAACATTACTTATTTCTCTGTGAACTCGTTTCATGGAAGATGAACAGAAATACATATCCCGATTCTCTAATAGTCCCAGTTAACGACATTTTTTCCATCCCTTATCCGTTCGTTTGGCATCCCTCTCCAACTGCCTTAATTTACCAAATTTCTAGAGGGCATCGTTCGGCTTTAATGTGGTTTCGTTTCAGCACACGCGCGCTTCTGTCTCGACGGTTAATTACTCGCAGTAAAAGGAGTGCTATATTTCGAGCAGAACCAGCACAAAGCGTTATCACTTTTAATTACTCGTTTTCAGTCGACTCCCTGTGATAACGTGCCCTTTACCGCTAAACACGCCATGTCCATTCCCGTGGCTCGTCTAAATGCTCGAACCATCACGCTGACAACGGAAGATCTTTCCGTGTTAAAATGAAACGACGAGCCGCGAAAAAACAACAGGCAGACAGCAATGAATGTTCTTCATAAGCAAAATACATTTAGCCTCGCTGTGTCTAGGCAGTAATTATTATTTGGGAAAAAATAATTAAAAATTTATTCTGACAAAATTTCTTCAGCGTTCGAGCTTTGCTCGAAGGAGAAAATTTGTTCTAGCTGAAAGTGACGAGTACATTGGTGAAAAGCTGTTAATACCGTAGCTACAGCGCAGAGCTTGGAATGCAATCTATTATGTGGTCTTACTCGAGAGTACCTTTAGAATCCGGCATTATCTCTCGCGACTGCCTTGAATATGAAGCCAGTTCATGGCAGACTGATTTCACGAATCATTTCATAACAGTGAATTAACCCTTTCAATTCCAGCCATTCATGTTTAACGATCGCGACACTGCGGTGAAAGAGATATTGGAATAGGAGCAACTAGAATAGAAGAAATTTAGGAAGTGACACTTTCAATGGTAACCACTGGGAATAGTATAACCAGGAAGTAAGATATACAGGGTAAACGAAGCGAAAAATTGGAATATGAATTACTGGAAGATGTAGATTTATTAAAAAATATATAGATCATAGATTGCAATCTTTGCTGCTTCGTAGAACTTGAAAGTTTCATAACTGGATATACATTTTGTAGCAATTGCACCAATTTACGTAGCACTAGCAACAAATATTCGTTGCTACCGGAAGTACGACGCTGTTCAACGAAAGCATAATGATCCAAACAGCGCGAAAACTTAATCCTCCAACGACCGAAACTTCGGAACTAACTTCGAACACGAAATTGCTGTACGCTTCCTGGTGCCAAATGATGCTCTAAGGATTAGCCTGGTTACACCGAGCAATCTTCATAATAATTGTCACGACGGTCCTCTACCACCTACAGGTGTTGCAATATTTTTACAATTTATGCAGCTACACAGAGTAATAATTCATTTCTATAAAAGTATGACTTTCCATTGTTTCCCGATACTTTTTCAACCACGAACCGTAACAATTCCAAGGTAAAGAACGTTCCATGATACCGATGAACACTTCCATTATTTATTAACATTACCAACGTTATTCACGATCAGTTAACGCCGTATCTCCGGCATTATTCTGCTCGTATTTCCAGCAACTTTTACGGAGAGAAATGGTGCGCGGTATACGAAGACGGGTTCAAAAGAAAAATGAAAAGGTCAACGATAGCGGCATCATACACGATGTATAGTAGGTATAAAGATACAGATATTGTAATAAATGGTTATAGTTTCTAAGTATCATTTTAAAGTAGCCATTCGGGTTAAAAGATCGCTGTAATTTGCGAATTTACATCGTCGCTACAACAGGAACTAGGACTGTAAAAATATTCAAGTGTCGCGATTAGTTTTATCGATACTTGCGCTAGAATGATCTTATAGTATTCGACTTCTGAGATTCGATTATTGGATTTTATCGTACTTTTATACGTCTTTGCTGACATTTTATTAGTTCGTGACATACTATTGCAGTGCTTGTCAATTCCGATTTTATTTCTCAAAATCTATATTCCACTACTAAACTACTTAATACTTCAATATCGACAAAGGATATCGTTCAATAAAATACCTTCTCAGTTTTCCTTGAGAAAAATATTCTTTCTCGTAATTCCTCAAGTGTGCATGATAAAAAGAAATACTTCAGTGATAAAAGTTATCTGAATAAAAAAAGAAAGAATTAATAAGACATTCCATTTAAAAACAACGAGGAGTGGTCCCTTTGTTTCACTAGCAAATGGGACAGTCTTCCAGTTCCGTTTAATTTAAAAAGAAGAAAAATGAAGTCTATATTGTAACACTTTATTTGACCCATCCTCTGTATACGCTATACAAATTTCTATAAAGGAGAAACATTACCTATTGTATAATACTCTGAACGAATTCACAGAAGGCAATGTCTGTTTAAATTCATCTCCGAGAGTTCTATATATCGAACAACAAATAAAGCACTTACGGTGTGCTTAAACGAAAGAGAGTAACGTGAAGTTCACCTCGAAAACAACGACGCCAGGAGAACGGTAATAAATTAACGATGCTTCAACACCGACACTCGGACTTACGCTTGGAAATCCTCTTTACCTAATTCCGAGGAACACGGCCCGTGAACCCAATCCTCGAGGATGATTTAATTAGGACGTTCAATTAGAACACATCAGCGGCTGCCCCTTTCGAAATTGCTGAACCACTCTCGAACGCAGACCTTATTTTCTCTATCCCTGTCGCTTTTCTGTGCAACGAGAAACGGGGATAGTTTTGTTTTGCAGTCGTGAAAAATCATGGTTAACCGCGTGCTGGCTTTGTGAATATCACGTACGATCGCGCCAGAAAGGGAAACACGCAACTACGTTATCCGCATCGCAGTGATTTTCATGAAATATTGAATATCTCATCAACCAAAACGATTAGCACACTGCCACGGGGACATGGAAAATTACATAATCTCCGACATTAACGGTAATACGTTTGACCGTGTCGATTAATGACCCTGTGCGTGTGCTTTTCAGCTCGTTACTGTAATTTCTACGAACTGTTGCTTTGTTTGCAATTTAAATGAAAAAATTAAAATTTTCATGCCAAGATGAAACCCTTACTATCCTAAGACTCTAAGGTTCGAAAGTTGAAAAATTGTAAAATTCTAAAACTTCTGCTTACACTATAAAAGCAATTTGCAAATGTATCCCGTTCGAGCAGAATAAAATAAAAAAAAACCCTTCAGAGGTTTAAGTCAAATACGTTTCGCCCTGGGAATTACATTTAAATATCCAGCGTCTCGACGCGACGGTCGGGATGGCAGCAAAAGAAGAAAAGGAAGTACCTCGGGCGAAAGTGTAGCCCAGAATCCTCGACAGCTGACTGGTTTTTCCGTGGTTACATATATCACAGAATGAAAACGCAGGACACGGTAAGCTTCTTACCCATAGACGAGCCGAGAGAATCGAGGCTTGCACGTCGGAGCGTACTCGTTTTGCTGCAACGAGCAGCCGTGCGCAACTAAAACCAGGCTAGAATATCGCTTGGAAAGTGTCTATCTTCCTCGGGAAACGGGCAAAGAAACTGTGCAGGATAAAGTGAGCACCGCTTATCTTCTTTGCGCAAGCGAACTCGAGTTACGAAGGATTCTTGTTTACGTTTAAGCGAAAATTAAAATACGGTGGAAATTGCAGTTCCTGAACACCTAATACTCGATCATTTTATTAAATGGATGGTGCACTCGAATCGAAGAATATGCGTGAGTATCGGAAAAGGATAAGAAAATATACTAATATAAAAATATATTGCAGTTTCGAAGAAATGAATTTGCACGAAGCAATATGCAAGATGCAAGATGCCAGATGCAATTTAGAGAAGAAGGATACATTTACATTCTGGAGATACATCGTCGCACTTACGAAAATAGTATAATCGAATTTGTCTTCTTACTACTTGTTTTTATTTGCAGCCAAAAAGCTTAGCTTGAAAATTTGCATTTTTATTTAAATGCAACTCGAATGCAACTCGTTACTTCAATCGAATGGGTTAATATATTAGAAGTTCTTAAATTTATTTCAATGCAATTCACGCCACAACTACTTCCAGATTCTATGTTTTTACTTTAATGAAATTAACATTGCACCTAAGCTACTGTTATATTCATTAGAATGTTTTTTTAATAGAATACACTTCGAAGGGAGGAAGAAACTATCTTCGGTAAAAAAGTAGAATAACTTTCTTCACGATTGAAGACCGATCGCTGCAAAAATGTTGAATCACTTTGACTTGTGCAAACGACATGATTAATCTTCCAATGAACCACCAATCACCTCAACTGTTCCTTCACTAGCTATCGGTAATACGTCATTTTGATTTTCGAAAAACCATGAAATATGCATCATTTTCGTTTCTGCATTCGGTCTCTTTTCTTTCGTGCATGAGGAGTCAAATATTGGCCAGTGGCCAATTTCATTTCGCGCGAACAATGTGCCGTTTCGATTTTCAAATAGTAATAAAATACAGATTTATGTGGGTGGCCCCTTTCGGACGGCGGGATCTAAATTATCGAGAAATTTTTCACGTTAAAAATATGTGATCGCAATCGAATCTGCAATATTGTTTGCGCGACAGGTATAAATATTTTTAAAAACTTTCGCGATAAAAGATTCCGCATTTCATGAACTGACTTTCATCCCCCGTAAAGTATTCGGAACATTTTTTTTTTCTAACTTCACAAATAACAAAGTAACTGAAAGAGTTGAAAACTTTTAGTGGTGTTCTTATTTAGAAGGACAGGTCACAGATCCGGATACAACTTTCCTCCCCCGGAACAGCTCTAAAAATACTCTCGTTTATAATAAACGACACTTCTATTTTCCTCCTCGGGAAAATCAATTTTATCTCGAGATTATGCAAGGTACTCGAGGGCGTACATTACGTAAGACACGATAGCAAGGTTAGAACAAAAGGGAGGCTCGCGTGCATAAGAATCCCTCGGAAGGAGCGGCATCTCCTCCTCGACTCGTTTAAAGATCAGATTTCCAGCTAACGGCTGGATATAGAGTAGTCTAGATTTTCGCGTCGTCTCCTCGTTTCGCTTGGCTCGCAATCAGAAAAGCGTCGCGACGGACCGATCGATGCGTTCTTTTGTCGTAGACGCTCCTCTCTTTTCTTCCGCTTTCTTTCACCCGCCCCCATACCGCATCCTCCGTCTACCGCTATCCTCGAAACGCAAGTGAATCAAAACGGGAAAAAAAAGAGAAGAAAAGGCAGGGACACGAGGGTGAAACGAGGCGCGAGAAGGGAAAAAAAGCAACGTTGATATCAAGAGCTTGGTAATCGGCACTCTGAGACCTTGCTACAAACGCACCCCAGTTACTTGAGAAACTACTCGGCTTTTTTTTTCTACGTCGTGCAAAACGTTTTATCTAGATCGCTAACCTTTGATCGGACTCCCCTCCGCTTTTTATACGACGTATATCACGAGGGGTGCAATGTTTCATCTATACTTTTTTCCCATAACTTATTGTTAGTCAGTGTAATAACTGGTATCGTGAAAGGAAGGAAATTGATTTTCGTAGGGTCTCAAGTCAGACACTGAGACTATTTTTTGAGGATTGATATCATTTTGGAATTGACAGAGATAAATTGTTAACCCTTCGACCATGATGGTGGGTCAAAGACAAAAATGATGGCAACAGAAGAAATAGGGTAAAATTGAGAATTTTTAAATAAATTTTTCATCCAATCGAATATACTGAAAATGCAGCAGCCATCCAACCGCAATCGATGCTTTCGGCAAGAATCTGCCACGTCAATTGCAGCGTTTGCAATTCCATTCTTTCTCTCCGTTTTTCTATTTTCATACATTCGAAACGGCAGAGAAATGTAGTTTCTGTGTTCGAATGATCGTAGAAACCCTCCTGTTCTATGCGGCAGAAAAATATACTTTTTTAAAGAAACGTTCGGACTTTGAATCCGGAAAGGCTTCTATTCAATTTTGCTTTGTTTCTCTGAACGTAATACTAACAAGAAAGGGGTTTCACCCTCCTTCAACCAACACTGGATCAATTTTGACCTGTGTAATTTTAAAATGGGTTAGCCTATAATAGTTTAGAATGTTGCTAAATACCACATAAACTATGCACCATAGCTAAACTATTATATTCTCTAAAATATTTCAAATTCCACGTGTGGAACGCGGGGTTTTAAGCATCGTTGAATTCAAAATTAAATATCATTTTAGTAATTATTTTAAAGAGAAATTGTTGAATTTCATATATTTCTAATTTTTGGCTATTTCACAGATAGGTGACAAAGTTTGTTATCAAAGGTTTCTCTAACACGACGTATCGTAAAGAAGTGAACTGACAGAGCCTGTCGGGTTAAGCCCTTCACGTGCACTGTCTGCAGGCACCAGAGTCTCCTCTTGATAATACAATTTTCTTTAACACCTTTATCTCGACACCACCTTAAACCTTAAGTAAAATTAACATCCCAGTACCCTCGCCATGAAGAGAATCTTAACTGAGGAACCTAGCTAGGGCTGTGAGAAGTATCGGTTATCTTGTTCGTGACACTAATGATATGATTCAACGCGACTAATCACTTGATTCTCAACATTTTTTATTAACAATTATATTAGCGAAGCTCGTACATACTACAAAAGCCAAAGGGGGAAAACAATTCATTACATCCGTGACCATGTTAAGGATAATGGTACATAGTCATTAATGTAGGTAAGCACCATTATCGAGAAACGTGAGGTACAAAGGGTAGCTTCTGACCATAATCGCTTTCATTAAGATGAATGTGTTAAAGTTTCACTTGACGTTTCGCGTGCAAAGGTGTACTTTGGTTATCGTGCAAAATTATTCGGACCATGGGGTGTACGCGCCGTTTAACGTTCAAGTTCAACCCCGATAAGGGAGTATTTTCGAGTGAATGTCTTATCTAAACGAAATTTAAACCCGGAAAATTACTATGCCATTAGATACGGGACATTTCTGTAATTTCCATCCGACCGCTCAATTATGCAGGGAAAAAATAGGTTTTTCGACCATGAATAATCATTTAGAATAGAAAAATCGAAGTTTCACTTACCATGAGGGGGTTTGGGCACAAAGAGGTTCAAATATAGGCAGTCTTCGCTCTGGTTGGCCAGCAACGGCGCTAGCCTCTCGAGGTAAGCGCGTCTGATCCGTGGCTGACTGGAATCCGGTTCCGGTGGTTTTTGGGGGCACGCAGGTGGCATGGTGTCCGCCAGTTTGGTACCGCGCCACGGGGTCGGTGTGACCGGTGGCATGTATCGCAACGCTCCAACGGGTGGCGTGGCGTATGGTACACCATAGTAAGTCTCGACGGAGGTCGACGACCTGGCTTCGACGCCCCGCAAAGTTCCGTACCTCGTCCTGACCGTCCTGGTGCTGTACTTCTGGCTACCCGCGAGAGCCTCCGCCCCGACGGAGCACCAATGTCCGCACAAAAGTCCGAGAAACACGACGATCGTCGCCAAACACTTTTTCGATCTGTCTGTTCTGTCGACGCGTTGTTCGACAACCTCTCCCCCTCGATCTTCATCACATCTTTCACTTGTTCTTCTGCTCGCACTTTCGTTACCACAGATACCGCACGGTCCCCTTTCCCTCTGACAAACATTCTCGTTTCCCGATAAATGAACCCGGATCTCGATAGAGCCGCGCCGTTTCTCGTAACCGTTCGTTTCCGGCCAAAGGCACCGCTGGTAGACCGGTGTAGAATATCGGACAGCGTCGAGACGCTCGTGAGCATCGTGGAAGATAAACGATCGTTCGAAACTATTGTCCAAGGGTGGTAACCCTTCGATAGGGTAAAGAGGCGAGAGGTTTTTCCTCTTCCTCTTCCTCGGAGATGAGGAGGAGGACGTCCGCATCGCGTCACGCCGCCGCGGACTGGCCCCTCCGGGCCCCGCATCTGTGGGGCCCTCCTACTAAAGGACCTCCCTCTTCTACTTCTATTCCTTCTCTTCTTTCACCTTGATCTTTCCTCGCGAAACTGTTTCCTACTCTCTTATTCCTCTCCGCCGTATCTTCCTTCGAACCTTCCGTCGCTTTTCTCTCCTTTGATCTCGCTCGCTTCTTCAAACTTTCAATCGTTATCCCAGATACTCTCTCTCTCTTCACCGCACCCTTCGATTTCCGATATTCCAGCTGCCTGCCCTCCCGATTCTTAATCTCTCCGCACACTTTATCCCTAACCGGCTGCCAATACGCGTACA
The DNA here is from genome assembly GCF_907164935.1 of Osmia bicornis bicornis. NCBI lineage: Eukaryota > Metazoa > Arthropoda > Insecta > Hymenoptera > Megachilidae > Osmia > Osmia bicornis. Next base: position 5,096,403 of record NC_060228.1, on the reverse strand, counting down.
GGCCACACTTCTTCGTCGTTTCTCCGTTCTCGATCGTTAAACCGTTCACCGTGAACCCGCGAGATATCGGTGCTAACGCGCTGATCGACTTTAAAGCTCTCAGTTCCATCCTCGAGGACGTACGTGGACAGGAACGAGTGTCCGCGTTTCCGGGAACTCGTCTTCGTTTATCGTACCGTTCGTCGTTCGTTCGATGAACGACGAGCTGAAATCGACGTCAGCGAATAATTTTAAGGGAAGCATCGGCAAAGAGGGTATCGATGTATACCGTAGTGCCAGCCCTTAGGTGACCAACGGCTTACAGGGTTTCTAGCGAGTTCTAGCTGCTTTGACTATGCTTCGCACAGCCCGGAGGGAAATAGTTTCCAAGTACTTTATGCAGGCTCGAAGATACTGGCAGTTCTTGGGATCGTTTATGGTATATCGTTATCTATTAATCAATTCCTTAGTTCTGTTCTTATGGTGATAGTTGATTTATTCTTCGTCGCGCAGCTGTCTTGGCCGCACTTTTCTGTAACAGAAGTAGAAACAATGTTTACTATTAAAATTTGTTAAATTTCACTTCTAATATAATGGAAATTGTTCAATTTATAGTAGCAGTAGAACAATCGTGAAACTAGCAATGTAATTTCCACGAAATTTCCCGATCAAATCAGTGACAAACTGAAATTACATTCTACATGGGTGAAATACAACTCGGCGAGAGAACAATGGTGTAATAACATTAGAATCTGGCTGGGAAAACTAACCGATTTCGCTGTTGTTTCTACAGACGTTCGGCGAGCTTTTTCACTCCATTGGGAATTACGTCGGCAACTCAATTTGTAACATGTTCCGTTTCGAGATCACAAATGACACGAAACCCAATAGTAGCCCGGCTGCTGTGGCAATGTGAGAATTTGAAATTTCCCAATTGGTGGGCCGGTTTAAACGCAATCCTTTAGTCAGTTCATCGTGAAACCCGAAGTTCGCTTCGACAACTCTCTTCTCCAATGGGAATCGAAGCGGAAGGAAATTACCAAACATTACCTCGGCAATGGTAATTACAATACGTACATTTGCCCATTCGTCTGCGAGAACAGATTAATCTCGCGTATTCAAGCTAATTTGTTAAATACAACCAGCTCCTTTCACAGATAACGTATCTTTCGACTGTATTCGCGTATGAAATCGTGTAATTTAAAGCCCATTCGTTTACACGAAATTAACATTTATTCGGTCAAATTTATACTTCCCAACAATGATACGATAGTACGATGAAAAACACTTTCGAGAAATAATGTAATTCCAAATGTAGTAACGATGAATGGTTTTGCGTGAAGAACGGTCGTATTTTCCGAGCAAACTACACGAGAGTTAAACTTACGAACGTTCACCCCGATAAAAATTTATACGACTAATGCTCGTCTCTTAAAGTTTAAAGATCATTCGCGTTCTAACGCGAACGAAAATTTATACGAACCGAGACGGAACGGCGGTCTGCGACAGTAAACGACACCCGTTCCTATCATTTTATATTCCATCGGATGAGGGAAGTAGGTTTCATGGGAAGGGTGGTGGAAAAACTTGGCGCGAAGGATTGCAATCCGAAAGTTTGGATCAAACTGTAAACGCGACCGGCAAGAGTCTAACTACTTGCTGATTCGTCGCCTATCAGAGGCTTCCATCGACGGAAGTTGGCCGGTGTCGGTGAGGCTTTGCAACTTCAAAAGAGGATCAAAGTGTCGTCGGATTACGCGTCAGATTCGAGGCGACGAGTATCTGTACGTCTCCTCCTATTGGCCGAGATATCGATAACTAGACCATCATCGAGACGAGTAGGACAAGGAAATAAGAGAAAGGAGAACGAAGGGGTAGGAAGAAGAGTAGTTCGTGGCGAAATTAAATTCCTGGCTCCCACTAATTGCAGAGGACGAGCAGGGCGATTAATAATACCAGGGAGCCAACTTCCAAGCTGGCGCAATCGATCCTTTAGGAATTATTGAGATTCGGATGATGACAGTCAAGACAGGGAAGATCAATGAACTTTTTTTATAGAAATACCAATGTTATTCGCTAATAATTCATTCATACTTTACGACAGTGATACTGATTAGCGAAGGTATACATAAGATTCATGAAAAGAGAGTTTCAAGAATAATTATTACACAAATAATGAATATAATTGAAAATTAATTATTTTTATCAATGACTTCAGTTCAGATACACATAAGCTCATGAAATTACGAAGATTGTAAATTACACGAAACTTACGGCCATCAAAGTGTTAGTCCATTAATTATGTTACACTTGAATATTCACAAGCATTTATAGTTAAGAAGAAAGAGGGAAGGATCTGAATAATTAATGTACTGTACTAGATACGCTCAATTTCACTGTGGCTGTTGGAGTGTTAATCATTTTACGATAGTACTTTATGATCATGCCGGTAATTAATGTTAACTCTTTGCCATTAAAATATGTATTCTACACAGAAGCTTGGTACTATAATAATGTTCCAATATTAATGATCACTAGCAATATTCAAATTTACATCGTGAATAATTGTGAAGGAAGAAAATTGGAACTTCAATTATTACTTTCGGATTTATCTTGAGAACTAAATTTTGCAAACAAAAAATACTTAGAAGAATGATGTATACTTTTAAGGTCATAAGAATCATTAAAAAATGAATCGACGTACAAGGAAGAATTCTATCCAGCAGCTGTTGGAGGGAAGGAAAAGCCGTGGAAGTTACGGAATCTTTTCAACCGTGATTAAACCGTGAGCTAACTAAAAGTTCTCAATCCACCAGGTATTTGCATACCTTCGAACTTAAACGGCTTCAAGAGAGGGGAACAAAGTTAACACTTCGCTAAGTAGTTTACTATTAAACCATAAGCCCGGAGGTGCAAGCTGTTTGCAATTTACATGATTAGACAACGATAACGCCTGAGCCATACGTGTCGGCCGTTTAGCAATGATTTTGAAACACTTCTATTCGTAAAACACTGAACATACCGTGTCTGAAACTTTCTGAAACTCCACGAGGATCAGCACAGAGAATGCCAGGATAGCCGGCTTCAATCAACGGACCGCGTTGCAAATCCGACAGCACGACACCGTGTCACCCATTGGTCCAGTTCGAGAGATCGGATAAAGCCAGCACATTGTTGCAAACGAAACGAAAGGAACACGACAGATCATTGCCACGACCCAACTTTGGCTTAGTTCACACGGCACTCGTGCAGGTTAACTCCGTCCGTCTGATCGGTTCGCGAACAAACTCGTCCATCACTCCACCACCTGCACCCTCGCACCAACCACTAACCACGAGGTGTCTTCATCTCGTGCTCCCTCTTCCTCAAGCTTTCACTACTCTCGTGCGGATCTCATGACGACGTTGTTCGTCTCGCGAGACGGTTCACAAAATTCCCGGCGACATCGAGAGGAAAACAAGAAATGGACACTCCGAGGTGGGGGTGGATGAATCGCATACGATCGTTCTGCTATAACCGAACAATCAACCAACCGACCGACCAAACCCGATCCCGAAGACCAATCCCCAAGGACGACCCGCACCCTCCGTGCACGCGATCGGCAGTCTGTCCCGGGCTTTACTGACGGCCAACCGCGCGACCTCCATGGAGGTGGCGGTGCTGGTGCTGCTGGTGCTGCTGCTGCTGCTGATGATGATGCTGCCGTCGGTGGTGGTGGAGCTGGTGGTGATGGTGGCGGTAGCTGTGGAGGTGGAGGATGGTCCGGCACTCGAGGAAGCCGGGACATCCACAGCGCCGACGCCTGGTTTCGTACCGACCACCAGTCCGGTCGATAACGCCACGGCAACCCCCGGGTCGTTCCGACTCTCCTCCTTCTCGCTCCACGCTTTTCTCCCTCTTTCACCTTCTACCCTTCTTCTGCTCAATTTTCTCCCCCTTTCTGTCTCTCCTTTCTTCTTATTCTTCTTCTTCAAAACTTCTCCGCTCTACCATCTCCGCGTTGCTTCTTCTGCATGCAACCTCTTCCACCCTTCATCGAGCACAACTTCCAAGCTCGATTTTTACTCCTCCTTCGCATTCTCCCGACAGCGATTTCTCCTCGTTCGACGGCATCTCTTCTAGATTTTGCTCCTCGCTGTTACTGCGCCTTGCTCTCTTTCGTCGCACCCCTTACCCTCGCTACGGTCCGCGGCGAACGAGGGATGGAAACAGAGAACGGTAGACGTTTTCTTTGTTCGTTTTGGCAGCAACAGACAGTCATCGCGCTGGAAAGGGAGGGATGGTCAACAACGTACATCTTAGAAAGGGTGAAAATATTCGCTAGATCGGATTTCTGTGATTGAATCTTCTATTTATTGGGTAATTATCCATTAAGTCGTCCGGATTAGACTTCTTAATGCCTAAATGCTTTTCATCTATGTTTCAATTCTGCCTGATAACTTTGGTTATCCTTCGATCACGTGCAAACCGTAAATCACTAACTATTCCATTCGTAAGGAAACACCTTTGATGCATCAGGTGCAATTCGATTGCACTTTGAAAAGCGACCAACAGGCACCAAATGCCGAGCGCGATTGTTTTCTTCTCTATCCTTCGAGATAAATAAATCCCGGGGGTTGGTAAACACCGAAGAAACAGTTGAGATAAATTAACAGGAATCGAGTTAGCCTGACTTGCGGTATCTCCAGGGAGAAAGAGTGGCGAACGCACTCCCCTCCGATGTTTGTCGAAGAATTACGTGTTTATTAAATGAGAAGAGGACGAACGGGGATAAGAATTGTTTCTATAGGGTAGGATAGATAGATGGTCGCGTAAACTAACAATTTTCTGCTCTCGTTTATGGAAAAAGTTTGGAAACGCGTTCGCCTGATTTATAAGATTACCTTCCCTTTGTAAAACTACCGCTTTGAACGGAACTGCTTGTGAATCTGGTAAAATACAGGGCGTTTCTAAATTAAACGATTGAACTTTGCCAATATGTTCCGTAGAAGGTAACGTTGCATTATATTCGAAGCTGCTATTAAAAACTGTATCTTAAAGAATATCAATTTTTCATTACAATATTTAATTCGTTCTTTCCGGAGCTCTGTAAATTTTGTATTAAAAAGAAAGAGCACTCCTCCATTTAATTATTTTGCCGGTAGAAGGTAGAACTGAAATTTCAATCAGCTAAAATCTTGCGGAAATTCGAAACAAACGAAAGCATCCCTAGTTGTCGTAACTTTCAACCCGTTCGTAGGGTAGAAAGCCGAGGGCCGTAAAAATCAGTGGAATATTCAAATCGCCGTCACGGTGGTAGCTAAACTCGAACGTGGTCACGTGAGCATGCTCGGAAATTGCCTCGTTATCCTCGACGTCGTCGTTATTTACGGGTCTTAACGAGCGAAAGCTTACGCTTTCTCCTCTCGTCAGAACGGTACGAGACTCGGTTACGAGCCACCCTTTCTTCGCACTCGTCGCGCATTTTCTTTCTACGCTTTACCCCAGCTAGCACTTAAAATGCGACGGAACGGGCTTTTAACCGATCAAAACTATATTTCCATTCTGGATCGATAGGCGAGAACACCGGATGCAAATGTACGTACGGTAACACGGACCAAGATATTCCGTCCTATAAAACGGTGAATAGCTTTGGCGTCTTGATGAATACCGAGGGAATCCGACGACGCTTGAATTTTTTTTTATAGCTACTGAAATGTTTTAATCAATGAAATATTGTCGAATTTTGAAAGAATCGTATTAAAAACTGCAAGTATATCTTATATAAAGTATATCCTAAAAAATAAATAGTATTACTTTTGCAAATAAAAACTTTTGAGACTCGGGGCTTCGATCGTTTGCCCGAGGGTGGAGGAAAGATGTACTGGCTTTATTTACCCTCATTCAATAAGATGTAGCAGTGTTCAGGAAGTGGGGATGCACGAGACTTGAGAAAAAAGATGTGCGCAGATGCAGGCCTGGTCAACTTACGAAACTTTCCCCGGATGTGGCTGCAAAACCTTGGAGGAGTTTCACGACGAAGACCAGAACTCGGCGTTCTCTAAACAAGGTTCGAACGTGGATGATATTCGCTGTTCGAGTTATGGAATCGAGTTAAAGCAATTTATAGCGGGGTAGTGACCCTGCCCACGTAGTCGAGGAAGCCGGCTACGATATAAACCCATGGCCTGGTTTTTCTCCGGCTAGGACGACTGGTGTATCGTTACAGAAAATATTAATTAAAGAAGCCTCTGAAAAATAGCATTTCCAGCAAATCATCTGGGAACGACCCATTTTATTACGAATTTTCTTATCTGCTTTATGACTCTTAGTTAATGAAATGTGTCATTAGGAACAACAGCCTCTGGCAACCATTTGCCACAAATGCATAATAAAACGCGTTAATTGGTACAGTGGAAACAGTTATGTGTAGAATACACTGTAATTGCAATTATACAGAATGGAATCGTTTCATTTTTCAATTTGCACTTTCCATTCGTTACCTCTGGTAATTAGTATTTTGATAGCAGCACATTTCATGAAGTTTATGATTCTCGCAATTTTATGTTCTTTATAAAACATACACTTGTCCTAATAATTTCCTATTCGTTTCTCTCTCTAAGACCACGCTCGTTATAATATAAAGAAAATGCTGAAAGTTGCAGAGATTTCTATTGAAAATCGTCCTGCGGTATGTATTCTCCACAATGAAGGCAATTTCATCGGAAATATTGCAAGTGGACTAAAGATATTGAAGAGCAGTGTATGGAATATTATAAAAGAAAAAGAAACCACTCGCGGAATAATGAATGGGAGTCCGTAAGAAGTAAACGTTCTTTATAACAGGAAGCCAGAAACATTACAATAATTAGTAAGCGTAAAAGAAAATTAATGGTGCCAGAAATTAGCTGTGAACTTAATAAGAAAGGAAACAGAAGTGTGCCAGTTTTAAGGAACAGTGAAATAGCTTTTAAACGTACCTTTATTTTTGTAAATGGAACAGTTGCGAGAAAATCGTATTTACTTGCAGCAATTAAATGAAAAAATTACAAACCTTCGCACAACCAAAAAATTCAGAATATTTTTTTTATACGATACAGAAGAAATCTGAAAAAATTCCTCGACCTACAAGCCACGGAAGCTCAGCTTTCAAAGCAATCAATCGATTCCCGTCACAGTTAATTAGATCCTCTCGAACCTGTGCAATCGAAGGTAACGCGGTTTCTCCTCTCGCGGACAAATAGATCGAATTTTCCACTGACACAGGAACGATCGTAACTTATGAAGCGACCCGGCTAGGGGAAAAAGGGCAACAAACGGAAGAAAGAGAGATTGGTCGTTCCTTGTTTGTCCTCCAAGTAAACGCCGTCAATTAAGCAGGTGTATCCGGGGGGGTAGTTATCGGGAGGGAAATTTAAGAGATAGACTAAGTCGCCAGGACAACGCCGCTTAATTTACATTTCATTAGTTTAATGCTAATGCCTGCCTCCTTTACAGAGAACGTATGGACCTCTGCCAAGGTATTTTTCTGCAAGAAATGCTCAGAGATTTTTCCGAAATAAATGTTTCTCCACGATATCGGTAATTTATGTGGTACGATTATACTGTTATATAATTAGTTAACAACCTTGTAGTGAAATAGATTCACAGGAACAGATGCACAAAATCATTTTCATAAATTCTGTACTTCTTTTTCTCTTCATATACGTAAATCTACTGCATTTTACCTCTTATATCTGCTATTCAAATTTTCTTTCACGCAGTAATTAATTAATTATTAATATCTTCGTCGCATCGTGAAAGCATAATTAATACATGCTAGTGCATAATGTAAAATGAAACGTAATTCAACTGCTTAATAATAGAAGACTTGCAAACACCTGTTGAATACATTTCATTTATGCATGATTCGCTATTTAAATATTAAATCAGAAATGTATGTACCTACTTATGTATGCTATGCTTAAATAGTTATTCTGTTAACGTGCTTATACAGTGAAGCATCTCTATGTTTCATTTTAATGTACAAAATATTACATATAAAATAATAATTACAATCTCTGGGTTTTTGAATTTTTTTAAAATTTGACGTCGCATAATATCATATTCGATATTTTCATCGATACGGAATGTAAATTTATTTACAAGGTAAAAGCGAGTTTGCTTTTAGACTTCGCTACTATAGCAAAACTCTTTGAAGATCAATAGGGAGAATCAAATTACGCACTTACGAGGCTAATGCATTGTGTCCTTATAGATAGAAACTTCATAAAAATCTTCTTTCGTGAAATAAAAATTCTGTAATAAAGTAATTATAAAACTATAATGAACTAGGTTGTTCAATTACTATTATCAATTTAAAATAGCAATAAATCAAATTGCATCGTTATGATTGCAGCCTTGGAAATGATAATAAATTTATTCAAATAAATGCTTTTTCTAACATTAGAAATATTGCATAGAGGAAAGAGCGTGGTTTTGAATAATGTACATAAATTTAAATTTAAATTTACTTCGAATATTTTGGAATATTAGCACGACGTACATATGTATAAAAACACCATATTACCTTCGTTGCTCCTCTGTTCATAGATGAATGTTGAAATTATATTTGTTCACTAATTCAACTGTTACCTTTTACAGAAATCACGAAACGCTGCGTAAAACTTCCTAAACACTCTTACGTTGACTCCACGTATGGATTTGTGCACCGAGGCAAGGATCTCTTTCAAATTCACAAGTGGCTCCCTCTCACTGCGAATATTTAATTGGCGCCAATGTTTAACTTGCATTAATCAATCAAACGTTTGTAATTTCTTTTTAGGCGATTACAAAATTGCATATTCAAAGGTAAATCTAATTCCATAATGAAGGAAAGTTTATTACAAGGTACTTTCAAAAAGTTCTATGTTTTATTAACTAATTTCATTTCGTTTGAACGTATAAAAACGAAAAAGTAAGAAGGGATAGAGAAAGAAATAAAGTTTTTCCGACGAAGTATAAGTTTTACAATACGGACGATTCGATTCAAATGGTAAATGGTCAAAATCGAGTATCATAGACCGAGATTTATTTCTGACCCGGTGCATCTGTTCGTCCATCCAGAATTCGATACGTCAACCGTAGAGTCGAGGACGTTCCTTAACAAAAATAAAAGGAACAGTAAAATATGAACGTTATTGGAAACACGATTTGGTGGAAATAATGGAGCGCACGAAATGTACGAGCTCTATCTTCCATCTTTTCCCTTTGCTCTTTCTGGTTACATGGAAGATTTATTCGTGAATTTGATTGATTTCTGTCATTTTTATTTTTCACCTGTTAATCAGAAAAAACTAATTTAAATCCTATGAAGGTGAAGCGTTCTCTTGACTCAAATTTATTTTATTCATTGACAGATTGAGTCATCTGTGATGAACGCACTTGGCACTCGTAGTGTTCAATTTACCTGTTAGGACGAATCGATGGAAATCTAACTATCACGTGAAATGGAGAAAATTGCTAGGAAAGGGAATGGAATCCAAAGGATTGGCGTCGAAGAACGGCGCAATCGGTATCCCAGTAAGTCAAATGCCAGGCAATTTCGAGAAATCGCGGCTTCGTTCCCGAATCGATGAGTGCTTTCCTTCTTCACCTGCAGTCGGTTCCTTAGATAAGAGCAGTCAGCAATGCGTCAATAGAGACGAGACGTTCCTTCGAGACGTTTCTAAAGCAATCTGCATCGATCCTGACGCTACCTTTATGCGGTTACCCAAGTATGTGCCTGGTTAAATCTAAACTTGCTAGCTTTTAGTATTCAATTTAACGTCTCATCGAGTCCAAGGTAAACTTCTTCAGAAAAATAGAAATCTTCTGCGCCCCTGTAAGAATTTAACACTATGAATGTTGGTAAAAGGATCTGATGGAGTGTAAATTTAAGAGCATCGTATCTAACAAATACGAATCTCTAGTCGCTTATTACAGCAATCGTATCGCATCCACAGCCATTCACAAGTGCTCGTAACACCAACGATAAGCCGGGGATCGTTATCCGCTTGATATAGCTTCCGGAAACGTATCGACACCGTTTCGACACACGGAAACACGAGTGATCAATGACAGCTACTAAGGGAGGTTTAACTTTCGAACGAGAGAACACGAGAAATTTTCGAATTTTTTGAATCTAGTTGACTCTTCCATTATTCTAATATTTTTTTGCAAATAAAAATACCGTTGCATTAGGGATAATTATTGAGCAACCCTCGTAGTTTGATACACTACGGTCATCAAGCGTTCATTGGGGACATGTCCGTCATACCGTTGAACGCTCGACAGTAATAGTAGAAGTAATTTACTTTTTTAGTGGATCGCTAATTGCTGAGAAAAATGTAGGTAATATAGGTACTGTCAATCTTCAGTATGCTTCTGTTTCAAATAACAGAATTTTACAAATTTTTAACGAGTTTCAGTAACGACTTAAATTAATTAATTGTTGTAATTTGATATTGGGTATTTATAATATGGAAGAGTTGATTTAATCAATAGTATTTGCTATATAACTAGGATAATCTGTACATCAAACTAATGCATAACGTGTTATCTGCATTATTAGTAAGTAATTCCTTCAAAATGGCCACTAAATTACACTTCACTAATAACGTTTACAGCTTAACGACAGTCGATGCATTACATAATATCGTTGTACCTTAATGAGCTATCGCTGAAACGTTGTTGTTAATTTGCTGTTCATGTAATATTCGGACGAGCGTGCGTTTAAATCGGGTCCGCGTAATTACATGAAGTCATGCAATCTGGGATACGCAAGCTGCTTCGCAGGATTATTTCCTTGGAAACCGTGTTCTGCCATTCTCCGATCGCTAAGCAGCAAAATGAAGAACGAGCCAAAAGTTATAGGTCGTTTCAAAATAAATATACCCCGTTAAAATTGCTAAAATTCTAATGAAAAATATTCAAATCATCGACACGTAAGATCTCCCCTCAGGATTTTCAGTTAATTACCCTTCTGTTAGTAATTAGAATAGATCCAAGTCGTTAAAGGAATCACTTAAAGTATACTTAGGAGATCCGATGTATAGGGGTGCATCTTTTTTGAGATAGCCTGTAGATTTAAAGGATCCAAGAGCTCTCGAAGCCGGTTAAACTCGTCCTAGATAAGCGAGCCTCGATGTAACTGTCGAAACAAGAAACACAATACGAAGGAAATAAGCGAAAGAAATCTATGAACGTCCGTAGCAGTATGCTGCAACTATTAAGCGTTAAATTATTCTGGCGTCTTTCGTCTTAGATATGTACAACCAGGTACAGTGCTTATTATCTTCTTCCTCTTCCTTCATTCTTTCCATTCTGCTTTGAGATTATTTTTAGCGAGTCAAAAGCAACTGTTGTTGCAACTTCTCCATAATCAAAAGAACGATACCTTTTAGATCAGAAAGAAAATTGGCTATTTTCTACCACTGTCTTTTCTAATACCCAGCAAATATCGTCCTCTATCGATGCACCATCTCGAGCACTATTATCGCTTATCTGGGAAAGTCATCACATACGTAAAACGTGTTCCAGTATCCAATTCCGGTACCAATAATAGCACTCGTAATCGTCGATTCGGGGCCAATCGATTTTCAAGAAGACAAGACACCATCTCCGTTGCGATCTTCCTGACCCACCCTTTTATCCCTTTCTTCCCACAGTCCGCAATTTTATTCCAGTAACAACCGGGAGGGCCAGGCATTCGTTTGTTGACCACCGACGAGGAAACGGACCAAAGAGTCCCTACTTATTTTTAGAAGCCTCAGGCTGCTTCTCGAAATCACCAACCTCCAATTCACCCACGACATCGACGAGTGGGTGTCGATGTAAGCATCCTGCCGAAGACAAAGTGGTGGTGAAAAGGTTCGCAAAAGATTAGATGGAGGGATGAAACGACGGAGAAAAATATTTCTATGAAAATGTGCAAAAAAAGAAGAGAACCGTCGTATGATTGGAAACGTAGGAAAGGATTGAAAACTATAAACTCCTTCACGCATTAAAAATTCCGTATCTTCGAAATTCCATAAACCCACTTGCAGCCGTACCATCATCCAAGCATTACACTTAAACACTCTCGATGTAATACCATTAAATCGGCTGGAAAGTAGCTTAACGGCGACAAGAAACATATACACATTCCGCTCATCACTCGGCAGCCGTAAAACGAAGAAATAAATGGATTCCCAAAGATGATCGTTCGGAAACAGGTTTCGTTCTAGCGATCCCGAAATCGTGCCCGTCGTTATCCGCAATCCGATAATTTCAGAGAGGAATGCAGCCCGCTGCTTCATCCTCATTTCTGCCGATGTGCTGTCCCGTTATATATACCTTTGCCTTCTACCGTCAGATGCACGCACGTATTCAACTCAGACAGTGGAAGGCTGGTGTCGGACGCACAAGAAATCCTTCCAGCCAGCTTCTGCACTTGCCGCACTTTTGGCGCCGACACTAATTGCCGTACCTGCTGTATACGGACAGCCGTCTCGTAAAAGCTTAGCCAGTTGATCGTTTGGCCTTGCCGGAGTAAAATACTCTCGAGATATACCCACCCTCCGTGCAACGGTTCACCGAAGACTGTCGTTCGCCTGTTTCGAGAGTGTTTCATGGTGAAGTGCTCGTACCGATGATGCTACGCTCCAGCGGACGGTAATGTTCCTCGATTCCTTCGTCGAAATTATTTTTCGTCGACGGTGCGTGGTTTTTGTGTCAGACCGCCGAGGAGCCGACTTAATTAATGGAGTTTCGGTGCTAAATCGAGGTGAACAGTGCACGAATGACCCCAGTTTGAAATACAGTTAAAGTCAATGGTCTCTCGAGTGTCGCGTTGGAGTGGAAATAAAACAGCGACGACGTCCGGTTATTTCGCATGAGAAAAACTCGAATAACCCGCGAGTTTGTCCCAGTGATGACTCGTCGAACCACCAAACGGAGGCGAGATATCAGCCACGGGAAGCTGAAGAGTAGACCAGTCGGTCGAGAGTCGATCGGTGATTGAAGTGACGAAAAGAGATACGTTGACCAGACTGGTTTATTTCTACCGCAGGTGAATTTACGTAAGGATCAATGTCGACCACCATTTGCCCCGTTCTCGTGCTGTCATTTCTGATACTGTCGCTATCGGCGGAAGCCGAGGAAATGATGGATCCCTTTGTTCTGATACGACAGACGCTAAAATATTGGCTGAAGATCTACAAGATGTACCACGAAGAGGTGGCTCTCGGTTACTGCTGGGCCGAGTATTTTCTGCTGTTCGAAAAGAATATGACGAATGTGTCGCGCTCTGTATCCCAGGAACCTTCCAATTCAGAGTTTGCCAGCTCAACCCTTTTATCTCTTCGAAAGAACGACGTTCCAAGGGATGAATTTAAAGAAAGTCGAACAGAAGATTACTGGATGCTCGGTGGATCGATGGACTCGTCTCGTAAATTTTTATCTCCGAAAATGGGTCAAGGTTCTTCGGGTGCTTCTCGAAAGGTTCCATTTTTATTCCAATTTTTTCATCCGGACCGAGTGGAATCGTTCGACGGTAGTTTGCTTTCCGTCGGAGAAACGGTAGATTCCGATCCGAGATTCGAAGACGGTGCGATTAAGGAGCTGGAAGGTAACAAGGATAAAGGCGATTTTCCTCGCGAAAGGAAGCTTAACTCGGTGAATCTGAAATTGCAAAGAGTAGAACAACGGTTGAGTAGCTTCGAGGAGAATCAGCGCGGAAATTTACGCGGTAAACGTGACGTAAATGATCAGATAAGAGGCTTCGTTTGGCTTCCATTGAGGATCAAGCGGCTGGCTTCTTCGCGCGCTTCTTCCTCGGATGAAATTTCGAAGCAGGGTGTTTGGAAAACTGGTATCGAGTCACGTTCGTCAAATTCCAGAAACCTCATTGAAACACTCGATAAAAAATATCGATTACGGAACAATGAAGCGACAATATTTGCTACGAATATTCGTCCAATGAACACTCGATCAAAGATAAAAGCATCGTTCGTAATACCTGGAGGAATCGTTAATGTCCCGGGGCAATTTATCACCATCAATCCTCGAGCGTTACAGAGGAATCGATCACCCGATGAGGAAAAGAAACTGGGAAGCAATTGTGGAGACGAGAACAGCTCTAAACAATTACCGAACGTGAGCGATAATCGGTATCGGAGGAGCCAACAGGATTTTCTCCTGGTGGAGTCAAACGTAGGTCGAAACGCGACCATTCCTGTGGGAACACCCTTCTTACCTCCCATCAACTATCCGCAATTTATGGGGGACGACAGCTGGGCGAGAGGAACAAGCACGAATTCGAGATCAACTCGATCCTTCTGGGCGAAGGATCGAGGTCGACGACCTCCGGACAACCGTGCCGTGCCACGTGGAATTGCTAAAACCTTCGGCACGTTTTTTCGTGTCCGTGAAACGTTTATGGGCTTTCTAAGAACCCTTGGATTCTTTGTGCAAGTAGGCAGGGAACTGATAGATTACGTGGAGTCCAATACCGCGCTGGCCTGCACCAAGGACTACTTATGGGGCAAGGCTGTTCAGTGGATTGATTCTTGAATTAAGTGTTTGAGATTAGGTACCATTAGTGAAGTTGAAGTTTCGTTTCAAGTTGAAGCATTCAAGAGCATATTCAAGGGCATATTGAGATGAGACTGAAGTGTGAATTGAGAGCAATAGTGTACTCTTTGTAATACTGATCTTCTTGGGGGACTTGAAATTAACAGTTGTTTAATATTTCATATAGGAAATGAAGAACTGATCTGTGCCAAGTTCAAATTTTATACAATTTATTTCTAATTTTAATAAAAGTTTTATTTTTTATCATTAAAAATCACTTTTCGCGAATGAAAATAAAAATAGAACTTATAGAACTTATCCTCTTCATTTCCTAATTGTTTGATTATATTGAACTTATATTGCCAATCAATTGATTTTTATAACAGTCCACGTGTTAAGCGAAATCTCCGATAGAATTCTCATAAAGAGGGTAAAGTTGATCGCAAAAACGTCTATAAAACTGGGTCGAAACTTTGTTACCGTCGAAAAATATTCTCCTATCAAAACAGACCCCTGTTAATGAGCGTCAATTAGAGAAGCACCCAATATAGGCGGCCGTGATTTATAAGTAGCTCGCACCGGAAGTGCAGTGAAGGTGCCGTAAAAGCGGCCAATGATCCTTCGATTCGTTAATCCTGGCTAAGATCGATCGATCGGTCGATCGATCAGCTAATATCAGACGTCTTGGAAGAGGAATCGTTCGACCGTTTGCCATGACAGGGCTCGGTAAATGAGTCGCCGATAACGCGGGCTGCCATGGACGGTTCGGGGTTAGAATTAAGAGGGGCAATTGATTCCCCAGAAACAGGTGTTCGTTGTAGTCGATAGTGAGCATCGCGAATGAATTTTTGATGCCACCTGTTGCTGCATCCAACTCTATCTTTCCTTCTGTTTCTCTCTGCTACCCTTTCAAGCCGCAATGCTTCTCGAGTTACTATCAGGGAATAACGACGATTGGCTGGAAAATGAAGCAACATCGATAGAAATGGTAATAGTTATTCGTTTATTTTAAAATAAGGATAAATGTATAAAACAACAATGACTTATTTTAATAAAGTATTCTAGACACCCCGCAAATCAAGATTCTCGATGAACCATTCAGCCAAGAGCATCCATCGAGTACCAATGGTTTACGGATAACAAGAATCAACAGCCCTCGAACGATCGTCGTTGCACGAATAATTATCTCAAGACAAAAGTTCTCCATTTCGATGGGAGAAAGATAGGGAAGAAAAAAGAACAGTCCGAGAGGTGATCGTTTTTATGCAATTATCCGAGAGGTAAATAAATACTCGATATTAATCGTATTCCTTTGGTTCGTTAAACTCATCGACGATCCACCGGTATTCGTTTCATCAAGCCTTGAATAGCGGAGAGGATGGACGGATGCTTGTGAAAGGATTGAAAAGTCCTGAATAGTCTCGAGAAAGATCAAACACGGAGGGGTCGAGGCATCAAAGGGACAAGGAGGTGGATGAAAGGCGAAATGATAAGGGCAAGGAAATAGGAACGATCATTTATGTAGAACTCGCGTGAAACAACCCCTTTGCTTTCTTTTTTTTTTTACTCTCGAAAGACTTGTTGACATTGTCTCGTGCATAGAAGGAGGCGAAGCGACACGTTGATTAAACGCAGTGAGTGCTCTGTATGAGCAAACTGCAACGAGGAACGCGTTTATTTCGACGGTAGCCCTCCTCGTTTGTCCTCGTATTCAGCCCTGATCTTACACAGATTTTCGTTTACACGACCGCGTTTATTTAGAACGACGGTACACGTCGCGCTGATGAATTTCCAGAACCTTGGTGAGATTCTTTTTAGCGAGATTCTGTGTAAACGATCGCCAGCAATTAGTGGGTGTTAGATAATTAAGGAGTTAATCGACCTTTACTTCTGGAAAATAGTTTGAATTTTCGTTTGCTAATTTTTTTTATCAGTTAGAGGAAATATCATCAATATTCAATGAAATTTTATAAATTTATTTATTACTTCTTTCTATTTCCTGTAGAGGAGCAGGGAACGGAAGTTAGCTTAGGGGTAGCAAGAGTCATCATTCACTTCCACTGATCCGCACTCGC
Source organism: Osmia bicornis bicornis (assembly GCF_907164935.1). Taxonomy (NCBI): domain Eukaryota; kingdom Metazoa; phylum Arthropoda; class Insecta; order Hymenoptera; family Megachilidae; genus Osmia; species Osmia bicornis. Next base: position 5,079,799 of record NC_060228.1, on the reverse strand, counting down.
ATTCGCAGTCGCTGGTACATTCAATCCACCCCAGATACAGAAAGAAAAGAACCGCGTAAATATGTATGGAGAACGCGTAAGAGGGTCGCTCTATGAACCTGCATTCAGAGAGCAATTCATTATTAAGAACCTCTTAAAGACTGTCTTAAAGCGGTCCAACATACTCCCTCCCAGTAAGTTGGGCTATAGAAACAAAAACGAAAGAGACGCCGACGCTTTGGTGTCTTCTCAAGGAACCACACTTATTTCCGGTTCCCTTTCAAGCCTCTCTGTCCCCGGTTTTCACGTATCCCATTCACGGCTCGAATTCCTGTCGGTACCGCGAAGAGCAGCCTTTTAAATATGTAATTCTTAATCACGCGGCTGGCATAGAACGTCGAATGAAAAAAATCACCTTCTCGCCCCTCTTTTTCATACCTGTGTCAACCGTGCGCTTCCATTCGCGAATCTATATCGCGTTCTTTCATGTATTGTGTACCTAACTCTTGTCGAACGAATGAATAGTCTTCCGACGAGCTTGTGGATTTTTTCGAGGATCGGAATAATTAGTCCTGCTCTCGCTCTCCTGAAAGGAGCGTTTAAGTAGGACAAGGGAATTGCGGTTGAGAATGATAGGTCTATGTTTGTAAGAAAATTAATTATAATTTATGATCATGAGAGTTGATGCAATTTTCAATCCAGAAGAAATATTCCACTTGATAGAAGAAATCCTAACTTCAGGACATAAATTCTAAAAATTTGCGAGTCAGAAACAATGACTCTCTTGAGACACGAACCGAAGTGGATGATACTTGGTAGCGACGGTCGCATGCGTTGGAAATTCATTTTTATAAAGGCACGTGGAGCGAGAAGATAACGATGAAGTGTGCATTACATGGGAATAAATTAATATATTACAATTCGATATAGTTGCCTGGAAACTTATTTCATCAGTACAATATGCTATTTTTCACAAAGCGAACAGAAGCTTAATTTTCATGTTTCATAAAGAAAAAAAAAATTTTTTTCTCGTAATCGAAACACAAAACATCCATGTAATTCATGCTTGCATGGTTCCTAGTCTGGTCTATTTTGACGTATATTGAAAAAATAAAAAATTGCCGGTAACTCAAAGCATGCCATATGCGAACATGAGTGAATGGAAATTATTTGCATTGTTTTCATCGTACAGAACGAATTCCATACAAAAAAGTGCCTTCAACATTTCCACCTATCATTTCAAGAAAAAATGATCAACAGATTGAAATGTATTGTACTTGGGTTAATTAAAGAAGAAAGCAAGATAAAGAATATCTTTCCCCGTTGAAATAAATTTTTCTCTCTCATTATAATGAAATCCATCCACAACTTAGTTCGTGATAAACGAAGAGAAAGAAAGAAATAAAACTGAATCGATTGAAGGTATCTCGATTAACTGTTCGATGAGCTCCGGAATTTAATAGCGGCAGCTATCGCGACGGTGAACGAAAGAAAAAGATCAAAAGCCGGAGCGACGGATATGAGAATCTCTCGATGAAGAATGGCGGAAAATAATATGGTTATCGAGAATTCCATAGATCTGGAACAGCCATGAGCACGACACGAGCGTTAAGGTTCTGCTCGTTGAAAGGTGGAGGGCCTTGCACGAGGAACGTGTCTGAGAACAAAGGGGGGTGTTTCTCGGCAAATGGGGTGACGAGTAGACGACAAAGCGTAATACGCCGGGCAAAATCGAGAGAGAACCTTACACGATGGAGCTTGCTGATACGGTTAATACCATGCGACACAGAGGAATGCGATTTTCCTCGAGACGAGAAGCCTAGGAAACAGCTATCTCAAAGATGACGAGGGCGTAAGAGGCGAGGACGAATGATAACTCGATAGAATGAACGCGTACAAGTGAGCGACGTGTCTCGTGAAATAATTCGATTACCATTTGATCTCCATAATTTACTGCTATCTGTTATTTTCATTCACCATCCCTGCTGATTTATCTAATGGATTCATAGTTCAACGAACGCTGCCACGTATTCGAGATAGTCTCATTTCTTTCTGTAATAAATTCCATTCGATTCAATGTATCGAGGGTGCAACGAAATAACGAGATAACACCATAAAGAATATAATAGCAGTATTTACATGAGATCGTTATGCCATTCCATCGAAATGGCCACCTGTTGTGGGTGACATGCGCCGAATCGGGCTCGACGACTATGCTCTACCTGTTCGTTCTCGTCAAACAAACCGTTTGCACAGTGTTAATTAACCGTTTCACCGCTCGCCACCCGTTCTCACAATCATCTAAATCGTTCGCAATGGAAATACGATTACCCTTGAAAAAGTCCAAGCCTCTCTGGCGAATTATTTGTCTTCATAATTGATGGAGTTAGGAAGTTAGCAAGTGAAGCAATTTATATATTTCCTGAAACGTTGTGAATTCCTTGTTGTCTCTCCGTTCCGTTCCATGACCTACTAAACGCAACGAGAGATTAATTAACTTTAACTTTCGACTAATTACTTTCAACTGTGGAGACTAAATGGAAACGAACACCTTGCTTTACCGAGTTTTTCTTATTCAGTACTTAAACATTCATATTCAACATTTGAAATATGAATTCAGAAATACAAAAAAGAAAATGGAAAAAAGACACACGTTATCTTCAACGAGAATACAATCAATTTTATTAAAATTCTGTGTACAATAGAAAATGAGTCTTACAAGTAATTCAAAATTACAACTATCCAATAAAAAGCACCCTTCCACGTGTGCTTTTCCTTCTGATAAAGTCCATGGAACACTATATATCCTTAGTCGTGTTTCCCGATATTGAGTCCTTTTTCATTCAACCACGAGGGCTCGATGACAGACAAACCACGAAGATAACATCTTCCAGTGGCTACGACCTCCGTGAACAATACCAGCGGTGGCTTAGTACCATGTAACGTCGAGGAAGGATGTATTGCTACCGGCTGCTTCGAGCTCACCTACACAGACGTACAATCCAATTACTCCAAAATTCTCGTTACCCAGTCACCGGGTGAAAACTTACTTAAACTGCGCCCTATACCCGGCGAACTTGTTTAAGCTTCAAATTCCCGGCAAGACGACGAAATAATGCTAACCATGCCGGTGGAAAAACTTTTCCTTAATCACTTGGCATCAACTTTTTCACCCCCCTCGTTGCTTTTCTTCGTCGATGAATGAAAATGGACACCCCATGAATACGATTATAAACGTATTCGGAGTAAAATTCCAAAATTGCAGATTTAAATAATAAAATAAAAGGATGTTTGACAGAAGAAGAAATTGAAATTTTCTGGGAAGGCAACTAAAATTTCCATAGCATCTAAAGTGTTAAGATCGTGGTAACAACGATACAAGGATCAACACTCACTGTAACATAATTTTGGTCCCTTTGCAGTTCCGCCAGATTGTCGTATAGACCCTCGAGGAGCGCTTTTCTCAGTTGCTCCGTATTCGTACCGCAGCTCGCCTTCTCCAAATTCGCGCGTTCCGCCAATACGGCGAGCTGTTGTCGCACCTCCGTGGCGTACTCCAGATTTCTATGATGCAGAAAGTTCTCGTGACACCAGACCTTCTTCTGCTTCGTGTTCATGTATGCACGGAAAACGTTCAGCAACGTGACGTGATCTCCCTCGGGTGAAGCGAATCTGGAACGAACGAAACAGACTGGCGACGTAGCACGTAACAAAGTGCAAGTATCGATCACCCTTCGAGACTGTTTGACGTTTAAAAGAATACAGCCCGCTCTAGATTCGTGAATTTTTTTTACATAATGCAGCTTCTGTTGCATAAATGAAAAATCAAGCTCGTTGTTTCTAAAATTTCATTTTTCTTAACTTCTCGAAGGTATCCTTTACCGATGTTGCTAAGAAATAAAAGTTCGTGGCAGGAAACGAATAAAATTGATACCTCGATCTGGCAACGTAAGCTTGCTGTCGTTTCGCAGGTGGATCGGTGAAGACAGACTCTCCAGACAATAACGAAACGACTGTGAGAGCTTCTTCGAGGCAGTGATACTCGACGGAAGCAAGAATCACCTTGGTGAATCGTGGATCCAATGGGAATAGAGACATTGTCCTGCCGAGCGTAGTCAGCTGCGGTGGAGAACCTATTCGCGTGAAAATCAAATGAGAAAGTTTGAACTGACATGGTAATACCCATGGAACTGGAATTGGAGGAGAAATAAGGGTAGTCGATTGTTCATTCAGGTGAACTTTTCTTTCCTTTGCTCCTTACAATATAGTTATATGCTTCTTTTTTAATAACATAAAGTTAGATTAAATTCATTTTTCATCTGATCAATGGACTACTTGTTGAAAACAAAAGATGATCATTTTTCAATGTTTTAAAATCAAGACAAAAAAGAAACATATTTGTTGGAATCTTCCAAAATAATTACACTCGCCTTTAACAGCGCCCAGTTTTTCCAAACAGGTCACCGCGACGTCGACCGCTTCCTTCGGTGGTTTGTCCATAAAATCAAAGGTGGTGATATCAACCCCGATGGCAAGGAGTTGTAGGGCTACTCCCGCGAGGGAACACCTCTGTATCTCGGGCACAGGCATCTCCTTCATCCTCTCGAATTCTTCTTTCGTGTACGTCCTATAACATTTGCCAGCCGTTTCTCGGCCCGCTCTGCCAGTCCTCTGCCAGGCCTGTGCCTTTGAGACTTTCTCCACCCTCAATACATCCAACCCTGTCGTTGGGTGATGAGTTCTTGCTTTGACCACGCCGGTGTCGATCACGTGTCGAATTCCTGTGTAATTTCATCGGGAATCAGCGTGTAGCAGGATGCCAGAATCCTCTCGCGAATGTAATCACGAAAGCGCGGCGAGTAATCAAGTCTGTCACGAACGAGTACCGAGCTTTCGGCTCGTGATATTAGCAGATTGCCACGCTCTCGGAAAATGAGATTGCTCTCTCTGATGAACAATTTGCCGAATTAACCTGTTGCCTAACGATCTCGAACTGGTCGAAATTATTTTTTTCAAAAGGATAGCCCTTTCTTTTTTTATTTTAAGAGTACTATAGAAGGAATTACTTTATAAAAGATGATGTGATGATAGTAATTTTGCCGTTTCGATCGCAGCCTATTTTTGGAGTGGATCAGTATACAGTTTCTAATTGATCCCTTGCCTATGATGTATAGATTTTTAATTCTACAGATATTGGGTGGGTGCATATTAACCCCCTGACCTGGAATAACGTGCGCGCACGTCGATTTCTATTTGGCTTCAAACTGGAAATTACGTCCCACGAACGTCATTTGATGTTATTGTTTGAAATCAGTGCATGGTTCTGTAGGGGATACTGAACTTGCGGGTGATTTATCATCATTCTCAAAAATCCTATTTTTAGTTATGTAGATTTTCGCTTGGAAACTGGGCGATCAAAGTCTTCAAATTGCTACCTTAATTAGGTTTATTAATTTATACTCACCGCCAATGGTAACAGAGGTTTCAGCCACGTTGGTAGCCAAAACGAGTTTCCGCATTCCTGGAGGGGATGGTTTAAAGGCTTCTAATTGTTGATGAGTCGGTAAAGCGGAATACAATGGAAAGACCTTTAACGGAAGATACCCTTGTCCGTCCAATTGTTTAGCTACTTGTCTTGCGCTCGCAACCGCTGCTTCTATCTCTTCTTGCCCGGTTAAAAAGATCAGAATATCCTCGCTGAAGAGAAGACAGAAAAATTGCGAAAATCGTTTCTTTCCTTTTGACCTAGTTTCTGTTCGAACCGCTCTTGTCTAATTTAATAAAAGTAACGATGCGTAAACATCAAGATCTTGTATCTAGCTTGTTGAACTGAAAATTAGACTGACAATTTTTCTTGTAGATACCTTGAAACGTTCGATTCGACTTCTTTGGACATTTTATTATAAATTTACGGTAATGATCTAAACGCATCGAAGCCAAAATTTCAGTAACATTCAAAACGTAAGAAAAAGCTGGATGAATGCTTACTTGGCGGGGTTGTCGCGATGAATCTGAAAGGCAGTAACAAGCGCGGAGAACGCATAATCTTCCTGCGACTTGACGGCATGATAAATCTTCACCGGATACTGACGACCCTCCAAGTACACGGGCGGTGCTTGAAAATACTTGGAGAACTTATCGACGTCCATCGTCGCCGACATGACTAGCAGCTTCAAAGGCGGTAGATTTTTAAGCTTTCGTAAGTTTTGCGCTCGTCTTGCAACCCCTAGTAACACGTCCGTCTGCACCGATCGTTCGTGAGCCTCGTCCAAGATCACCACCGTATAATCCGACAGAATTTCATCGGTCATTGCTTCGCGAACCATCATTCCATCCGTTAGATACTTGATTCGGGTTTGAGGGGATGTGACGTCCTCGAAACGCACGCAATATCCAACTAATTTACCCGTTTCGACACCCTGTTCCTGTGCCACCCTACGCGCTATGCTTACAGCCGCCACCCTCCGCGGCTGAGTGATACCGATACAACCGGAACTGCCAGCTATTCCGGATGAAAGAAGTAGCTGAGGGATTTGGGTAGTCTTACCACTGCCCGTTTCGCCGATAATGATCAGGGTTCTATTTTTACGGATCTCTTCGAGCAGTCTGAAAGGGATAATATTGAGAGAATTTTGCACGTTCGAAGTGATTAGAGATCTAATTGGAAGATTAGGGAATAGACTGCTGGCATTTGTAAAAATATATGAAAGATTTTCGTGTGAAGAAGAGGATGGTCTCCTGCCCCTTGTATATAAATATTTCTTAAAAATTATTTTATTTATTTTCTAAATCATTTTTAATATTAATATCGTCAAAATTAAAATTTAATTAAAAAGTTATTCTTGTAGAAAGCGAGTTTCCTTAGTCTGCGTGGTGCCGCCACCTACACGGCCATCTAACGAGTTATTGGAAATACGCAGTCGGTGATTCTCCATTTTGTTTCGACATGCTTCGCATGCACGAGTAGGAGACATTGTTAACAGGTAGGGAATATATTCAATATTAAAGATTACATTGATAAAACAAAACAAAGTAATTCTTACCGCTTACGAAGCCTGTACACCGGTAAAGTTTTCCTCTGCTGTTGTAAGCTAATAATTCCTTTATCCACGTTTTCTGTCTGAACAGTTTGTTGAGTATCCTCGTACTTTTGAATTTTACTGGGAGTATCGTTAAACACAACGGTATTAGGACGTTTCGGTGCCAATTTTGAAAAACTCGAAGCACCCATAACACTGTACTTTGAATCTGCATTGTCGTGAACCCCCATTTTATCAATAATGTAAGTAAAGACTAGCTTATCACTGATATTTCGTCCGCGAGCACGCACGTGTTGCACACTACAGCTGTGTACAAATAAGCATCTTGACAGAACTATAGTCAATGGCGTCCCCATACTGTCATATGGTAGAAATTTTATTTTATAGGATAAATGAAGGAAAAGAAACACATAAGTCAGTTTTAAAATCTTGCATGTAAAATTTTATTATATTTGCTAAACATAAAACATTTTACACGAATAGAATTGTTCAGAAAATATGAAAATTTCATTTTGTCTTTTATCATACAGCATAAAAAGCTATTTATGAACCTTTTTTTGATTTCACAATTGCTAAACTTTCGATATAAAATAAATTGTACATTATATATTAAATTAGCATTAGTAGCTACAAAAGAAAGCCATATACAGTCAGTTGCATAAGTTTTCTTTTTTGTTCAAACATATATGATTTATACTAAAGTACGCTTACATGTTACAACTTATTATGTATCATAAAAAATAAGTAATTAAACATCTTTACATATATATATATATTCTGTTTAAACAAGAGGTAGAAAATAATTCTTGATTTATTTGTTATAAACATGCTGCTCCATTGTACTTAATAAGTTGTATTATGATTAAAATTTATAGTTACAGTTAATGCTAAAATAAATGATATATAGATTTGTCATTTGTCAACTCGTCGACGTTTATAATCTATCAATTAAAAATCTATTTGTCGACTTGTTAGAAATGATTCGTACTTGGCTTTCAACATATCAATTAAAAAATTATCACAGATTAATGCTGTGTGAGAGGAAGACACAGTGAGCAAATCTTTTTAACGAGATTTTAAACGAACATAACTATTTCTATCCCAAATTTGATTCTAAATGAAATTCATCATCGTAAAGGTCGATGGATCGTCGGTTTGACATTAGGAGGTACCTAAAAACGTAAAACAAATTAGTTAAATTACATACCGTTGTATAGTTATTTTTATAATACTGTCTGAACTATAAAATATCAGAAGAAATTTATGTATAACAATTACCATTCCTCCAATACGAGCAAGATAGCGATTTCTTATGCTGATATCAGATTGCGGCTGTAAAAGATCATCAGTTGACAAATCTGAAGTAGATTCCGGAGATAATAACTTCTCCCTTTCCAGACTTTCCGGTGTACGTCGAATTTCCTCATATTTTTCTCTCTGACCTGGTGTCATATTTAGGTAACCACCGCTTGTCGCTATATCCGACACCCAGATTGCAACAGAAGTTATCAACGAAACTGTTATTGAAAGAATGTTAATTAAGAATTTTTGTAGAATTATTCGAACGATTATAATGTAGAAAAAATAAAAGACATACTCCATAACCAGGTTAAGAAAAACATCTCAAGCATGAAGTAACCACCTCGGTCGACAATTATGCCCGCTAATATTGAAACTACTGCTAAACCCAGATTTTGTACAGCCTGCGCGCTGCAAAAAAGAGATTTTGTAAAACTAAGAATTTCATTGTCTCTAGTTATATAGAGTACAGTAAGCTTTACTTACATTCCATAAGCAGTACCAAGCTGGTATTCAGGGGTAACAAGAGCAATCAATGGCCATAAACTACTAGCAAGCATAGAATATGCTATTCCCATAAGAATCATGCAGATATAAGGATTCACATACGTGAATGCGAGTAGTCCATGAGCTACTATCGTTGCTAAAATACTTATAAATACCCATGAAACGTTTTTCCCAGTTTTATCGACCAGATATCCCAAAATCGGAGATGCGATAGCTGATATGGAATATACAAGGGAATTAACTGTATTTGCATTTGATGGTTCGTAAGCGTATTTCCGTTCAAAGAATACTCTGTAGGAAAGAGTTACATAACATTTGTAGATATACAAAATATGATAACGGAATTTTTTTTATTATTCATACTTACTTTCCTAATGCGATGAACGGGAATATTGCGACATAATAAGCAATGCAAATAAAAGCAATTAACCAAAATATTGGCTTGAAATCTTTAACATCTGTTAAACTAACATTTTCAGCTTCTTGTCCCTCTCCTCTTCTCAGTAATCTCTCAGCACGTTTATCCATGATACCCAATACACATGCACAGATCATAGAACCCACACAAGTGAGAGTAGCAAGAAAGAGAACTATGCCAATACACTCTGGACCTTTGTAATATTGGGACACATAATTGTAGATTGGTTCCATTACCAAAAAATTGATAGTGGATCCAACTCTTGCAAAACTCAATTGCAAACCAAATACCATATTGAGTTCCTTTCCCTTGAACCATAAAACAGCATAACTGTTCTGAGCAACAGCTAATGATTCTGCACCAATACTACGAAAGATATGAAAATTAATGCTAACACTAGTGACTGAGGTTTATGATAAAATACATACCCGAAAATAAAACGTCCAAGCATCATCACCCAAAATGTATTGACCATAGCACCTGTTGCAAATATTATCTGTCCAATTAAAGTGAGCCCCATGTATATAACTGTGCCTAAACGTATACCGAAGACACTATCCAACAAAAAACCACCAATGAAACAGAGAACCACGTTCGGCCAGGAGTAAATTGAGTAAAGCCAAACGAATTTGCTAGTGGACATATGTAGATCAGTTTTGAAGTTATCCTGTAAAGCTCCAGGATTGTCAAAACAGAAATACGAACCTTAAAAAGAAAAAAAAGAAGAGAATTTGATTAGATTAATTATGGTACGGAGTGAAATTGCAGACGCGAGATAAGCGAATCATCTTGGACGGGTCAATGACCTAATCGTTCGAGAGAATGATTCTCGAAAGAGCTGTCGAAAAACGTGATTCATAATTTACGCACATCGAGGATATTTTATATTATTTTTAACAGGAACCTTAATGTTTCCATATCGGGATATTAATATTGAACAGATAAAACTTCGGGTATAAGAGAAAAATAACTTTCCGATACTCTCGTTATTATCGAAGTGAACACAAAGCATATGTGTGCATGCATATTAATAACGAAAAAAAAATTAAAGCCCAATTAGATAAACTGTTAATTACTCGCGCGCGTTTAGTTCAGTCAAACAAAATGTTTATCAGAAATATCCATGTAATGTGCGACTATCCAACGTTTCTTGGAAAACATTTCCTTTGTTTCAAATAAACCTAATAACAACTTAATTATCGTGAATAAATAAAGCGATGAAAAATGTAAATAGCATAAAAGGGTATTCAAATTTATTGTTGATCAAATATTCGCACAAATAAATGAAATATAATTTTAAGTTTCAATGAAACTTAATTTGTTTCAGTGTCGTTCATAAAATTAATTTTTATAATAATTATAAAATCGTATCACACGCGATTTTATTTATTAAAATGTAAATTTTGCATTAAGCGTTAAGTTTTCAAAATACATTCATTAAAAACAAATTAGAATGTCCCAAAAGTGTATCAAAAATAAATACTAAAAGTTGTTTATAGTTCAAAGATAACACGCCTGCAATGAGATCATAATGTACGGAAACAAAAATGATTAGATATAAACAATGGCTACTCAGTCACGCTTTGATAACATTGTATTGGCCATCGTACCGAAGCCTAAGAGGCACATCATTGCCAGTCCAAGAAATCTGTATGGTGCCTTTTTAGGACTACAGAATCCTTGTAAAGCGATCTCATCGTCGGATCTGTCCAGAGTAGTATCTGGACTTTGTAATATGCCCCCTTCCATGGTCCGTCGGGTATTCCTGATGGTTGTTTTAGTGTTTACAACAAAGAGGCACAGCCACAGGTGCCTCGAATTGCAGATGTCCACTTAAGTTCACCGTATTAAACATTACACATTGATCAGACACAGATAAGTCAATCTTGTAATGAAACAAGACAGCTGTAACTCAATTTAGAAAAAACGGATTGCATTAAAGATCAGCTCGTGAACGCTGTCGATTAACTGCTCGAGTAAGTTAGGTACGCGACCAATCGTGTCATTGCTAATCTGTCAATCGCCCATACGCGTCATGGGAATGATCTAACGTTAGTCACAAAACTACTAAGTACCACAAGATTAACGAAAAAGTCTCTAACGTAACAGGAGGATGGAAATGTTGCCAACAACGTCTAGGTTCCGTTTGATTTTCCGATTCGTGGCGCCCTCTAAGCGCTAGTAAATTGGTCGGTAAAAGGGACACCATTGAAACAGACACCATATTGATTTTTATAAATTTATTGAGAAACATAACTTATTAACGAATGTACATAATGATAACTTAACGCTAAATGTATTTTATATGAAAATTATCTTAAATTTAGAGTTTGGGATATGAAAAGTTGGATCCTAAGAGGTTACACTCTTAAGAAGCAACTTCTTCTGTCGCGCCTTCGAATTCGAGCTTCACTTGACACTCTTCGGGTAATCCTTCAACGTCCACTTCCGATTCTGGTGCATTTAACATGTTTAGCGTTACTTCCGCCGATTTCCCCATTAACCCTTGATTCGCCGTTTGTTGTTTCGATACTTGCTGTTGTTGAACAACTGTCGACTGTTGCGTTGACTGTTGGGATAACATTTGTTGTCTGATCGGCATTCCAGCTTCTTCGAATGCTTTCTTCTTTAACGTTGTCCGAATCTGAGAGCTGGAAGGTCGAATTGACCGGTTAATATGGCGTCGAGACTGACGCAGAGAAATTGAGGAACAACCGTGGGCTCGATGCAGCCTTTGTTAACTTACACCGTTCGTCCCTTGATGTGCTCACTTATTTTGTTCAAATCTTCGCTGAAGGTCTTTACCGAGTGACGGAGCATCTCAATTTCCTCGTCAGTCCATTTACTACAGATTAAGCGACACAGGAAGTTAAGTAAAAATACAGCCAGATATTATTTTGCGGTAAAGCAATATCAATACAAGTCGTGATTATCATATCATTGGAAATTCAAAGAAAATCTCATACAGTAATTGGTTATCTACATTCATTCATGATCACATAAAACATAAATTCGAACTTAGTATAAAGATAAACAACATTTATCACATTCATATAAAAATAAAATAAAGTAAAAATGATAAAAATATTTATTCGAGTTTGATCGTTTGAAAACGAAACTTAAATATTTAGTGGTAGGTTTCTCATTGGTTAATCACTGATACCATGTGACCTCCCGCGTTTCTCCAACGTCTATAGTGGTTGCGTGAATTTAAGCGGAAGCATAAAACTCATTGTTATATTTGCAATAAAAAGCAATACAATATGTGTTAATTGTTCAATTACCCTGCCGGTGAGTCCGTCGTAGGATGTAATTGCATAGTCAACTCTCCGAGCTTATTAAATGCTGCTCCGGCTGCAGTGAAAATTTCACCAACCTAAAACAGTAATGAAATACTTATCGATCTATCAAGTATGTAATTAACACTAATTTTCTGCTTGTTTAGATTTTAGTTGAACAGTTAATACACTATAACATATATCGCACAATTGTATGGGGAAGAAAAATAATAATAATAAAAAAAACGTTTTAAGATGTGATCATAACCTAACCTTATGCCCACTCATAGACTCCATTGCTATAATACTAGAGGGTAAAAGCACGTGACTCCCGTAGAAAAAGAAAGACGAGCGGTGGGGAGAATGACCGTTAAGAGTTATATGGCGGGAAACTCCCTAAAATCGGCGACAACAACTGCCTTTTAACTTACCTTGCTCGCAGAGTTCATGTCAATTTGTGTTGTACCCGTACTTCGCCATCAGACGAGCAAATGTACGCTATTGCCATCTCGCGTCGTTCTCAGAATCTTCCTTTAAACAACTGGAACCTGTGACTTCCTTGTTGTTTCTTTTTTCTTCCAATCTCCCATCTTTTAAACTACTCTACGATGGGGTTGTTTAGTTGATATTAGATTTTCAGGGTGTATATAATACTAAAGACTTGTATGATTAATATTAAAATTATTCAAAACATAAGAGTCATATATACACCTTAAAACTTGGCTTTAATTAATATACAACACTTAGGCAGATAAACGTAATTAGGTATGAAGATTAAACACGTTTATTAGATTACTTACACAACTGGAGAAACTAAATATCGACGCGGAGATGTAAAAAAAAATATAATGTAGGATTTTAATAGATATAATTTATTAATTAATTATTGCAAAATATAAAATTTTAATTAGATAAAATCTTGCAATATATCTGCGCAAAAATGTAGAAACATAAGAAATTTTCAAAAATATAACAATAAGTTAGTTAACAAAGAATTATAAAATTAAAAATTGTGGAGAAATAAATTTCAATAATAATAATTAAAAACAATTTCGCAACATAGCCACGCGTAAAAGTTATAAAAATAACAAATTTCAATAGATATAGTAATAAATTAATTAATAAATTGTTGTAAAATAAAATATTTCAGTTAAGTAAATTTTAATAAAATAATAAAATAAAATTTTGCAATATTTATTTTAAAAGATATAACAATAAATTAATTAACAAACAATTGCAAAATTAAAAATTATTATTAACTAATTGTTATTAACAAAAATGTCAAATTCGTTTCAAAGTAGTTTGCGCGAGTGCAGTGAAGCGGAACGTCATGCTTTACTGCGCGCCGCGGCGCGCATCTCCTATTGTTATCGGTGCTCGACCTAGAGTGGGGATAAATCTAATCAGTCTTGTCGCGACCGCCGAGGTGTACGGATCAACCTGTCACGTATGACAGGTACGCGTTCATAACGCGAGTGTTAGTACACGTGGCCTCCCATGTGTTATTGCCCATGTGTATTAGTGTGTGTGCCTATGGTGTTTCCCATGCATCTTGGAATATTTATACGGATTTATCAGTGTTTTATGGTGTAAGTCCCCACGTGTTAGTCCCCTATTTTATGTTGTGTATTTTGTGGTATATTTGTTTTAGGTGGGTCACCATCGTAGCCACCTCCTCGTAGTGTGACCTGGTAATTGATATCGCTTTCTAAAAATTACTTTTAGAAAGTAAAAATTTTTTTTGGAAAGCAATGATTTAAATTCAAAATTTATTTTCGGAACTGCAATACTAGTATGAATGAAAAAAAGTAAAACTAAAGTTCGTATGCGTGAATTGTTATATATTATAGGAAAATTACATTCATGTAGAACAATATTATCGAATAAATAATGAATGCAAATTAATAACGTAAATTACAGATCATGATACAGATAATTGTTATCTTGATTTGACGATTTCATGTTCGTTGATGAAACATTTCGAAACGAACATGAGTGGAATAAAATTTACAAAAATCTTCATTTCGATTCCGAGCCCCTTAATTACTTATATTCATAATTTTCCTTTGGTACAATTTTACATGCTTTCTTAATTATTTACGATGGTACGTGCGAATAAATAATAAATTGCATAGTATTAAATATAATAATGGAAACGTCGATCACTCTTGCTTATGGAATATAGAAAACGATGTCCTGGTAATCCTTGTAATTTACAATAATTCACATACCATCTAATTCATTTTCTATAATATAATATTGATTTTAAATCATTTATATTAAAGAAAAGAAATAAGTATTAAAATTTAAAGTCACGTACCGTTAAATGAGGAAGAAAGTAAAGATTAGTCTCTTTGGTAAAGTTAAATGTAGAAAAGTGCTCAAATACTAAAAATAAATTACAAACTGATTAATAATAATTATTCACTATTAACGTATTGTACAGGTATACGCTTAGGTTTATTTATAAAAACAGAATGCTTACTGAATACGTGGTGCGTTATGTGAATCTACGAACGATATTTAACCCTTTCAATCTCGATACATTCTAACATCTCAACCTTTGTTTCTCTTCAATTTTCATTCTGTTGAGCCATTACCCATGGGTCATCTTGGACCCAAGGTAGATTATTAATAACCGAGTGTACATATCTTGGACGCGTCCATCGATTTTAAGAAAATAGTAAAATAAAAACTTAACGAGGAAAGAAATAGTTGGGAGATAATAAATTACGGGCATCTTAAACTATGTTATTATCATTAGTATAATATAACAGTTAATTAATGAGGCGATACTTTGGGAGAATATTTAAAGAAATATCTGTCTCTAAATTAATTGTAAAAATAAATATCAATCGATTTCTTCGATTTCAATAACAAAAGTTAGAGAAATGATTTGTCATTTAAGGGTTAAAATCTTACAAAATCCTGTTAAACCTTAACAATAATGAAATAGTAGAAAAGAAAATTAATTATAAACGAGCCTCGGAATCGTAGCTAATATAAAAATCTACATAGAACTAATAACTTTTTCTCTTAGAATTAATGCATAAACGTTATCATTATTTATCTGCTAACAATGATGGTCGACGAAACGATTAATCTAAAATTACAGCCGCTTAAAAATGAACTTCTATAAAACGTTGATGTTGGGTTAAAGAACTACTTAATGGTCGTAGAATCGATAAATCGATGGCACGGAAAGTAATTCACGACTATAAGAAACGTCTTTCGATTTAAGTTACACTCTCAATATTTTTAGGTACATTGTCTTTCTATCTCTCTCTCGCATGCACTCTTATCTCTTACTCTCTTCAATTAACTTTCTCAACACTTACAGTAAATTACATTGTTCCTATTTACAGCGTGATATACATACAGATCGTTTCTCTATAAAAGTCGTTTCGCGGTGCATCTCATTTGCATACCTGTAGTCGAAGTACAAAACCGCTGTAACTTCGTTGAGATCAACCGATTTCCTGTTCACACAGGACTTATGACTACTTACATGATTTTTAATCGCGATCGATCCGAATCGATCGGGATTAGATACTCCATCGACCTGTTTTCTACTTTTCTCGTATTCTTTTTTATCGTTTGTTTAACGTGCTAATTGTTTAGAGACTGTGAGATGATTATTATATGTTGAGATCGATCGATCGTCGATTCGTTTCGTTCGATCGTGTCGTTTTCGTTCGTCAATCAATTTATCTGATCGTTAACACCTTGTTCCTGTGTATTGGATTTCAATCGAGAGGAGTTTGAGCGATACTGTTGATTAGTATGATTATATTAATGCAGCGTGATGAGCGTGATAACTTGTGCCACGAAAGAGCGAGAAACAGAAAATTCTGATTCGTAACAAAAGACCCGTATTTTTGTTTTCTCGTCGATTAGGCAGTAAGTTTTGCAGACAGTCTTCTTGATCGTTCGACAAGAAATCATTTCTTTATGTAGCTTTCAAACAACCGAAGAAACATGTGCGTGATTTTTGTTAAAAAGAAAGAACATAACTTGGCAATAGATTATTGTACGTATACGTAGGTTATCAATTTGTTATTGTTAATATTACCGTTAAACAGGCAGTGTTAATTTTTCCTTTAACTTTACTACGTCGTTACTGGTACAATTCGATCATTATATTTTATTCATAATTAGTTTGGTTAATTAAAGAATTCTTACAATTTAAAAACGCTCCAGTATCCGACTTCAGAAAATAGAAATTATTGTATCGATTATAGACAATTTTTCTTTCTTTACAAACAACTATCCCGCGTCGTTGAAATGTAACTAATTTTCACTTAATTGTGTCTTATTTTTAATTCGGAAATTTTCTAACAAACTCGCTTAAGTGCAAATTTTCTATAACATCGATCGTGTCTTCAAATTTGCTTTTGTCTTTTTAATGCGAATCGTTCGTTTAGATATCAAAATCTAGGTACAATGATAGTCGCTTTCTCAGACTTGACGACTCACTTCCGGTACCGGTCGCAGTACGAACATTACACGCATAAAATATTTCTCTCTTCATTTACAATTTAACTTTTGCTAATATATTTTTACCCAGAATTTCGAGTTCATCTTAAAAATACCACCCTCTAATAACAACAGCATTTTCAACAATTAATAAGAATTTTCAATCGGTGGTCGAAGAATTATCGATCGAATTCTCCAGCTCACCGAAGCCGTATTTACAGACACTCGTGTTACATTTTTGAACCGGATGGTCTAAAGCTCTCATTCACTTCCGGTGTCGGTCATAGGCACGCATGAAACGATTTCGCTAAGAGAAATATCAGATTTTGTATGCTTGCGTTCAAATGAACTTCCGGTATCGCAGTGTTCGATCATTAAATTTCCAATTAATTTTTGGATCCACTAAATTACAGGCTAACGAAATACGAGTAGTTGGCGAAATAGAAAGAAAATACGAAAAACATCACCACCACGTGCTTGTTTCCGGTACCGGGCGCGAGGACGAAGATTACTCAACTTCCGCTCGAGGAAAACAACGATCGATCGACGGGCGAGGATCGCTTAATTCTCGAACGTGCTTTACAGCGGCTTCGTTCGTGGCTCGTGCCTTAGAAACTCTCGATTAAAAGCAGTACTTCCGCGTGCTCACTTCCGGTACCGGGCTCAAGGACGGGGGTCGTCCCTCGCGCGGGACACCCCCCTCCTCCTGTCAGCCGTAATAATAGCTTTTCGTGTTCAGGCTCCGTGGGTTTTCTGGGCGCAAAATCGTGTGTAGGCTGTCAGTGCCCACCATATGGTTACCCAGATCCACCCTGACGCCTGTTTTACCAGGGTGGTGACCTGGTGCGGGGTGAATCGTCGTGGGTGACATGGGTATCCTCGTGTCCGCGTAATAACGATCGCCGTGAAGTCTCTCTGCTAGTTGGGTTTCTGGGATTCTGAAAATCAAATTTTCATTCCTTTCACCATTTGCCATTCTAAAAATTTCAAATATTATAATTTATTTTATATAAAAATATGTGAAATACTAACCTCGTGTCTTGCATGGGAACTGGCATAGCGGTCGTAAGATCAATATCCGCATCGATCTCTGAAATGTCATCGGTAAATCCATTAGGAAGCGGTTCGTTATTCGCGTGAAATTTTGCATCTCTCTTCGCGCGATGACGGCTGACAAGAAGTCGTCCAATTACCAATCCCAGAAAGATTAGAATGCCAGCTGTGACCGACACTATGATGTAGAGGTAGAATTTCTCCTGATTCTCTGTATCGAGGGAA
This sequence comes from Osmia bicornis bicornis, assembly GCF_907164935.1. Lineage (NCBI taxonomy): Eukaryota > Metazoa > Arthropoda > Insecta > Hymenoptera > Megachilidae > Osmia > Osmia bicornis. The sequence continues at coordinate 5,061,524 of NC_060228.1, read as the reverse complement.
TCGTACAATATTTAACACAATTATCCAAAGAACTTTGCTGTACATTAGCATACGGTATAAAGTTGGGTACTCTAAATCAAAGATATTAAATCGCATGCAAAATCGCTAGAAACTTGTTCTACTAAAGAAATGCAATGCCACACACAAGTGCTCAATCCTTTCAACTGCAAACCTTGAAGCAATTGAATCATTTCGTGTTATATATTTTTCATTTTTCAATATTTCATCTCTTCAGTTTCTTTTATACAAAACGAAACTCAAGCTCATACATTTTCCAATTAGCAAATCACATTGAATATCAAAATTAATACATCATCAACACGTATTAAATAAACAAATAACGTTGACAACCAGAGAAATGAAGGGTTTCTAATTGATCCAGGCCAGATAAGGTTACCGATCACAGATAATATCCCGTCTGCTAGTAATTTTCTCGCAATCAATACGAGTGGAATCTTTCTTTACCGACCTGTGTAAACGCGAAACTCTTCAGCATCGATTAAAAAATCAGCTGAAGGGATCAATGTTGAACTTACCGGGGAAACGAGAAGAGAATGGTGTACTTACTCGATATGAATGAATAGGCATTGATCCATTCATTGATATATCCGACAACGACACGATCCTCTTCAGGAACGGCGTAGACAACCGTGGTGCAATTAATCGGTGACACGGTACTGCTGGGTACGTCTCTAGCGCTACTGTCCACGTTGTTGTCGAACATTATTGTCCCTTGATTAATCGTGGGTGATAAGGGCGAGTCTTTCGCTCCTACACCGAGTGTCTTAAACTTGTTCGATCGTGTGTCCACTGTGTATACGCGAGAAATAAATGAATAGAGGATGTTGATCAAGAAGAGGTGATCGTAACTTGACGAAAATGCAGTGATGGGACTGGTATCATTGTATTAAATAATCATTATTAATCAATCAGCGACCATCCCTGTTATTTACAAGAAGCGAAGAATCAGCTGATCGTTTTACACATAACAGAAATGAACTGAAGAAAGACAGACGAAACGTGTATCTCGATAATAATTGGTATTTACACTCCAATCAAATCTAATGAAAGTAAAATGTATTTTACATATAGCTGCAGATTATTATGTACAAATAATTGGAAACAAAATGATCCTCCACCAAAATTGCGAACGTGTGTCGTTGTTATGTAGTTGCAATTAATTAGAGATATTAAATGAGTATTGTGTAAGTGATAGAACAGTCGCAGAAAATGTGATACTCGAGGAAAATATTGAAACAAGGTACGTGACGAATTTTACTACAAATTGGAAGCTGTGCTCGCTGAAATTGCAGCTATTTGTGACAGAAGGTAATTAGGGTAATTTTATGGTGTGTATACCCCACTGAAATTTAAATGAAGCATGTACAACGAGTAGTTTCTGAGGGTAATTCACTGTGCTTGCTAGATTTCAAGCTGAAGCATTATATACATATACGTACATACATCCGTGCAATTGGCACGGCTTGTGCTTTTAGTTTCTCTTCAGAATAAAAGAAAGGTCGTCAGATCATGAAAGTTGAATTTCCCGTATAATGAATTCTACGCTTCTAAAATTAAAATTTTCTCCGAGTTCCGAGGAATATTCAACAATTTTCTGCTTCTCAAAATACCAGCGAAATACAGTCTGAATTTCAATGTTCACAAATAACATACTTCTGTGATCAACAATTTGCATTGCAAAATTGAAGTTCTTCCATTTTTTTTTCCTCGTTGTTACTATTCACCATAAAGAAAGCTATTTTCACGTTGAATCGTCGTGAAAAAAAATATGTTTGAACCTTCAAACGATTCATCCTGCGAGACATTAAACGCAATTTCAAGCAACATCGTTCAACGAGGCAACAGCGTGTAAAATACAAAGGGCCACCCTCTTCATCGAGCAACTTAAAATAATGGTGAATGCGAGGGAGAAACGGGCCGATAACCCGTCCGGCGTGTCGTTCACCCCTGTTTTTTACAGATCGACGGATCCGCAAAGAAGACACCGATACTCTACGGTTTCGACAGCTTTTCAGACCTCGGACAAGCGATGGGGGATAGATATTTTTCAAGGAAAACTCCTCTCGTGCTGCATGCCAATGCGAATGGAAATTCAAGGTTCGCGTGTATCATACATCAGCACGCCGTGGCGGAGCTTTGTCACAACGTGCCGCAGGAATACGTGAACAACGCGCCCGGTATAATCGGTATGTATTGTGTCACGTAAGATCGAACTTCCATGAAAATGTCCTGTCCCCGTGGCGGACGAACAATTTCAGGATTTGAGAGAATTTCATGGGTTATTCGAGATACGACAAGAATGTTGACGTTTCAGAAATTGTGATGCTGGGACTTGATGAGATGATAAAGCACAAGTCTATGTTTGTTGAGAAGAAAATGTAATAAGAAAAACGCAGAATGCAATTTTAGTCAGGTTTACTGAATCGAAATTGATCTTAAACGTTGACTGTTTAGACGAGTATAAATAGCAGTAGGTAAACTTACAATCTTCACAAGGATGATTCTGTTCTTCCTGTTTATTTCGTTCAAAGAACTGAGCTACTTTGTTCCGATTCTATAGAGGAATACTCCAAAGACACTGATTTACATAAACTAAACCAAGCCAACGCTGCGATGCATTTTTGCTGATGCGATTGCATTCCCACGAGAATCAGCAAATTACCTACTGTGAAATTCCGAATCATCATCGAGTTCTTTATTTAATGTATCATCGAAAACACAATATTTTTAAACATTATTATAGTATTAATTTTGGAAATGGGTTTGGTGTAATTTATTCTGCATAATTACCTCAAATTTGTCAGAAAGTTTTGTTCCGATTAAGGAACCACGATCAGCAAAACGAAAAGCAATTCAATCACAATCAACATTAACTTTGTAAAAGTTACCGGGGATGTTTCATTTGGACTTCTGACAAGAGCAGAGAAAACTTTGTTACAAGAGATTACCAAGATAAATAAAATCTAATGAAGTTAACAAAGCCACGGGGTTTTACATTATTTACATTGGATTTTAAACAGTTCAAGTAAAAGCTTCACGGAGAACTGTATTTGTGTGCAATCGAACGGTGCCTTGGAGTTTCTAGCTTCCCAATTAGCAACTTTGGAACATTTGCAATTAATGAACATCGTTTTACCGTGGATAGAATTCTGGTTTCGAGTGTGTTCATTTGAAAGTCTGCAAATGATCCACTAATTTCGTATGGAAAATCAAATAAAATATTTAAAATATATGGAGCAAAGGGATACGTTTAATTATTTCGCCGGGGAAAATATATATTTCCATAATTCACAGAAGTTTAATTATTGGTACTGATTAAGTTAATAAATTATAGATTTCCATAATGATGATATAATATTTATTTTTTCGTTTAAACAAGAATTCATTTGTCTCCACAAGCTGATAGATAGAAAAACCAGAACAATTACTAACACACATGCATCTGTTCATGCAAACGATTAAACAAATAGGATATTTAGCAAAATTAATGGACTGAATGTAATAAAAGATAAATATAATATATTGCATCGTTACTAGTACATATTGCAATATTTCAACATGACTTATTTTATATTTTTTTGCTATCAAGATATATTTTTGCATATTATTCATATGTATATATGACATAATATATTTTACAAAATTTCGTGGACGATAATACAACACTCTGCTTATCATTTCAAAATTTTATACGATGGTTTAACACCTCTTTGTTTAAAATTTTGCTGAATATCCAGAAGATAATAATCGCGCTTTACATTGCATGCAATTAATTAGTTCTATTTATCTGCACTGACACAGGAATTTAAAAAGTCACGATTGAATTTAGGACATTGAATAGCCTGTGCTTTCGGACATCAAATTTTCCAAAAGCGATTTCTATAGATCTAATCAGGATTCGATTGAGTTCATAGTGTTCCTTTGTATTGATAGTGAATTGCTTGCCGATAGACCCATCTGTGACGGAACAATTGTCAGAGCAACAGCATACTAATACAAATGGTTTCGATATCCCTACGTTTCGAACGCTATTAATGCGAATCAATTGAGCAACAGTCTATTAGTTCGATAGAATGCTTTTCCTTAGTGTGGCGATCATCCATGGGGAATTTCTCGTATTCACCTGGGAAATCAAATTCATGCTATGAAATTCTGGATATTTGGAATTATTCACTTGGTGCAACCAAAATGGTTCGTTTCAATTCTAAAACACTAATCAATTTTATTTTACTTTACTCTGATCAAATATTTCATCGAATAAATCATGGGATATTATACAACAATGTAATCCCTTGAAGCCGGATATTCAGAATATCTCTGAGATTCCATGAAATTAATCGGCAGCACGTTGCATTTGACCCAGGTTGTTTTACGATTGGACATAGTGTTGTTTTATTACCAATAATCGTGTCAGGCGTCGGGCGAACAAGAGCTGTTTCATTAGCAGATTTATTGACTCGTCGCTTGTTCGCCATCGAAATTTATGGATTCCGTTTAATTGTTCACCGATCGTTGGCGTCTTTCCGAAAATTGAACTGCATATCCTGTTGACGGAATATTAATTTTATGAAATTCTAGAAACAATGGATATCGTGGAATTTAAACATTTTTTCCTGAATTGTTGTTTGAAAGAGAAGTTCTGAAAATTTGGAGTATTCATGTTAAATTCCCCCGAGTTTAAATTGGGAAACAAATTTTTCTACAAAATATGAAATTATTGTGTGAATCCTTGGCAAGCTTGGCAACTGTTTATTGAATTTTTACAATTCGATGTTTCATTTTTATAAAATAATTTTTATGCGAAGCAATGAGAAATTAAAACTGAAAAATAATTGCAATAAAATTTCAATTCAAATCAACTCCATTTTTAGTTAACGAGAATCTCGTTTTTACATTTTTTAAATTGTTTCAATTTTCATTGTAATTGAGATCTTTTAATGGAGGATTTCATATCCTGACGCGAAACGAGAATTTCAATTACATTTTTATTTTAGAAGATTTTTATCAATTTTCTGTGGAGATTTGGAAATGCGCAATGAGGGAAACGCTGCTGTGCAATGTTAGCTTGATTTAATGTCCGCATGATGATGGGACAGACAGTGAATTAATGCGTGGAAATTTGGTAGCTGACGGCTGTCTGATCGAAATTAGATTACGCCTACATCATATTAGTATACTCTCATTACTAACGTCAAATTGGTTATCGATAGTTCAATCTTCGATGTAACGTTGATGCTAGTCTTGATTGCATGTAGCCTCATTACAGTTGGGGACAATTAACAGTGACCAATAACAGAGGTCTAAGGCAATCGAAAACAGATTGCTGCATACCAATTTCATCACATAAAAGTACCTCCAAAGTGTTGAAAAAATTTCATGAAATAATTTATGGTGATGAATATAATGGATGGAAAGTATGATAACAGGCAGTTTGTTCCTAGTGAAAATTCGACCGTGTTTCCAGGCGATGTCGTAAAGTTTGTTCACGATCACAGGCTCCAGGTACAAGGATGCAGAAATTCTCGCCTGAAGGGATCGAAAGTTTGCGCAACTGCATCAGCCATCTCGGTAGACATTGACACTACGACAGCTGTTCGATAATTGCTTCTTCATCGATCTAGTTTGACTTGCACCAGGCTAAACACGAAATACAGAGGGTGATTCTCCTGCTTTGATACTCGACTTTGTGGAGCATGATCAATTAAATTAATTTTCACATATGATCACTGCTGATGATCAATCGTTCCTGTTAGAGAATTTATTTCTTATTTCATCTTATTAATTGACGACTTTCTGATGAATCTTTAACTAAATGAAATTTCTAATATTCTTTTCAAACACGACTTTCGAAGTATTTTAATCCATCGCTTGTTTCTCTGTCAGGATCGTTCAATTAATGCAACCTTTGCCCGATCAATTGGCAATCTACTTAAAAAGTAAAAGCTCGTTTCACGTATCGATCGAAAAAATTTAATTCCATTCAAGTCTCATTGGTCAGAGCGTTCCACTTCGATTCGGTTGGAATCCGTTAGAATGGAAAGATCGATTATTAAGTTCTCTTATTTAATCGTTCGCGAGAGATTATGCGAGAATTCTCATCGAAAACTTCTCCAATATTTTCTTCGTAAGGGAATAAAACGACAGGAAGGCCCGAATCGAACTTTGCCAAAGATAAGATCGATTTTATTAGATTGTGGGACCGTCGGTCATTATCCTCAATTAACGCTGTGATAAAATTCGAAGTATGTTATTAATTTAAAGATTTAATAATAAGATCTTCTTCCTCTACATCGCCTTGTTTCATAGAGATGACTGATATGAAATATTAATGCTTCAAAGATCAGCACCTTCTTCACTCAAAATCTTTTACTCTCATGAGAATCACCCTGGGCGCATCGAAACCCTCGGAATCGGCGCAAGCTCGTTCGAGCGTGCCCTGTAACGACCGCTTTCTCTCGCGAGCGAGCTTCCTGTTACCAGCCGCGCAGATAATTCAAGCTTCTAATTAAAAGCACCCATACCACCGAATACTGGCCACCCTATTCTGGCCAGGAACGTAATAGTTCGGCAAAGTGGCTATAGGTCTAGCCGCGTATAAGCGCGTGCCCGAAAGCGGAAGAGGCACACGCGACGCGATAACGTGCTGTTACAACGTCCCTGTTCATTATCCGCGTTTTGAATTGCAGCATGGCCGGTCGACAAAAGAAATCGCGAACTTTATGGGGCGGCTTTGTCCGACGAACCACAGGCGCCGACATCGTCGTTTGGCATCGAAGGCAATATCGTCCGGACGTTATCCAATTTCGCGAGACCTCATAGGAAACTTCTCTTTCGTTTCCTCTTCCTTCTCTCTTTTGTCGTTCATCAGTTTCTTTCTCTCGTTTGGCCATGATTTTAATTCTTCCTCGAAGCTGAGCAACTTTGCTTCATTTTTATTGCCCTTTCAATATTACACACCATTTTCTCGAATTTTGACTAATTCTGCGTTTTTTTTAATTTCTTTGAAAAAAGAAATAGTTGTTTTTTTTACGAGGAAAAAATGAGTAATCCTGGCTCGTAGGAGTTTTTTCATATTTTAACAAGGTCGAACGAAGAATTTTAGGAACTCTCAACGCGGGTGGCATTAAAGGGTAGCGCCTGGAGAAAATTGGATTTTGAGGAGGTTTGATTGGATTAAAAGCGATGCCAGAGACACGCGTCACGAAAGGCAATTTCGTTCAGTCGACTAATAAACGCTGGCTCGCTTTTTCCTTCGCTTCTTTCCCAGCCGGTTACTTCACGGTTTTTGATGAATGAACCCCTCCTTTCCAATTTCCAATATGAACCTGACTTTTCGCGTTAATTTTCTCGAACCTTTAACGGGACACGACGACGAGATAATGCATTTTACGATTCGTTTATCTCTGATCGTTAATGACAAGCCAGAGTTTAAATCGGAATCTTACAAAACGAGTAAAACGAACTGAATGGATTCTAGATAAAATTCTTGAAGAATTTTAATCCCTTCGCTATTAATACGAAATATACTGTCGCTCAAAAGAGATAGTTAATTATAAGGGATACTATATCCTCTTTGAAGATAATCTACACAGATAGTGACTGTAAAAGGCTGCGAGTGCATTGTATCAGAGAGTCACGTAATTACAGGTGCATACACACTTAAGCTTCTCGAGTCCTCGAAACTGTTCTTGGACGAAAGCTCGTCAAGTTACCGCGGTAGATTTCGAAGCACTGTTCCAAGTTCCGGTTACGTGGCTTTAATGAGTTGGTCGTCGAGGCGTGTATAATATAACGCAGCAAACTACCTGCCCAATTTTGTCATCGTGATTAAGTTGAGGCTTCTTCAGTCACCATATTTGCTCCTTTAAGAGCATATTACTGTTTCTTATTTCAAATACAATTTATCCATTTCTGTTCTCATTTAAATTTGTAGCAGCTTTTGCATTATCTCTTTAGGTTCTTTTTATAATAGCTCAAATTGCGTTAGCTAGTTTCCTTTTTTCCATGATAAATGATTTTAGAATAAGAGGTTTAATGTTCTTTGGTGAAAGAACGTCGCTAAAAATTTTAAATGGAATTTGAGGATATAATCCTTAGAAACAGTGCGTGGCTCTTCTTTTTTCACTGGCATTCTTCTAACAGCAGTGTCACGAAAAGAGCTTTTATTGTACCGCTAAAGTTAATTAACATTTAGTCAGAGACCGTAGACGGGACATGAATATGCGAGACCTCGCTGATGCAATTACGTAATTTTGTACCTTTCCTCGTTCGTCCAAATCTTCTTTCCTGACATCGAAGCAAAAACTGAAGGGACTGCTTGTTATTTATGCAATGGAAGCTTTTAATTAAAGTCTGACACAAATGAATTTTATGTCCAATATAAGAGCTTCTGTTTCATTATCAAGTGATACATGAATTTATTTGAAGAATAAGCTTTTTAAATAGAATTGCAATTTTTATCAAGCTTTAAGCTTCTTATATCATTAAACCGTGTCAGAAAGCAATAAATAATTTCCAATTAGATGGCATTCATTTTAAAGTCGTCGTAATGATAATACTATTTACGAAATTAACAAGAACATTCGTAAAGATAGAATAAATGTAGAATAAAATTAATTTAGTTCAAAATGTAAGTAATTGCTCGATAGAAAAACATTTGTGTTAATTTATATAATGATACCAATAGAGAAGTTCGCCCAGTAAATGTTGGGAAGCAAATTAAGCGAAAATAAAGTAAATTTTCATCGAACAAGTTGTAGAACAGGTTTCAAGCATCCCTGGGTAAAGCATCAAAGTAAACGTATTAAATACAGTTTCACGGAGTAATATGCAGAGTGGGTCGAGTACAAAGTTGTTTAATATGATATTTCAAAGACTCATCCCCTCCACGTTAAAGTATTCAAATGAAATTAAACGAGTTAGGAGAAAGTGGCTAAACAGGATAAAAAGAACAAAACTCGTGGACAAAGGCATCGCTTTCATTCTTTTTTTTTGTACTTTTCTCAGTCCACTCGAGAATCTGAGAAGTAGTATCCGAAGCGAGCAAAGCAAAACTCGCGACTGAAAGCGTTCGAGTGAATAGAATTCCAATTAAAGCTTCCTAGATTCGCAAAGGAATCTTTGAAATTCAAGTATCGCGATTTTAGTTTCGTCCCGTATCTCGTTGAAACTACTGATAATTAGAAATTTTTTGGATAACGAACGAGTGTTATGTACTGTCCTCTTTGTGCGGGAATATATCGTGATATGTGAAAAATTTCAATGCAGATACTTTTCATCCAACGTGCGTTTCAAAATAACTTTGCTGCAAAATGTATTTTTCCGGTCTTCTCTGATCCTTTGTAATCCTTCTCTACTATTATACAGAATTTAGGTTAACAAAACGGAAGAGTTTGAACCACAACAGCGCTGGAAACACAGGGAATTACATCGAACAAAGCAGTCCCAGGACGAAACAACAACCCTATCTCACCGGAAGGAAACCAGTTAACTAAGAGTCCTGTTAATTAAACAGTCGCGAAAACTTTCGAAACAAACGATCCCTTCAGACTGGTGTATCAAACCGCGGAGAAACAAGTTTTTTACCTCTCTCCGAGGGAAAGGTGAGAGGAAACTAGCGTCTTGGAGGTAGCGGACCGTGAAAAAGGGACGATTGTTTTCTTTTTTCGCCGACGCGTTGCTTCATCATGGCCATTACTGTACGCCGTACATGTAGAAGAGTATGGTACTCTTGCATCGTTTGAGACGAGCGTTCCCGCTTGAAAGTTTTTCGTACGAGACGGAAAACAGTGAACAGAGAGAGAAAGCACTCAGAGAAGGGAAAAAAGTTTCTATGTATCGCAACGTGTATTGTTTAGTTTGAAAGGGTAGCTCGCGTTTAAGTACACCTGGTAGTGTTTCTTTGAGATTTACCGGCCTGTGTTCGACTTGGAAAGGGTAATATTTGTGATTTTAATAACGGAAGTGTGAATGTAGACTCCATACTCGGACGATTATTCGAATTATGTACTTGAAGAAATTTTTAAAGTACGTGGAAACTTTTCCGGGGCCGACTGTGGGTCAATTGTAAACCAAGACCCACATCAAATATTGAAAAATATTTCAATCTTTTCTTCTATCAGTCGATGAAAATCATTCTGAAAGGAATCTCCGTTTTCATAACGAAATGTCTGACTCGTTGCACGACCAACAATCGGTCCACATGATTAGAATCCAGCTCCCATCGTGGTGGATCGTTGACCAGATTCCAGGAAGCGTATCACGCTTTGAGCAACGACGCCCGTTGAATCTGTACTCCTATTTTCCGTGTCCGCAACAGGACGTGTGCCTCGGTTTACAAATCCGACGGTATCGATTTCCTATTAGTATCAGGTAAACCGTCCAGCGTTATTGGCCAAGTCTAGAGGAGGCACAGTAGTCGTGAACGGTACGGATCAGCCATAAGAGTTATATGTATAAGTCATAAAGCAACACGGTATCGGCGCTGCATTAACCTTAATTACTTACGAGCATTAATGCTCGTATATGCAGTGGATGTTAACGACTTTGGCCTGCTACTGCCGATCGTTTACGTAACCGTGAATCGTGTGTCAGTGCAGATTGAACGTGATCTTAGGAAGACGATCGTATAAAGCAGACATGCAAGGTGCAAGCTTGAAACATAGCTGAAATTGATGCAAAGAAAGCATTAGATAATAGAATCGTCAATTTCGTTCATTGAATAAATCGACAATTCCACCAATGAAGCTTTTTAAAGCTAAAAGATGCCATTTCGAGAGCAATACGAGTTGCATTTAATTTGCATTATTTCCCTGATTTCTTATATGAGAATCCAATACGAGTAAGCAGGAATTAATTCCATAGAATTTCCTTCTCGTGTCGTAAAACGAAACGTTCGTCGACGTGGGATCAATGGCAAGAAAATGTAACACAGCTCGTGGAAAGCAACTCGAATGGCACATTATTGAGGTCAGTTCCGCCTCAAAGTTCGACAATGAAAAAACACAACGATATTGTTATGATGTGTACTCACCATCGTTGTTCGTTCGAGCACGCGGTGGAGATGAGCTGACCGTTGGGAAATTTCGGGAAACGTTATCCCTTGGTTGCGGAAGTGGTCCTTCAAGATTTGGACTCGGGCTGAATTCAGCCCTAAAGTCTGCCCTGTCGAAGCCCTCCTCGAATTCGTGCATCAAGTTCACTTCGTCAGGTTCCACGTCACCCCCGTATTGTTCTCGTAACACCGTACGGGGTACTAGAAAAGAAGAACATAGTTTTCGTTCAATTTCAGATTTTGAAATAGTAACTTGGTGTTTCTGTAATCATTTGATTATTCCCTGGAAGATTGTTTACCTAGATAAGACACGCTATTTCAGCATTGTGACAGAGCTCGATTTATTTCCGGTCGCATAATGTTCGAGTTCGATGTAGGAGTTGTGGTACCGATACACGGTATCGCGTATGCAATTGCATTTCAACCCGACAGGCACGTAGATACCAAATCAGTGTCTTGGTCTGACGTAGACGTGTTGCACAACGCGCTTCGAATTATTCTACCGTGCGAAAATTCCTGATAAGAAGACGTATTCTGCTGGGACTACCATAAATAAACCGGGATTTCGTTACGTCAAATTAGAAAAGCTATTCAAACTCTTGGTGCATATAACATTCGCCAAATTCATTTTGTTTATCTTTATAATTTAATATACTCTCACTGTCACATCATTCTTATGTAGGTATTATAGGGTCTTCTTAAATTTTGTTACTTATGCAATTATAGATGTTCCAATTTCATTTTATATGCACTATTAACAGATGCCAAGCGTGACGCAACATTGAAAATTAGCAACTTCTCCACCGCTTAATTGCATTCAAAAGTTTTCTGCAAACTTCAATGAATTTATGCAAATTTAGAGGGAGAAGAAGCGCAACAGACTTGCAAAAGTTTTGCAGAAACATCGAAGTTACATTCTCATTTGTAGCAAAACCTCTGTGCCGTTTCGAATTTCTTAATTTTCTACTTTGACATCATGATTTCAGGAGAAGTTCAAACCTCTTAGGTTTTAAGTAAAATTTAACCTACAAGAGACGCTGAAACTTTCCTGAAAACTTTCAATGACATTTCGTCGCCACTTATCAAAGGAATTTCCTAATCTTCTGTCGCGGAATTGTGATACACATTGAAAGTTTCAAACTTTATGATTTAGGGTGAAATTTGAGCATCAAAGAGCACTGAATTTTCACGAAACTTTCATCCACGTTTTTCCACTGGATATCTTTATAATCCTCTTTAAATTTTAATTTAAAATTTCTTTGTTTTTAAATCCCTCAACCTTTTACTTGATTCCGTTGAAAGTTGAAAGAATTATTGTTCTTTTTCATAGATATATATTTGTTTAATCTTCTTCACATTTTAACTCTTTATTAATTCCACAATTTTCTGTAGGGATATTTCAATTTCCTACCACGTAAATTTGGAGTGAAATTCGAGTTTCAGCTAGCATAGAATCGTTTTAGAAATTTAGAGATACTTTTTGCTGTGATATATCAACGAAATTCCTGCACTTAGAATACCAAAACACGTAAAGACAAATGTGACAAGATAATTCTGGCACGCGCGTCTCGCTCCTTACAAATAATGTTTTCGTCTTCCTTACAAATTGTATTCGTGTCTTGCAAATAACTTATATTTTAAGGGTATTACAAGGATGCTCGTGGCCGCTATTTGAGCCCCAGGGAAATCGTTTTGTTAGATGAAAATAGATCTAAAATAGGAATTTCAAAACTTTGCAATAATATTGAACGTGTACAAAATTTAAAAAACTAAGATAGTCTGGGAATGACGTCAAATTCTCCGGAATTTAGTTAGACGATAAAAGAAGAATATTTTTTTATATAACACGAGGTACATCGTCGAAATTTCGTGCTCTACCTTGCAGAATAAGTGTTATCTCTGTCGAGAGAGCAGTTTAAGCTTTTATTATACCATCAAACTGCACCCGAAGGTGAAGTAACTCGTGTGGTAATCCTGTCTAAGAGGCATTCATGTAAATCGTATTCTTTTTTTAGTGGAATCATCAATCTCGGTTACAGCTAAAAAGCTTTAATAAAATTAAAATTTGATGTCGAGAAGAAAATTCTATGAGCAATATAATCTAGTTTTTCAATTCAACATTCGTTACCATTAAAACTCGCACATTTCTTTCCAATTAAACATGATGAACCGTGAAAGAAATCGATTCTGAGATTCGCGAAAGGAACTATAATTAAAATATTCGTCGGTCAGCCGAGCGTAAGGTGATCGTTATAAAATACAAGGGTTATCGCGAAATTACGCGACGACGAAACCACCGTACTCGAGGTTCGCAAGAGGAACGAGCTCGAAGGGAAGTGGCGGCCTCGTATAGTTTACTTACCGCGATTAATAATTGCAATTTAACACCAATGTTGCGGTGCTGGATAGCACAATGGGCTACGGTAGCTTTGGCGCACAGCTTCGACGCTTTAACCGAACCGGATACATTATAACCCCACGTGCAGGGATAATGGCACAGAGAAAATGCGAGACAGAGATGATGCGCCGACACCATAGATACATATGCATTCTATATCAGTGTACTGTTCCCCATAGACAAGGTTTCAAATGAAAATTCTTGTTCAGACAGAGAATTAAAGAAAAATTTTATTTGACTTGCAAGAAACAGAAGTCTTATACAATTTACATTTAATCATTTACCAATTGCCCACTTCAATCTAAAATAAATGAAACCAAACGTTACATGACTGTTTCAATTAAAAAGTGAACAAACAATTCCGATAGCGTTGATTGCTGTTGTTACGATCAAAAGAATTGAAACGTTACTGTGAAATTGGAGAAAAAAGTTTCGTTCAATGAAACAACAGCAATGAAATTGCTATCGACTGATGTGATTCGCAAATAATGGTCGCTATAATCGTTAGCTTAAAACCAAATTATCGAATATGTATTCGCGTAAACGACACAATCGTGGTTCTGCCATTATTGTTATCGTAATTCCGCATTTTAATCCATGCTACATTGAAAAGCTTAGTCTGTTATGTAATTGAATGCGATGTCGAGCAGATCGAAAATAGCGACAATATCGTGGCCAAAATACAACGAGAAAAGTAGAAAAATTGTGGTTCGATACTGATCGTTTTTAAAAGTGCAACTTTGCATTATTTTTGTCATCAAATTATATTCAATCTTTATCGACCACGTTTCGAAATTGGCCATTTATTATTTGAAAAGGTCAGTTCATTGTCCTTAAGTGGAAAGATTTGAATGCAACGTGGAAATTCGTTGCATTGACGATGCAAACCAAGTGTCCTTCCGTTTGTTGGCGTGCATGCGTTCCTAATTTCATGAAACGTCACCAGGCTATGCAGAGAACAATTTGGGATCGCTAAATCTGCATACCGGTCGTTTCTCATCCTCATTGGCGATCACGAAGCATGTGCAGCGTTCACTAGAGACATCACCAACATTCCTGTTGGTTTTCCTAATTAGTTTTCGTACGGCAGAGTTACGTGAACATTGTTCGTAAAAATGAATTTTCTATATTTTTGTTGACGAAGAAAAGCGTAATATTTCAACGTTGAAAAATATTATATGTATCTAACCTCAGGAAACTGAAAGAAGATGAAGGATTATAAAGGATTTTGATAGGGTATTATAGAAAAGCGGATATATTATTATATTACCTACTAAAATTTCCATCACTCATCTCTAATAATCATTAAAATAATTGTGATTCTATATTATTCATGTTAATAACTGTTAATAGGATCACTACATGCAATAATACTATCAAAATCCTATTAAATTCTCCATTAAACCGTATTAAAATTACCGAAACTTTGAAGAACCGTCCTATCAAAAATAGTCGGTCAATTTTAACGAAATCTAGACCATTATTTGCAGTATATTCTCCTCTTTAAAACGGTGTATATTTTATGTAAATGCGACTTCGGATTGCTGAGATATAATCGTGTAAAGGGAACCATAATTTTTAAATCTATCACAAACTGCTATTAAAATTACGAAAACTTTATAGAACCGCCATTTTGAAACTACCGGGAAATTTTTTACACAATGCACATCATTATTTGCGGTAAATCTTCCTCTTTAAAATGGCGTTTAGATTATGAAAATACGATTTTTGGTTTTCGAGATATCGACGTTTGAAGAGAACTATGATTTTTGATGATTTACTATCGTCTTCCCGGGCGCGCACACTACTGACCTACATTACGTGCGCTGGTCAGACACCACGGCGGAGTCATTCGTGTTTTTTTACTATTACTACTAGACGTAGTACGCACTTCCTGGAAAAAATGTAGGTCACGCGCTCCATTCAATACTCTCGCGCTTACGCATAAACTTTGAAGCCTTATATCTCGAGAACCAATTGAGATATCGACTTGCAACCAATTGCATTCATTTAGTTATGCCTTCCTCTATCTCCTGAGATATTTATGGTTCAATTTTCTGCAACTTTTTTTCTTGCATCATTATCGTTGTAATGATGTACCTTCATAGGATGATGCATTCAATAGCTTGCAGCTAACTTTTATATAAAACTTTTTCTTTGTTTTCATTTACAAAAAAAAACCTAGAACGCTGTGTGTAAAATGAAAGTTGTTCGTTGAAGTTTCATTCAGAATTTTTTTTACCCTGCACTGTCAAAACAACAGTTGCAGGAAATTGCTGTCACGGTCGTCAAAACAGAGAAGAGGAAAGGAAGACACGAGCAAACGGTTAGTTCGGTTGTCGCGATAAAAAAATATTCACAAAATCCCGCGAGAACACATCCGACACATCGGTCAGCCTTTCCGTCGCGAGTGTTTCCGGTTGGATTTTACTGACGGTCGTTCGATCAGTTGCATTCAATGCGCACAATCCGAAATCGTTTTACAACAGCGTGCTTTGGTCACGAAACAATGTTACTTCCTTGCTCACTGGGAAATTTCTTTATTCTCTACAGAACGAAATCCTTTTTTAATAATTGAAGACAAACTAGCACAGATTTTTCAATAACCTTCCTGGAACGAACTAATAAATTATCGTCTACATCAAGGGGTTACACGAAAAACGGAAAAGTAGTCAGTATTTCCACATAGGGGGTGGAGAAAGGTAAATAAAGCGAAGTGTTACACGGAGAAATAAAGTAAACTTGTCACCCAGAGAAATTGATTAATGGCAAGTCATGGCGTTGTATACGGGGAACCGAGGGCCTCGAACTTTAAAACCAACTATTAATTACGACCTGTGCAAGAAACTTTGGCAGAAAGAGGGACCATTCGACACCCTTCAGGAAAGAGAATTATGGCTGTATAGGCGGTAAAAAAAATTACAACTGTTTTAGAACAGGAAAATAACTTCTTTTAATTTAAAAACAACTCGATATCCATAAAACCTGATCCATCATGATGAAAAATCAATTGTCACATAAATTGGCGTTTTCAATTAATACCTCGAAATTTTTCAGAATCGCAGACAGTTGGGGGAGAGACGGAGGATTGTTTTCAACGGCGCAATTAAGCTTCCAATTGCAATCAATTTACGTGGCCTCATTAGCGACTAAGGGAATATCGTAACAATACGATATTGTGTAACAAATTACGTGGAGGGACCCGCATGAAAATTTCAGCCGAAAAATTTCGTATGCCTGCCAGAAGGAATCATGGCTCGAAACGTTTAAGAGAGGACTCGTTTAATCCGGTAGCAACGGCTTAAATAAGCGAGTGCTGCTCTCGAGTGCATTTTTAAGATCTGGCTGAGTGCCAGGCTTATGTGCTGAAACGGAATAAAAACACTTTTGCTTGGCCGCAAAAATTTTCCCTTAACGTAGCTACTAGGAAGCAGATGAGAGTAAAAAATAGTTTGGATCATGTCGAGACATTTAGAGATTCTACAACTCACACTTGAATTAAATACATTATTAATACATTAATAATTAAATACGTTGTATACGAATATACAAAATTATTATTGGCAGTGTCCAAAAATATGAGAATCAACAAATAAATAAATTTCAAGTCGCATCCTTTTTATTCTCGTTTGAATAATCAGCTTCTCTTCGAGTAAAGTGGACTCCTTAGAGCATGGCATTTAACAGCGATTCAGGAATACTTAAAAAGCATTGATTCCCTTAACTAATTTACGAATGATTTCAGGTGCAGTAACGACGTGAAGAGCGTCAGCGGCATTAAATCCAAGTGGCGATATTAAACGGAGCAGAGGATCATTTTCTTAATACAACTTCTACGGAAAGCTTTTACCAAATCGTTTCAAGCAAAGTAATCAGACCACTCTGTGAAAGGAAAAGAAACAATTGTGAAACGGGGGAAAAGTGTATTTCAACGGTGGAAAGGTTGGTATCGCTTGAATAGATAATGCTCTTGTGTCTGACTACATACAGACTGAAACTACTACGACCGCGAGCCAGTAAGTTACCGCGGAGACGATTTAAATTCGCGTTGCTGACTTTGCACGCGAAAAATGCATTAAAACAGATTGTGCACCTCGTATCGTTACCTACGAGGCAAACGGGATATTTTATTCGGCTAATTTACATGTTTAATTTGCTCGCCTATCTTTATGTTATTCCTTCCGAACCCGACGTCCTTAATAATAGCCCTGATTTTTCTACGGATTACTTTAACATACGATAGTATAATCGAGGATTTGCATGCCTCATGAATAAACGAACGTATCTTCTGTTCGTTATCGAGGAAATTTTGCTATAACCAAATTTCTTCTTTCTTTGGTGATTAACACTTGACTGCCACAGTAGATAATTGTTATATTATTTCATATTTTCATAATTATGATTCTTCTGTTCTTCAGAATCAAACTAAAAATATTGATCCCATTTCTAAAAAAAGGATACCATTCTTGACTCATCTTTTAGATTTACACGTTCCCGTTCTATAACACGAATTTCCACTCGAACGGCTGTAAAATATGCCGGACGTCGAAGCTTCGACATCGAGGTTCTCTGACCTGTCTGCGTAAGCAGATAAGTTGCTTCCACCGGTTGTTCCAGCTAACTTTCGAGAACTCTGTGTTTCCAACGTCTATTTTCACCCGTGCTCGTACTCGGTGCGATATTGTTGTTTGCATACTCATTTGAGTTTACCTGGTCGACCAGCCTGTTACACGGACGAGCAACACCGGTTAACTTGTACTACTTCATGGCAACACCAGAAAGAGATGATTTTCGCGTCAGCAGAGTATAAGAGACGAGCGATCAGCATTGTATGTAACAGCTTTCTAATTGAAACCCGGAAGGCATAAAGTTAACTATTGATGCTTTTCTCGCTTTTTTTTTTATATGTTGTTAACTAACAACTGGAAAAATAGGAGGTCCTGTTTCTGCATTTTCCTTTGTTGATGTTACACTGGCTAACAGGCAATTTCTCTTCCAATAACCCGTTGTATGTCTCCTTTTTTATAGTTTCATGCGCTGATTGGGAAACTGCAAACTGTTCTTTTCATCAAGCTCAATTTTTGAAAAAATATTTGTATTCTTTGCATTTGAAAACATTTTCAAATGTTATTATGGGGAGTATTTAATTCTCCTTTGCATAACATTTAAATAGATAATGCATCAATTTTAGCAAATTTATTTATTGCTTCGTAGTCGTCAATGAATTTAACTGAATGAAATTATCCACACCTTTTTTTCTATAATTTATTCGTTTCTAGGAATACGTAATCTTGTTTCGTTTGTAACAAAGGCAAAATTGAAAATGCCAGGGGTGTAATTGAACTCGGAAACGAAATGAATGCGTTCATTCTCTTTGTTACAATTAGTTGCTCCCTTGTTGTTATTTCAATAGAACAGCTCTCGCGCTGAATATAAGTTGTTTTAATATGCGCAACGTGAATATCTGACTGGTAAAATATTAATTCGAGCTCGCTTTTTTACGAACACAGTTCGTTTTTAGTAGCGATAACTTTTATCGTCGAAGCTGAAATACATATTATCCGGTACAATGAAATAAAGTGGCATTTATAAAACAACACAATAATATCGAATTAACGGGAGAGAAGAAATTAACATCGAAAATATTTTAGTAGCTTTCGAATGTACGGTTAATTTCGCCCAATTTACATTTACATTCACGTTCGCCCCAGTATAGATTATCCCACGTGAATTTGTATTTCTTCGACTGTCGGATTACGGAATAAAATGCGTTCGATTATAAGCTTTTCGACGGCGATCGCCCATTCAAGTTTCACGTCAGCTGGCTAATTACATTTCGAAATTACGAACTTCGTTAATGCAAAGCCCCGCTCGGTGCGATTTTTAATTGGCCATGTAGAAAATATTAGCTGGCCAACCGGTCGCCTCTCTCCCATAAACAGTCAGATATAATTTTTCAACGAAATACGGAATCGAATTAAATTCATTGGAACAAAATGAAAATAAAGGTGAAATTTCGTACACTCTACGTAATTGTGTTCGTGTAATATTAATTTTTTATCAATTTGTTTAATCATTCCACGTGTACATTAAAATTTCAAGAGAAACAGAATAATTTCAAGGTTCTTCAAGGTTCCAAGGCCGAGACTACCTCAAAATCAAAGTCGTGGCACAAAGTCGTCAAAGGAGAGTTCAGGAACCTTTTTCACGGTGGTTCGAGCTAGGCTGTTTTTTTCTCAAGAATCGACGCGATGGAGCGAATCTTCACGTCTCGTTTCACGCCGCTCTTAAGGGTGAACGACGACACACCCCTTGTTACCACGTAACGCGGAGTGCGTTCGTTTCAATGTTCAAAGGGGAGACGACTCACGGTCCTTTAATAAGTTGTAGTATCTCGACCCTTACGGGTTCTGCTTCTCTAGAAAGGGTAAATCCGATCCCGAGGTATTTTCTGGTTACAATATCGTCTAATCCATAAGTGTCAGTCCAATGATTCCAGTAGTTAATCATTTATTCAAAATAAGAAAATATTGTTGGACATTTCTTATTTCATTTTTAAGATTACCTCAACCTCTCTGAAAATATTGCAATCTTTTTTTCCAAAATTTTAAAGAGTGTCTCTAAATACCCAAATAGTTTTCAGGGGTTTAAATAGACTCTCATTTCCCAAATAATTTTCTACAAAAATCGAAACAAACATAATACACTTTTAAATCAAATACAAAGTCAAAAGTATCAATCGTTCAAACAATGAGGGTAGCATTTTTGAGTGACGGCCATGGTAGTGTAGCTAACTACCTCCGGGCGGTCAGGTTTGCCACCACTTTGATCAGTTCGAACACCGCGACTGAACCGTACATTGCTCAACCATGCGAACGGAATCCGCACGATCACGCGTACATATACGACAAGCGTATACACTCTCGCAGGAACATACACGGTCGATTTGTTGCGCCCGTTTTCACGAGCAGCTCCAGTTACTACGAGCATAGGCGTCGTATGGAAGAGAGGATGAGCTGCGAGCAAGCGAGCGAAGTTTAACGAGCTGCCTTGGTAAACGAATCATTGCCGGTCTTTTCATTCATCCGGCAAAGGGACTTCACGCCAGGAAATTGTGCGAAACCGTGTAACTGAGTTCTTCGCTTTACTTACGATGTATGCTCGTTACCGTGATGAGATTATTATAGGATTTATTGTGTACTGCGAGCAGATCAGAGATACAAAGGATATTTTGCCGGGAATCTGGCAAATTTTATTAGTGTGTTTGAGGAATCATTCTGAACAAAGAATGTTATATAAAGAAAGGGTTAATTTAGTTCTACCGTTCAAATATGGATCAAAATACTGGTTATTTATCTACATTTTTTTATTCTATGGGGTATTGAACTAAGAAAAGAGAAGCTAGTTAAATGAATTGTTGAATAATCTAGTTCTCTACTTTGAGCTCTAACAACCCTTCACTTTGACCATTGTCAGTGTACCATCTTCTCATTCCGAATATTAACTCGAAATTATCCTTTCTAATCTAGCGTCTTTGAACTCTGTATTCACGCCCTGAACACTGACTCGAAACTACCTTCCCAAAACTTTGTCTGTGAACTAGTTTCTCTGATCTATAATTCTGAATTCACTATTCCCATTGACTGAACATTGACTCCCCTTGTTAGCATCACAGGTGTGGCAGGGTTCTTTAACGATAAAGAGTATAAACGCAGAGTAGATAATTAGCGAGCCAGCAGGATGGCAATTAAATCGAAGAATACCGTATTACGGTGGGTACTGAGTGCTTTTTCAAGACGACCGGAACAACCGCGAAAAAGAAGAATAATATGAAGGCGGCGAAGATTTATGTCTGAAGGAAAGTGATCCTCTCGCGACGACACATTGCTTCTCTCGTTATTGTTCTTTCCCGACCATGTTCTCGCTTCTCAAAGCTGAAAAATAACGCGTCGACTGCAATTTCGTAAACCGCATTGAAAATTTCATCAATTCGGTGTTATGATCGCCGATTATCACTGCTCAAAATTAATAATCAACGTATTGAAATTATATAGAGTACAGCGACAGCATCATCGTAGAATCTAACCAATTAGTGTGCAAAGTTAATTATTAGTAATTTGAAGCTTTGACTGGGATAGTAATTACGATTCCATCCCGCTTAAATTTCGATTCGCCACATCGTGGTTGAAATCACTTATCGTAACTGCAATGTTAATATCATCACATAGTCGCATAAATATCTATCTACAGGAAATTTTTCTATTAATTATTTGAAATTCTAAATAACAAAAATAAGGAAATATCGTAACAACAATGAATAATATTATATTAAATCATAGTAAATCATCGGCTGACAGTGTAATCAATCACCAAGTCATAAAATTTAAAAAATAAAAGTAAATGTTTTGTTACACTACAAAAGGTACGAATTTCGTTTCGAACATTGAACGTTAGGGCGTCCCATTCTGTGAACGTTTTATCGGAAACGTCTATTCGTTGTATCCTCGGTCCCAGCCGCAGAACGAAAAATTCGTTCGACTTTCGGTCGTGGCCGTCGGCTACGCTACAGGAAATTCAATTCCCGCGTCAACAGAGGCGAATTTATCGCGCGACCGAAGGGAAGGGCAGGTTAGGGTAGCTCTCCCGTATGAATACAGAACATGCCCTCTCTTGAATTCGCTTCCTCGATAATACTTTTCGCCGCTGCTCTTCGAGTAATGCGTTCGCATCGTATATGGAACGTTCTTTCTATGCTCCAAGAAAGGAAAATACCAGTTCCATTTCGATTTACCAAAGTACCAGTCCAACTATAGTTCTATTTTTATTCAATTTATGATCAAATTGTTAGATCAAGCGCACACATCTAAATTCATGTTATCTAAGTTTTCTTGATTTGTGAAAACTAAGGCTTTGAAAACTCTTTTCAACCAACCGATAAAGGGTTAAAAATCAAGCAAGATTCAAAATATCCTCGAGTTTGTCCCCTTGTCGAGTTACATTTTCCACAAACGACGACGTATTTTCCATAACACGAAGTCTGTGGATATTTTCTGTTCTCCACGGGGGTGAAAAGCACGGAAAACATTTACCTTGGGCGATGGGCGAAGGGCGAAACGATGGGAGGTCCTCTATAAATTTCGATCGGTCGAGCGAACTACGAGTCTGGGTGATAATTCCTTAGCCGCTTTCGTAAATTCCAACGAACGGAGCTTGGGAATACATTCTATTCGTCGGGGTTGAATAAATGACGTGATTTGAAGAATTAATACGACCCGCTCGCGAATTCAACAAAACGCCGCTGTTGGCTATTGTTCGGTTAACGAAGCTTAAACAAATAAATCGTGCACGGAAAAATAAAATAAATTCCGTTCTTCGTTACTGAAAGTATTTTCGAATGGCGTTCGCTAATTTCAATAAAATACGAAGTTTTCGTGTTCAGTTTAATTAATTTGATAGTAGAATGTTTAATACACGTGTTTCGTTATTAATTTAAAAATATATATAATGGAACGTGATACATTACGTCGCCTTGTGATCTGTTATTCTAAGATATTCAACAAATTTCGACGAGCTGTGCAATAAATCTGAGAAGGGCGACAAATGGATGTGCTATAGGAGCTTAAAGGGGTGTCGCTAAGCACGATCAATCGAATTAATAACGACGTTGGAAAGTCAAATGGTTTTTTGTACGGAATATCGAGTGATTCGAAGAAAAAGGGGATACGAAATAATTTCTTTTTGTGCGCATTCGATAAAGGTTCGATCGCTTTCCAGTCTAACTTGCTATTTTCATTTGATTTATCGTTGATTTATACGATTGATACATTGCGGTTTTCGTGATTTGTAGCATTTTCCAAGATATTCTTTTCTTCTTAATATTAATATAATAGTGAGAATTTATTTAGGATTGTAAATTTAAAACATTCAAATAATTAATATGATATTGTATCATACTTTATATTGAATAAGTATTTCTTCCCATGAATTTATGAACGAAAATCCTGATGCTTGTATAACGCCATAGTATATCCATTATATTATCCAAGGAAAACAAAACAAGTATTCCATATTTATAGCGATAATAACGAACATTTTCTCTTCAGTTTAATTATGGACTTCGATTTAAATGAACCTAGCTTTATGGATTAATTAAACAACACAAACAATAGTATGGAAATTACAAACACGATTAATAAAAGTCTATTATTAAATAAATAATAAATTACAGAGTCGATATTTATTTTCGTGTTGTTGTTTCAGACAGTTAATAATTGTTACAGTGGTCTGTTATCTATTCTTCTCTGAAAAACCTTGATACACTTTCAATGTTTATCTTTAAACGACGAATTTTCAATTAGAACCTATAACGAGGCTGTTTCTTGTTTATACACAGGTAATTTACATATTTCTCGATAAAGTTAGTTAGTTATTTATCGAGATATTGCGGCGTTTGATATTACGTGCCGTTCATATTACATGCACCTATCCTATAATACATCAGGTGCACCATGAAAGTGTAATTAGTGAAAGTTAAATACACCGGTGGTTTCGAAACTTTCTGAAGCCTTGAAGACGAACTTCAATTTAGTCATCCTCTTCAGTTTGGTGACAATTTATTAACCCTTTGATATCTAGTGTTTTTCCAAATTTATCTCTTCTTGTTTACACTCTGTGAATATTCTGACGTATTTCTTTCATTTTTCAATGGTGTAAAAATTAATTAAAATAATAATTGTGTGAAATTATTTTCTAAATTGCAAACTCGGTTTCAAAAAATTGCCCACGACTGCTATACGATGGTCCACTACTATTATTAACCACGTAATTCAACATGGGTCGAACAATTCAGCTGATAGTTACTTCGCCTTATTCGGAAAACGAAACGATCGATCGGATCGGATCGGATCGGCAAATTCTGAATAATCTGGGAACGGTGCGATCCAGCTTGAATAGTTTCGCGCATCTCAAACAGTTCGTTGATCTCCTTAAATTCAATCGAGCGCAGTTTACTCGATTCGCTCGAAAATTATTCCATATGACCTGGATTATTCGGCAGCGAAGCAAACGTTCCTCTGTTAGTCGCGTGACTGGCGGAATTCGTTTTCGTTTCATGGGAAAGGGGGACAGGTTGTCGTGGAGATTGCCAAAAATTTGGCTACTTACTTCAGGATATTGGAAAAGTCAACTTTCCAGGAAAATTAGGTCGTTTGATTATTCTACTTTAGACTTTAATACGTAGTTTTCGTGCTTGTCGAATTTAAACGCTCTATGTTAATTTCATTCTAAATTCTTTCATTATTTTTATTATTAATTTGTAATGTATATCCTGATACACTGCATTGAACATAAATATTTCTACTGTGACAGTCAACACGTTAAGATTCTGGAGCCGGGCTCAGGATTTAGAATCCGACTTACATTCAGAGCAAGCAGACAAATTAGTCGGCTAGCCACCGAGGAAATACTACTTCCTCTTGTTGGAACAATGCGTAACATTTCACATTTCAACGTGTACTTCATGGGAAACCGAGGACCGGTTAAAACCGCTCCAGGCAGGTTGTTCTTAGTGGGTGAGTTGCATTGTACAAACAATGCCGTGCCATTAGTACGACTCTAATTAGTAATTATAAACGATCCTCATCGACGGTTATGAATTCTCGAAAAGCTATTGTGCTGAGCAATTAATCAACCTTAATTAAGATCAACTTTCAATAATAAAAATAATTAATTATATCATATAACGCCACGTTTCGTGATATTTGAAACAGAGGGTGATAAGTGAATTCGAGTCGAAGGTATTTGATTCTATTTGCAGTTTCTGACAAAAGCATTTGATCGACAAACGAAACTCGGAAATACGCATCCTTCCTGCAAAGCTATGCAATATTCCAAGTGTAAATAGAGAATTCCAACGCGTAAATATAACTTTCGACGGCTTCTAATGTTCTCCACCAATGTACATTTCATCACGAGAAGTTTCCACATTAATGTCTTTGTTTCTCGTCATCGTGCATCAATTAAAGGGCGTCGTCTAGGCTAAATTCTCCTTCTAACATTTCAAGCGAAAATGTCCTTAGCAAACAGTCGTGCTGGAAACTTTAACAACGTTTGCGTCTTCCTTGTTATTAACATGTTAACGCAAATAACGTTCTAGAGTGATTACAATCATATTATACGATTCTATTGTTACATGGAATATGGAAATATATTTTTCTTTGTGTTGAAACTGATCTGTAACTGATTGAACAGAAATTGAAGATGAAAAAGTAACATTCTAATTCCTGCCGGTGATAAAATTGATTCATTGGTACAACGGCGTTGAACGAGTAAACAACGTTTGGCTCTTTGTAAACTAGTCCATGGCGCTTCACAATACCTGTAATTAGTGCACGTGGTATCACAATGGTGGCAATTACCTGTGCCGGTACAATAATGTAGCTTGATACTCGAGCGCAGTTGACAATTGCACCGGCAACGTATTTGTCTCTGATACTCGATCAATTTTTACTACTAATTGAACTAGATGTCTCAATTTCAATACATTTCAATACATTGCCAAGAGAATACTATCTAATTCATATTGTAATTATATCAATATGATCAAGATAACGTTATTTATTCGTCTAGTGGATGCACCATAGCAAAGATTGAAAATCAGAACGTACGGTCAATCCCCGAAGGGGATTAGTTCATCAATGTTTCATGAGACGACCGTGTACCGTGTAATCCACTCTTTAAAATGGAAATCGGAAAAACCAGAATCAAGTCCACCTGTCTCGACCAACTGAATTTGCTGTTTTCCTCTTTCGAATACCACGAGACGCCGTTTCAGAATAATTTCGAAATAATTTATATATAAAATCCAAACTTAATCATCACTTAGTTTTCCTTCGTTGATCGATCAACTTGAATGCGAATCCATACTGATATCGTGTACGGAAAAAATGTAAACGAAAAAAACATGAACGGGAAATAAGCTCGATAAGAAGTATCGATGTGAATATGGGAATAAGTTTATCCGTGCAGCGGGGAAAAACGAGAACGGAGAAAATAAAACGGATATTCTTCCGTTTTATTCCGTGCCAAGAAGCAATTCCGAAATCAGAACATGAGATCCTTCGAAGAGCTTTCAAACAGCTCTCCTGACTGAAGAATATGTCATATTCAGATATTTATTTTTCAAATTGTGTCAAAAATTTCGGAAGAGCAATTCTATCCTCTTGTGAATTTTAACGTGTCAATAGTATCACGCTTCTACCAGAAGTAATATATGATAAAATAATATTCAAATATTTATATTTGCATCTTGTTATGGGTTAAAGTGAGCCAAATCTGTTTAGATATCCCACACAAGTTAACGATTACGACAGCGCAATGTGAGTTTATAATTTTGTCTAACGTGTATTAGATCGATCCTAATATTCCATCATTAAATAACAATCAGGGGAGGAAGATCCGTGATGATGCCATTGGCTATCGAATCGGCTCTTCGTTCCCTAATTAGCTGCACGTCGCTGTTTGACGCTTGACTTTCTACCATGCCAGTGATTGACACGGTTCTCCGTGTCAGAACATGATTGGGAGGATCATCGGTTCTCGTATTGGCACTTCGTTAAACGCGATGCTCGAACCAAATGAATGCTGTTCTGTTACGATTAAGTAGATATCGACACAAATACGCGCTCGCATCGGATTTTCTCTTTTTCCATTTTCCGACATCCATCGATGTAATGACATTTTGAAATTCGTGAAAAGCAGAGCCGGGGAAAATAGGTATTTCAAATACACAATTTTTATTATTCGTTGCACTTTATTCGATATCGAAGGATTTTCTGCTTACAATCTTTTATAATAAATAATTTACTACAGAAAATATTTATAGGCAATTTCGATGTAACACCAAATGCACAGAATATTATCACATAGTTACGTATTTCAAGATAAAAAAAAAGTTAAGTACACTACTGTTCATCGGAATAAAACATAAATTTATCCGGCAGGAATCCTTTTACGTCGGTGAATATTCACATAGAGGTTCTGGCGACGACAGTAGATGATGCTTCAGCATTTCCAACCACTTTACGACGAAATGGAACTACTTTATATGAAAATTTATAAATATCGCCAGAATGTCATTATTTTTCCCCGAATTATACGTGGTCCGGCAACGTATAAAAACAGAGACATAAGTGTTTCATTTTTGTTCGACGAAAAATACGTGTTCGAGCACGTTAATTTCGTCCACTTTATGAAAAGAAGTAGATTAAAAAGGGTGTCAGAAAGCTGTGAAATGATAAAATAAAAATAATATGACAGCCTTGATGCAAGAGCGAGATGAAGCTTTATTAATTTCGTTAATTAAGAGCCATAATGAAACAATTAAATATGAAATGCAATTAAATTTGATCAAGTTGTATAGAATGTACAAACTCGTTTTAGTCAATTAACTTATTGACCAACGATATTGACAATGAGAACATATCTTTCGATTAATTTCATTACTGGAAATTGATGATGATACCATAATTGTGCATCATACGATGTAACAAATAACACCGAGAAAACCAACAATGGTAGAAGTATTTTTATAATATTATATATATTTCTCAAATTATTTTAATTTGTCACGTGTACTTCCGGGTTAACATTCACTTCATCGATTCTGTCTATAATCAATACATTCTCCACGAGGTTTATTAGATACAATCTCGTCGATAAAGGGGGTTGTTGAAAGCAAAAAGAAAAGGGTGTCGCGAAAAAAATGGCTCGTGTAAAATAAGTAGAGGAGGGAAGGAAGTGGCACGTTACCAAGAAGGATGGAGGAAAACCGTTGTAAAGGGAGGAGGGAAAAGTTTACTGGCTTCTCGAATAAAAGACAAGGCTGAGTATCGTGGCTGACCGTAATTCCTTTGTGTTTACTATCCGTGATAACGGAATAGGACGCCTGTCCAGCGAAACACTGCATTCAGAAATCACGGAAGACATTGTCCACTTCCAGTCCATGCTCGTTCCAGGCTGTTTGCAGTTCAACTGCCTCTCTTTTATAAGGAGTTTTACTTGCAACGCGTCGTTTCGACAATTATTCAAATGTGTAACGAACGAAGAAAATTCTGTAAATCAAATAATTTCCAAAATATCAAAAAGTGGTCTCTCTTTAAATTTAAGATTCAGTACAAACAAAACGTTAATAGAATTATCTTTTCCAAGTTTTACTAATTAGTAGCAGTCCAAGAATTTATTAGAGAATTTTGTAACGTCTTAAAAATTGCTGACTAAATGCCAAAAAAGGGCAATATCGATCCGATAATCCATAAGAAATTGAAGAAACTTTCTCGACAGATCTTAGTGCTCTCATTTTTCTTCACTCTGTCACATCGTTCTTCGTTTTTCGCTTATTCTCCCATTTTTGCTGCCGCTTCGCTTCCTTGGAACACGTCATCGAGAAAACTTAACGAGGACAAATGAAGTGGAAAAGGATGCGCCGTGTTCCTGATTCCCGAATAAACTTTCCTTCATACCTCGTCTAACGTGTCATATAAATTTTCTCTTATCTCGCGAACTGTTCGCGGTTCCTAACAAAACATTTTTAACAAGTGAAATATACCTACACTCAGAGATAGAGAACGATTGTCTGCATTCGTTTGATCGATAAATCCCTGCTAGCCACGTGTTTATAATAAAGCGTTGCATCCAGTGTGACAAACCATCGCGCGTTATATTGCAGACTACTTTGATGCACACGGATAATTGATGCGAATTCAATTAGACTTTGAGATCGCTTCGTAATTATTACGGGTCAATGGTGATCCAACATTCGCTCGAAGAAGAGAACAACCCTCTGCAGTTGCAGTCGTTGTTGGAACAGGAATTACGTTTGATTTCATCGTGCATCACGATGCACGTGGTTGCATCCATTGCACTCGACGAACGAAGTCGAATCGATCAGGATGAAGGAATTTGGATCTTAGAATTCGCTCTTCCGGACAAATTTCTCAAATTCTTCAAATTTGCAAGTCTCGTTTCGATTAAACGACAGAGCTTGGTTTAAAATTATTGCTCTATACTTTCATTGAATTAATAAAGTATTTCTACGGGTCTACTTCGTTCTCGCAAAATTAACGATAACATAGCGTGTCTCCACCGTCTCGTATAAGAAAGTTGCTTTCCTAGAAAGTATAGGTGTTTTTCGAAAAAGCTAGCTACAGATAAAAAGCATCTGGGGAGAGGAAAATTCGATCTCGTGCAGCAGGAATATTCGTCCCGTGGCGT
Organism: Osmia bicornis bicornis; assembly: GCF_907164935.1. Lineage (NCBI taxonomy): Eukaryota > Metazoa > Arthropoda > Insecta > Hymenoptera > Megachilidae > Osmia > Osmia bicornis. The sequence goes on along the minus strand of NC_060228.1, from coordinate 5,031,783 downwards.
GTACGCTTATTATTCCGGCAGCTTTTTCGTCGGCTGAGCGTATGCGCATATTTTCCTCGTCGCCCAGAAAAAGCTACATACCTCATGGTAGCGTGCATCGTTCGCTGTTGAATTAGAGTACCGAGCCAACGAATTCTTTCTACTCTTTTTCAGCGAGAGAACGTTCATAATAGACGCAGCTAGAAGCATTGACTAACGAGGCCTGTTTCGCGGCCAGTGGCCAGAAGCCGGCCGTTGCATACGAATGCAACGATAAATGCAACGTGCTAACCACCTGTTTTCTAATGCATCGGTAATTGTCGCGGTGCCACGCAGCCACACGTGCACAATTTACGAATCAAAATTCATTCGATCTATCAAGAAATGGAATGTCGAAATGGCATCATTCAAAATGTTAAGTACGATAATAGGAAGCAAGTTCAAAATGTTAAGTACGATAATAGGAAGCAAGTTCAAAATGTCTAGGTAAAGAAAAGAAAGTTATATTATTTTTGGATTGGGAAAATCGAAAACGAAAATCTGAATCAATTTGAGAGAAAATCTTTTTTATTGACATCTATTGAAATCAGAACAAAAGGGCACGTATACAAAATGCAATTTTATTCCGTACGCGCGTGCATGTAAAATGCACAAATTACGTGAAAATGGAGAATAGAATTAGCTTCCAGTTTATTTCATTTCGTTTCGTTTCGTTTTCTTCGTTCAATGAAACGTGCTAATTAACCCCGATGTTTTTGTACGTGATATTTACATTTAAATTAAAAACGTCACATTTCATAGAGAATTATTTACGTAACGATAGAAGCATATTTACAATGAACTTCAATGTTCAATGAGGTTTTCACATTCCACATTTACTATTTGCTCTTTATTTTTCTCGTGTGCTATTTTTGAGAAATTCTTTCCACGGTTTAAGCGACCTAATTTTAATTACTGAAGTAGTTGTGCCAAGTACCGTTATAATTAAAGTATAAAATTATGGAAGAAATGTTGCATGTGAAAACTGCAATGACATAGAAAATTCGGGTAATAAAGGGTTGATTCGAACAATTAATCTAAAAAGTACTGTCACAGGTAACGGTATCAGAGAATAATTAAAAATTCAATCAAGCCGCGATACCGCTGATTAAATTCAATACATGAGAATCTTATGTTAGTCTAGTGAATAATTAGCATAAGTGATTGTAATTAATCACGCTGTCGCGTGTCTTCGCGCAAAACTGACGGCAAGAAAGTGAACGATGGCGACTTAGTACCCCGATCTGAAACAGATACGCGAACTCCTTGCTGGCAAATGAAAAACGTGATTAATATTGCATTAACCTAACTGACGTTACGTCTTGATCCTTTAATCGCAGATATCACGCATCATTAATATGCAATTAGATTCATGCTATTATTTGCATTTATCATATATGTTTCATTCCGACATTTAACTTCCATTCCGTCTCGTTCAATTAGTATAAACATGCCAAGGTTGTCACGCACTCATGCTAATTTCAGAAATTGTAATACCGTTTAATTGATACAATCAAATGTATTAATTAGCGGAAATTAAATGAAGTGATATCTACGGTTTGTACGTATTCTAAAATGTGGAAATGGGATATAAATGAATACTATACTCATGAATATATTGCAATCAACTCTTTATTCGAGAAGCATTTTACATTTATTAATTGATTTAATACTGCAACTCAAAATGACTTCTGAAACGTCTTTTCTTCGCCAATTAACGAACTCCCATTCCGTGCGTCGTTCGCGTGCCAATTCAGCAGTAGTCCCGTGGAATCAGGAAAAAACAGGAAACAGCCTAACGAACCTCCACTTTTCCTCGTGCGGCACCATAAACTCGCCGACAATGCGAGCGAGCAGCCGGTCGTTACTTCGCGACAATGTTACGCCGTTCGCGACGAGTGCCATTAAAAGTGTCCGCAGCTGAATCTGGACCAGTTCTCAACCTAGATAGGAAAGGAAAGGAAGAAAATAGGATCGGTAAAGGGGGATGATATCTTTGTCTCGATTTTCCGTGGCGCGAGCAGCCCGTCGCCAGTACAATAAGAATAAGTTTGCGTTACAAGCGGACGAGCAAGGTAGCTTTCCTCGTTACAGAGTATTGTACGCTCGATGCCGGGCACTAGTTCTTGGTTGAACGAAGGCTGGCGGTCGTTAAAGGCCGGGTAGTATCATTATTCTGGAATTTTTCGCGGAAATGCACCGGCTAGACGGTGTACGATACAACCAGAGGAGTCGTTAGTGGCCCGTGGCTAGATAGCGAGCTGTTTCTGAAAATTTCACGCTTCGTGTCCTGACTGGGATTACGAAATTGCCCCTCGATTCGCTCCTCTCACCGTCTTGTTTCTTCGACCTCTTTTATGCAATTACTTTTCTCGAACAAAAAAAGGGGTTGTTGAAATGAAACTTGGGACACATGCCCTCTGTCTCCAGTAGAACTTCGATTTTTTCCCTTCAGTGCCATTAGATGGATCGAATTTGGACTTGGAAACTTTTATCTCCGTCCTCCCAATCTTCTTAGTACCGTGCTTTCGTAGGTATAGCATAACTCAGATTCTAATCAGAAAACCAAAGAACCCTTTCCATTTTATCGATTCGAAAATCTGGAAATTCGATAGATAACCGAAAGTTACCATCGGTATGATCGTCGAACAGAACACAGCCGATCATTATTCACTTGCCACCGCTTTAAACAATGGCTATTAAGCCGGTCCTTTCGTCCGAACTGACTGGCCATTAAGTACAGAAACGAGCTATCCGGAGTGAAAAGCCATCAACGGGACTTCCCGCGAGCCGTGGGTCGCGTCAATCGTACCGAAGCTTTTTGGGTCAATCGGCGGCATTAACGTGAACTTCCGACTCTACGGTGACCGCTTTGTTGTTTGCTCGTTAGTCCAACTAGCCGCAAATTGAGATCGCCTCTATTCCTCGCGTATCTATCGAGATTATTTCCTACATCGACATTTGATCGTGAAGGCAAACATCGGGGCAATTTTTGGGGGTGGTTTGATACATTGAACTGTCGGTCTTTAATAAAGAAAAAAAAGCAGGAACAATACAATATATTTTTATTAAATGTTGCAATGGTAAATTGCTTGTAAACATCGTTTGTTTCCCAGAAAGAAATAAAATTGCTTTCGTTCAGATACTAAAAATATACAGTGATTTACACCGTAACGAGAAATGGTTTCCCCGGGACAAACGGTTTTATTAGAGATCGGAATGCGCTGTATCGTGAAAACAAACTCGCGAAAAATGTCCGCGAATATATTTAGAATAGGATGTGCGACTCACCACAGGTGTAGATGATTTTTAAGTAAGTTCGGCTCTCTAGGCTGCAGGGTTCGCCAAACGTCGAACTGTTCGCCACCACGGTGCAACGTCGTTTCCCATGGCACATATTTATCACGATTTCCGTCGCGTGCGGTGCGATGCACGCTGTAATCAATTGAAATCGATTAGTTTAACACCTTCCGTCGTTTGATCGACGATGGTTTTTTTTTCACTTCGTCAAAGATCGCACGGATCATTCGTCGATTGAAAATCGAATGACGGATTAAAGAGTGATTGTGACTATTTTATCTCGGTTAATGGAAACGTCAACTTCATCAATCCGCGAGTAAGAATCCTATATTTGACAACAGTTCTGCAGCGAGCGTATATCGATATAAAGCATGCTTTTACGTCTCTTTTTATAACTTGTCCTGGAATTTTTCATTTGAACAGAGATTTTCTATGATTCGAAATGTGTTAGGGTATTGATCGAGAAGAATTTAACAGCACAGGTTCATAAAATAGAGGAAAATATTATCTTTGATTTCAATGTTTCGATGAATTTATAGTATGGATCATTCTAAGATAACCATTCGGTGATATCTTATGCACTCGCACTCTATGTTTACGAATTCATGCAGCTCACTGTACATCTTATCAAGTTGAGGATTTGCGAACTACGCGAGGATATACAGCTAGGCTACATGTGCATATACTACGGGAGGATATGTATATGCTTAACTGGTGAAGCGTGAGGATAATCTTATTACGAAGCATATATATATAAATAGAAGGAAGACAGATAATCTGTTGTTCTCGTGTAGAGCACCAGAAGCTACTTCCTTTTATGAAATAGAGAATTATTTTAAATGACAGTATTAATTTCTGTAAGTTTGCGAATACTAACTACCCCTGAAATTTTTATTCAATTTTCATATATCAATACTCATTTACTCACTTTCTTCCTTCACATCGTGTGGTTGAGGACACTGATGAGATTCATATTCCGTTCTACCGAATGATGCACTAAAAATTGCAACCCTTTGTCCGGGATGGCAGGCAAGATTGATATGATCATTCTCGCAGGCTACTTTGCTTCTGAATTCATCTGAAAAAAGTAAGAAATTCATAATAATTTCATTGTTCTTAACACATTATTGGTAAAACCAATTAATAATAAAAGTTAGATGTACCTCAATTAAGAAGAAATTGAAAATTAAGGTTACACCTTTTAAACTTTAGTTATTATCAATTATAAAGTAATTGTGCTTATCTATTGTATTTATGGCTGGTGACACAAATCCAAAATAGGAAACGTGTAGCATATTAAATTCGATATTGGAACAGTATTGGGAATAATTTTGACAAGAAGCTAATATCAACCTAATATCACGAAATATCGATTATTAGAGTAAACTTGGAAACAGATTGTTCTGGTAATAATATACCCTGTCAGTTGGAATGTTCTCTAACCAGACTATTCCAATGTATTATCAGCACGAAGCTCTCGAAGTATAGAGATATCACAATCCTTCAACGTAAACGCGACAATCCCTGTGTCTTAGGTACAAGAATTTCTCGTTGACGATTGTGCTACTTGGGGGGAATCAATTTATGGATGATTAATACTGGATAATCGGAATTCTATCCGCTACGAATATTATGCCAATGCTATTATAGATGGAAACTGGCGCGAAGTTAGGAACCTCTCATGAATAGTTCTATAAAATTTATTGAATATTAATTGAGGTAAAATAGTGCTCGATTAACTGTAGGAAATTTGACACATTTCGATGACATAACATTTGCATTGTAAGCAAAAATTTCAAATGCAGATGCTCTGCTTCGGACTACAATCAGGAAAGTGTTAAACAACTTCGTAACAAATGTTCTAAATTCGAAACAGAGAAATTGCTATAACGAATGATTACCATATGATAATATAAACTGTTTAGATAAATCTAACAATAACAGGTAATAAATAAGATAAATTGTAGCAATAACTTGGAGATACGAGGTCGATATTTGGTACGGATCTCGATAAACTGTGCTACTGAATCATAAATAAAATTATTATCTTCGATGTCCAAGCTGTGTAACGCTTTTCTGCATGCAGAATTTCAGTATTTGTACATATTAAACGCTGTTGCGTGTTTCAAGTATATTAGTGCAGTAGCTGAATAATAATGTTACATTCGTAACTTTTATTTCTCTTTAACAAAATTATTGCCAAGGATTCCAAAAAGTATTTTCGTAATTAGACGATAAATAGTATGATTCCAAAGTAAACTAACCGAGCATGTAGCAAATCGATTCATCAAGGATAGTAGTATCAATGGCTCGTGAAATTTCCCAGAAAGACGGGAACGATCCTCGCAAACTTCCTTATCGGGCAATCCTCCGGGCGAGACTCCGGTCTAAAGCATTAATTGGCAAGAAGGTCTCGAAAAAAGGGGCGCAAAAGGTGTAGGTATAGAAGTAATTGTCTCGGCACCGAGCATGCTCGTCCACTCGAAACGACAATGGACCAGCTTGGAAACTTTTTCCACGTCTCTTCGATCGACCCACATTCGATGGAATCTTGAGTTCTGTGTATGGCGCGAACTACAGTAGAACTCTAATCATTAGTTCTAAATATACTATATCTGGAACTAATTATATACTTTGCAAAATAATAATTTTTCTAATCTCTCATATAATTTCATTCATTGCACAAAATGTGCAGCTGTCAAAGTGTTAATAATTCAGAAAGATCGTTAGTCAATCTACATGAAAGCATGATAAAAGGGAGTCAGAGACATACAGATAGCACGGTAATTCAAACGCAATGAATTAACGAGACAAATACACATTACACGTGTCACGTTGGCTGCCAAAACCAGCCGACACCTCACGTGTCGGCCGCAAATCTATTCGACGACACACGTGCCACTTATTGCGGCATCGCGTCATTAGCTGAACGTGCATCACTTGACTAATTCATTTTTCTTCGTAATCCAGTGAACGATGTTACGTTGTTTCAACGCGTGCACTGAATAATTGTTTAGTAATTGATGAGGCTCAGCTTCGGCTACCGAATCGATTTTCATTTAGAAGCGATAAACACTCTCATTTAACATTTCGAATGTGGAACATGTGGAGAATTTAAATAATGACGTTAAAGGATTTTATTTAATTTAATTGAAACACGAGGATATTTAATCTACTGAATCAATCGTGACCCAGACTTATGGGTCGTGTACAACGAAATTTTGATTAAAGTTAGGAATACAAATTAAAAATAGAAGGGTGTTAATTAAGTGAGAAATATTTTACGTCCTTTTATTTTTAACAACACGCTTAGATGAAATCAAGTCGAATGGAAGTAAGTCCAGGAAAACGAAAAGAGATGTTCGTCGAGGGGTAGAAATAGTAGGGGGTCTATTAGATAAGCGTAATCGATATCGAAGTTAAATCTTCCTTTCAACGGCAGAGCAATGTTCCATCGGCATTTCTCGACGTTTCTCCTTACACCTCTCCAATTGATCGTCCAGCGGAATAGATTTAAATCGCTAACCCGGAATATCTCACGCAAGGAAAGCAATAAAGCTGAACTTAATGGAATCGCGCGTAACTGATAACATTCGTCGAGAACGATGTGCGTGATGCAATATTCACGAAGAAATTGGAGTGTTTCAATCATTCCCGTCGCAGAGGGTGTTCGATCCGTCCGTTCGAACGTTGCGGAACCGGCTATTTTATATTGGAACGAGCGTTCACTGTTTTAATGGATTTTCTGTATAACTTGTTGCCCCCGTCTCTCCCTGCTTTCCACAGGAAAACGTGACCGTACATACGGTGGGCTATAAAAAAAAATAGAGAAAACGTATGATTGTACACGTGTAGAATACGGTGCCCGGTATATATCGAAGTCAGAGAAGTGACCTCACGAAATCAATAATGACAACCTGTCAGTGAACCGAACAGCGTGGTCGGGTCGAAAAAGAAAAAATGAATTTTGTTAAAAGAGAGGAGAGAAAAATATTGTTCTTTCTGAAATCTGAAAAAAAATTGAAATTTGATATATCTGACGAATTTTCTGTTTTCAACTAAACTTTGAATATCGTTGAGTAAGTTGTATAATTTTAATACTATTTATATCGTCAACGAGCGATAAATAGTTCTACACGGTTACCGATTTTTCGAATAGCGAATAATTAACTAAATCGTCGGATGATTAAACCTAATGACAATTATTCAGAGTCCAGCTGGCGGTGGGTGCGAAAACACTTGTCTGTTCGAGGTCGTTTATTTAATTAAACGGTGATTCAGGATGTTCAGCATGGGGTGACATTAATCTGGCAAAAGTAATTTGCACGTTTACGACGCGCAACGTGGATTTTCATCCCTCTACGTGTTCCTACCGTCGATCCTGTTAAAATCAACTTCCGGAAAGGAGATTTCGATCGATTTAACCAAGCCACATTCAACTGTCCCATTATTTGATTAATCGATCGTTCCTTTTTTCGACTTTTATCTGTCTCGATGTGACGAATCACATAATTAACTTTTGCCCCCTGTGGCTGGGGGGTTTAGAATACAGCCTCGGTATCCCCTGCCTGTCGTAAAAGGCGACTAATAGGGGGATGCGAAACGCATCCCAGCTTTCCCGAACCGGGAAAAATATGAAATGAAATAATTAATTTTTGTCTTTTCTATTTCAACGTCATCGTTGTTTTTATACTTCTCATCGACGTCAGATTAAATTCAATTATCCTTGAAATAAACAGGAGAAGGGACTGGTGTGTATCATCGGACAGCTAGTGGACAAGCCTTTAAAATGAAACTCGAGCGGAAATTCCAATTTCGCTAAGCAGCCACTTCCTCGCAAATTAAAATTCCATCCAGTGAAACCCGTTAACAGTTGATGCGACGAAATTCGTTTTATCTTCACGATTTGTGAATTTCTCTGATTGTTAAAAAAATTGACACATTGGTCCAGCAGATCATTTATTTTTTCATTTATTTAGTTGGATTTCCTTCATTTTCTAATTATTTTGCTAAATTAAATTCATAGCGAGCTGGAATTTTCCACGATAGTCTGTTGATGCTAGGAAACAATAAGTGACTCGATTCACCAGAATTTTGTAAGTCAAAAGGTAGCCTCGAATAAAGGAACCAAGAGGAAAGTGAGCAGATGATAAAACAGCGGGGCATGTTTATTGCATGGCAAGTAAAATATGTATATTAACCGTAGGAACCCCGGCGTACGGATCTGTGCATCTACAATACGGCCGTGACAACCTGTTGCCGTAACAAGCTCGAAGTAATTTTTGCCGGAGGGCGTAGTAATTCTTTCCGTTCCGTGTTTTACGCTCGTGCTCTCTCGCCTATGCACTCGACCTATAGCCACCTTGTTTACCGCGCCAACCCATTGCACCTAGATCATCCTCTATTTTAGAGCACACGTTGCCATGGTAACTTGGGATCCTGATTAAAATATAGGATGATATATAGATACAGGGATTGTGATCATAATTTTGTACCTATGAAAATAATGATTTAATGCATTCTAAATAAGTGCAACTAATGCAGGTGCAGTTTTCGAAAATAATTTCTGTGGCAATTCTAAATTACCCGATTCATGACTGTAAGATCGAAGCGACAGATTGTCAAAAAGCCTTTCATTTTACGTTACAGTCAGTTGGTACGTTTTTCAAGAAATGATCGAACGACGTTCATCAACTGATCCACGTAGAACAAGAATTTTTCTCGTTTCGTCGTCGCATTTACGGTAACGCGAGCAAAGAATCTTCCTCGAGCTACATCCATAGCTCGGCCAGTCTCTGAACTGGGCTAATGTTCGACATCCCCGTAAAAAGGCATCGATAAGTGCTGCAAAGAAAAACGAGCTCGTCTCGGAGTGAGATCTCGAGCTATGCTCGTGTGTGCACCTTGCACAATGCACTTTGACCGTCTCTACTACTCCTCTTTCCTGTTACATTTGATAGAAGTTCAGTTGTATTTTTTATTACTTAATTTCCCGTGAATTCTGCCCCAGCGACAGAATTGCAAATTAGAAACGAAACAGAGAAATTTACTCAAATTTCAGAATAATAATATAAAAGTAACATGTAGTATCTACCCTGAAAAGATACCCAGGCAAAATGGGATAAAAAAATTGAATTACGTGTACCTCGAAAAACATGAAACATATTTTTAAATTCAAAATATGAGATGTGTTTCGGAATAATGAAACAGAACAAAGGAGAACTGAAATAGAATGTCAAAAGCGGCGAACAACGCGTAGGTATTCTTCCGGCTATCCTACATTTTTCCATTTTATAAAAACATTTTACAATCCATCGTTTGAATGTGGTTTTATGAAAACGTATCAAGGCATTTTCGAATACAGAACTATTGATTGAAAGAATAATTACTTACAAGGACGGCATTTGTAGGCGACCTCGATGTACTTCGGAAGTCCAGGACACGGATCGCCTTCAAAGGTCTTTGGACTGGTGTTGAACTTGCATTGCCTCTTCTTGTGACATTGCTCCACTACCGTCTGTAACAGTGAGTACTAACACGTCATTCAGAAGATCCGCTCACTTTACGATGAGATTCAATGTTATTTAATTAAAATATTTAAGGAAACGATTAATTAAATTTATGCAATTTTCGAAGGATATTGCATGTGTATATTAGAAGCAAAATTATGTGTTTCGACGTAATTAGATTCTAGCACATCAGGTAAACATGTTTATACTAAAATGCATAATTGGCTACCATATTATTACACGATGCTCAGGGAAGCATTAAATGCTTCTTTGACAAACACACGTGTTTCCATACGTACGTTTCAGTATAATGTCCATTAACTCGATGACAAATTGGCTCTACGCGAGGAATGTGTTAATTTTCCTGCTACTAAAATTTCATTGCGTCCGTCTAAAATCACCACCTCCTGTTTTTATTAGAAATAGTCACATCAGAGAAACAAACCCATAGTAGCGCGATTCAATATCACAGTTCCTCGTTCAATGGTTTAAAGTTTCAAAGTTCGTTTGTTAGTAAGCGAAAAACTGTATTACAAGGTATCGACGTCAAACGTGTCAGTAGATAGAAGTACGCCTGTCTTTTTCGTAGTTAATTCGCTTTCCAAACAGCGTGTCATTCAAAGATACGAAGAAAAGAAAAACACGGGGTTTTTTTAAAAATTATAATTTGTCTCTTTTTGAATAACTATTACAGCTGTGCTATAATCATTGCATTTATTAATAATTAATTACGTACATTGCAATTTTTATAGAATTTAAGTTATTCAAAATAGAATGTAGAATTTTAGTTTAGAATTATATACAATTTTAGTTATTCAAAAAGAGACAAATTAAAAAAAAAAAAATTGGGAACCAAGGATTTGAACCGAGGACCTTTAGATTGCGAGTGATTGCAAGGTGACATGCATGGAACGACAAGAAAGAAATAGATAAGGGGTAAAATCACGCGAGAGGGTCGTGTCATTTATCCGAGCTGTAATTAACTTGCTCCTTCTCCTATCTTAAAATGTGACTCCCATTAACTCCTGAATATCAAGGTCCTTAAACTTTTAATGAAAGCTTTTGTGTAGACCTCAAAGGTATATTCCTGAAACAATTATTTAAAATTGATTTCTGTGTACTGATCTACTTTTCTAATTATCTAATTACACAATTTTGTAATTTAGCGATCTTAATTTAATTCGTAGAATTTACAATCTTTACTTTTTATATCTTATCTGCCTTCAATCCCTTTTAAAAAATTAGTGCATTTTACACTAATAATTTTTTTTTATTATAAAATAAATTTGTTATTTGAAATATTTCTATCAATTCAAAGAAGATAAAAATTTCTCTTTGACATGTGATCTTCCTATTCTATTTACATATCAATCCTTTCATAATATCTGGTATGGAATCTGGCAGGATATTAAAGAGAAATAAAATACGACGCCTTTAGCTACGCTCGCGGTATCATTTTTATTAATCTCGAGTTCAATTTGCCCATCGAAGTCGTGTTAAACGAAAAATCCAATTAAAAAATCTCTACGAACGAACCCGTCTACGCATTTTCGAACACGCCGATACATAAAACAATGGCACAACAAATATTTCAGTCTAATAATTTTCTGTTCTGTGTCAGATTGTTGTATTCATCATTCAGTGGTATGGTATTTGAAAACTGATTAATCAATTTTTGCAAAACTCACTGCTTGAAGCTGTTGTTGTTTTATCTACGATCACAAAGTAATTTCGATATTTTCAATTTCCGAAGTATTAATTAGAATATTCAACAGAGAATATAATTGTCATTTTATTGACCTTTTTATGAATGTTCGAAGACGTCAGAAAATTTAAACGACGACAGTTTGATCGTTCGTATATTCAATAAAAAATCCAATCAAACGAAACTTCAATGAAATTTTAATCTAGGATAACAATATCTCTGGTCTTTTAGTTTACATTGAAACGTTTAAATATGTTCTCTTTTATCCAGCGTATAGTAGATATTGGTTTAACAGAAAGTTAGAAGGATTATGAAGAATCGTAGAACTTCGTTTTCGGAACGAGCACGAACAAACAGAGAAAGCTTATTTCAGTTTTAATTAAGAAAATTTCATTTTCGTTCAAATTGCTCGTAAAAAAGAAATGGATCGATCGAGGCTGCAGTTTACCATCACGGTTTTTGCGATTTCGATATCCACCAAGCGAGAAGTTATTCGCCTCCGAAATTGCTGCTGCTCCTACGAGATATTGTCTCAAATTCCTGAGATGCCGTTTTTATAGAAAACTCGACTGACCCCCGTTTCACAAATAATCTGTATCATCTTCGAAAATTGAGAACGATCTTGATCCAATTTCAGCCCTTATAACCCAATTTTTTTTCCGCTGACTTAAGAAAACATTCTATACCGTGGAACTAGTGAATACTCAGCTTTAACAATCAACCCTTCTTTATTCCTTAAATTTGATTTTCTAAATTTCACTTGAAATTTCTCTTATTTAAAAACTCTGTATATTTCTTTATTACCAGACTTCCATATTGTCACTTTTATTGCACTTTTCGAGACAAAGATTCAAATTTCCATCGACGACAAATCAAACACGACGAAACAGAACACAAAGTAAAATTTTCCATCTTTTGTACAGTTCAAATACCAAACCACAGATACCACACAAATTTCCGATCCTTAACAGCAAACAAAAGCTAAAACAACCTCGATAAATCAAACGAGTGTTATCTCTGCATCCATGTGTAACAATTCGTGAAAAATCCCGTGAAATTTGAGCAAGCTTTACCAATCGATGCATTGAAATATTATCCCCGATAAGGGCAGACTCGTCTAACCTACGAAACATTTGCTCTCACGCATTTAATTATTGACTCTCTGAGCTTCCACCCGTTTCCACGCGTTTCACGTACGAATGAGAAAAGCTCCCGCGGGAGAAATCGATTTCCTGTATACATCGATGCACACATTCGGCTCCCATTCGACCTGCTCCTTTCCCTCTTGGAACACCCTCCTCTCATCCTCGTGCACCCTTACACGCTCGAACGCTTATCCCGTGGTCCATTAGTTCCTCGGTTAACGATACGTTTCCCTGTCGTTCCGGAAACAGGATATCATTGGAAGCAACGCGAGACACAGGTGCGCAGAACGAGTTAGGAAAATCAGTCTGGAATACGTTGATGAGGGTGTGATCGTATTATCAATAAGGTAAGTTGTTTCATCTATATAATTGCCTGGATATAATTATACGCAGTCATCTAAAATTACATCTTCGCTATATGATTAATTTCACATCGTCTAAAGTGTTAGGAGGTAATGTTTAAAAAAATAAATAATGCCAATTTAAATAATATTTGATTTATTTTGATCAAAATCGAAATTGTAATTACACAGTTTAATTATTCAAGCGATTAGTATAGCTAATGATACTAAATATTAACCAATAATATCGTGATTAAATGTTTTATAAGCTACATAATTTATAGATCGAGATGAAATATGTACATGGACAGCTAATCATTTCTATAAATCATGTAAATTCGATCGAGACGACTATACTGGATGATTGTTCGAAGCAATTAATTTTGTATAATACCTTGCATAATTCAGGCGGATTTAATCTGTTTAGCGTTGTATCATTGAATCAATTAGTACACTAATAATTCATTTCGTGTCATGTTATCCATGGAGAAATAATATAAAATAGTAATAACATAGATCTTCAGGTGTAACACATGTTTCGTAGGATTAATTGCGAAATCGCATCAGGAAATTTCATTGAAAGTCGACTCGTTTTTATAATCCTTCCTTTTCTGGATGAACACATCGATTGAATGGAGATTTCCATGCTATCGTGATCTTCCACGTTATCAGAAGACTTCGATCAGCGGGCAATTTCAAGCTCGGAAAATCTCGAACTTGTTACTGGAATTTAACGATAAACGTCGAGCCAGAATCGCGTTGTACGTGATTGCACACGTCGATTTATCGTGATCACGAGTTATCACGTGGCTTCGTTCCGTGGAATCGCACTCGATGCACGTAGTTGATAAAAACGGTGCTATGAAAATAAACGAGCAAATACCATGGCCTCGATACATGTCCTTCTCTCATTCTTCTTTCCAACAGTTACAACACTAGAATAAAAAATTGTATTTTACATAATTTTATTTGTAAGAGTATACCGATAAGTTCAGTACAAAAAGTACAAAACATTTTCAGAGTTGCAAATTTATATTCCTTTTTCTTCAAAATCAAGTATCTCAATAATTGAGGAAAAAGGTTTTCACATTTCTATTCAATGCACAAAAATGTCCAAATTGCTGGAGAATAGTATATGTAATTAGAACGAACGTATTCGTCCTCGTAATTACTAACTTTCTAAAACAATTATTCCTTGATCAACGAAAGACTCTTTTCAAATTCTTTCTCCGTCCAATTAACAATCAATCGGTGATTACGAAAGGAATTACCACGTGGAAACGGTGGCTAATAGCATCAGCGATTCGTCTATTCTTACGTTCGTCCCGTTCCAGCAAAGACGCTTCATCCGGAGAAAGGAGACAAAATTGCGCGGTACCGCTGCTTTGAAAGAAAAGTTCGTTCCCTTTGGGCGTCATTAAATTGCAGGTCCAACGAAAATGGCGAAGTGATGCGAGTAAAGGCAGCTGGTCACGGCGGCGAAGTGGAACGCCATGGCTGATCGGACACCGTTATCAACCGCAGAACAAAGTCAAATTCTTTCAGTCTTATAGCAACCGCGAAGCGGGGCGGATCTAGATGTTAAACATACATATACACATACCCTTATATTATATTCCGAATTCATTTCATTTGCTGTATTTATCTTCTTATCTTCTTGCATAAATTCATTAGGGGGATGAACTTGATGATTTTATTCAGCTCACGAGGTTCGATTCTATGTCTCTTATATGCCAGCATCCCTTACATATCGGCATCGTTTACATCTTTGCAATCCTTACATCCCTGTATTCCTTATGTTCCTGCATCCCCTTTATTCTTGCATCTCGTATATCCCAGCGAGATACTGCCGTATTTCGATTGATCTCTAGTCTCCATGGTCCGTGAAGAGGTTCATCCCAACATCGTCATGCCCAACAGGAACTAGGTGAAGAGGAGCAGCGAAAGCAGGCTGATTTTGTCCTTTCTTCAACACTAGATATAATATAATAGCTCCACCGCCAAATCTGGTGGGGCAGTTAGGGCTGCAGGCGTCCGGAGTTGGGGCTCCGGGCGCCCCTTTGCACGCGGCCAAAGGAGAGGCCAGCACCGGGTGCGACCCCTGGTGCCGGCCACAGGGTAAGCATCACGGAGAGGTCCCACAATCAGTTTGGACCTCCCTCGAGATGAACACTTGTTTGACAGGCGTGAGGGGCTTCGGAGTAATACACATAAGGTATTGAAACCCTTTTTTAGCGCCAGTGCTGGTCGTCGTGGGGTTTTAGTCAGTAGGAATCTGACACTCCCCCGCCGACCACCCCCAGGGTTCGGTGGGGGGTCTTATGTAAGATTTCCTCACGTTAAATAATAAAAAAAAAAATTCAGCCTTCCCAAATACTAGCTATTTCCTTCACTATGTCTTTTATTTATTATTTTATTACCATTTGAGGGCCTCACGGGGCTCAACCCTACATCCCTTACATCCCTGCATTCCTTACATCTTCACATCTCTTACATCTCTGTATCATTCACACCACGGCATCTCTTACATCATCCCTACATTCTCTTCATCCCTGCTGCATACTTTTCATCACAACATCCTTCTCAACCCTACATTCTTTTCATCACTACATTCTTTTCATCCCTGCATTCTCTTCATCCCTACATTCCTTTCATCTCTACATTCTTCTCATCCCTACATCCTTTTCATCCCTACATTCTTTTCATCCATACATTCTCTTCATCCATACATTCTCTTCATCTCTACATTCTTTTCATCCCTATATTCTTCTCATCCCTACATTCTTTCCATCCCTACATTCTTTTCATCCCTACATTCTTTCCATCCCTACATTCTTTTCATCCATACATTCTCTTCATCCCTACATTCCTTTCATCCCTATATTATTTTCATCCCTACATTCTTTTCATCCCTACATTCTTTTCATCCCTACATTCTTTTCATCCCTACATTCTTTTCATCCCTACATCCATTATATCCCTGCAAACCTTATAATAACTATATTACAAAGACTGCTTCGAGTAAAGGTAAGTAAAGGTAAGTAAAGGTAAGTAAAATTTGCAAAATTTAGTTCCTATTTTCGCCGCTAGATGGCGCTGATTCGACATCGAAATTTTAGTTCAAATTTTTGCCGCTAGGGGGCGCTCTATTTTTGAGATTTTTCGCGAAAAATCTCGAAAATAGAGCGCCCCCTAGCGGCCAAATTTGGAACTAAAATTTTCAAAAAAAATTTAGTTCGAATTTTTGCCGCTAGGGGGCGCTGTTTTTTCGAGAATTTCGCGAAAAATCTCAAAAATAGAGCGCCCCCTAGCGGCAAAAATTCGAACTAAAATTTTTTCGAAAATTTTAGTTCCAAATTTGGCCGCTAGGGGGCGCTATTTTTTCGAGAATTTCGCGAAAAATCTCAAAAATAGAGCGCCCCCTAGCGGCAAAAATTCGAACTAAATTTTTTCGAAAATTTTAGTTCCAAATTTGGCCGCTAGGGGGCGCTATTTTTTCGAGATTTTCGCGAAAAATCTCAAAAATAGCGCGCCCCCTAGCGGCAAAAATTCGAACTAAATTTTTTCGAAAATTTTAGTTCCAAATTTGGCCGCTAGGGGGCGCTATTTTTTCGAGATTTTCGCGAAAAATCTCAAAAATAGAGCGCCCCCTAGCGGCAAAAATTTGAACTAAAATTTCGATGTCGAATCAGCGCCATCTAGCGGCGAAAATAGGAACTAAATTTTGCATGAAATTGCATAAAAATGTTGCGAATGTGTGAAGAATGCAGGGATGTAAGGGATACAGAGATCTAAGGGGTGTAAAGATGTAGGGAATGTAGAGATGTAAGGAATGCAGGGATGTAAGGGATGAAAAGATGTAAGGAATGTAGGGATGAAATGATTGTAGGAATGAAAAGAATGTATGGATGAAATGAATGTAGGGTTGGTAAGAATGTAGGGATGAGAAGAATGAAGGGATGAAAAGAATGTAGGGATGAACAGAATGTAGGGATGAAGAGATGTAAGGAATGTATGGATGATAAGAATGCAGGGATGAAAAGAATGTAATGATGTAAGGGATGCAGAGATGTAAAGAAATCAGGGATTTGGGAAAGACAGGAATGTAAAGAATGCAGAGATGTAAATGATGCCGGGATGTAAGAGATACATAGATATAAAGGGTGCAGAGATGTAAGGGATGAAACAATGTAAAGGATGCCGGGGTATAAGAAACGCTGGGTTATATGACATACAATAATATAGGGGATGCAAGGATATAAGTGATATAGGGGTGTGAGAGATGCAGAGATGTAATGGGTGCAGCGATACATAGAATTCATGGGTGTAGTGATTTAGTGGCAATCGCCGAGAGTCCCATGAAAAGCATGAAAAAATAAATAACTACGAATTTGTCCATAAAGGGGAATAAGATAATATATAACTGAAAGGGGTAGTCTTCGCGATGTCCATGAAGAGGGATAAAATAATAAATAACTTGAAAAGGTTAGCTGGGTCTCATAAAGAAAGGTAAAAATAATAAATGAAACGAATTCTGGCCGATGGTCAGAAGAGGTATAAAAGCTTATTTAATAAGTGAAAATATAAATAAAGTAGATTAAATAAACTCCAACAGGAAATTAGCAACACCCGTATGTTTGATAGGTTGATCCGCATCCCTCGGCGGTAGCTATAAGACTGAGAAGTTCGCACCTCGTTGTAGATCAGATTTCTCACGTTGAAAAGCAATTACTGTGTTTTAATTTAAGTTTGGTTTTTAATGTGTATTGTATTTATGATTTATTAAAAATCAAAGAGTTATTGAATGTGTATACATAAATAATTTAGAAAAAAAGAACATAAGTATATTGAATAAATAAAATGAGCGAAGAATTTAAGTCAATAAAATAAATAACTGAAGAAAGAAATTACATACATTAAATAAATAACTGAGAACTGAAATTGTGTAAATAAAATAAACAACTCAAAAAGAAATTTGGGCAAATTAAATAGTAACTTAGTACCTTTTTTAAAATGATTTATTTGCTAAGGTACATGAAGTGAATACAAGTTTGTTTTAAAATGTAAAAATCGTTTGAGAAATTAGGTTTATTAAAATACAACATCGTCTTACCGCGGTCTGCGAGGGAATGAATCCTAGATGTCTCGCCTCGCACGCAAAACCACCAGCGTTAATATTACAATATATTTGT
Organism: Osmia bicornis bicornis; assembly: GCF_907164935.1. Classification (NCBI taxonomy): domain Eukaryota; kingdom Metazoa; phylum Arthropoda; class Insecta; order Hymenoptera; family Megachilidae; genus Osmia; species Osmia bicornis. The sequence continues at coordinate 5,013,573 of NC_060228.1, read as the reverse complement.
TACAAAAATATTTTAATAAAATAATTATAATAAAATAATAAGTCTTCACTGGTTTAAACCGCCATGACCCCTCGAGAACAAAGGCTGGTCCAGTCTTGTTGGATCTGTAGTCACTGGCGGAGAGCACGATAAAAAGTTTTGTCCAGATTTGGTTAGCCTAGAAGTTATTCCCTGTGACACTGCGATGTTCGAAAAATCGAGGACGTGCTTCCTTTCAGCCGATGAATAGGATGTATTGTCGTTCGAAATTACGCTACACGAGTTTCATTATTGCATAATGAGATTACTTTCGTTGAATCGAGCCCGAGGGACCATTGTCCTCGTTGAAAACGCGCATTAAGAAATTTTCTATGATACTACCTTATTCTTTTTGTTCGGATTTGGATACTGGCTATAATGAACATTTCCATTGGTCTTACATAATTTAAAAATGGTTATAAATACAATATTGAATAGAAAAGTTTATTATTGTATCATTAAAATATACTCAAAGTATTATTGGACACGATATATTTTCTTATACAAGTTTGCTCATTAGTAAAACTTTCATTCATTAATAAAATATTGCATAAATACTTACTTACTTAAAATAGAACACCTTAAAGTAGAACACTTAAGTAAAACATTTAAATAACAATGAAATCTTTTCGAGTATACCCAGTTCCTTTCTCGGAGAGAAACCCCAAGAAAGAAACGTACATATCGTGGCTTAAGATCATATTTGTATCGCACAATCGACGAAATATATTTCAGCTAAATGAAAAGATACTTAGTGGAAAAATCTCCGAAAAGAATTCAATCTTTCCAGGAGTAACGAGTTCCACTGTTCTTTAACTTTCACGATTTAAATGGAAATATTCTAATTTTACATTATATAGATTTATTTTCTAATAATCAGATTTTCCTAAACTTAAATTCGTAATGCAAAATCTAAATTTTGATTTGAGATCACTTTCGACTCCTTTCAAATATCAGTTGACTCGAAATAGAAAGGAAAACAAAGGTCGATACGTATAAATTTTTAAGAGAACGATTCTGAAATTGCTATCGATCCAATATTTCATCCTTAGACTTTATCCAGCTACTTTTATAGCTCTGCGAATCGTGCTACACTTTTTTCTATCCCCGTATACAATAAGGTCTGAATAATGCCAATAAGCGCGCACTTTCAACGCTGTAAAAGCTTTATTTTTCCTCGAAACGGGGCTGAAAATGGCCGTGGTGTATGAAATAAGGTACGGTTTCTGGTTACGTGTAACGTTTACTGCACACGTTTGCCCCTAATGCCGGGATCAAAAACGGAAAGCGAGCTCGACGAGCATCCGTTTTTCCGCGACCTGTTCTGACGAAGAATGTCAATATTGTATGGTTATATTCTATAGGAAAGTTTCAATGAAAAATTCTCTGCCGATGGAGATATTACTTGTTACGTGCAAACAAAAACTGTCTAAGAGTTTTACATAACATTCTGCAGGTTGTTTTTATGCATTATTTTAGAGAAATTTCAAGTCGCGATGAACAAATTTATTATTTGATTAAGTTAATTAAAACCGAGTGGTTGAAAAGCCTGCAAAGAGGATGCTGGAGCAGTGAAGTAGCAACAAGAGCTCGATCATTAAAGCTTAATTTTCGCACTTACAATTTTCGCAGGATCGAGTATCGGTCTTCCAATTAACTCGATTTTTGAAAGGCTGTTAAGAAGTCGATTTACATGGGCAAACGAATCACAAAGGCAGCCACGTGCCACTCGACGAGGAACTCCTTTGAGAACGAAGGAAGGAAGGAAGGAAGGAACGAGTTCGTGTCGGTCATTAACGATTAAGAAGGCGAACTTACACGTTCGTCGAACGATTTCGTCGTTTCGAAAGGGAATGTTGAAAGTTCGCCAGATCTCGTTTACTTCGGTCGAAAACACGCGAAACTTGTCCGGTAATAAAAAGGATCATCCGCGAGGAAACGGCGTGCCGAAGGCTATTATAGATATCGAAGAGAGATTCAATTGATAAGAACAGGAATAGTCAAGAATTATTTCGTTTTAATTAAGGAACGTTGAGAAATTTTCTTCAGCGAAATCGAGGGTACCAAAAATCAAATTTTCAAAAGCTCCTTGGAATTTTTTAAAAAGCTAACGAGGCGTAGCGAGAACTTTTTAATTTTTTTAAGGTTGCGGAAACCACGTTAGAGTTTTAATCGTAGGGAAATTGCAGCTCGTAATCTGCCACTCGATGGGCACGTTTAATAGCGGCTGTTGCCGAGGGGAGATCGCGTTTACTTAATAAAACTTCACCGAATAGAACGGCGAAATTGTTTCGTGCCACGGTTAGCTGCGCTTTGATAAATCTAGATGACGTTTCCGCAGTTACCACGCGCTGGAATAATAAATTTGATCGTGGCAATCAAAATAATGAGCGTATTTGGCGCGATGCCATGAGTTCGAGGACTATGTGTCCTCGGTCCTCCAGTTTGCCGCAACCTTTTCATATTCCATATTCGATAAGCCCTATGGGAAAAAGTAAATGAGCGAGATCGCTGTTCCTTGCGTCGTTAGAACAATCACATTATGCTAGAAAAATGAGAGAAAGGGTAAAGGGAGATTCGTTCTCGTTCTTCGTTCTGGTACATTGTTCCTATGATTTACAATTAATACTTGAATCATTTTATGTTTCAATATCCTTTAAGAGGAGAATCGAAAAGCCTCGAAAAATAATAGAATTGCAAAATTCTGTTCAATGGTTGATCGAGATAAGTCAGATTTACGAAGAAGAAAAAAGATAAGAGGCAAGGTTCACTTATGTGTAAGATAAGAACAGTGAAATGTCTTCTGGTTAGCAGGTTTCAAGTCGGCCAGAAAAAAAATGGCCACAAGTAGCAGGGAACGGATAAAAGGTCCGCGAAGAAAGACGAAAGAGGCCAAGAAACGACTACGAGATCATTGGCTGAATAAAAGAAGTTATTTTATTTTCGCGGTGCCGTGGCAAGGACCATGCACAATGGTTCCTTTCCGGAGCAGTGGAAACGTGAAATACGAAATCAATACGAAATCCTCGTACCTCTTTCCTAACCTACTGGATATAACCACGAGGAGTTTCCATTGTAGCTTCATCGATAAGTTATTATCGTGGTGGTGCGCCTTGGGACGTAAGAGATTATTCGATTGAACAGATCCTCTATGTTGAAATTTTGTGAAAACTAGAGGAGATTAGATTCAACCGAAATGAACACGAATTTTATGTCAAGTACATATTGATCTACAATTTGTCGAGAAATGGAAGACTTGTTTGAAATTTTTGGCAAAGCAGATTTCATTTCTGAATTGTCATTAACAATTTAATAGCAAACTATTAGCTAACCGCTTCATCTATAATGAGATATTTGTAGTTGTTAACATTCAGCAATTACCGCCGCTTAGGTTTATTCAATTCTGTTCGAAATTGTAGACCATATCTGGCCGTAAATACCACTATTTAGGAAACATGTTCCACATTAGGTTACTTCGACATAAAGTGATAAAGAAATAATGAAAGATATTTCAATTTAATTAAAACAGTTTAAACGATAGAAAATATAATTTACTCTTTTCGCATTTTAAATATTATTTTCAATATAATTTTATTCAATTGCTGGATTATATTAAATTTGCATATCAGTTATCTCAGTAGCTCTAGGATGTTCAATGTATTAATAAAGGCTGGTTAGATGAGATTCGCAGGTTTATATATGGAGATGAATGAAAACGCATAAGCAGTGATGATTCTAGTTTCATTTCGGCTGCAAACGAAACGCTGAAACGAAGAAGCAACGAGAAAGGTGTCGAAAGCCAGAAGCTAATTTCCAGGAAATTTCAGAAAATTCTCTGGCAATTGCGAACCTCGTCGAGCAAAGTGAGAAACGAGTAAAGTTGAAAATAATTCGGTTGCTTTTTACGTGGAATTATTCAAAATAAAAATATGTTTAATGTTTTGATACCGCAAAAATAATTTCACAAATAAAAAAGAACAATCCTTTTCAATTAAATTGAATAAAATTTGATCTCGCATATTCGACAGTCGGATAGATAGAAATTTCTTTTCAAAGACAATTCCTATAAAAAATGATGAAACCTCTAAAGTTTTAATATTTTTTAAACCATTTCGAAACCAATAAAACAAAGGCTTAAACATTGGACTACAAATGATTCGATCAAAATCAAATGTGACAATGCGACGATGTAATTTTCACTATGTACCCATAACAGGGACAAAAATCAATACGATTCAATTTCGTGACATTAATATGGCAACGGGAAATCCAATGCCATGGAAATGCAATTTGATATTATAAAAATATAATCTTTTCTATATGATATTGTAAATGAAATTATTCCTGCAATACTTCGTTACCTTTGAATCGATGATATAATGCTTCGGTGCTATTTAAACTTGGCGAATTCGAGGGTTAATTAACAAACCACCGGAAGTAATAATACGAAACTCGCGGAAGCAATAATCTGAGGTATGAAGCTTTGAAACGTTGCTGACAAAAGCTGCAAATCAAATAGATTTAGATTCCACTTTAGCGTGAAGTTTCATTGGAAATATGTGTTCAGATTATTATTCACTTATCATCGCGATTCGTGGTAGAAGAAATAATAGAAACTCGACAGAATATAGGAAAGTGGCGAGAAATTGAATGAAAATTAATCAGAGACGGATGCAATTATATAAATACAAAGATTATTCATGTATAATAACAGATATTTTGTTATCTGTCACGTATACGCCTCTATCTGTTTCCATCAGTGGAGAGAAACGCAAAATTTGCAATATTGAAGTGTAAATTGTGACACGGATTTAATACCAGATTTCAAAATTCAATAAATTTCATCATCGTTGCCATTTGTACCGATTCTCACGAATTACGCGTTTGTAGGCTTCGAACAAACAAGGTTTGCTCATTTTCAGAGAAATGAATGCATTGTGTGTGATTTCGTATTTGCGGGTTTGCAACGATTCGATTAACGTGATTGTTTAACCCCTGATTGTTCTTCCAATTAAACCGGCTCTTTATTCTTCTTGCATTTGTATAAATTAAAATAATAATTACGCAACGGGATAAAATATATTTTACTGCGATCGATGATATAATATTTTTATTAAATCATTAGGGAAGAATATTGTATTAGGTGTCTAAGCGTAGCTGTAATCTGTGAGGTATTGAATCGACCCTATTACTAGTAGCATTATTGAATATTGATCATCAGATTAAACAGTTTACCAATCAGACTAGAGGACCGTGTTCTATTTGAGATAGGGTTTCGATCCCTAAGAAACGTCGAAACATTCATAACTAAAAAATTGAAAGAAGATACTTTTAAAACACATACCTGTAGCGACTGGGGCCAGATGCAAGTTTGATTTGTCTGTTTGTCATGGAGCAGCAAGGATGGATCGAGCGCGCCACACCTGCCGGTGCCATTTGCCCCGGCTCTGCCATACTGAGCTAAGGCGACAGAGATCATGGTACCCGGTGGGCATTTGAGCATCATCAACTCTTCGTCGCATGCTGCACGCTGATAGGTCTTCAAGGTGCCTGATAGCAAGGCTGTCGAATCGAAACCGCGATCACGCAATCCGAATTAACAGACAATGATTCCATTCAAAGGTTGAAAATGAGAAAGTCAGTAATGAATAGGAATGAAAAGGATCGATAGAATTTATATGAATATTAATTAATAAATCCAGCAGATAATAAAGCAACGAGCACAGAATAATGGTTAAAACGCACGCGAATTTATGCAAAATAAAATTGAACAATATCAAATATCAATCATTACATGCGAAAAATTTCAATGAAACGGTTCGTTGAACAAAAGCGAATGTAAAAGAGAAATCAGGAACAAGAGCGTAGGGTATCGGATAAAGAATAAATCAAGTGTTACAAAGCGGGAACAAGACAAAGATATTAAGTTCGTAATTCGATCGAATCGAACGATCGAAACAACGGTGTTCCATTTCAAAGGGGTTCGAAACAGGGATGAAAATTGTAAAAATCACGCGAAAGGGTATCGAGAAAGAAAAAAAGGAAAAGGAACGATGAAAGGTGGATGCATCGAAAGGGGTGTAAATTGACAGGAACGACCGGAAGGAAGGAAACAGTAGAGTCAGGATCGATCGACGACCCGTAACGGTGTCACCGCAATGGTGATCAGTTTCGAGGGATTCGTGGTAATTAACGAGTGGATCAATCGAGGATCGGTCGATGTATCGATGACACCCGCGAAAGTGGTGTCGTTTCGTTTACACACGAAACACAGGCAGGACAACCGGGGGCCACATTTGTGGAATTCAGCGGCGAGTTTGCGCGCGAAACCGCAACGGTTGCGGTGTTTTCGGTGGAAATCCATCAGAGTAAGAACGAAACGACGGTGAGACAGAGTGACATTCATTGCGAACATAGGGAAATGCGACGATGATCATTTTGGTGATCGTTGTTGACGAACAGCAGTCAGTTTCAGGAACGTGAACCGTGGTTCTCGATGTTCATAAAGGGCGATGATTGAACGAAGTATTAAATCAATGAAAATAATTGATGTTAATACAACAATGAAAGTACGAAGCAAGAATATAAAATTTAATTAGAATTTATGGTTGCATTTAATTACAATTATAATATGGGATTAATAAAAAATAGTAAAGAAAATTATATAGAATAGCGACCAATTACACAAAATAAAATTATGAAAAATTCCAACGACAACGAATAAAATGTTTGACGAAAATAAATCAGAATTGAAAAAGGAAGGATAAGAGTAATGAGGCAGCGAATGGTGTATTGGATAATTAAAAGCGATCAAAGGGAGCGTGTGACAAGAGCAATTAAGTCGTTGACCCAACAAGGTGTACAACAAAATGTTAGTGTATCAATGTGGTGCACCATACGGGTGGTTTGTTAGCATGCCAGTGCGGTCGCCATCGCCATGATTTATTAACGTGTCATTGTCACCGTCACCACGGTGTACCAGGAATTGTGGTCACCATCGCCACGACGCGTTAGCGTGGCCCACCATCACCAGAGTTAATCAGTGTGTCGTTGTTGCAAGCCATCACCCAAATTCGTTGAAAAGTCCAAAGGAGAGGGCGTCGTCCAAGGGTGAACATGAAACAGAAAAAAGAAAAGCTTTTGTTAGTAAAAGAAATTTCTTCGTCTGCAAAATTATTTTCGATCCACGAACAAATGGAAAACAAATTACAACTACGGGTGTAAATTACTCGAAAATCGTGTTAGAGTTCCTTACAAGGATATAAAGGTTCCGATCGAACACTATGGGGCGGAAGTGATAGGAAATTTTCTGATTGCTTTGTCGATAGATAGGAGACCACATGAAAGGGATAGGAGACGCGAAATTTCCCGGCTTTTCGAATGTGCACGACGACGAAACCGATGGATCGTACTCGAAGTAGCGAACTCGATAATTCACGCGACCAGACAAGTGCTCTTCGAAGAACATCTGGTAGACGACTGGATCGCTTTGGATCGTTTTATCTCGCGAAACATTGGCAAAGTTGAAGAGCAACGAGCCTTCCAGCCGGCTATCATTCGTCCTTCCCCGAAACGGTAATTTCGTTTGTACAAGAGAAAAGTAAATTTCGTTGCGCGGTTCTAATTTCACCATGGCGTGAAAATAAATTACGCTCCCGACCTGGCTGTTATTTCAGACGGATACAATAATGGCGCGACGTGGATTAGTAACAAAGTCGTTTGCGTCATGAAATTTTGCAATAATCTTGAAACGACGTACCACGGAGAGAGCGATAATTTTAATTTAATATTTTATTCTTTTTCGATCCTAAATTTTAATGTATTAATTCGTCTTTTGCATCCCTTAAATATGAACTTTGAATGCAGTAAAGCAAAATTTTTGACTTATACAATGTTTTCCACTATTTTCATTTCTCTCTGAGGGTTCTTTAACACCGCATATCTACCTATATCCTGTTTTACGACAGGCTTAGAGAACAGCCGCTACCGTGGTTTGCAATTTTCATATTTTTGAGAACTTTAAACATCCGCACAAAAGAATTCATTTCTCTCTACCTTTATTTCCCCTTAAAGGATCCTCTTATGCCAAGCGTTCCGTTCTTTCCTCCGATTCATACATAATAATAAAAGCCCGAGAAAAATGGATAAAAGCGACGCGCACACGTCCAATTGCAATTTCTCCCATCTTAAAAATTTCAATTTTCATGTTGAAAAGCTGCTTCAATATTTGTTTCCAAGTGATGGAAAACTATGCATTACGCGTACGTGCTTGGACGGGTTTCAAATTTTCCAATCTACGTTAATTTTGGATTTCCTCAGAGAAAAACGAAATTTTTTGGAATGGATTAATTAAATTAATTCATTCAAAAAGTATCAAAAATTCTGCACAGTGATTGCATTCGAAACAAATATTTCATAAATGTTACATCGCTCGATGATAACACTCGCAGTGCTTCATATTCATCACAATATCTCACCAGTTATCCAGCCAGTCCGCAAATATTCGTCCACTTTCATAACTCACTGGACGCTCGTACCTAGAATTTTTCCATCTCCCAACGGTACCTGTTTTCGAAAGATCGATGCGATCGATTTCCATTTTGTCTGCTGATTCATCGAAAACCCTCGGAAGCAGGCCTTTGAACAAACGACCGCCATGGACAAAAGTGTCTTACATTGTGCGACCATTGTAATGGGAACGGTGGTGCACTCGCGGATATGTGCAAGATCCGCTGCGATTACAATGCGTAGCGTATGTCAGTTTGCTGATCGAGCTACTGTACTAGCAACCTCTCGTTACCCCATTCAAACCACGTGCATTCGCGTTAACCCTTTACCTGCCGAAGTGTACAGGACAATAAATCCCTATCCATAAGAAGAGACGAAATCCTTTTATTAATACTATTCACGAGAATCGAAAAATGTACCTTTTACCCGATATTAAAAATATTATGCACACGAAATGGGTGAACTGATATTTTTCCGCAAAGCAATCTGAACCCGAAAACGAGCCTGGACAAGAGACCGTTTATTTGGAATAAAAATCAGCCCCAGAGTATTTCTGTTTTCGTACATCCATAAAACTGTCCGGAGAGATGTAAATACGTAGGCGGTACATTTATCGCGGGCGTATTTTCCAACTGGATTTCAGCTACCCGCTAGCTGACCTCTTATTTCAAGCGCGCCCTGTCCGTTTTCACAGGAGGCTCTCAAGCTGCGAGACAATCGAAAATTCTATTCGCGTTGGATATACGCTAGGTACACGGTAAATTCGAATGTTCAGCCGCTTGTACTAGCCGGCCGATTTCCGCAAAGCAGCTTAGACGCGTTGTTTAAGAGGGATATTTATCAGCTGTATCTTCCTACGGAATCGAATCATCGGAACTACCGAAGAATAAATTGAATTCTCCCTTGGCGCAATTTTAACGGCTCTCTGCGGCTCGTTCTATCCTTTCGATGGTTAAGAATTTATGATCGTTGAAGAACGGGCGTTTTATGCTCGCGTATCAATCGAACGAAACGCTGTTATGTCACTCGGGTGACCAACGTTGAATGAACAATTAAGGGTGCTAAAAAAGGGGGTAGACAACGCTCGAAGAAATAAACAATTTCTACTTACACTCAAACCGATTCAATTAGAATGAAACGCTAGAGAAAACGTGTTACTACCCGTATCAAGTCGGTAGAGTTACAGAGATTTAATTAAACCGTCGTGTCAGAACTTCGCCCTGAGAGAACGTTAATCTTATTCGTAAGAAAAAAAAGAAAGAAATAGGAAGAACTACGTCAGCACAATGGCAGCCTGTTTAATTAGAAAGAACAACGATTCTATAAACAGGAAAAAAGCGAAGGAAGTTTGGAAAATTGTAGACTGAACGGATCAAGAAGTAAGGACGTAACAAGCGAAAAGCGAGCGTCGAAAGCGGAGAGGTCGTTGTCAAAGCATGGAAATCGGCTAATGAGCGAAATTCAAGCTCGACTTCAACGAGTTGTGATTCCGTCGCTGTGATTAAACAACGCGATACGAATTTTCTCGAAAGTTTCTCTTTGCGATCAATCAAAGCGCATGGATAAAGTTAATTCGAGTTAATTTGTCCGTCGGTTAATCCGAGTTTTAAAGGGTAACCGAAACGAAAGCTTAGAAGGGATTAACGTAACATCCCTTCGATCTGAAACCTTTTCAGGTTCGTGGAGATTATTGGTTAATTAAATTGAAAAAAAGATATTATTTTAGATCTTTGATAGAAGCGTTTCGATCTTTCTTTCAATTAAAGAAGAGATGGTTTCAAAAACTTAGATTTCAAAGTGTGGACGAACGAAATTTATCAAATTTGTTTAACATAATAGCTTCGCAGAGAGAGGTAATGCACGGAAGGTATGTTCATTATAAAAATTAATTTTCATTTAATTTCAGGCGGAACTGTAAACGACAATTTCAAGGATGTTGTACGTCACTGGGATTTTTAATGTCAGTTTAACGATAGTGTAATTAAACACGTTGACAACCGAGTAAGGTGTTACAACTGAAATTATTTTTCACAAAACACGTCAGCTGAATTTTTATTTTTATTTCAGCGCGCTGACAGCAGCTCGTGTCAAATAAATATTTTAATTTAAGCGAACTTATAATGAACGGCTTGTTATAATAATAACAAAAATCAGAATACATTTGTTATTTGCAGTTTATTTTTATAATGAATTTTAATTAGATATGCAAACCTGGAGATCACGAAATTGTGGATGCTGTTTTTGTTTCAGAATGAAATCCGATGAATTGCATCGTAACGGAAACCGGAAGACGTGTCGTTCGACTTGCTTACGAGGCGAACTGTACGAACTCAACCAGCCTTTCATTGGAACAACCGAAATCTGGAAACGAAGCCAACTTTTCTCAACTCGATGGCCCGGCACCGGATCGTCAATCTCTTTTCTGGAGTTAAAGCTACTCTTTTGTCTTTGGCATTCGAAAATGCAGCTTGTAATTGGCTTCTGAATAAACGGCAGTATATAGAAAAAAGTTATAATTGCAATTATTCGAAATACCATTGAACCAATTTTCCAATTTCAACTCTCTTGCAGGTATTGACAACGACTAATTGAACAAATTATAATACATAGTACTCGATATTAATTATAAAATAGTAAACGACTGCTATTTGTTGATAGCATATTTAAATAGCGACTGAAATATGAAACGAAGGTAGGTATTATGGTGTAAATAAATCCAACTTTTTGTTCTAAAATTGGGTGAATCGTTTCGCGGTTGCAATTGATTTTCTCGCAAGTTTATAATCACAGAATGTCATTCATTTGGCGGTCGATTTCAATTTACCTGAAGTTAATTTATTAAATGGTATACCAGAATTTCTGTGAAACGCAGAACAGAGGTCGTAAAATTTCGTATTGTCACCGTACTGTTGTCGAAATATTTCAATACATCGTGAATTTAAATACGAAATGGATACTTGTTTGTTGCCTTTATTTAAGAGGTTTGCGCTTATACTCTCTTTTTTTATATATACGGGAGAGAAATCTAGATTGTTAGCAGAAGATATATAGAGTGGATAGTTAATGGGTTTCGCGTTTCGCAAAAGGTTCTGCAAAATATATTAAAATAAATTGCTACCGTTAGAAGGAACGATCATGTCGTTCCATTAGCTAGATTATCTGAATCGTCCACTTGGCCAGGGAAATAGAAAAGTTAACTTCCGTTCTAACTCGTTACAGTGCACGGGTTCAACGCGACCCAAGAACGAGACACAGAAAGTTTCACTACAAACGTTTTCAATTACATTCTCTACCTCACTTTACAGTATAGTTAATACCAATAAAGTAAGTAATTAATTGTTCCTTACCGCTGAGAAATGTATAAATTATTAGAATTGCTTAATTATTCAAATTACCACAGTTTGATTATTCTTTAATTAACCAGGTATTTCAAAAAATAAATATTTCTTTCACTGAAATTTGTCAGATTTTCGATGCTTTGAAATGCAACCTAATAAAATACAATCAAACAGAAATTCAATAGATACAATCAGGATATTTCACAAACTTTAGCCGTACATCCCGTTGCTCGCTGATAATTCAGATAAACGTGTCTGATGGAACAAAAGCAACGACGTCGTTCTGGTGTCTGAAACGGAAACAGGACACCGATCAACTTTATTGTTGATTCACTGCTCGCAATATACCCGTTTCCACTCTGTACATCATTTCAACCCTCCGCAGGTAGTTTCTACTTTTCCATCCCCCTCTGGTGACCAAGCTTCGAGCTTAAGCCCGAATTAACACGGTTCGAACGATCCCTCAACTTTCCCGCTAAGTTTCAATATTTCCCGAATATTAATGGAAAGTTTCGAACGCGATATTCGCTCGGCTAGATTCTTTCTTCGCCCCGGTAGAAGAGACAGCGTTCGCGGTTTTACTTCTCTTTTATCTCTTTTAGCAATATCACCGCTTGTCTCGCGAACTCGGTGCTTGGCTGCGGAATAAAATTGCTGGCCGAGTGATATTGCTGTCGAAAAGGGCAACTGTCTCGCGGAAATGTTGAATTATATTTCGCCGCCTCTGCTCGAAACGAGAAAACCCAATCAATGTTCGTATGACAGTTTATGAGCGTTTCTATTAAGAATTATACAATGGATTTATTATAAAATTAATTGTATTAGTGATCGTGAAAAGAAAAATTAAGAAATGCCCAAATCAATGAAATACTGTTTCAACATGTTAGCAAATAATTGAAGTATCATTACACCCTTTCGGCGAATCTCGACAGCTTAAATTGTAATTAGTACTGGAACTATAATGTAACTCTACTTAAGTACCTATACCACGTTTAAACCGTAACCAACAATGAAATTCAACGTTGACAGTCGTCTCACCGAGAATCGTTCGAAATCACGAAAATATGATTGTAGTTGGTAGCAAGAGTTTCATGCGTCGAACAGATTTTCGGCTGTGTGCCAAGGAAACTTCGACGAATTTCTTCCTCTTCCGAGCGAAAAGTACAGCGCAAGCTGTGCTTTCCAATTCGTCGTAGGAATACGAGCGAACGAGGGAACGGATTCAGCCGCGAAGTGGATTATATGTTATAGCGATCGGCTAGAATTCAGAAGAATTAGAGCTTTAACCGCTTTAGTGAAAGTAATACTAGAGAAGAAACGAACACTGTTGAATGTTATAGTACATACCATAGAATTTGTAATGAGATACATAAGAAAGAGAAGGAGATATTTACGAAAAACATTTTTTTTCGTCAGTGCACTAAAACAAACGTTTTTCGTCAGTGCACTAATAACAAAGTTATACACTAATAACAAAAATATTGGACGTGGTGCGCTAATTACGCATGGATTTGCTAGTAATGATTGCAATTAAACGATCAGTAGAAATTAGTGTTACAACGTATCACTTAAAAGACCTGTGCAGTTATTAATTGCCCCTTGGCGTTGATGAAGACATTGATTTGAGTGCAAACAATAGTCTCGAATATGTAAAAATGTTAGCAGATTGTGAGGTTTCAATCTTTCATTTTCTACTCTTCGTCCGACACGATTTAATTATGTAAAAGTATTGCAAAATTGTATTTATGATACATCAAATTGAAGCTTCAAATCTGTTGGTTATTCAAAGCTTTCATTCATAGTCTTGTTATAAAATTGTTAGCTGTTAGATACAGCGAACAATAGATTGAAGTTTATGCATTGTTCCTTTACAAATTCCGGTCAGGATATTCTGTAATGAGGGATACTAGTAATTTAATACAGTATTTAAAAATATAGCCAATAGCGTATACAATAGCGTTAGTTTGCGGATTTTTGATTAGAGCCTGTTCGTACATTCAGTAGTTAGTTTGAAATAAATCAGACATCCATCGATTAAAATATAAATATCGAAGAATTGATAACTGATTATCGAAAATGTTAAGGATTTAATAGATTTGGATTCGTCACACTCCACAGTATGTACTTGTTGGAGCCATGCAACGCAGATGCTACTTTCCAGTAGTACAACTCAATAATTTCTATTCTTCGGGTAACGCGCATTCATCACTATTAATCATTCGCCGCTATTGAACGTATTGAATTGAAATCACAATCCCCGTTAATTATTATCTCACTGCATTCTGCTTTTCGATCATCGATATTGTGTAGGGGATAACGCGAAAGCATCGTTTCCTGCAATAACGTTATCGTTTCATTACAAAACAAAGAGGCGCTTCAAAGGGTCATGGAAAAATCGCGAGAAATTTTCTCCATGATGAAAATCAATGGAAATTACGAACACGTAATAATATTAGAGAAGATGAAAAATCTGTGAAGTGTAAAAAATGGTGTAATGTCATTAGTATAATAAAATGGTGCCAATATAAAAGATGTTAAATTCAAAATTTACCTAATTTAACAACTGTATTCAATTATTTCAACTGCACTCGGCCAGGTGCTAATACTTTTTAACTGCTGATTCTTCTTCACCACTCTCACAGAACCTTTCGAAAGCTGGTCGTTCTGAACGTGGCGGAAAAATGGCAAACGTAAGGAATAAAGTGACTGAAAAACGGCGTATGCGGGTCGAGAGCGTTCTACGAAGCGAAAACATTTTACAGCGGCACGTCGAGAGACGTTTTACAGTGACAGGAACTCTTAGCTTGCGACGCGTTTCTTCTCGCGAAGAGGCCGGAAGTGGCTCTCACCATGCAGCTCCTCGTCATCCTTGCCGATCGATTTTCTCTCGTTTGAAAAATATCGTGAATTGACGGAGCTATGCCCGAGTACCAGTTCCAAATGTTCATTGTACTTGCCAGCAGCGACGAAACGTTAAAAAGATTTATCGTGGTCAAAAGAAAACCTCTTCAACCGCTATGGAACTCGTGATGCTTCTTTCCAATTACGTATTTTAAGAAAAAAAGGGATTCTGTTTCATTTTCTAAAGATTTCAAATATAAAATAATGCCGGATAACTAACAATGAATCCCTTCTTTTATTAAGTCTACCCTTCACCACGCTATGATATCAATATCTCTTCTATTCAATCTCAACCCCATGTTCGCCATCCCCTTTTTCCGCTGTCATCCCTTCGAGCTCAAAGAGCGAAACAACTTGACGCGTCAAGACTTTGTCGTTCGTTCACCTCTAACCTCATAGACTTTTCTCGCCATATCCCTAAAGCCCTGACAGCGAGCGAAAGAAAAAGGAAATTGCTCCAACAAATAGAGCCGTACATTAATTCGAAGGTAAAACAAAGCGAATAGCACGGAGTGGAGATGAAGATCGCAAATACGTAGAGCGCAGGGATCGCGTAAAGCCGGCTGCTCTGCACGTTCCTTAATTCCTTATCAAGCAGTAAGTGGAACTGATTAAACAGATTTTGTCGTCTGTCGCGGACGTTCAGACCCGCCGAGGGAATTAAGTTGAATTACATTTGTAGCAGTAGCCCCTGTCACCTGGAAAGGTTGCTCGTCGAAAGAAGGAAGAGAAAGATGGAACGGTGTTACGAGTGAAAGAAGCTTCACCCTCCCGAGGGAGATTAATTAAATTGTTTTTAAAGCAGCCCATTTGTGCGGACGCCCCTATGAATATTAACGCTAATTAATTAGTCGGACGAATTGGGAGAGCGCCAGTCTGTTGGCTCTGCCAGGGATTCTACATATTGAATTGGATGGTTTCTCTTTTTTTCTCTTGTTTCAGAAAACAATAGGTTACAGAGAGAATTGAAGTTGGAAATTTTGAATATATATTAAACGAAGCGTGTGCATCAGATGAAGTGCACATTAAAATAAGAGGAGGATAACAGTTTTGACTGTTACACAAAATTGAAATTAGTATTCATAAGAGATTAGATTTTACTCAAATTTGTAGGTTTAAGCACCGATTACATATAGTAACAAAGAAGTACACGTTTGAAAATGGATCGAGCTCCTAGACGAAACTTTGCTATGCCTGTAGAAGGGTATCACAAAGTTTGTATTAAAATTTTTTAATAAAGTTGAAAGCTCTTAAGTATAACAACCATGTCTCGTACCAAGAGGATCGCGACTGAAGTAGACTTAGAACAGATTGCATAAAGAAGCCCAGAAAATATTTCGAATAATAACTTTTTCTATTTTTAACCATTTCAAAGACATAGCTTATTCCAGACAGGCTATACTTAAAAAGAGATGAGCGAAAATTATCAGGAAGCATCATCGCCGCCCACGTGGCGGACTCACGCGAATCAATCATTCCCGAAACCTTCCAAGACCCGTAATTACACGAATCAAGATAAAAACTCATCGCGATATCGTCGAATTTAATCGGTCATTATCCATTCGTTAATAATATCGTACCTTTCGATGAATACCCGCGTTACACTCGCCATTAAACCTCTCCGCGTAATTGCACCGTTTCGGTGCGGCCAGAATTCCGCTTAAACGCTCAACGAAATACCCGCAAGCGTGCCAGCGTTTGTTCCGTCACGCGAATAATACGAAAGTGTGCGTTTTCGGGAACGTTTTCCAGGCGTGGATGAGCTCCTCTCGCGATGCGCCGTTTACAAGATTAAACGTGTTCCCGAATAATCTTAACCCAAGTCTTTTACTGAACGTTATAGGCGAGAGGAGCCCATATACCCGTTGAATAATATTAGCAAACTCTGTGGGTACCGGTTACCCGGACGTCTCTGTTGGTTCTCGAATAACTGCCGGATCCTGGTGGCCGGAATTTCTAAATGGCTGAGGAGAAAGAGGTGACGATACTGTCGGTTTTAACCGAGAACCGCGTAACTTTCAAAGGGTGGCTGAGTGTTTTGATAATTAAGGAGAAGGATAATTGCAATTTACTTGGCGAGCTGGGAAAATTTCACAGCTGTTTTCAAATGAATTATAAATAAATTATAAGTAAAACAGCTACCAAATAATTTATACTGAATATTTTTACGTCACCGAACAATCTTTCGATCGATCGATAGTACACGTCACACATGTCAGATACTATTCACTCAGCCATGAAAATCGTAATCCTGAATTGGAACAACCTTCTAAGCAATTCCGCTTTGTTGATCGTCGAAGCGATTTTCTCGAGCGACGATTCCCGCGACAAATGAATAATCTATCGTAAGCTATTACACGGGAACGCAATTACATTCAGCTCGAGAGATAGGTGCCGTTTGTCTCTTTCAACGAAACAGAAACACGGAACCCATCTTAGGCGAAGCGAGAAAATGCTCGCGAGACGAGGCCGGATCACACGCTCCGAATTGTTTTAAATCGTTCGATGCAAGGCGTATGGACATTTTCGCTCGAAAGAGGTCGGTTTTAGAATGGAATCCGTAGCGAACCCGTGAACCGAGAACACGGCTCTTGACTTAGCTAAGAAAACAAAGGGTGTCGGAACAGCTGCGAGATTTATGAAAGACGAGCGAACGGGGTGAACGACGCGGATCGTCGTTTTAAGAACGATTTGTTTTTACAGCGATGAAAAATTGCGCGACTGATTCGAGCAACGAGCACTGCAGAGACGGATAGATCGACCAGCTTCCTGTACGCGTTGTTTCGACTAAGAGTCGCTTCCAGTTTGTTAGAGGAACGAATGAATAGGAAAGAGGACGATGGAAATTTGACAAATAATTGTGGCAAGCATAAAAAGGGATAGTCGTTGCAGGATGTTTCATACAATTTTATATCTTTTATTTTTTGTATGAGAGTTCTTTGAACGCGAGGACAAAGAAGAGAATGTAATAATATGAATTTTTCAGGAAGCTTTAAAAATACACACATTCTTTTTTATACCGTGTTCAATTATTGTCACCGAATAAAATAGTTGCGCGTGGGTGTAGACAAATGGACGGAGGAAGTAATATTGTTGGTAAATTTAATTCTGTTCAACGATGAAAATATGAAAAAATTTCAGGAGATCCCAAAACATTTACCCGAAATCTTATGAATTACAATATCAAATGTCCTGCATAATTTTCGACTGAAAAATGAAATGAAATATATTTTTATTGCTCACGCGGAATCGCATAGATTTCCTGTTCTTTATAACCCGTGCATTATTTTACATATCACTGAATGTCAAAAGGAGAGTAAGAATGGGTGAATAAATATACTATATCGGAATTCAATGTGTGTTCGTTGGTTTGGTTGAAGAAAAACGAGAAACGCTATCATAAGTCATGGCGTAGATGAAACTTTGGAAATCGTCCAGGAAGAGGCATGCACACACCCGCATCCCCGCACATACGATTCTGGGATAAGGAATAATAATGCGATAAGGGAAACGAGCATCGCGGTGGAACGATTTTTCATCGAGAGATTAAATGGATTAGGTTTTTCCAAGTGACGCTTCTTAAGGATTTATGTCTCTTTACCGACTTCGTTTCCCGATTCGAACACGATTCACACCTTCGACATCGCTGAATTTATAACCATCCATGTGTCAGTTTTTGTCAATTCAACGACTGTCAATTACTTACTCGAGAAATGTGTTATTTTTATCTGACACGAGATGCAAAGGACCTTGTATGATTAAAAGGCGTTAATAATGGTTTTCCAACAGAGAAGATGCATAGAATTCCGCTAAATATCAGCCTGCCCGCTGTTCGTTACGGCTTTGTGCATATCTCTAAGTGGATCGCAGTAGTGGCCGAGTGTGGGTGGGCAAAGTACGTTGGAAATACGTGTACCAACGGGCAAATTGCTTATTGCGGTGCCGCGGTAATATGTAATTTTCCGCTATGACGGCTCAAACGATCTGTCTGCACCGGCATTATGACTGACACTCAGTGTTGCTTTTGGTTAACGCCAAGGATTTCCCAGTAATTCCGAAGAAAATCTGTCGCTAAATGTTTCTCTTTTACAAGATAGCATTCTATCAAACTATAAACCATCATTTGAACGCGTTAAATAAAATTTTATTACTCTTCAATTAATTTGTAATCTGATGCAGAAATAGAAGGTTTAGAGACAATAAACAAATGGTAAACGGATTAACAAGTAAATCCGCGAATTTCATGCTGAAATATGCAAACTGGTGTAAACATTCGACAGGACAATTCAACTGGAATATCGTCGAATTCCCGTGGAATAATTGAACTGTGTAATCGGCGCGATGCACCGCGTGCAATTAAAGTTCAATGCGTACTGTAATACGCAAAATTCGCTACTGAATTTCTATACGGATGAATCGTTCTGCAGAGAAATGAAATAGCGATCGTCGCGTACGATGGTGTAAAGTTTTAAGTACGCGGATCGTTTTTATGGATTTAAGACGAGAAAGAAAAGAAAAGAGAGACACAGCTGCATAAGCATTAACAGAGTCCCCTTTGTTCCGATCTCTGCTCTCAAGTCGAGAACTCGCCAATTAAGTCTATCAATGAAAGAAACTGGCAGGCTTGCGGTTCATAATGAAGCAGTATATCGTGAAAGTGATGTCTGGACTTTTGTGAATCTTGTATTGATTTTGTTTCAGTATTTCAGTGCAATTACAGCGATCTTATTACCGCATATTGATTAGAAATTTAGTAATTCATTTTGATAAATATTCGAAGATTTAATCAGAAAAGTGTAAGAAATCCTACGAGTAAATAGGTCAGAGCAAATGAAAATTATTCTACATTAGTATGAGTTAGTCTGATACTGTTCAGAATGTTATCATACTCTCAAGAGAATGCACAATGCCTCGAATAACAGAGACTAAGTGAATGTTCTCCTTCGCAAAGGCAAAGGGATGCGTTTACCAACAATTCCTATCTGTCGGAGATGGTTAATCCACGAAAAGGAAATCAGCTACGGTGCACAGAGAGCTGCGATATTACATGAGAAATTTCCATGTGGAATCTCCTCGACGATACGTGAAACGAAGGGCGCAAAGTGCACGCGTGTACCTCAGACGCTCACGTTTCTAAGGGAAACGTAAAGGCACGTATCCATGCTCGTATCGCACTGTATTTCTACATTTCGCGACAGACTAAACTGCCTACGTGTGTCTACCTCGAGGTGCTTATGACACTGTGACAAGAAGATAGTACGCCGCCTGTGGCAAGAAGCAATATTAATTGAAAGCAATTTCTATACTAAGAAACAGAAGTAATAAGCCAGAAAACAAATAGAGAAATTACATAATATAATTTCTCTTTTTCTTTTATATTTCAAGTGCTCATTCAGCAAACAGAATGCAGTAGAAATTTCCAAAAATATTTCATAATCATTCAAGAGCAATTCTCTTGATTTCTCGGGAATAGTGCAACGATTTACCGTACAAAATGCCATGAGTTTTCCGCAAATACCGCCCGATTACAAGGATGGTTGGCATCCATCGAGCTGGTAATCCAAAATTCAGTTCGCGTCGGATCAATTATTCCTAACGAGAAATTATTAGCTACAATTTCCAATTGAGCCATTGATCTCATCGCTTATGAACAACGATAAAAATCCTTCTCTTTCAACTCAAATATTTGAATAAAAAGACGGTCTAGTGTCTTCAAAAAATAGATGCTCGAAAGAGAAAGAAATAATTTATAACGAGCAGACAAGTATTCCGTTCCGAGAAGGAGGAACAAAGTTGAGCTCTTTAAAAATATGAAGTGCCGCGAAACATTATGTAAATATTCGTGGCATAACATGAATACCGGTTGCATAAATGGGTCAAGTGTTCTAAAGGGGTTCAAAGGGTAAAAGAAAGACGAACCATCCCCTGATGGGAAAAAATCGATGGACAGAACCTTAACAAACATTCGAAAAAAAGAGCTTGAGTATTTTTGCACAACTCTGCGGTGTTTTCCGACCCAAACGATAGTTAATTTCAATTTAAAACTTAATTGCGAACAGATCTCTTTGAAAGCACGTTTATCGGAACAAACAACCTAATCTTTCTTGATCGGTGAAAGAAATAAAAACGCGAGGCATGTAAGCATTTGATAGTATTTGTACGTAAAAGGTTTTTGCGGAAGCAAGTGTACGAATGAAAAATGAAGAGAAATGAAAATAACCGTAATTTTCGTCTTCATTCAGAAATATGAACCCATTTTCTTATATAATATCTTATTTCAAAAGGAAGAAAGGATCCTTTTATTTGTAACGTCGCTTTCATTTTCCTGTTCGTTTAACGAGCAGGATAAATAAGAAATTAGAGACAGATTAAGAAACGTGGGTGGAAAAAAATGAGAAATATAGAAGCTGAAAAAAAGTAGAAAACGGAGAAATAATTAGAATACAAAGAAAAGGAGAAAAGCTGCAGGTAAATGAAGTTAATAAAGAAAGAGAAAAGAAAAATGTAAGCAAGTCCTAGAAATAGAGAAAAACCAGAATAGAAATAAACGCAAATAAGGGCAAGAAAGATAAAAAGGAAAAGTTTAAGTAAACAAAGAAAGATAAAGCAATTTCAAAGAAGAAAAGTTTAAAAAAAGATAATGGAAAAGAATCAAGAAACGGGAACGGACCAAAACGATAGTATAAAAGAAAACAGAGGAAAGAAAAGTTAAACACGGAAGGACAGGAAGGGCGTATAAAGAGGCAAAGTGAACAAGAAAAAAAAAAATATTCAAAAAAGAAAGATGAGGAAGATTTCACGCGAGAAACCGAGATGGATATAACGATCTCTTGAAAAAGGCCATTCCTGATGAACTTTATGGCACGAGTGCAATAGAAGCAAACGACCATCGAGTGTTAAGATCGACGTGCATCGAGACGACACCTCGTAACGTATTGAACTCTATCGATCGAATCAGATATCGACAAAGGGATTTCAAGTGCGCTTATCTTGCTTCGGAAATCTACTTGTGAAATTCAGAACGAAATACGAGCTATCAGAAAAATTCCGAGAATTCATTTACATAACAAGAAAAAAGGAATAGTTACTTATTCTAAAGGAATCATTAAATATATATGTATTGTTAATCATTATTTCAAATATTAATAAAGTGGTTTGAGAATATTTTCTTTCGTTTTTTATATTTTACCTATCGAAACCTTTACTTTCTCCACCTTCGAACCCCTCGAAATCGTTGCCCATTTCCGGTCGACAGAGATAATATTGTGCGTCTCTCAAATAACACGAGCAAAATGGATGTTCCTGTATTTCCAATGGCAAACGTTAGTGTTTTCTTTCCACGTGTTTTATTCTCGACTCCTTCTTTTTGAAATTATTATTCCTCCAAATATGATTCAAAAAATATTGGAAACTGCCTCGAGTACAGAAGTTCGTTTCAATTTATTTAGTCTGGATTTTTCGCTAATTGCAAATTCGTTTTTCAACGAGACAAATTCGATGGGTTGCGTGCAAATGCAATTGTAGAGAGATTGAATGATTTAATGTCGAATTAGTAGGAATAGTATTGCGGAGTGGAACGCGAATATCTGTATAAAGGGGTGGAATATGAAAGTAATGAACGAACAAGTTCGCGTTAATAGCGTAGAAGATTGATTTATGGGTCGTTATATTTATCACGCATACTCAGCAAGCGTGTTATCTCGTTAAAAGTATGTCGCTGTTTCTCGTGTCACTAAAGTGATTGATCGTACTATAAAAAGTGTTGAGGTAACTATACTTCAATGAATACAGTTGCCTAACTAAATATTAAGTCTGCACAAAGAACGCTATTATTTTCTGTGAAAAATGAAAGTTCGTCATGAAAATAATTTTCCTTCCTTTCGAGTATTTTTACCATCTTTAAATATAAAAACGTTGAAGATTCTTACAATTCTAAAGAATACAGTAAACTGTCGATTTAAAAGCGTTCTCTGTATCGTGATGGGAAAAAGAGAGTTTGAAAAATTATTTGAATTATATTAAGAGGATGAGATTTATAAATGACACGTTTCATTGAAATAGCTCGACTAAAAAGATTCACTCGTCTTTAATAAGCAGACAGAGATTAAGTGTGCAGCAATTAAGTGGAACTACTGTCAGGAACAAATATAAGAAAGCTCGAGCGAAGAGCTTTCGAGTGCTTTTACGTGTACAAGTGATGTCCCTTGGTGAAACATGTCCTGCTGTAAGAAATGAATTGTCACTTTCATTCCGAATGAAAAGAATCTCGTGACTCCGGGATAAGCTTTTTCCTTGCTCAGAGACTGTACGTCGTACGCTTTCAGCATTCATTTATAATACAACAGCGTTATATTATAATACTAATGCGATTTCTATGTATCTTTGTATCCAATTTAACCGTGGTCTTATTATACAACACGTGAGGAACCTCTATTATCCTCGACTATTTTCGACAATTTTCAAACCGTGTTCAAATTTATTTTTATTTTTGTGCAACGAACAACCAGCAAGGTCCACCGTTACCCCGTGCATCGTTAGCCTAATTGCGCCTCTAATTAATTATTACCAATAAGCGCGACAAGTTTCGGAAAACGTGTTCGAGAGAACGAACACGGTCGAGTATTTATAAAACGTTTAAATTGGACACCAGGCGCGTGTTTGGTTGTTCATGGAACCATACCATACCACGAATTTCGCCCAAAAAGGACTAGCATTTTTGGAGACTTCTCTGTCTCCATGTTGCCCAACGAACGCTTTCGACCACGTGCCTTCATTACTCATACTTGTCTATACTTTTAAATCTTGCACTTGGTCCATACTTTTAAAGTCTGCTCATCTTTTCCGCTTGAATGTGTGTGTGTGTGTGTTTGTGTGACCCCTTTTAGTCGCCTCTTACGACAGGCAGGGGATACCGTGGCCGTATTCTAAGCCCCCCGAGCCACAGGGGGAGTTGTTCATGAAAGAAATTGTAACAGTGGAGAACGAACTTGTCATTTTTGGAACTTTCTAATTGATGATAAAATAAATTTAGAATATTATAAATTATAACAGTGCATTCCTGTAAAACGTTTTCGCAAATTTTAATCGAATCAAATTATTCGAGTAGATACATATTTGTTTAACATCTGCAGAACAAGTTCAAAAAATTCGTAATACCTTCGCCACGCTCAATGGGATAAGAACGATAGAATAAAATTGAAATAATTAATCAATTAAAACTCACGTGCTCGAAGCAGGCTCGGCTCACAGTACACAAACCTCGACCGAAGCGTTTGAAGAACTGGAAACGACTGAGTTCCGGTCGCGCGTCGAGCGCGTGAATTGTAAACATATACTGACGCGGCTCATTGGACGAACAATAGATCGATCTATTATCATGTTTAATCAATACAAATCATTCTATACGAGTTCTATAAAAAATTTTAACTGTTCTGCAGATTTCCGTTTAAATTAACGTTTAATTAACTAAAACATTCTGTACATAATAAAAATTTGTTAGCAAATATTGAATAATTAAAATTGTCAGCAATTTGTACTTCTAATTCATTTTAAATACCAAACTGCTGACACATTCAATGTTGTAACTATAGTTTAAAATAAATAAATTGTGTTTAAAATTCTGAGTAATATTGAAATATTTAAATGAATGAAACATCGATGTCTCTGTTTAAATATAAATTACTTTTTACTTTTGTTGCATCGATCAAATGCATAAGATAAATATTAGTATACCCAGAACTAGTAACTTGAAATATATGCTTCATATTTCATACATGCAAATATGTGTACGTATATAAATCGATCAACTGGGAATTTCAAAATACAGAACACGAATATCTATACATTTCGAAATTATACAAAGCTTTTTGATATGACCTCAACTGCGATACGCCCATTAATCCTTAATTTTACTGTGATATTAAACCACGTATAAATACAGAATAATTTATTTACACTCATTCGTTAGTTGACCCGAAGCAGGCAGATTAATTTTCTCTAAAATTATTTTGAATTTATATAAAAAATTTGAAAGTTCACGAATGCACTCAAAATTAAGGGGTTAAAGATGCTTACTTTATCCTATAACACCGAATTCCTTAAATAATCACGGCCACTGCATCTAAATCATTCACGAAGTGAAAAAGCAGCTTTATCTTCGACTGAGCGAAAAACAAATGAAAATAAAAGCTGGTAAAAATTCGCCTACAGGGCGAACTCGATCGAAATCGTGACTCCGCCCTTTGTTTCCTCGCGATTCATTGCGAGGTTGAAAAAAAGATATTCGTTAAAAATTATTACCAAGGACATTGGCCCTCAGCGACCACTTCTCCTCTTCCATTTTCTATTTTGTTCTTATTTCCAGGCTCCGCCTTTTGCTAATAATTGCCAACCTCGTTATCTGCACACGAGAAACTGCAGGCATCCGTTTCGCACGCGAACAAAACTGGTCCGTCGGTATCTTCTTTGCGCCAGCCGATGCAAAGAGAGGAAGACTAGTCGCGCATCCTCCTGCTAGTTCCACCCTAATAAATGCACCCTCTAATTAAGATTTTACCGATTAAACTTTTCGACTCCGCGCACGAGCGGGTGGATCATGAACCTTGTTTCTTTCGACGTTCATTGAGATTAAGAATGAGATTCTAAAAGAAATTTTTCTTCGTTGAGTTTGCGAGGACATAAGCATATCGTTTCATTGAAACTCTAACTTCAATTGAACAGGCTATGCCAATTAGCAAACTATTATTGCTAGAGAGAGTTTTAATAACTGCAGTTGAAAAATTATTCAAAGTTCCAAGGGATTATTCTACACGATATCCTGTTACTTTATCGACTAATAGTTGCTGAACATTTATCGGTTTCAAACTGATTTTAGATCAGTACGATGAATAATTTAATTTGAGCAAAATAAAGAAAATATTTTACATGGAAATTTCTAATTAATTTCGAACGAAATGTGTTGAAATTTCATTTCTATTCAGCCTTCTACGATTACTTTATCAAAACTTATCTACGTTCGCCTGACAGTGTTCCTTTGGTTCATTGAATTTAAAACAAACCTTCACGAGAGTTTCTCAAACAACAATGTTTTATCAACTGACGCGTCTACCAAATTATAACGAGCGAATTTACACGAACAATGAACTCCAGATCCTCATGAATTTCCCAGCGAGTCAGAATCCGGGTTGAAAACACGGTAGAATTTTATCGTAGTTGTCGCGAATGCAACCCCTCGGAGGAAACAAAGAGGGTGCAAGTGTAATGTCCGAAAAATAGGAATTGCGGTACGAGCGAAACTTTTGCCATATTCGGAATGCAATTTTATATTTCAGAATTTTGATTACTGTACGGTAACTGGGGATTTTAGAATTGGTTTGTTTCGATTCTACAGAGGACGATCCTCATAAAAACAGAATTCATTTTATTTTTAAATTTTTAGATCAACTAGGGTTTGTATTTTTTAAAATTCACAAAAATTTACTTTCTTTTTTCTTTTCCAGGTGTGAAAGCACTAATTCAACACTTATACGATAAAGGTATTGCGAGTCACGAGGCGAGAGGTACAGAAAAAAAGCACCTGTTAAATTAGAGCGTCGGTGGTCCACCGGTCGAAGGATATCCCATCCATTATGCGAGCGTCGCGACGGCACCGTCCCTGCCGCAGTTAATTCTGCCGCTTAACGAGTCGAAATTTGTCCGCGCGATGCGTCGCGATTAAACACGCCGAGCGAAATAGAAAAGTGGGTAGAACGGACAGTTGACGGGGTGAAACAGGGAAAATAGCAGGGCGTAGAAATGAAGGGAGCAATGAGCGTGGAAAAAAGAGGGGTAAAAAAGGTAGCGAAGAGAAAAAGGAATAATGGAAAGTCCAAGATGTGAAAATTTGTAGATTGAATTAGAATGGGGTGGAAAATTTAGATGAATGATAATTTCTCAAATTGAATAAATGTAAAATAGAAGGAAATGAAAATGGAGATACCAAGATAAACTGAAATGTTTTATCTCTTCCACGTTATCTTAACAAAAAAATGAGAAATTGGGTTTTCAACTGAAAAATATAGAAATAATGAAAAGCAGTTATATAACGTTAAAAATAAAAGGTAAAATTACATTTTTACCACTTTGTTTTTAGATGAAAGTAAATAAATTTTTGTACCAGAAGCAAAGTTTATATATTACTGCAAAGTAGGAAGTATACAAAGTAAAATAAAGTAAAGTGAAGTAAAGGTAATCCATCAACTATAGAGAAAATGAATATGGCAATGTTAGAAAACATGTTTAGATATTATATCATCGATAATTTAGTAAATTCACCTTGCAATTTTATCGTCTCTTACATTATTTCAACGATCCATTTCAGTTCTACTTTCATCTCATTCATTAATTTCATAGTTCAATGTTTTATATTATTTGAATTTCATTTTAGTTCAGCAGGGAATTTATCATCTTTCTTATACTATAATTTCAAAGCTGATTTATGATTCCCTTTCTTATATGAATGACCATTTCGCTTAATAATATACATCACAATTTATTGCTATGAATTCATGAATGTTCGTTGTGATTTTTGATTAATAAAAGCCCCATGTGAACAAATAACTCGTGCCCAACAGAACAGAATACAACAATTTTCATTTACAACATGCCAAACGGTTGAAATACGATGGGCAGAACAAAATCATGAAGAGTAAACATAAAAAAGGCATGAAAGCTGGACACGAGCAGCCGTTCACTGACAATTTCCGACATTTTTTAATATCGCGCCTCCGTTCATCGAACCAGAAGCAAATTAACACGATGATATGGAAAACGCGTTAAAGGCAATAAAAAAAAAAATTATTTGCCTCTGGTATAAATCCGGTCAGCGCGATCTTCTCGGTATATCGGTTATTAATTAATTCCAGCTCGTAATTTCAGGTCACAAACCCGTTGTTTCCCGTGGACGAGAAGAAATTTGCGATCGGTTTGCTATTTCGCTTCTCGTGTTTTTTTCCTTTTTTCCAATTCCATCGATAGCTGTTTCCAATTCGAGAAACACCCAGTTCGTCCACGTGCGTGCATTTATCTTTCTGTACATGTGGGCGTTTGTATTCAGAAATACATTGTTTGCCGACAAACTTTTAATAGTAAGCCATTTCAGTAAACGATTGAACTCTTAATGAATTAATCGTATATTCTACTTTTACGAAGGGAAATAGATACGATGTTCTTTTTCAGTTTTCTTAAAATCTATGCAATTTTTAGTTTCATCTATAGAGACGTTTTATTGTTTTTTTTTTATTGAATCTACTATGTAGAATCACTCTATGATAACCCACCTTGTATACGTCAACAGCACTCAAAGAGTGAAACAAACAAACATTGAAAAATCAATTTCCCTCTTCTCATAGTTCTCTCCAATTTCATTTTGCACGCTGATATTTTTCAAATCGTACAATTCCTACCTCCATTTCGTAGTGTCGCTCAACAGAAGCATCATTGCGGCAAATAGTGGCAAACAAAAGAACAATAAAATTCAATCGATCATTCCGACGAAGGACCGTTTCCAAACTTTTTGGAAATTCACTGTTTGCTGTATTCTATTTTTTGAAGATCAAACTATCTATTTCACAAATGGATCACTATAAATTTATCGTTCGAATAATATTGGGAAACGTTTCAAGCTTAGGCAGAATAACATATTTACTTAAATACTATAAACGATCGAGCTATTATTCTAAATTTAAATATTTATCGAGTGAATTAAATTCGCAACGTCAGTCACTAGTAACCCCCGTAATAGTTAATGTAAATATTCCCCTAAACTAGAGTCCAGCAGTGTTTGCCATGGGGGAGTATTCAACTTGCCCGAATTCGCGATCATTCGCATAAATGTTGTTCGAAATCGGAAGTTAGTTTAGCTACAGATAGCCGGTGGAAGGTCCAGAGTCAACGATCGGCGCAAATTTCAATAGACAATCAAAGCGACGTCGTTTCGGTAACGATACCATGCTGAAACTGTGGCATTTCCATGCGTGATTCGCGAAACAACCACCAGCCACGGGAAAGAATTCGATTACCGTGTAAACAAATTTTTTTTTACCCGGCCATAATGGAGCGTAACGCGCTGAATTTTCAGCATCGAAACATCCTCGTGATTTTTCCATTCACGTGGAAGCGCGAGCGAGACGTCCAACGAAGTTTAGAGCATTTGAATTTTAAATGAACCTCGAATGAACTGGCAAGTCTTTTTTTTCCAGCCAGAAATGCTGGAAATTTGTATTGAAAATTTCCACCAACAGTTCTTCAAAATTGAAATCGAACAAAGATAATATTATCGAATCATAGACATAAAATTATAATATTTATTTTTCAAAAAATGGAAAATAAAAGAAATATTTTTCTTTGTCTACTTCAGTAAACAACGGACGATTAATTTGACTGTACCAGAAGAAAAAATCGTAAGGCGAACCAATTTATTAAGCGCGATAATGTAATTGCAGAGCTTATTCTCATCCAATCAAGAACAACCAATTAAGTCAAGATTTTATCCTGCATTCATAGTATGTACAAATGCTAAAGAAAGTTTCCTTTTAAAGAAGGTTGGATAGCCCTGGACTGCAAGACTTGGGTAAAAACTTCTGTTAATGCAAAGAATTCTTAAGTTCCAGCCTCGACTGTTGGGTCGAGATAATCGTGCCAACCTGCTTCCTGTTACTGCACAATATTGTCTGATTCAAGGATAATTAGAGCCCGGATTGTTATTCTGAAGTAATCCAATGTTTTCTGTTTACTTTAATAACAGCTGAACATTAAACGCAAGACTTGCTTCATAAATTATTTATACAATTAAAAATTCATTCTGTGTACCTAATAGTGAGGCACTTAATTCAATTTTGTGAATTTAAATTTTCATTGTGCCATTAGTATAACAGGAATATCATTAAAAATGTAGGTTTCTTTTATGGTCTTTTAATTATCCTATTATTTGAAACAATTTGGAGCACCGTTCTCCACAACAATAAAGCTGTTAAATAAATGATTTCTGTAATAGATCGTTAATTATGTTTTGTCAAAATCGAAAGCATCCAGGCGACAGGTTGACACGAAAATCGATGTAGTCGTTAAATTGCAATCGAGAATCAACGAAAATTTCCAGCGATGCCAACAGCAGGGGTGTTATTAAAGGAAAAGACGACAGCAGGAAGCGAAACGAGTTCCGGCATCGTCTCTGTACCCTTTTCATAGGGCGCACCGAATGCGAGACCGGAGATTAAACCAAGAAACGGAAATATACCGCTTCCTGTTCCACCTACAAAATATTTGCTTTCATGATAAAAGCATTCACCAAACGACCAGCTTCGAAGATATGAAAATTGCTGGTGAAGTAATTGATCAAAAGCAATAAAACAATTAATCACTCATTTGCTTTCTGAAAATTAATGAATACATTCGGCTAATGGCACCCACATACGATGCAACAGCAATTTTCCCAGCGTTTATCCTGAATAAAAGTGGATGCTAATCGATTCTTATCGTAAATGAAACGGTGATAATTGTTGAACACAACGCAGCTACCCTTCAACTTCGATCCCCCTCTCGATAAAGCGACACAGCCCAGCCTCTGATAAAGCCCGTAGTCATGAAATTACCAAAACGTTCCTAGCAGACAATTTGAGCCGCATTACGTCGCCGTACAATTTCGTTATCGTTGCCGGAGTAGTTCCCGAGCAAAGGCACAAAGCGTGGAGAGAGTACAAAGTAAAATAAACTGTTGGACGTTTCACGATTCCCTGCCTTACGTTCGCGGAGCCAGGATCGAGATCAAAGATCAACGAAAGGGGAGGAAATAATATCTGCTTTTTGCAGATGTCATGCTAATTTTATATCCAGTCACGGTTACGAATTTGAATCATGAAATTAATGTAACTCGAATTTACCTGACATTATTTCCACTAAAGAGTTGCGATACAATTTCATTTACCTAAGGTAAGAGAGAATTTATTTCTACGCCTAATACCTTAATAACCATCCGTGTTTTTTATGTTACCGAGAGGAAATAAATGTCAGGCTCGTTTGTAGAAATGCGAAAGTGACTATATATGGGATCAGGACCCGCATACCCAATAAGAGGAATCATGAAAGTAGGGATGACAGGGGGCTGACATTGGCGTAATGGATAAGGTAGGAGGCTAGAAGCAGGAGACTCGGGTTTGATTCCCAGATCCCTATTTTCCACAGATTCTTACATTGGTAGTTCGATCGTATCTATGTAGAAGTGTGTTGTACGTGTGCGAATGTGTGCGATCTTTTGTTAAGTACAGAGTGATCGAGGGATTTTTTGAAAGTAACGTGATATTCCGAATAGTATTCGTGGAATGGAGATGAGATTTTCAGAAATTTAAATTGGGTATGCATGAAGGCTAGCTTTAATCTCGGCATGGATCACTTTACAACCCCACAAAGTTTCCCTGAAATTAGTAAGGATTCGCGGTGTACCAAGTACGGATTGTCTGTGTCCAGACAGAGACATGTGGGAACGGTACACTTGTATTGTTTGCGGTCTATATCGAACAATGTCTTGCGGAGCACCCAACACAACAATACGAGAACCACCTTCGTTTCCTAGACCAAGCTGGAACGGAATCAACCCGTTACACATTTGCATCACCGAAATGTGTCTCACGATTTCAATGAATTCCATCCAATCCCCTAATACCCTGTCCTCGTAGCTTTCCTGTTTCCATTCAACTAGAACGGAGTCAACGATCCTGGCCTCTTTGACTGCACCATCTGCTACCCGAGGAAAAATCAAAGATCGCGGGTCGAGCGTGCACCTGGTGCTTCGCATCTTCGACGTTCCAGCATCGTGAAAGTTACCCTCTTGGCATTCCCCCGTTCCCTATTCTCTCGCGTCGCGACGCTCTTTTTACCGCGACGGAAATAATCCGTTCGACGAAACATGCGTTTCTCGGCCGCAGCCACTCGGTCTCTCGCGTTCGAGGACGGATCCGTCAGCGAAGAATGCACCCTTTGCAGGCCCCGTCATCGTCGGGACTTGCAACGTGCATTCTGACGTGTATATGGCCACGTGTTCGCACTTCTGGGATCCATTGTAGCCGATATTTTCGAGGTTTCCCGCTGCTTTTAGACTCCTGTCTGTTTGCCCTCCATCATTCCTGTTTTACTACGCGCAAAGAGGCTTTAGTATGCTCCGGATCAATTTAAAAGTACTTTATCAGACGTGGATCTGACTTTAGTACTTGGAAATTTTTATAATTACGCTTTAAATTACATACCGTTTTCAGATATTCTGTAAATCCGCGTCTGCTTTCATCTAGCGCTACTTTATTGCCCGCAGAAAGATCGAACTTGAAAGGAAGATTCGAGGTATACGAAGACACGGTACATAAGCATCGATAACCAAGAAAAAGAGGGCTATTTCTGTTTCATTGCATGCCAACAGCAGGACACTTTGCCTTCGATTCACGAGCTGCGAGAATCGACTTGTACACGTGCATCTGAAAACAATGCAGACTATCGAGGAGTTTCTAAACTGCCCTTCACTTCTTTTGGATTCTTATTTTAGCGCATTGTTTAAGAGCTTTGTTCGACAGGAGATGGAGTTTTTCTGCGAGCCTCGTTTCATTTATATAATTTACCAAATAAATTGAAATGTTAAATCTAATGGGATTTCCGAACGCGTGTTTCATACTGAATCATTAATTTGAAAAATAAATAATGGATGATATTTATCATTGTACTGTGTTAATAATAAATATGAAATAAATACTTATGGTTAGAGACGGCTTGAATTTATTCTACCATTCTGTCCTCAGTAGGAGATTCTTTCATGGGAAGTTCGATAACTTACCTGAAACAAAAAGAAAATACTTAGGTTAGTTATAAATAATAATTACAATAAATTCATTTTATTGTTAAAATTTATCCCATTTTATCACGACTTTCTCTCGACAGTGTTTACCATAAAGAGAAAGATGCATCACGGAGGAAATGTATTTTCATGGCGCCCACGTTTTCCGCTCGGTTATTCGCGTCGTTGCCGGCAACAAACTAAATTTTTCCCCGGTTGGTCGCGACCAAGGCGTTCGTGGAATCGCCACGGAATTCTGGCGATTCGTGCGATTCTTCTTGCTCGCGTGTCGACTCACCGGAACGGAAGAAAGAAGCCGAGTAATTTATCGAAGGAGCTTCTAGAGGAAGTTCGAACATACAGCAACCCGAACATCCGTCGCAATTAGAAAACCTTAATGATCCGCCTTGTTAAAATCGCGCTTATTCTTCACGCGCGAAATAACATCGCGAAAATAGATTTTTCTACCCGGGGGAGATTGATCGTCTTCCGTGAGGGTAATTTATGGATTTTTCGAGCTATTCTTGGCGAAGAAAAACAAAAGGGGGTGTCAATTTTTTGAGTATGCTAAAATCCTAGATAATAATTTTTATTAGATATTAAACGTTCTTGTCCACCTTTTTTCCACTTACCCAAAAATTAATCCGGTTACACATTTAATAATTCAGTAACAACTGGACCACAAAAATGTCACGGTTTCACAGTTATATTCTTGTTGGAGTCTACTTTGCAGCCCTCTTATTTGAACATAATTTGAAAAGCAAACAGCGGAACGTTAATAATTCGAGCAGTTAAAATTCCACGTTCACGTCTTCTGCTATTTACAGACCGCAAGGAACTTTAATAAGTGTCCTTCTTTCTGGTTCAACGATTTCGATCTCTTTTCATATCCAACTTTAAATTAACGCACGAGTTGCCATAGGGGTCACTGACGACTCTTAAATATAATTTAATTGAATAATTAATAAGGGAAGAACCAGTAAAACTAATGAAATTAATATTATTTAATCTATACACCGTTCCCAGAATGGTAATCCTATGAATTTCAACAGCGTTCGTATAAAGTTAGCAAAATGCCTGCCTGTTTTTAATTTCGATCGAGCCACGTCTGTAGAAATACGAAACTCCTTAATACCGTACAGATTAAACCCTGTGAGCCACCGCTTGCTTGATAAATAACGTACACCCGCGCAAATATGCGCGACGGAACATACGTTAACGACATTAAAAAGTTACGGGAGCCGGACGTTCGTTGTAACTCGTTTTCCCGCACACTAAACTGACATAAGTGGATTATTGTTTCCAGAGAAGTTCGAAGCGTGCTTTGTGTCGCGACCGAGAGAAACTCGTTTTGTTCTCTCCTCTACTAACAATTACTATTTTCCCTTGTTATGAAAAAATGTTCATCAGCCAAGAGAGCTTTTGTATTATTTTACCCATTTCCGTGTTCAATTCACCCTTTGAATAACGTGTTTCAATCGTGTGTGCGTTTGATACATATATTGTGTACTTAATGAATTTTTTTTGCAGCTTTATTTACCTGCTGATATTTAATTGCAGTGAAGGGTGAAGTGAACCGACAAATGGAATCGAAGAGGAAAATGATGGAAAATTTTGTTTAGAAATAATTTCAGAAACTCTTGTATTTTTTTTATAGAAGCTGTTCTTTAGAAAGCACAATAGCAGAACCGGAATTACATTTGCACAGTCTGCATGCGTCTTATTCTCGCGTTCGCTTTTATTGAAACCATTGAAAACGACACGCTTTTCACGACACAACGACCTATGGTTCCCGCAATTTATTTCACCGATATCACCAAGTTGACGGCTGTTTTCTCCTTTTCAGACAGCAACTTCGAAGCTTGAGAAACTGTACTACCATGCCCTGAATGTTGGTGTAACGTTTTACCGGAGAACTATTTTATGGGCGAAACGTTACGTGGCAGCTTTACGAGCTTCGAATCATGTGGACTATCCACAATGTTAGAGGAAACCTTCCCTCAACCCCTTCTTTCTTTTCGCCTTTTTACATACTATGGCGTGGAAAAAGTATTCGAACGCGTTGCTGTTCGGTCGAAAAGGTTTCTGGATTTTAAATAGAAAAATAACTTACGAAATGGCTTTGAAAGAATTTTAGAAATTATATACATTTGTAAAGAAGAGAGTATTTAGAAATTTCATTCACTTTCAATGGGAATACATCTTTGCTAGATGTCCAGCTTCGAAGGAGAATCGAAAAATAAGGGTGGAAAGATCGATGGAATGAAAGTACAACCAAAAGCTATGGATAAGTAAGATTAATACGGTCTCCCTGAAAGTTTTTCGGTAGTAACACGAGGATATTCGACACTTCTACTGAATTCTCTAAAAATCTCGAATCTGCTGTCTTTCGTAACCTTCTTCTTTCCTTCTCCTTTTTCGAGAAAGATATTTTCTCTGACCAACTTCGACTCGATAAACTCTACTCCACCTTGGGAACCAGGGTGGATCCTGAAATACCTCGTATTGCTGGCATAAAATACCTGACATGTGCCTTAACAAAATCAATAAAAAAAATGGAATAAAATCGTAAAGTAGCATAAGTTAGAGGCGGTGGTCGGGTTAAAAGCTACCCTGTCTATTGCAGCTCGCAAAATTCTTTAACGCGGTGACACACGTCTTCGATGGAAAACGTTTCTACGGTATTGCTTTCAAGCACAGCTGTGCTGTTTTCTCCGCTACACTGCTGCTTTTTTTGCTGCACAGGAAGACAGTCCTGACTTCGACTCTCGTTTCTAACCCCATTGTACCAGTTTCGGGCCGTGTCACTCGGACAACCGACTTTTTCCTTCGAGCCCGACCGCTGAAATTCCAATTGTTTCCCTGCCAACGTCTTCGTGACTCGATGCTCTCCATTTTCCGTTGCTAAAGGAAACAAGCATTGAGAAACGACGAATTATGCTACGGCCTTGTTCTCCTCTCATTTACCTGAGTGTACCCTTTGTCCCCTGTGTTATGGTTCTGGGTAATTCCACCATTTTCCTCTCTGCTTTCTTCTCGTTCCTCATTCTCGACATGCGAGGGGTTTCTTATTTCCCAGCATTTTCTATTTTATTTTTCTGCTCCGATATAGAAAGGGTTGATGACAGGATTAACAGAAGGGTTTTAGATGGCTCTAAGCTAAAAATAAATTATAGAGCGAATCGAATTGCCAGTCAAAGAAATTAATGACGTTTATTCTTGACATCTGGTGCCTTGAAATTGGTTTCATTTAGGTCACAGATGACACGATGACGGTGAAGATAATCAACTTTTTTATTAGTTCCTTAGATCCTCTCAATAATTGTTATATTTCAGGGGGATATATAAATGTATCATAGAACGATATTTCCATCTACCAGAAGAAAGTTTGGCATCGGCTGAGATCTGCTCCAGACAAGTTTGAAGGGAAGGAAATTCAACGGGGTTATTAACGCTTGACACAGTTCTAAAGTTTCTGTTGCTGCGTAACGGGCAGCAGGGCAAAACTGCTGGAAAGTAGCTAAGAAGCAATTTCGAAACTGGACACTGACAATCGCCTAAAGAGAACATTACAGTTTTCCTTCTCGCCTGGATAACGATATTACACCAGATTATGAGTGTAATGTTATATCATCGCCGTGGTTATTGCACACTTTCTGGCTGGCAAAATTGAAATTTACAGTTTTCGCCTTTCTAAGGGTACACAGGATATTGGGTACACTTACAGGTAACGACATTGTGATCGTAAATTCTTGTACTAAAATATTTATCAGAAGCACTCTTAAATAAATGCTGACCAATAACATTTGTTATATATTGCAACAAATAATGAAATCAGTGCATCGTAGCGCTGTTGTTGAGCTGTAAACAAGACAAAAGACAATTCCCGTTCCTAATTACTTTAAACGGTAATAAAATTACATCTTTCAGAGCGGCAGGAAGTTCGCAATTCTTGACTTTATTGCTTCTTCGTGAATCTTTAAGGAAAATCTAATTTCATGGAAGGAATCGTAAAAGGAACAATTTCCAACTTGTACCACCGTCTTCCTGTGTTTTCGCGGTAACAATATCGTCCAAGTTTAAAAGTGTGTCGAACACTGATGGTGCTAAACTTCCGTACACTTCGAACTACTCTCAAACTAGCGACAACCTCTTTTTCAAGTTTAAAAGAGAAATATAACATCAATAGATTCACGTCCTGTAGATGTTATAATAGCATTCTGTAAGCAGTGCACTGAACTTTATCAAGATAATGATGTACAGTGCTGAAATACCTGTGTACCTATCATAGATTACTGTGGTATCATCGCAGAACTTCGATCAGGTATCATTTCGGGTGGTTAATCAGGTAACGGTATTATTGGGATTAACCATCAGCTAATGGCTGTTTTAATTGACCAGCTGATCGATTAAATTGGGAGGAAGGTATTTCAGATGGAGTTAATCTCTTCAATTAATTCAGAACAATTCCTATTATGTGAAAATAAATGAATTTTTAGATGAAATCTTAAATTCTATTGTCATGGAAACAATGAACGTGTGACATTAGAATTTAAATAGATAATGAAAAGAAATACATAGACGGGTATATACTTTCGTTGAGTACCATAAAGAGATCGTTTCCATTGACCATGAAAGCCTTGAAAGACTGTTAATCGTTCTTTTAGCAAGAGGTTCTAGAACCGAGACGAATCGTCGCATTTATAATTTCTTGACGTCTTTCTTAAAGCGTATCCGTGCCAGTTTCCGACTGAAATAGCCTCCTCTCGATCATCCTCTCGAGGCAAGGGCACAAAGGAAACAAGACGAGCAGGCGGGAATCAAACGAGAGGCAGGTAATTAAGCGGATTTAGGCGCTCTTAGACACGAGAACCCAGCACCTACCGGCTTCTCCCTTTTACTCGCCAGTTAAACCGCCACTCGTCGATTAATTACGGAAGATTACGTCTTGTGATGAGCCCGTTCCACTGCTCTCTATCCTCTTCGAGCACCTTTTCTTTTTCTTACCAGCCAAGAAGCTGTTTACCTTCGAGGATAATCAATTCCTCGGACCATCTGAAGAAGACGACAAGTCGCTTCATTCATACGGTCCAATGATTCTTTCCGTTCAACGGATTTCACGTTTTCCCCTCTGATCAATTGCTTATCACTTGACTTGTTCATAAATGAAATATTACTGAATACTAATAGAAATTCCAAGTGACCGCATTATTTATATTTGCTTGTCGACCTTCATTACCAACGATGCGTACTAATCGAACAAATTTGCCTGCTCGCAAATAAATTTCGCGAAATTGTCTCCGCTACGATATCTGGCAAACAATGTTCGAACGGCAAATACCGAAATGTAAATTTAAAATTGTTTCGCGATAGATTCAAAACGTGAAATTACGATCCCGGTGGTGATTCGATGCAACAGAAAGCACGTTTGTCGAAGTTCCATCGGGTCAAAAGAATCGTTTCTAGACGAGATTTTCTTCATCGATTTTCCGTTTGTACGTCGAATTCGATGGAAATAGAAATTGAGTGACGCCACCGGCTTCGAACAGAGATTGACTTGCAGCCGCGTGGAATTCCATTTTTGCATGAAATTTCGATGAAATCAGCGTGAAGGTATATTCATACTGTAGCTGACTCGTGAAATGAGATTTCTCGTGGAAAAATCGATACGTGAAAAATGATATTGTGTTAACAAATGATTTGTCAATATAATAGATTTATTTTTTAATTATTTCACGTTTCGATGCTGACGTGATAACGAACACGGTCAACGATAGCCAAAATGTCTGTTCATCGATGCATTCCTGTATCTGTTACAATTCCAACCACCATTCAGCAAAACATCCATAAACGCGGTGACAGCAATTGATCAGAGGTAACGGAGTGCAGACCGGTAGCAACTGCCTTTATCAGCTAATTTGATCAAATTCAGCAGAATGGGAAACCGAGCGTAGAAATTTCC
The DNA here is from genome assembly GCF_907164935.1 of Osmia bicornis bicornis. Classification (NCBI taxonomy): domain Eukaryota; kingdom Metazoa; phylum Arthropoda; class Insecta; order Hymenoptera; family Megachilidae; genus Osmia; species Osmia bicornis. Next base: position 4,974,995 of record NC_060228.1, on the reverse strand, counting down.
TTGGCGTCTGTGGCCAAAATGCAATAGAAACGACATTTGCATGACAAGGCGCGATTCAAAGTGACGACCACGAATTATTTACGGTGTCAGTGTCAGCAACCTAGAGTGCTGTTTCACCTTCGACCATCGATGCATCCAATCATCATCGATACTACCGATATAGTTTCGAAAACTTACGATCAACTAATGAAATTTCCAACAGTTTCACTGTACCAATCATCATATTAATTCTAATATTATTTCAATTTACTTGATTAAAATCTATCGATAAAGGTGTACCACGAAAAGTGGAACACCGTTTCGCTAAAAATAGCTTGAAAATACAGTGATCTATCTCAAGCCTTCAATTTCACACTTCTTCCCCCTAGAGAATGCGAAGGATTTGAGAATCCGTTTAATTATTAAGCATCAATCACTCATCCATCCTCCATCGGGCTGGAACTTTAAAATTTCGACTTTTTCTTCAGACACCTTAAGCAGTATTTCATACCCCCTCTAGCAACCCTCTCTTGTTCTTACGCGTCCATTTGTCTCCATTAGCTGGCATCCATCTCTGCCACCTATTCTCTTCGAACCCGGTCGTGTCTGTTCATCGTCATGAAAACCGATCAAAGTTATTAGATTCTCCGACTAAGTAATTCGTGGTGGCTCGGCTTTCCGGAAATGAAGTCTCGAACCATGGACCTTGAGCTACTGGTACGCGTGAAAGAACGATTGAACAGAGGTACCTCGAATGGCGAGGACAAAAAGCATTCATCCAACCCTGCATTGGTTTTCAACGAACCAGAAATCGAACACGATGGAGGCGAGCTTGTATTTATCGGGTATCACCGATCGATCTCCGTGACGTTTTTATCAAAAGTAGACCTCGATTTTCCGTTTTTTTCATTTGTTGTTTTGTACTCTTTAATCCTTGAAAGATGAACCATTCAGAAGTTCGGGAATTTAAATTCAAATTAGGATTTTACTATTTAAATTTTCTAAAAATTATTCCTTTAGATTTTAATTGAGGCGATAGAAGGAATAATAAAAACGACAATTTTCCTACTTTTGATTGTTGCAACGAAAAAAGCAATCACAGATTTTATGTACCGTGTGGTGAATTCTGGACGAACGCGTCAACGTGGTTCATCAAGATATCAAAAATTATCAAACCGAAGATCTGCAATTTTTTAGACGATTGCTGATTGGAAACAGGGAATCGGTTGTAAAACTGGAATCCAACGTTTCCCATCTGATTGTTAATCATTTTTGCCGAGGATACGAATCAAACGAGAATCCCTTTCCCTCTGTATACCGATTGTATTCTGTTTCCCTGGATCTCATTCCGACATTCTGAACGTTCGAAAGATCAGGGAAGATATGTGCTCAGCGTTTCGAAGTTATCGAACAAAGGTAATCGTGGATTTATGTGGTTGATTTAATGAAATTTGTGCTTTTGCTCGATCGAACCGCCTCCAGGCAGGATTTCAACGAAGATTCGAACAATATTTCTGTATTTTCACCCCACGCCCATCTGGAAACTCTCATTTAAATCGAATCAAACGGAGAAACCACTGAAGCTATCTGATATCCTAACAGATCTTCCTGACAAGAATTCTGAATATTTTACAATAGAATTAATTGTAAATAATTAGCATAGAGTGCCAAGTAATTGTAAAAATGTGTTTCTATTTGTTAATTGTATAATCAATAGAATAAAATATATGAATTCAATATATTGTAACACATCAGCGGAACAAACTTGATATGCAAACTAAATATCGATTGGACAAAGCACACCTATACCTATTAATATTTCATAGAATGCAACGATAAATTCACAAGTCCTTTGCTCTCGTGTTTGTTTTTAATAAATATTGATTTATTCTTGAATCATAATCAATTATTTTTGCTTTGACACCCTTTCGTTTCCCATTCATGTATGGTAATAATTAAATGAAACTTTATAGATGACCAAGTACACACTTTAACCTATTTACATTTTAAGGAGAAGAATCGTTTTATTGAACATGTTTGCCCGATGCACGCGAACAAATATGACGATATTTCTGTTAACGTTTCCGCATAATAATTCTCGAAATAACCGACGGTGTAAAAGCGTACAAAAAGCAAGCACTTCTCGTGCTGCCAGCGATAAATCATTCTTTATAGCTGCACTTTTGCAAGAATATTTCTTGTAGAAACATCCGCGCGTCTGCACATAAACTTTTAACATGGCCAGCCCTCGCTCGGGATAAAATGAAAAGGTTTGTTTTACAACACGTCATGCTTGGCAGGAAAAAATATAAACAATCTTCGTTTATAAGTTTTTCTTCATAAGACGAGTTTTAGTGAAATATTGTTAAAGATACAAACATTTAATTTTTCATTTTACCGATGTAATTAGACAATTTATATTATAAATAAAATATCAATCAAATATAGAATATTTCCTCTTTTTCAGTGTGACGTTAATTTAATTAGCTCTGTGAAACATGGTAATTGTTTTGAAATTCCATTCCAAATTTTTTTAAAATTGAGATACCCTGATAGTTGGAATACCAGCAACAAATTGTACGAGTTCAATGTGAAAATCAATAGTACAGAAAGAATAAAAAGGGATGATTTACCCAGATGATCCTGTTCCCCCTGAATCTGGATGGGTTCGACGATCAGCAGACACCAGATGGACACCAGAGACACCGATGAAAGCAATTTTCCCAATATTCCCATTTTTCTTCTTCCAAGTTTCCGTTCTGAACCGATGAAAACGTGTTGTTTCGTAGACGCATGCACACACATATTCACATATGCGTACACGAAAACGTCAATTCAGCCAAAGAAACACTGGCTTTCCTTTTGACGGGGTCTTCTCCATTCTTTTCTTCCCTTTTTTCTTTTCAAAATGTCGCTTTATTCCTTCAGGGGATTGCCTAATGTTTCATTCATTTCCCTTCTTCCTTTTGAAAATGCACGATCGAAGTCGGTGAAAAATACACAAGAGGAAAAATAGACTGAAGAAAATTAAATTCCGTGATAATCAAAGTCTGTTTCGATAGCGTGACAAATTTACCTATCACCAGCAGAGGATTTCAAACATATCAAAAATGTTTAACAACCCTTAAAAAACATTTTTCAATTCTACATCACGGTACGGATAACTTGTCGTTATTTATATTTCAATTGAAATTTAATGGATGAATCAATATTGAACGAAACGCGAGCGTGTTGCTGCATATTTAGATATTCGTTAAAAAAAAGACACTAAAAGTAATAGCTTCGTCGAACAAATATTGGGAGATGGGAATAATTTAGCGTAGAAAATACTTCAACATTTAGTTTTTTTCTCTTGGTCGTATTTTCATTTGGTACTAACCGAAACACGAGATTAATGAAAGAGCCTGGTTGCACATTACAAACGAGTTATTTAAAACTGAAAAATGCACTCTCCTCTACGCAGATTTTTCGAAAGATGATCAGAACAAACGAAAAAAAATCATATATGGATAAACGAAGAATGATGTGTACGTATTAAAATTTTCCAGTTTTATGATGGCTACACAGGCTCCTGCCAGGTAATTATGTAAGCTTCATCTATCTCCATTTCTGATTTTTTATAAATTTTTCAAAGGGCCAACGAATATCAAAATTAGTTGACAACGTGAAAATAATAATACTGTAAATGATGATGTACATGCTTGTATCCCATTAAAAATTGAATATTTCATTTCCAATGTGTCCTGTTTAAGTCACAGTTAATTTCGATCGACCTAAAAATTTGAAAGCTCCAAAATCAACCCTCGATTTTACTGCACGTCCAAAGTACAATAAAGCAAAATGTCAATGACACTGACTAAAGCAATTACAAACACGTTGGTAAGTGATGTCCAGTCACCATTGATTTCGATGTCAACGAACGTTTCGCTTGGACGATTATGTTTCACGAAAATTCTGGGTGTCCATTTTCATCGAGCAAGTGCCACGAATAGCTGGGATTCCGAACGAAATAATAGGAACGTCGATACAGGGAACACACTTCAGTAGGTAGGATTGAAGTTTCCGTTGAAATGTTCAGGGATCCTGGCAGCGAAATGAACCGTTTCTGGATAACATTTGCGACGTTCCAATTACATTCGTTTTATCCTTCAATTCTGTCAAACATATCCCAATGTAAACTTATCTCTTACTGACGCGAGTAATAATATTTATAAGTTATCATTTTGAATATTTCTTGACAGGTATAGATCCTTTTTATCGATGGAATTGGAATATTAATAGCAATCATTTATTGGTGGTATAACTTTAATTAATTTGGAGCTCAATTATTGACATCGAATTGCTTTTAATTAAAATGTTTTCTGAAATACGTTAATTATCCCGAGATCGTACACTTATGCCATCTGCTGATAATAAATAAATTATTTGATTTCCGAATAATGGAATCCCAATTAAGTGCTCCGCTAATGAAATTGAGATAATTAAAAGTGCAATCCTCTAGTTGGATTTTATTTCACGAATGTCAGAAAGGAAGGGCAGAGAAACTTGAATAATGAGAAATTTTGTATGGGAAAATTTCTTTTTCACCTGCAAAACAGTGCCACGATACGTCGGGACATTAATTTATAATGAAACTTTGCAGTTTACGCGAATCGAACTCGTAGAAAAGCAGCGACCTGCTCTTTAGAGCAGGAAGAGACGAGACAAAAGAATGGGATTTCTTGTTATTCGAGAGAACGTTTTTAAAGAAGTAATTCACCGCTTGAAACTCCTTCTCCCTTGAGGCATTAATATGACGTATTCGCGGAGACGTGGATCTTCTAAATGAGATTAAAAGTTATCGGAATTTTAGTGGGTGTAGTACATTAAGCATATTAAATGGCGACCCAACGAATATTCCTGTCACATACACATGTACTATTAATAAACATTTCCAATCTGATGGCAAGTGTTAAATTTCGAGTTAACAGTTTCCTTTCTAACGAATCTAACACGAGCAAAATTCTAGACAAAAGAGAATCGCTCCAATCAAAGTGTCACCTTCGAGCTAGGCAAATTAATTGCATATATTTTAAAGTGCTTCAATTTTCTTGCTTGAAAGGGAACATTGCGCCAATCTCATCGAACGACAGAGACGCTTTAGATCGTCGTTTCACTCGTGAAAAGCTTAACAGAGGGTGCATCGACGTCTCCCTCGATTTATGGACCTCTTTCGATTCTCTGGCCAATTCGGTTATAGGATCAGACGAACGGAGCACGTGAATGGAGAAGAAGAAGGGAGGAGGATCACAGAGGACGTTTCATTTTGAGAATCGAAGAGGTCTTCATATCCCTGAAATAATAAAGATTTCTCTACCAAAGTCCGACCCTCGTAATCGTATAAATATTTACGCAACTCACTGGGACAGTGGCTCGATCGCCGATAAGGGAAACAACCCTCCTCACTTTGTGAACTTTGACCTAATACTCGACGAGTACCACGATATGAGGGTAAAAGTCAAACGAGATAAATGACAGGTTACATGGCTGATACGTAGAAATTGTACAGGAAATATATGATGTGCGTTTAATGATGAAACGTGTTATCAAAATAAATATTTCATTGATCGAGTGCCATGGATGCCATTGGTGTGTAAAAGTAAAGAACATTTTAAACATCAGATTTATGTTGGAAACATTAATTGCCTTTGAAACTGATATAATTCTATTAATATATAAATAAATAGTTGTTATGGGAAATGGAAATGGTTTCAGTGGTTCAATATTGCTCGACGCTCTAAGTGATTGAAAATTGGATATTTGCTAATGGACAACATCATAGTATAAACTGATTGCTGCATTATTTCTACCAATCAATTATATTGTATCAATACTATTATTGAAATATTTATGGATTCATTTTTCCCAAATGTTAAACCTTAAATCGATACACCAAAAATGCTAAAATGCCAAATTATTAAATTTAGGAAAATATGTTGTGTTAGAGTTGCACGAAAATTGGGTAAAAGCATTTAACATTCTTTACGTTCATTAATATTCAAGCAAATAAAAAATGAACGAGTGTAAAACAAACGTAAAATAACATTTATCCTTTTATGTTTAAGCAGCCATTCTTATTACAATAGCATTCATGTGGAAAAATGCAATCACTTCCGTTTCTTCCTTTCGTTCTTTGTTAATCGCCTGCTTTAAACGCACACTTTATTTTGTCTTAAATATTGATTACACAGTACCTTTGCTAAGAGAATTTCATTGAAACAGACTAAAAGGAAAGAAGAATTTATTCGTGATGAAAAGAGCACAAATGGTTCTAATATTTCTGTAAAAATAATAATAATAACACAAGTGTAGCGAGTGGAATCGCCTCGTATCTGATCGAATTTCTTATTCACCTCAGCGATGGGGTTCCATTATGCAGGCAAGTGCAATTTTTATCCCGTACCATAAGAAAGTGAAACCTGTCGTTCGTTCCATCGACAGACGACGGAGGATTGACGTGACCCATTTTCAAATTCTCTCCGCTCGCAAATTCAAAGTTAATCGAGTGAAACGGATTCCGGAAAGGGTTAAATTGACGCGTTACAAGGGTAAATTTCGATCTTCAACGTAGTACGTGTCGACGACAGAAAAGCTGTCACTATCAGGTCACCCGAAAATCTGATATGATGCAAAGTTATCATATTAATCCTATTTTCTTATCTCAAAAATGTTTCATTACCAAAGACTAAAAATAAGAGACAATTTTTTTATAAAAAATCCCCTTAACGGGTGAAATCATCTCTTAGAGTTTATTTCAGCTAAAACCAAGCTTGTTAATGCTAATTATTATAAAAACTATATAAACTGGTTTTGTGGTTGTTGGGTCAGTGAGTAAAAGTTGAAATTAAACTCGACCATTAGAGAAATTTTTTACTGCAGGAATTTTAATCGCATTAGTCAACGTGTACCACGTAATTGGTGTTATCCTAAATTAAACGAAGTTTAATGAGATACAGGGGCGATCATAGCGAAAGGGTTACTCTTTTAGTTAGAGAGAGAGAGAAAAAAAATGAAACTATCTTCCTCGAAGGATCTGATGGTCCAACAAATCGGTACCGCGGGTTCAAACTTCTCAAAGCTCTTCATCCGTTCGTGAAAAATACGAGATCTCTCATCCCGTGTGAATAAATACGATCGTTCGCAGTGAAACTTCGACGAACTGTAACAGATGGCTTCGTGACTCGGGCGTCAAGTTCGGAGGAAGTTGGTGGAAGGGTGCGCTTCTGGAGCAGAAAGAATTTAAGAGCACCCAAGGGACAGGCCACTTGAGGATGCCTTGGTTTCGACATACCGACCGAGATCTCTTTCAAACGACTTCAAACAACGGCTAGTAAGTAATCCCTCGCTTTGTCCGTGACTTTACGAAACGCTTGGTTTCACGGACAAATGCATCGCTCGCGAATTGCCCTGCGACAAAGAAATTCAGAAAGCATCGAACGCGAATTTCTTTGCCAGAAAACGTTAACAATTGAATCAACATTGTAGAAGAGTTCGGGGAAGATAAGCTAATTGAATTATTAAATGGTAGATCGAGCTTTCTGTTGTGTAGGTTGAACATACTGGATGCCGCAGTAGAAATATCAACGATTAATGCGGCATACGATTGGCCGGATCACTAGTAGAACTATCAAGCACTGTTCGGACATTTCAGATTGCAATTGGTTCAAAGAATCTCGAAGAATACAATAAATTCTGACGTTCAACGACGATCTCCATCAAATTGAATGAAAATTAAATTGAAGAAGCTTTAAGCATTCGATAAGAATCTTCTATGAAAGTCTAAAAGATTTTAATTTTAATAAAGAATAAAGTCTTCAGATATCGTAAAAGAGAATTGGTGAAACTTGCTCAAACGTTTGAAATTTTGAAAAATCTACCACTAAAATTACCATCCATCTAAAATTAGAATCATCCACAAAGAAAACCATAAAGAGAAGGTAACGAAAGAGTAATCCAGTCTGAAGCTACAGTCGCGTTAATTATAGAATTTTTTCAAAGAAATGAAGGAAGCAGGAAAAGGTACTCTCCTCTTTGTTAAAAAAAAAAAGGGTTCTCGTATATGACAGATGCAGCCAGAACGATCCTGACGAAAGTCTGGAGAGTGGATTAAATTTCAGAAACTAATCCCCACTCGTCTGCGGCGCTCGTCAAACGCCAACGGAATATCAATGGCGGACGTGTCGTGTAGCAATCCAAGGAATTAAAGAATCTCCAGTATTCAATGGGTGCGTAGTGAAAAATGGGACCCCTCTTTTTTTTCAGGTCGCCTCGGGATTATGGCAATTTCAACGTCAGAGGACGTCATCAAGTTCCCTTTTTCGTACAAGTCCTTTTCAAAATGCTTCAACGCGAGACCAAGTACAAGCGCAAATCAGTCGGAGTGTATTGGGTGCAAGGCACCCTTGCTTTGCACCCTTGCCTTGTCACCCCTGTTGCAAGGGTGCGCTTCGCTTATATGTAATCTTCTTTACGAACCGCTTCTTTGCTTACCACTTTTCAAATATAGAAAATAAGTTTCGTTATGTTCCTGTTTTTACAAACTATTTTTTAACACCATAAGATACGACGATCTGTTTCAATCGCGAAAGAATTAAAGGAGTATTTTATAACACGTTTAAATTGGTAAATCTTCGGATTCTATCCGGTTTCCAAGCATTTCCAAGGAAATAACGAAAATAAATGGCGGATAGAAAGCAACAGATTAGGGTCCAGGGCAGCAAGGGTGCGCGTGCGAATAAACGTAAGGGAGAAAAGAAAAGAAAATAGTAGATGAACGCGCAAGAAGAAAGCGGTGATCCGTAATCAATTACGATAACATGGATATTCAATTTCCTTGCCGATTCGAATCGTTCGCCAATTGACTCTTCCGCAATTGAGCAATAAGGATTCATGGATTTACCCTAATTCTTTCAATTTAGCTTCGATTCAGATTGCTGCTTCTGCAATTAGAGAACCTAACAAAGTCAGCAATTATCACGTAGAATAAATTACAAATGAAATAAAAATTCGAGGTGAACTGTTAATGAAATTTTTCCTTAAAAATATCATTTTATATCTTATGTGGAATAACTTGAACCATAAATATACCTCAGAAACAAGGTATTACTTTTGCCTATTCCTGTCAGAGCTCCCCTCATTTTTCTTCGAAGCAATTAACTTCAAACTCGCAACTAACAGGTCAAGCGTAAATCGTACAATTAAATTTCCAAAGCGTAGAGACTCACTTCCGGCAAAATTACTACACCGTCGAAGAAACAACATCGAAACTTCGTCCTGTTTCACTGACTAATCTCTGCGCTGGTATTTAACGGTCCGGAAGTTGAAACGAAATAATACAATTCGAAGTCTGTCGAGTGATCCTCGAGCATCTACAATTGTCTTTCATCTAACGTCAAGAAAAGTTTAACAAGACAACTTTGATACCGAAATTTTCTTCGTCCACGAAAAATTACTCCCTCCTTTATACTTTTTGCAATTTCTTATAACCCTTCGCTGTCGATTCGCAAGGAAACTAACGAAAGTAGTTGGATCGTATTCGAAGAAGTTATAAATCAATTTCCTTCGTGGTACTCGGTTGTATCAAGTCCGCGGACGCGACTCTTCTATCAGAATTTCGTAATCAAACCACTCGCGATTTATTTCCGACGACGATTCTCTCGACAAAAGAAATTCACCGGAAGGATCGAGGAAGGGAAAAGTTTTTTCTCGTTTCCTCTTGCTCGCGTACGGATAGAGGCCACGTGAAATATATATTTGGCCGAGTAACCAATTGAAAGTGGATCCTGTTTTTACGGAAATACGACCATCTCCTTCCACTCTATGAGAGCTAATATCGGAACCTCAAAGGCGGATATTGCTTCGAGATGCCTAAGTTCTCGTGCCAAGAGTACGACACAGAGAAACGTACACAGTAAATGTTGTAAGTTACGTGGATTTCTCTACCTCCTACTTCCGGATGATATTTTGTCTCTGTTATACTCGTACAAATGGAAAATTTGCTTGTACCGTACGGGATATCGGTAATATTACTGAGATATTGGGTCGATCGGAAAGTTCCAATTTTGATTTTTACGATTCTTTTATTTTTGGAGGAACAAAATATTGGGTAAAATAGTATATGGTAGATTATTTCATACACATGCCACCACACATAATTGTCTCAAATAATTAATTTTCACAGAAAATGAAATTTTACCGATGGTTTCATTGCATCAACGAGAATGCATCTGACTCGTTACCAGAATAGCGAGAAAATCCTTGAAGCGTTAATAAACAAGTCACGATCGCGAAGCTGCGAAAGCGGAATCCATCTCAAACCAATTACCGGTCGTATCCTTCGCCAGTTTCGAAGTTCGGTGCCAGAACTCGGCCAATAGACGAGTACACTTGGCCCAACGCGGAAGCTAACCGGTCCCTTTCGAATATAATAGCCAGGTCGAAGATGCGAATAGTTAGTCGGAGAAATCGTGTTCGTTCTATGCAAAAGTCATCCTCGCTCGCCTATCGGTCCACTAAGCCAGCCAACACAACTATGCGCAAACCGACTTCAGTTATAATCAGAACCGACTGAGAATTGCATTAAACTTCTCCGGCATATCTCAGACACACATATAGAGACGTTTCGGCTGCTTCCTTGTCCATACACATCCGACAGAAACGTACATAGTTGCTTTGTAGTAATTGCGCTTCTGGACTACTGAACTCCTAATCACAAAGTGGCAACTGTTATCGCTGCTTTGCTCCTGTATCTCTCATTATCCAAATCACCATCGAAGGAAATTACTTTTCAGCTGGATTGAGGATCAAGAAATATTTTTTTATTTTAAAAACCCTATTTCTCTTGACAAGAGGAAGAAATAAATATAGAAAATAATGACGAGTTCCATGTCTTCATGATAAATTATAACATTGGAAAAAAGAGAAATTCGAGAAGAATGAGTTCCATGTTTCCAATATGAAATATAACAATAGAAAGAAAGGATATAAGGAACAATGATGCACTTGATATCCAAATACAACAGCAGATGGAAATAAATACATAGAATGATGGTGAACGTAATTGATCGATGGCGGAATTTATCAGCTTACAAGATGTCTGACAAGTTTCGATCAGAATATAGTTACCATACTTCTCCTCGCCATCGAATTCTCTCTAATATCCTCCACGTTCCTTCAATCTTCTCACCCCTAACTTTCGTGAGGCAGCGCTGGAAGCCTAGCCTCGCTCTTCTTGATAGCTTTCTCCACCTTCCATCGTTTCTCGATCATTTTAACCCGCTCTCCCAACGGTATTGCAACCGCTCGGAGTATGCATTGTCGAGGAGACGAGGCTTCCAAAATGTCGACGGTTGGTACACGTGTAGCCAGCCTCACCCCTTGGGGCTGTTAATCTTGGCAAGCTGACGTTCATTAAGCAGGAGAAACGGTCAAAGATTTCTAAATTATAATACTTTCATGTAGAAAATGAAAACCATTTTCTAAACTCAGTAAATGTACCAGGATATTTATTAATTATTATTAGAAGTATTTCAGAAGTATACCTGATGCAAATGAAAATTTTTAAGCTGAATCTCAATTGCATCACTCGTTAATTTATGAAATAACCAGGGATAACCTCGGTGTCAGTGAAATTGCACTTTCGCGAAACCACAGCACGTTCGACAAAATTTTCCCGCCAATTTGAACGCGAGCTGTTGTACAACAAAGTGGATATAAACGGAAAGCTCCCGACGATCATTCCGGGAGAAATGCCGAGAAGGCACTGATGGTGTTTTCGCGAGTGACTACGAAGGCCGGAATTCCGTTTCACCGCCATGCTCGTATTTATATTTGGCACGGCCAACCCGCGCTAATAATATGTGCACGCTATTGTCGAGCCATGGATCATTCGTGGCACAAAATTCGCTTGAAATTTTCTTCTTCCTGCGTTCCTCCACCGGGAAATTGTATCATCCGTAATTTTCGTATGTCAAACGAAATCAAATAAATTAAAATTACCTAATATCGAAACGAATAGATAATTGAAATTTTTATTAGACTGGCGAGGAGAAAGGGATTCGCCGAGTTATTTATTCCAAGTTTCTTATAAAATCGACTGTAACAAGAATATATGTATATGGATATTTATAGACCGCATAACCTCTGGAGGGTTCCGGCAAAGAATTCGAAAAGGTGAGCGCATGTAATAAAATTGAAGGCTCCATTGCCTCGTCACTTTCGATCTGAAAGTACCAACGTAAGACGGTTGCTCGTGAGATCGGCAACGAAATGCGTCTTTCTGATCGCTGGAAAAATTCGTTCTTTCTCAAGAAATCAATTTCTGACGAACGAGTTTCCGCTTCCTGAAAGACTTGATGGAAACGAAAAAAGAGGAAACACGTTTGTTCGTCGCAATTTAATTTCTTCTGTTTAAAAAGGCAGAGGTGTAAACAAATTTAACGGAATTTTAATTACAAAATAATACTGTAACTCGATCGAACAAAACTATAAAAATATAAATAATTCAAAGAATTGTTCATAAATCATCTATGAAAACGTGTAAATATTCTCCCTGAATCGTTGACCACGCACACTGCAGAGAGAGACAAAGGTAGCCGCATACGTCCCTTCATTTCCATGCTATTGTTCGTCCGAATTTTTTCAACGTTTTCGTTTATTAGCGTGAACGCGTATCGCGAAATGAATGGCTGCAATTTTCAGCAGGGGCGAAATCGAAATTCGGCCCGGAGACTGATCACGGCCGCGAAGCTGAATAAAAACGGTGACCGTTGGAAAATCGTGCAAAAAATTACGAGTACTCGGAAACTGAACGCCCTGTTAAATGTCGGTCGTTTCTCTTTTGTTTTCCGTGGACAAACGTTTCATGATCGGGTAATAAATCGATTCACCGTGAACAATCTCCCTCGGTGGTGCCGCCTGTCTGGATGAACATCCATTGAAAATTGTGATTTTGTTACCGTTCCTAGCAGCGCCGGCATAATTGATTGGCAATTTAAAAAGTCGATACCGTGAGAGCTAGCCATTAGTGCGAAGCTTTTGATATTTCATCAAGCGCGAGTACGTAAAATGACAGAAAATTAGGGCATATCTTAGAAATTGATACTTTTACGATCACGATGCCTTGATTTTTCTGAATCTAAAGCTTTCAATGGCTTTAGAGCTGACGAGGCGTTAAACAAATAGAGTAAGGAAAAAATGTGGGACACTTTGCAGCTGTGGAAAGCTCGAAGAATCGATTAACATCGCCTGGCACTGACTTAATCCTGGCAGCACTCGGATCGAAGCAACCTCGATATAGCCTGCGGAGTTTCGGTCAAGTTGCGGTCAGGCGGCTTCCAAGTTTCAGGATCGAAGATGCAAATGTGTTAGTCGCATTCCAGCCGGAGCTTTCCTTGGGACTTGGAAAGTTCGTCAGACTAGAAGCAGGAAGCCTGCGCCTCCATCCACGGGGATATTTTCCCGCGAGAGACTTGGCTCGTACGAAATGTACCGCAGTAAACTTCCCATTGATCGTTCAACAAACACGCGGACAATTAGTAATCGACGTTTGGCTACTGTAAATTAGCTCAATAATAACGTGCCATGTACAAGAATCTCAGAAGATGCGAAAGGAATTTTCATTTTTCCATTAATACCAAAATTGATGAAAAGCTAGTACAAAAGCTACCCCGTTGTCCTTTCTTTGTGATACGAGAAATCAAATCAGAGTAAGACTTTCCGCCTCAATTTTCTTCACAATAGAAATCCAAGCATCGACAGCCTCGCGACGATAAGACTTCTGGCTTTTTGCTTGGCTTTCCTTTTAGTGTCAAGAAATAAACGCCCATATCCGGGCAACAATGGAAACGCAACTCGCTGCAGACGATCGAACTCGAATATAACCGTGCCATTGTTGACGAAGGGAAACGACTTCCTCCCTCGCGTTTGGCATTGTGAAATATTCATGAAAGCGGGCGCGATCGTTCGTAGCTAATGAGGAAAACGTAGTTCGCGATGAGGAAAAGGCAAAGAGCGAAAAAAGGAGACGAAAAGATGCAGCCAATAGAGCCATTTATCGTTTTAACCCTGCTTTCATGATTCTAATGGTCACCGGCATCGCAAATTACATAAACTCGATTAATTAAAAGGAAACAATATAAAATCGGATACGTCTAGCTTCCGTTATCTCGTCTAGCGAAATAAAAGAGGTCGAAACGAGCTTTGCGAAAAAACAAAGCCGTTCGAAAAAGGAAGTATATAAAGGAGACACAGAGAGGAGATTCTTGTAAAATAGAACGAATCAAACTGGGCGGAATGTCTAGCATTCGAAACAGTGAACCATTCACGGAGAAGATTCGTGAGCTGCCTGGAAATCTTTTTAAAGTTTTATTCGTTAACTGCATGACCGCTCGTTTCCTTCACAGAGAGTTAATAAAATTATCGAATAATGGCGAGGAAACGTTGAAGCTGTGAAAGCTTCTCGCTTCTTTGATCCACTCCTTTTCGACTCGGTCTTTGATGATGACAGGAAGTTAATTCACACAACAGAAAGGATCATCTCTTTCTTTGCCAAAATACGTATAGGTGAAATATTTAAGGTTCTTTTCGAAGGTATTTAGTTGGCAGTTGATTTTACATAGAACTTTAATGGATGAATGAATGCTGAAGATTGAAATTTCGCGTTTGCAAAAGTATTGTCAAAGTTTGCCTCGAGCCACGATAAAATTCGACAGGGAACAGGGTTTGGTTGGTCAATATTTACAGAGAGGAAATAAAGTATTCTCCCGATCGTTCATCTTCACTATTGAGCGTAATTATCGCGATGATGCGCGCAGATGTACGACCCCATCGCGATTTATCAACACTCGAGAAACGTAGTCAAGCATTGAACACACGAATTCGACCATTTTTCAGTGAACAGCTCTTCTATTCGTGGAAATCGAACCCTTTCATATTCCTATATCTTCTTCCACCCTTTTATTTCTTTCCATCCCCCATTTTTATCTTCATTTCTCATTTTATACTGGTATTTTCTGAACTGAAATTATAATTTGAAGTTTTCTCTATTCAAATTAGAAATTACATTACGTAATTATCATGAAAATTTTGTTCATTTTCCTATTGACTTACAAATGAACCTTTATTTTTAAAATTTTTATACTTCTCTTTTCTTTATTAAAGTATCACGAATGCAATTTCATAGAAAATTGTAAAAAATATCGTGTGCAAATAATTTGACATATTTATTTTATTGACAAAATTAGTTGATTGCAGTTGTCACGAGTTTCAATTTGCGATAACTTCTAGTAATTAAAGCCAGTGAACTAATATCAATCAGATATGAAAGGGATATAAACGTGACATTTTTTTAAAATAATTAATATACTGTAATATTAAACAGTGGAAGTTTTAATGGGAATCGATACGAGCTTTGAACTTTTTGAAAGCATCGAAATTAAATTACAATCAAGAGAAAAACGATTAAAATACATTCGACGCCTATGGAGAAGGTTCGTCGGGAACAATGTAATGATAAAGGTTCATTAAAAAGGCTGCATCGTTATCATCATTAGCATTATCACGTCAGTTCGCGTATAATGATCAGCGAAAATTGAAATTTCGCTTCTACTATCCGTATCGAGAAAGGGGTGTATTAATGAGAGGTTGGTTGAAATAACGGGTGGGGAAAGGGTGGAATGCAAAACCAGCGTAGAATATCGAGTATTTGAGCTGTTTTCGTTTTCATTCTTTTTTCCCTACATTTTTTTAAACTAATTGGGTTTAACAGGTTAAAAAGATATATAACGTAAATGATAATTAAAATGTACACAGATATAGTAATATAAAATTACCAAAATTACATAGATGTAATTTGAATGGCAAAAAGATGGTCTAAATTTTTTTATTAAATTGCAAATTTCAACAGCAATCAAGTTCCTATTTTTTTATTCTAGAAGATGGTTATTGATCTTCCAGAAATTGTTTCAGCCCGTCGATCGTGTTCCACGTGGAGTGAAAGCGGAGAATTGATAGAGGGGAACGAAGGACTGTAATTAATGAACCTCTCACAGGGGATGATGAGCGTTATTGCCGTAAGCAAGGGTACGAATCAGAGCAAAAGAGTTAATTCTCCGGAAAAGTTTCTCGGTGGCCGTGCGTCATCAAAATGGTTCAACAGCCTTTACAACCGAGGGGAAAAAGTGGTCATCGACAGGAACATAATAAAAAGTTCCATACTTTCCGGTACAACGAGTTTCCAAACAGTGACTTCCTATCGAGCCGATGCTTGAAAATCAACTTCAAACGCCGTACCATGGAAAATATACATACATACATTGTTAGAGTTATGCAAAATTCCAACCACTAATTACTGTAATCCGTATCATTCTATTAATCACTGATTGTGAGTAATTCAAGTTGAGATCGTAATTAGAATTATTTTAATTTAAATAATATTTAAAGAATAAAAAAAACCTTCAGTAATTTACTAAAATAATTAAGCCTTTGTAATGAATAACAGTATGCACCGTACTATTATAGTAGAAAACATTATTCTGAAAGCTGTTAATGTGCCTTTCATCTCTGCCTTTCGTCAGCTTTTCTACGGATTAAATTAGATTTCCGTGGAACCAAAAACTTCAACACTGTCCTGTGCCACTATCATTAATCCGCCTTTCACTGTGAAAATGTCCCTTTCATGCCCGATTTCCATTTCCCATTCATCTCTCGAATTCCTCTAAATTCAACCTCTTTACTACCGTGTAAGATCTTTGATGATCTTAAATATCTAATAAATTCATCGTATAAATGAATTGACACCCTAGAAATTAACGTATTAACGCATCCTTAGCTCGCGTGTCTGCTATAATTTATCCTACACCACGTTGTACAAAATTTCCGGCTCCCTCTAATCATAACCTAATCTACCATTTAATTTTCCGGCGATCAAGGATTCCGATACGCCAACTTGATACGAGATGATCTTCAGCCTCGATCCAATCTCCGGGAGCACACTCGTGGAGGGAGCAGCTTCCTGGAGGAACGAGGAACAGGAAAATGCGAACAGGCATCGTGAGAATTCATCGAATCAACACCGAGCCAGTCGAGTGTTTAGTTTGAATGTAAATCCGCGGACTGGTAAATTAAAATCACCCGATGATCCAAGCGGGGCAACCACGAAATTTCTCAACTTTAATCGTTCAGATTAAAAAGCTTTTATTCAGGCCACCGGTACTCGAATGCAAACAAGGTTGCACCGATTGCGACTTAAATTTCATAGCCTTCAGCGCTTTTTAATTAGCGATCGTCGCACGCTTTTAAGTTTATACGTCAACGATTAATTTCGCTAAACCGATGAAGATGTGGCTTTAACGACGTTAAAGGAAAACGTGGACGATGTTGGTAAATGACATTTTCATTAAAGCGTAATTTTAATTGCGGTTGGAAAAAATGTGTAATTAATTCTAGAGTTTTGAAATGGAACGCTTGAATTCTGAGAAAGTATAACATACTTGAAATGATTATAGGATTAAATTAATTACAGCAAAGGTGAAATGTGTAATCTTGACTGAATAAAAATTTTTTTCTAATGAACTCCAGAATGTAGAAAGTTCTCTGATATTTAAAATGAATGCGATCGATGAACTTTCTTTTTATGAAGACGAATACGTATTGCATAGGAGATAAGATCAAAGTTCGAGGAAAATTTAGCGTGTCCACGTGGCGTTAACTTCCGCCGAAGAACTCGCCGATAAATGGCGGGGAAACACGAGGAAACGAATATGAAATGGCCGATGGTGAAGTTGCGAGAGGAGTTCGATCCAACGTTTCGCTCGTTGCAGTTACAAGCTGAGCTTCGATAGCGTTGTTCCATTTTCAGAAATGGATTTGAATCGTCTGATCGTTGGCCGAAGTACGCGATATTCTATTCGTCGAGTCGGTTCGAAACTTCGTTTCAGGACTTTTCGCATGCACCAGTCGCGAAAGGTCGTTCGTAGAAACAAATAAAAGTTTCTCGTTGCTCGACTAGCTTTTCCGTGTTGACGATTAAATTTCTTATTCGGCTTTCGTCAGCGAATGGCAATCGGAAAATTCATGGCGAGGCTCGAAATTCAACAAGAGTTTGCAGAGATAGAAAGAATTCTGAATATATAAAATTAGAAAATTTTTCATTTGAAATCCTATCTCGATATTTGTATCAAAAACGAATATCCATTTATTTTGCAGAATATGGAGCAGATGTACTATCTGCGGCCATTAAAATGATTAATTTCTTTCTTCCACTTATTTTTCTGCTTCCGAATGTTTTTGACGGAGATAACTTAAAGTTACAAGTGAAACGGGACAGAATATCCTCGAACTATCCCGAGAGCAGAGGTGTTAATTAATTTTCCGACGAGAGGAAAAGGTAACAGAGGTATTATTAGTCATAGTTTCTGCAAGAAACTTTGTGTCTCTTCGCGGCCGTCAACGACGATGCTGATGAAAAATCTTAATGGAAGTTTTAATTGCTTCTCGAGCAAAGTAGCCGTTCGGGAAAAAATCATTCACCTTACTTTCCTTCAATTGTTCAGGAAAATGAGAACTCGACTATTTTTCACTTCTTTCCAAGTGAAAAAACAAGACGATTTATAATCAACGATAATTTGTACTATCTAAATTGGAGGATTATTTTGACTATAAATAATATAGAAAAGTAACCAGTTCAGTGGCATTTTCCTTCCAATATTTTATATTCATTTATTCCGAATCGCTAGCGTATCTTTCTACACTGTATATCTTGTATAAACTTTATGGAAGCTCCAATGTAAACGTCAAATATTTAAAGATTGCTCAAAATGTATTTCATAGAAATTTTAAAAGGCTGTCTCGGACGGTACAATATTTGTCTCATAAAACTCCAACAATGGTTCTCTATATATAATCTTGACACTTTTCTGACAATAAAAGAAATTAGAGGACAGAGGTACCAAAACCTTTCTGATACTCCCTTGACATTTAACACTTTATGGGATGTCTGAACCATAAATTACTATGAAAGAAATATCTATTTCCATCAAGTTTTGTCGTATCGAACCATTAATTTTCGTGAATTTTCCCTGACGATTTCGTCAATTTATTACACCCTGATTTTCATAAATGTATCTAAAATTTCTTTCGTCTCCGACAAATTTTCTGTTGCCGTTGCATTTCACCAAGCTCCAACGTTTTAGGAACACTTAGCAGTTGAAGAAAATTGTGTTTGCATGCGCTTCAGCTTGCTCTCAACTCTTTGGAAAATGTTTCTCGCAAAGATTATCGAGTTTCTCGCGCTGAAGTTGAAGCGGAGCTTCATTTTTACTCCGCTGCAATCCGTTCCAAGTTTTTTTCGCAGAAACGAAAATTCAGAAAGTCGAGTGAGGATTAAATGTCGTTAATGTTAAATGACACGAATTTATCTCAAAAAGATAGAGAGGATGAAAATTCGACTCGGAGAAATAAGGAAAGAAACATCAATTAGAGTTCACCATTACGATCGTCATTAATTAGAACCTTCAATCATCTACTCTATTGTTCATCCACGCATCTAATCATAAGCTGAAGTCATCGGCACATAGTCAATCTCTAATCAGGCGAGAAAGCACCACTGTAATAAGCTGAATGCAAAATGGAACGCCCATGTGACATGTAGAGCCGATTTGATGGTGTTCCAGATCCATCGATCGAGTATTTATCTTGAAAAGTCCTAGTAATCTTCCTATGGAACTCAAAACCATTTGTTCACATGTTTCGATAAGAGGATCCAAAAATTATTTAACACTTTTGGCAAATTACACTTGCAATAATTTACAGCGATTACTTTTCATAATTATCCAACTCGGTAATCGCAATTTTAACATCAGAAATGAAAAATAGCGCCCCTCTGTCTGAGAGTATATCATCGTAAACTAGCAAATTTGAGTAATGTACCATCTTTCAGTGTAAAAGTGTAGACACACGAGTGCAATGTGATTCGTCGATGAAATGACTCGTATAATTTTCATGCGCTGCTTAACGATTCGGTGGTCGCGGCTCCCTGGAATAAAGCAGATGAACGTGGATCGATGAACGTGAGGCGAATGACGAAGGATCGTGTCGTTAGATGAAAACGTTTTCAAGTTTCCGCCCAGTTGTGTCGTTCTTTTTGTCTCGCCTTCTCTGTCTCTCACGCTTTGTTCATTTCACTGCATTCATACTCGTTTTCCCTCCTTCTTTCCCTCTTTCTTTCACCCACGCCCATTCAGTTCATTCCCCCTGGTCGTGCTTCACGTTCGCTTTTCTCCGTTGCCTGCAGCAGCGAGCTGCAATTTTTCTACATTTTGTTTTCATTTTTCTCCGCCCCATAACGAACAGCATTACAGGTGATTCTGAGATATTTGCTCGAATGATTTGCAGCCTTCGAACAAAATCGCGAAACGTTTCGACGCTGATTAAGGAAACCTCCACGGTTAACGAGATTCCCGAATACCTTCATCGACATTTTACTCTTTTTTCTCTCTCTCTCTCTTTTTCACGTTTCTTCATTCTAGTCGAATCTGTTCTCTCGGTTCTTTTCTTTGTGCTTGCTCATACCGTGGCCGAACGCGCGTAATTAAAATCTCCTCTGTTTCGATAAAAAAACCTCGAGCTCTTGGGGTTTCTAGCCAAATCGTACCGATTCGATGACTCTTGGGGATCGATCGATTCGAGTGTACTTTCACGAGTACTTTGAAATTTGTTTAAGAGAAGGAGCATGCAATTTTCAATAGTTTTTCAGGTACAATGTTTACAGGAGTTTCCAATTAAGTTTCCTAATAGTTTCGAGTTACTGTACTTTTCTCTTAACGGGAACTTCCTCGAAGACCGAACTTGGTAAACGATATTTACGTTTACATAAGTATTGCGGCGAGAGATAAGATTTTCTAAACTAATTTTATCGTAAGTTCCTGTATTATTTGAACGGATGCATTGGTTAACAATAGATCAATAACAATTTGTCCTCGTAATGGATCGTCTCATAAAAAAGGATCGACAAATTGTCCAGGTTGAAAAAGCATTCTGGCATCGAACAGGAAGCATAAAGTTTCAACAAATAGAAGGAAACAACTCGGGGGGTGGCATCGAACAACACGTTTTAGAGGGTGTTTTTTGCTCGACGTCAAACATCCGTGAACGGAAGAGTCAGGCACGAGCCAAGCTTCCCGAAGGAAACTCGATATGCATATTTCCCGTGGGCTCGAAGCCGTACCACTGCAAGCGACCTTGTTCTCCACCATTTTTTGCACCATCCCACGGGAACCATCCAGCTGGTACATTCGTAAAAACATGCATACGCGAGCCTTAAGGAACGCTTGTTTATGCGAGTTCTAATTTCATCTAGCGACGTAATTAGTATCTACAGGCTACGGAGAAAACGAAACTCGTTATCAATGCAATCGAACGCGATCTAGAAACTCTTCACTTTTTCGCGAAGAACCAAATGGAGGGAATGGAAATTGAAATGAGATTCGATAAATGACGTGCACGAGCTAATAACTCGCACGAGACTTCGAAGTTTTCCTTCGACTTCGATAAAGTTTATCAGAAGTTTTAATTAGAGGAAAGAATCGAACCTCGAGATCGGTTCGCTTCGAGGCTGGCATGAAATACCTGTCGCAAGTTCAATTTTAATTTTATTTCAATTAGGATCGTTAACTTTTCTTTACTCTTTGACAAACTTGGATCGTACTGATGGTACAAATATTTTTCTGAATAAATTCCTTCGCGAACA
Organism: Osmia bicornis bicornis; assembly: GCF_907164935.1. NCBI lineage: Eukaryota > Metazoa > Arthropoda > Insecta > Hymenoptera > Megachilidae > Osmia > Osmia bicornis. Next base: position 4,953,232 of record NC_060228.1, on the reverse strand, counting down.
AAGCGGGTGGAAGAAATTCCTGTCACGGAAACATCGATGGTCAAATGAAATAATCGAAGGCTCGGTGTCGTGACAATGGCCAGCCAGGAACTAAAGTGAATCCACCTGGTAATTCGTGTCTACCTGACGAGTAAATGCGCTTGAAATCGCCGTGAACGAGCACGAACGAAGGTGTGGCTGAGATCCGGGCCAATTAGTTGATGAACAGGGAGCGGTCGAAAAGGGATGAACGCGTTGGCCAGACGGACAGGACGCTCCCAAACGAGAGGGAGGACGAAAACGAAGCCAATGACTCGAGTCCGACGACACGAAGATTGCCACCAACTGATTGAACTAACGTGCCCGAGGCTCGCTAATCTTTTCTTCAACGACACGCGAATTCGACCGGTCCATCCCCGTTCCTTTTATTTACGACCGATTTCACGCTAAATCCGACTACTATCGTTAGGGATCGATTTCCTTTAAACGAACAGGGGAATGGCCTGATTATTGACCGACCGATTGGCAGACGTTAAGTAAAATTGATCAGGTGTGATTTTACGACGGTGTACATTGGGATCGTTTCATTAACACGAAGGGTGGATTTTGGAGGATGATTGGTTTGCTTTCAGCCAGTTTTAGGGGTGTTTGACTAATTGTCTAACAGGGGTTTAAATTAACACACGGATAATGTTAAATAAGATTCGTGAAAATCGATGGTTTATCTGTATCACGGAAATAAATATCATGGTTCAACGTCCTCGGAAAATTTGGCATGGGTCGAGTTTAAACACAGATCGATCGATATCGTGTCGGCGGTCAGAGTTTATTAATCATTCATCCGGTAATTTGATTAGCTCGATAGACATCTTGCCTCTTCGAGTGGCTAATTATAGCCTCGGATGGCTTAAGCAGAGAAACTTTCTGATTAAATATTCATCCCCGCATCCCTGAATAAAAGCAGTGGCAGAAATAGCTTTCGTTTGTTACCCTTCCTATAATGTTTCATAAAAGTTTTTCCAGGAAAATATTTTTTTTTTTTTTAAACGCAGAACGTTGAAAAGCAGAGATTTTGTAAAACAAAACTATTCTTGCTATTATAATCGAGTTTCTATGAAATGGAACTAGGGGAACTATTTCGAGCTCGAGCAACATTTCGCGTTGGAAAAATACGCGGAAAATCGAGAAAAACCGGTGAAAAGCCAGAGTGCGATACGGTTATTTACCAAAATCCACGTCGATGGAGAGGTCGGTAAATAGCCGTAGCGCGGCAAGAACGGTAGAAAGGTCGATTTAATCTGATTCCGTTTGACTTTCGATGGAAAAAAAGCTGCTATTAGTTTTTCGTGTTCGCGACCGCGCTTTTCCGCCACTGAAATTATTTCGTCAAGCTCTGACGGGGAAATATAGAAATCAGTCTCCCCGAAAACAGTTGTAAAAATACAAAATAATTTTCCCTTGAAACGGGTTAACGCAAAAATCAGATCTTCCCAGAACAAGCTTCTAAACTCGAATTTACCTTCGCAAAGTAACAAACAGAAATCTGATAATTCACAAATGGCGAACGGCATCCCGCATGTCCAAGACCCGTTTAATTTTCCAATGACAAATTGACAAAATTGGCTAACAGGAAACAACAGACGCGGACCGCCGGCCACGCGGATAATAATCTGGCCAGAAATGCAAAGAGAGAGGCGCGGGATCAGCATTGGGTCGAGTCGCAAATTGGTCGGGCTGCGAATTAATTAACAAACCAACGCGTTACACGCTCGTCGGGCAAAGATACATGGTGAAGGGCCATAGATAAGCTGGCCGAGTGGAGCCGAAACGGTGGATCTTTTGCGAATTCCAAATTGGTTGATGACCAGTGAACAATGCGGTCGAAGTAATGCTTGGATTATGCGGCGCGACGCATTTCCTGTTCCCGCACACCGTTACACTCCCTCGACACGCGAATCGCTCGTTTACCATCGCAAATAGACCTCCATGATATTTTAGAGAGATTCGATGCTCGTTTGGCCGCGACCAAGTGGAAATTGCCCCGACTGTTAACCCGTAATTCGTCTTCTTTTTAGATTACGATCTAACATCGTATGATACGTGAATTAGAAATTAGCCCTTTGAATTCCTCTCTGAGAATTCCTTTGCAGTAGAACGCTGAACAGAAACAAGGTAGAATATTTGCCAACGAAATGAGATCGTACACGTCTCGGCGAGGACACAAAGCATCGTTCCGCCAAGATTTATTGGATGTAAAAAAGAAAGTAATTCTGTTCTCGTAATTTTACAACCTCCTCTTCCACATAGAGATGTAGAGGACGGGACGCATATGAAACGGGACATTATTTATCTCGCAGGACATATGGAAAATTCTCAAGCTAAGACTTACACCAGAAACATACAATTTTTCTGGAAATTTTTCCTTTATCCTTTAAAATTTTATATGAAATTAAACTACACGTCATATGCTATTTTTTGTATGAAAAATAAAACTTACGTGTTATTCTCCGAATGGTTACGATATATTAATTTATTGCATATCTAATTAAGCAGCAACTTTTTAATCTGCTTCGATCCACTTGATTTAATATTCTATTAAATTAACTAACGCGATTAGAAATAATTCCAGCAATTCAACTTTCAATTGTTTCTACTGTCTGAAAACAATCTTCAGCTTGGAACCAACCAAGATTTAACGTTATTAACCCAAGGAACAGATGGAGCACTTTCAGTGTTCTAATCACTTTCTGATCGGCTAACGAATGCGCGTTTGTCTCTGAGCACTAAACTACTTTAAGTGCTTCGAATCAGGTGAATGGGTATGCAATATTCTAAGCCTTCTTGTTAACTTTGCTAAGACCTTTAACGAACTCGGTTTTGAAATGCCGTACAAGTCTAAATCAAAGGCGTATAGAAGGGAGAACTTTGTTCTAATAGCATTAATAATCGAAGTTGGGCTAGAATCGAAGTCTAATTATAATAAATATTCGTATCAGGAATAGAATGATTAAATTATGAATCCTCGTGTTTAAAATTCACGTTAAAATGATAGGTAATGCAAAAGTCCTACCAATCAGGAAATACGCGAAAAATTGTTCGATTAAAACACGTAACACGTTCTCGGCGATAAATTTGAATTTTCGTGAAATCATTGTGAAACAGTGGCTGCGATCCAGTTAAAGTTCGAGGACGGAGGAGAGTTAAAAAAGGGGTAGCGTGCACGGAAAATCACGAATAGAATTTTAATCGTTTCCGTGTGCTTTTGAACGAAGAGCGGCAAACACAGGCAGGGATTGAAAGTTTTCGTCTTCTTTTCAACTACACGGAAGGTAGCTGAGAATTTCGTCGAACGAGAAGCAACAGCGTGGAAAGTTCGTATTCAACGGTAGAATCATTTCCCTGAATTTTAATCGCCCGAAGAAAAAGTTAACAATGTCAACTCGAATGGTGAAGCCGGTCGATTTGCACGATTCTCTTTCGAAGCTGCGTAACTTCGACAATGAATAATACAAATCCGGACGGAAGGTGACGGAAGAAAAATTCTCGCGATCTCGATCGACCACGGGTCTCGTAACGAGCTGCAGGAATTCCGTTAGAGCTTTGCATTAAGTTTACCTATCTATTCGCTGTTTCAATTTTAAAACAAATAAAGAAAATTTAATATAAAGTTAAATATTTTAGAAATCGAGAAACTGTAACTGTTCAATTTGATGTTGATAATATTATATGTTGATAATATTCTAAATTTGATAAATCGCTAAAGATTAATATGTCAACCAGGAATTACAATTGTATTTTATGCAGATTCGTCTCCTCATTTCGGACAGAGATGCCTTTTTCTCCTTCCATCTTTTCCACCCCTGTATATTGCCTCATAAACGTACATAAATTCGTATATTTGTATGAGTGAAAAACCAGATGCGAGTCTAAGGAGAAATATGGGACGTAACTTATCTCCACTGAATAAAAGAATTCTCTATAAAGTGGAGACAAATTAAACGAGCAGTAGCCAAGGGCAACGAAACCGTGCGGAACCAAGTATTATAGAATGAGAATGATTAATAACAGAGGAGAAATTTTCGCGGAAATTCTTATGGATCGAGGAGCTTAGTTTGTTTAGGTGAAAGAAATTTCTTTATGCCAGGTAACTAGCTAATAATTGCATAGAAGAGGGTAGAAAGAATAATGAATATTTAATAACCATGCCTTTGTAATTATACCATCATTAGTGAACCTCATTCATTAATGACCGTCAAAGTATTAAATTATTAAATAATCATATTTCTTGTAATTTAAGTACTTCAATTATCCCGAAATGATACAAAATTGCCCCATAAGGGTGAGGAGACTTTCAGAAATCCGGAATAAAAGGATTTATTCGAAAATAGTTGAAGTTCCATCGAAATACGAAGGCTTCGGTAATCCGCACAAACTTATCGCACATTTTCGGCACGAATTCTCGCGAAACTTGGCCAATTCAGGACGAACGAAAATCATCGGCAGTAAAACAAATTTATAGGAAAGAAGATAACGCGATGGTAGGCGACGAAGAAGGGTTACTTGGCACGATCCCTTTTATACCTGGCCAAGCCGCATCTTACAGAGACAATGGAAAACTTGGAAAAACACTCACGTTCCTCTTCTAATAAATTTGACTATAGAAAGGAGATTCTCATCACGGCTGCTTCGTATAGTTAAACTTCCAAAGGCTGGTGAATGGTTGCAGCTAGCAAAAAAAACGAGCCAGGTATCAGCGTCGAACAAGAAAAGCCTGATGAATTCGATGGAAACGGGAACAGGCCAATAAAAATTTGCAAAGAAAAACCTGCCCGATACGTAGGTGGTTGCAATGGAAACGTGTTCTTCGTGTGTGCACGATTTTTATCTCCTGTTCCACGACGAACAACGCTTCTCTATACCCCTTTTTTCTCTGCTCGCTTTCAGAACGCCGAGAAATATTTGTATTCTGCGAAGAATCTCTCGCGAACGTTTAATTAACTCTCAGAGATTGGATTTAGCATTCTGAAGTATCTAGAAAAATTAGTGACCCTAATAATAAACTTTTTGTTTCAACGATCAAAAAGTTCAAAGAATAAAAACATCCCCTTTTTGAAGAAACATTTTCCTCTTTTTATTTCGAAAAAATTTCACATTTTTCAAACTCTATCGCCACAACGTGAGAGATCAAAAGCCATATAACTTTGAATTTCATAATGGCTTTTGTCAACATAAAACAAATACTAAAAACCTTTGTTTTAACAGAAATTTCAGAAACAACAATGCACAAATGATTTTAGCGAAGTCTCCACTTTGCATAGAATATTATTTGATTTTTTTTTCAGAAAAGATTTACACATACACATTTTCTGCATGTAAATATAATCCATTATAGTTCAAGTAACGAGAACAATATTGCAAGAAAAGGAAACAGAAGAGAAACAGTGCTCAACGCTTCCATTCAATGAATTTCTAAACTTTCATGAGGCCAATTAAAAGTCGCGATAATCTAGCGCGACGTTCTCGTCCACGGTGCATTAAATTGCTCGCGCATTAATCGCGAATTTCGCCACAAAACCGTCCGCTCGACGCGGCCAACCCTCTCGTCCCGCTCTCAATGTTTAAAAAGGGGAATAATGTTAACGCTTCCGATCCCACAGGAGCAGCGCGAGACACGGATTAATGAAAAATCTGCTTTTTTTTTTAGGAAGAGCAGATTAACAGTCGGGGTTGTTGCACTCTTCATCGCAACGCTCGATATAACAAACCCCGTCGGGGATGAAAATGGTGATATGACGAGCGAACACGCGAATCGAGCGTGTTCCCTCACTATTCAAATAATTCCGCTTCATAGATAATAGCCACATGACGTTTTTATTGACTTTTTAATCTTTATTTTTCGTTCGAGTATAGAGATAATATCGTAGTTCTATGATGACCTCAATTTGCTGACACGAAATAAAAACTGTTCCGTCGGACACGAGCAACGGCGCTATTTTATTAGTTTTCCAACCGTTATTCGAGGGGTGTGTTTAATCCTAGACCGACCAGTGATGGCTAGCTACCGTTTGGAACCAGGATAATTAATTAACCGTGGTGTATCGCGCGATAAAAACCGAGTCCAGGCAATTTTCACCGAGCCAGCTGGAAAGGTGCGTGTCGACGTATTCCAGCCAGTTTTCAACTGCACTTTTTTTCCCGGCGTATATGCCGGTGTCGCTGTTAATTTGTTTTTGTTCACGAGAACAAGCTGTACTGCTGAATTATTTCTACGAACTGCGACCGATATTTCCTTCCCTCTCCAACGAATCGATACAGTGTGTAATTAAAACGCTTGGTTTCCTATTATTTACGATTAAACGAACCCTCTTGTATTTTTTTTGTCACCGATAAAAAGTATTGAATCACGGTTTCGTGTCACGATTCTTGGACAAAATGGTACCAGATTAATGAAATAGTTTCTTTTGAAACGGGAAATTTGTTAACACAGGTCTTTGTTATTACAAGATTTCCATATTTTGCATATTTTGATTGGGTAGATGAATCGAAACGAGCCTGTAATCGGCGTGCAAGGATTAATGGATTAAACCTTGCCCATCACGATTTTCCATGCTCCATTTTTACGCTGAACGCCCAAATGAATAATTCTTGTCGAACACGAAGAGTTTTTCTATGCATCGGGAAACAAAAGGAAGCGGCAAATGAACGATGCATGGATAAAAGCTGAGATTCTGATGGAGCACCGTAATCATGTCGCGCCTCGTATTTTCTCCTTTTATTTTTAATTAACAACGCGATGAAGCGTCACGGTTATAGGCGCAACCAGTTCAATATTGCACGATTTCATAAAAAATGAACGACGATATTCCACGAGTTGGGTGCCTTTTAATGGACCCGCTACGAGATAAATGGTAAAACAGGTTGATAAATATTTCTCTGTTATGTGACGTTTTTCCACTTTGGTGAGGTTCTTCGTTCATATTGCGAATTAATAAATTGTGCTTTTATGAATTGCTGAGTAAAGGTATTCAAATATCGACAATTTTATGGTTCATTACGGAAGGAATGGTTGTAATTTACTGTATCAAAATTTCTTCCAAATTTCAGCACTTTCGTACATTGCAATTAACTAAATTCGTTCATTTTCAGGTAGATGGTTCGAATCATTTTCAAAACCCTTAAAATCCTTTAAAAACAATCAACGATACGTTCAATTTAGCATAACGAACACTAAATAGCTGTTCAAGAGAATAATTAGCCCGGATATTTTAATGGTTGCATTATCTAGTATATTGCAGACACATTTGACCTGTTAAATCGTACGTGTGCTCAAAGAGTAACCCCGGTGTACCTGGTGTGAAATAGATCGTTGCATCCCCCTTGGCATCTGCTTCCATTATCGCGAAATATCGATATTCAATTAGGAAGGGAAAGGGTGTGAGAGTAGAATGAATGGAATCCGAGGATCCCAGTTATAAATTAGCTCATAAAGAGAATTTTGTAGAACCTAATCCATACAAGTAAAAAATTATATTCTTTTCACTGTTCTATTGTAATTAACTCTAATTCAAGCTTTTTGACACGAGCCAAATGCAAATTTCAAAATTCTAATTTCAATTATTAAATACATAACTGAGGATTATTGATAATAGATCATCGTCAGCGTCCATTTTATAAGCAGTCTCTTTGGAACGACACGATACTGATTTCGCAAGATAACGAGTGACGATTTGTTACGAGTTCGCTATCAAAAATTGAATGGATGGGAAGATTCGCTTCTCTCCTCCCGGCTCTTTGTGGTTCATCGATGCGATTTATCAACGGCTGTGCACGGCTTTTATATTCCGTCACAATTCATTACGCGATTGGAAAGTCGTTTTATATTGAGAGAGCTTGTTTCTATCTACCTGGTCACGTTTTCAGTTTAGCTTGGTCAGCTGGACACTCGAAACCATAGAGGCATGAGCTGGAAAAATATATTGTTCAAACATGGCTAGAGAATAGCCATTGTATCTGAAAAATGTTATAAATATGAAACAAACTGTTTGTGTACAGGTGGTACAAAGGTTCTATTGAATTTGGAAGAGGAAATGGGTCAAGCCAACTGTCGTATGATTTTGTACAGAAAATGCAAATCGAATGAAATATCATTTAACCATGGATTAGTTTAAATACAAATGTTTATATTTTGTATTAATGATTATAATTTTAAATTCAATTAAATTTTTAATGCAATTTCATAATATAGTATGCTTGCTGTACAATCTCAAATCGAACTGCACCGAAACAATTAATCCTGACACTGATTCGAACTCCCTTAAACTCGTCGTTATTTCATTCGCGTAGCAAAAACTCCGGGGGTTCGTTCGTTCCGCGATAAGATGGAACTTTTTAATAAAAGGTACGTGATCGAACGTCTCGAAAGTAGCAGCGAAACAAAGGGAGTAAAAAGTAGTTGAAGAGAGGGTCGCCGCGTTTGTGGATGCGAGACTTAAAATTCTCACTGGTCACGAACAACAGGAAGAAAACGAAGAAAAAAAGGAGGTAAATGTTCAACGAGGGTTTACGCTTGCCATCCTTCGTTCCTTCACGAATAATTAAAAGGGTTTCCTTCGACGCGGAAACTTAAAATGTAGCCCTTTATTCGAACCGCAAGGATACCTCCTCGCCCGACGAAAAACGAGAACAAAAAGATGGTGACGGAACTTTGTTCGCCTGATAAAATTGAGACTCTACCGTGGAATAAAAATGGTCAAAGGTTGCCCCGAAGCCAAGGCTGATTGTTCGGTTGCACCGGGACTAATACCAACCAACCATTTCCTCGGCTATCTAATGAGATTCATCCTATCTCGTCGATATTCCAGCGAATAATTTGCGGATTTAATTCACTTGAAATATCGTTTGAAATGAGACACAAAATATCACCATGAAATTTAAGTCGATTCATTCATAACCCTTTTCAAATAATTTGATAAGGGATGAAAATTTAATCATTTCACGAATAAGACTAATTATATTTCATCGATTGATTTGCTATTACAAATCGAACAGTTAAATTGCACCGATTCATTCGTGATCGTTACGCAACAAACTCCAAAGTTAAATTACTCGAAACGACAATCTCAATTAATCCAAGTTTCCTTCTTACGAATACAAAGTCTCGCGAAGTAAGTAGTTGGCGAGAGTTCGTATTATAACCGAGGCTGTTTCAGCCGAATCGCTAGCATGGCTACCTAAATCACGTAATTTGCTGCGACACAACAAATAGAGGGCCCCGAGTTATTAATTACCAAGCAAATTGCCTTAACCTAAGCAGCGATTATCCTAAGCGTGCGCGTTCAACGAGACAAGTTACAAGTAGAAGTTAATAAGAAACCTTCTCGTGTTCAACAGAAAGAAACTCATACTGGTTCATTTAATCGCTTACGATCGGTTTGCTCGACGTTCGAGTTCCCTTCAACTTTTCCTCCATGCGGTTTCAACTACTCTGCAAAACAATTCGCTTTGCCTCGCACGGAAAAGCCCAACTTACATCCGTCGTTCGTTTTCAGTCTACCTACGGGATAGCAAATACGCGATCCGTTTGCGCGACTTCTTCGAGCCACGCGGGCCGAGAATTTCAATGGAATTTCAGATTATTTCTTTGAAGACGCCCCATCGATTACTTGTCAATTTCATCGGCTCGGAGGATTTTCGACAGACGGTTTCCAACGAACGCCTTTAAAGCAGATTGCGGACTGTCACACGGATTTTCTTCTATTTTATAGAAAACTTTGAAGTCTCCATGCAAATTAAGAGAAATAGGATTCTGTGAAACGTGCAGTCACGGAAGAATTAATACGCGATTCAAATTCCTTTTCGCGCGAAAGAAAGTAATGGGTGAAATATCTTAATCTTAACGAACTTATTCGGGAAGCTTTTCAATTCTACGGCCGGCTCGATTTCGACGATATCGGAAAAGCGACGAAATAAATTTTCCGACAACCATCCGTTTCGTTTCGTAGCGGTGCGACATCTAAAAACAACGTATCTTTGTGAAAAATACGGGGCTATAGTCGAAACGAATGCGACTGGTTGCACCGAGTGCAATAAGAGAAAAAAAAAATGTCTTATATTAGAAGCGACACGTTTATTCGTTGCACCCAGACGAATATTTCATATTGATTATATTTTTATTTCATACGCATTTGACACGTGGGACAAGTTTATTGGCTAGTTACACGAACTAGGTCATCTTTGAAATGGAAAAGAACTACTTTGGGGTTCGTGGTAAAAAAGCATTCTACCCTCGTTATTCCGTACCAGTTCGAACCACATCACAATTTCTTACCATATCTACCATGAAAATGATCGCCTATAAATATCAGGCTCGATTAACCGCATTAACCAGACGTTTCCCTATCTCACGTCGGTATCTGTGATTCCATGCAGGAAAACGCGAATGCAAAACACGCGACCGATTCTTCCGTGTTGCAATCTCCGCGCGACGCGGAATTTTAAACAGAAAGACTAAAGCAAAATAGCGGGGGCTTGAACAGAATTTACCGTGTGACGTGGATTGCGCGGGTCACATTCAAAATTCACGGGGAGGAAATCAAGGAGGAAAGAGAACGGAACAGAAATCGATAGAGATTCGCGTACGTTCAGGAAAAACAGATTGTTAGATCTAGATGCGAAATCGTAGCTGCTTTCATTGCACGAACGTGGTCGCGATTAGGACGAGATCTCAATCGAGCACACCGGAAATGGAACCTCCATCGAACTCGCGGATTCCGTTTCTTTCCTTTTTTTGTTACTTCTGTTTGTCTTTCGGCAAATTCCTTCGAGAGAATGCTTTCTCACGGTTGAATCCGACGGTGGTAGTTTAAATTGGAACAGACTATAACTTCTGTTTTTTTAACTCTCGAGTATCATGGTAGAGTGAAATTGAATCTACTACTTTTTTTTTACTCAGTGCTAGGTAACGGTATTAAAAAATAATTGCAGAAATTAATTATGCATGCGTAAGTTACGATATTCAATGTTTGCTTACATATACCGCCATCCTTGTGTCAATGCTCTCTCGAATTGTGTGGTAGGTAAAGATCACTTACCTGAAACAGAAAATAAATAAAATAAGTTAGTAAAATTCAAAGAATCATTTTCTTTCATTTGTTCTTAGGAGACCTATTTCTCAGCATGGAGAACAAGATACCAAGGGGTGAAAGTAATACTTTGAAGGTTGAATTTTATACACCGCCCTACTAACAAAGTTTCAACATTCCCGTTGAATATGGTTCCAACCAGCGAAGTAACGTTCCCCCGACAAATCGCCTTCCATATCCGTCCCGCAAAGATTAAAGATCTCCGATCCCGTGTGTGAAACCTACTTACATGATCGCGCGACATTAAGCCGCAAGGTAACCACGGAAGTTGGCCGTTCGGCCTGCGGACAAATCGAGACTATGGATCAATTAATCTAGCCACCTACTCGGAGTCGCGGCAATTTCAGGAGACAGGAAACGGCTGCATACAGCAGGGCTCGGTGTTTCCCAGTGATTAAGCAGGGAGAAATAAACCTGTCTTCGGAGCCATTGCGGGACATAACGGGCAGACAAGCTTCCTACTATAGTAGAAACCAGCTTGTGTCTCCCTGGGGTCTTCTTGCCTCGGGAGAAGAGCAGCAGAAGCGTAGACAGAGAGAGAGAGAGAGGGGAAGGGTGAAGGCTTCATAGGAGAACGGCTTGCAGCTGCATAATTCAGACCAGCTTCCAGTCGAAGTTCACGCGATAATGTTTGCTCGCATTGGGCTTCCTTAATGATAACAACCTCCGCACTGTTTCGCTTTGATCGAAATCGTATCTTAATTGTATATCGTCTACTCGAAACGTTACCCTTCCTACGATACCAGTTAATCAAGTATTACAACTCCATTTCGACGGAGAACTCGACAAGTGTCAATAAAAATTGTGATTATTAAAATAACAGATTTTCAGATCCAGATGGAATTTTCATTTAACCCTGACTAAATGATTTCCCATCCACTAGCGCGCGTCCCTGACTATTCCCATACCGATAACGAAAGGGTAAAAAATAGCGACGATAACGACCCGTTAATGGCAAAGACCGCCGCGGCGCGCCGTCGACGACGACGGCTATCGTCGCCGTCCGCTCACGCATGCGGAACGCACAGCTGACGGCTGTTCCTTTCTTTTTTCTTCTATGAACATTCTGTTCCAGGAATAACAAATCGTCTCTAAACACTATCGACGAAGGAACGTTCGATTTTTCGAGTTCGGTAATAAAACGAGTGTTATTTATCACGAGATAAAACTAGAAACTTCTGTCATGAATTGAAAAATTGAAGATAGATCGCAATGTGCTTAATGCATTATGTACCAAATCGAATTCATACATTATTTACGAAGACTTGGGTGTATTTTAAACTACGATCTTTCAGAACCCTTTCTTTGTCTCGTTAGAATTTACAATCGTTCGTCCTCTACTCTATATTCCTTGTATGTCCGTTGAAACTTCGATTCGTCTGATCACCGGACATCTAACGAGACGAACTTTCACAAACGATTCTCAAAATTGTCAACGAGAACGAAGGGACCGAAATTTCATTAGAAAATTTCGCGTTGAATGCATTAGCTTCTGTAGAAACTCTGTTTTCGTGTTCCATCGGATCTACCATTTTTCGAGCTTAGAGGCTTTCGGAAATGGAGCCATTTCTATTCCTTCTACGAATTTTTGAAATTCGAACGCATGTTCACGTTCCCGTTCCCGTATCCGCTGAAATTTTCAACCCCGTTCCAAGAAAATTCGCCCGAGCTGATCGAATCGTAGACGACAGCTGCTTGTATTAAGCTCGCGAAGAAAGAGTTCAGTTGCTACTGTGGCGGTTCCAAGAAGACTGCCATAAGTGTAACCATCGGGGAACAAAGAAGGTCGCCGGAAGATATTTTTGACTGCCTGACGTTTATCAGTCGTGCCGAAGACTGATGTACCAAATATCAGGGGCAAGAGAGTGTATTTAATGTGTTCTTGAACGAGTTGCGAAGTTTGCAGAAAGATAAGAAATGATAAGAGATGAACACGTATTACTTCATTTAAAATATTTTTGAAAAATTTGCTTCATAATAACTGTATCTAATTTTTTATATAAAATAATTTGAAATAAAAATACACGTATTCAAAATTTTCTACAATATTTTTATAGCAAACTTTCCTCGTTATTTTAGCTTAAAAAATATTATCTTCCTTTCTCTTTATTAATAATCAATAAACTATAACGTGTACTATGCAAATATAATAGCTTTAGTGCATATATATATATATTTTTTTCACCTCAACTTCGATTCCGTAACTTGCTAGAAAAATATGAAGCTATAACAGGAGCCGCCACTCCACTTTATTGGCCGTAGAATCGCGTAAATACGAAAGCCGCGACGTTCGAATATTTTCTTGAATATTTATACTCCAGAAGGGAGGATAGAGCGTCCGTACTTTCTACATTGTTGTTCACGCGATTCTGGAGAAAATACGCGCTCGTTTACAAGCAACGTGTTTGAATACTTCTAAAATCCCCTTGGCATTTGCGAGCTTTCGAACTGCCTGAAAACACTGCAAGTTCTTAAATAAAATGTGGTTTTACTGCGTCTTTATATGAAGGCGACATTCCGTTTCTCGGTGTAAATTTACAATATGAAAACTGCACGGAAAAAATTTCAGAAACGGTAGAAAAATTTTATTCCGCGAAGGTTGGATGGTTCAATAAAATAACAATTTCAATCTCTGTATTCTCTGATGTTTCAATACCTTAACATTTTTTCAGATTTTTATTTATCGATTCTAAATAAAAATTAAAAATCAATTCTTTTATTTTTCACGTTGGAAATGGCCAAAAGTTTATTACCGTTTAACAGAGATAGAAATAGATATGCATCTAGTATGGTGGCGATTTAAACGGACATGGTTTTCAACTTCGGTCACCGCAACATGTGCTGGTGTGTCTTATGCATTCGGCTGTCAGCTACATGAAAGTCTGTATGTCAGGGTAAAATCAGGTCAAATCGCTGAATCGATTTGTAATGAAACTCGGTTGGGAAATTTCGCGCGGATCCACGAAACTTGAAAATTATGCGCCACACATTTGAAATACACGTCCGAAGTTACACGATCGAACGTTTCTCACCGGAACGGACACCGAATATGCAGTAACTTTTCACTGACGAAACTACGTGCGATTTTCCCTGAGGTACTTCTTTCGTGCACTTTACGATTGGCAAAGAGTTTTCTCAATAATCTTCAATATAGATCCCTTTTATCGAAACAAAATTTCATTTTTTTGAAGAAGAAACGAGGCAAATTTTACTGGAAACTTAAATTACCGTATTTTTACTAAGTTTTCCAAAGAATTTTCACGGGACAAAATCGGTAGAAGAAGAATGACATACGTCCGAAATTCAGGGCGACCCAGAAGCGGGAAAAAACACACGTAAATACTTAAACTGATGACGGTTCCCGCTGTTTCCCGGAAGCGATTCAACCTTAGGTCCAGAAGAAGAACCCTCGCTAAGACAAACAACGATGCGGTTGTACGACGCTTTAAAGGGGTCTGCAGTCCCGTTTCTTCACGGTTTTCTTTCTCTTCGCAGCCACTCCGGTAAACAGTTTATCCTGATGCTTTTCTACTTAACACCAGAAATTGCTTTCCACGTGTAAACCGCTTCTTCAGCCCCCGGTGAGAAGGAAAAATATTTACGTACACGTATTTGTTGACACGTGTGGATGTTGCTCCAGTTACGAGGTAACTGGAATCTTTGCCACGCGTGTATCAGAGTTGAAAAATTAAAACACGGACTTTTCTCCCCTGACGAATAATATTGTTGCATGTGTTCCACGTGCGAGAAGAAAAAATATACGGTTCGAAATTAAACGTGTGAAAAACACTAAACTAGATACTTCATTATTGTACCGTGTAAAATGATATTTCCAACGTAAAGAATCAAAGATCAAAACCGAAGGATTCTGCTGTAGAACAACGATCGTAAAGCAAGAGCAAACGTTTTAAGCAAGCGGTAAACTAAAATATTTAAAGTTAAACAAGAGGGGCACGAAGCGTTCAAAGAGTATCGCAAGGCGTTTATACCGAAAGCGCGATACGACTGAAAGCAGCGCCTTCAAAGTTCCTCTGTTTGTTAGGGATTTGATTGCATTTCCTGCCTAAACTAGCTTTTCCGGCTGACATAATTTCTCGTCGAGCCCGTTTGTTCCCGTTGGATGACGTCGTTTGATCGAACGAGCAACAACGACAGATGGTTATTGTTGGAGTAAACTTTTGAAAGATCGCTTGCTACAATGACGGATCGTATGTGAAAGCAACAAATTTTAAGAGATGAATGTGACCGAGGAAAAGGTAATAAAGAAAATACCTCCTGTCCTCTAATACCATGCTCGAGGAAGATTAATTTATTATTCGGTGTAATGGCTTCTTCAGAAGGGTACGATCATTTCTGAAACGTAATTGCGACAATAATGCGGGATTACTAAACTATGACAAATTGATACTCATATGGATAATGTAATAACTGACTATTTTTCAGATAACACGGCGTCTAATTCCAATATAATTTTTAATATTCTAATATTTTTCTCTGATTTGATCCTTTCGGCATAAAAGTGTAATAAAATTCACGAAGCAGCATACGTACGATCGATCACTAGCCATAAAACAAATGACAAATATCAACCTCGTAATGCAAGAACATCCTTTATACAAACAGCATATGAAAACTGAATCGAGCTTCAAAAGCTTCTAATCCCATGGGATCATAATTTATCAAATCCGTCGAGCAACAGAGACAACGGTGTAAGACACTGAACGAGGGGGAAGCATTTTATTCCCGTAGGAATGGCTATTATACGGATACGTGAGGGAATGTTCGCGGAATGTCACGTTTCACTAACACACGGAAAAATCCGAAAATCTACACCCCATTGGAGACGGTTATCGGCTTATGCGTTTCTGCTTACTAATCACCGCGCGCTGCGGAATAATAAATTAATCCCTGTAATTTAGTCGTCATTATCTGTCATCGAGTACCTTCTTTGCCAAGAACTCCGCCTCCTCCTCGTCGCTTTTAGTACTATCAGTCATTACACGAATTAATTCAACAGCCCATCCGCTTCCTCTGAGCTCCTCTATCGGAATTTGTAAGGAGTATTTCGGGATTGAATGAAAAATGACATTAAAATTGTAACTGATACTGGCTTGTCGTCCAAAGGACTACTGTAAACAGGTGTAAATTATTCTCCAGCAATTTTGCAGCTCTTGCATGTGAATAACACTACATCCGTGTACATGTACATTACAGGATTATCTTTGAACCAGACACTTCGTACGTCACAATTTCGCAGTCGTAAAATGGAACGTGCTGTGTAATAAATCTTCGTAGTCACTCGTTACCAGTTACACTGTCACACGTGCGTTTAATGAAAGAGGCCAACCTCTCTCGTTTCGCGAATAAATTTAATATACCATGCCGAATAAATCAGCGCGCAAGTAACGAGCTAATGAACGTAAACAAAATTAAATTATTCGTTTGTTGCAACAATCAGTCGATAGCCTAAAGAATATTAACGAAGATAGAAAATGAATTTTTAGGAAAAATGATAAATTTTCCAACGCACCAAAAACAAGAAAAAAGATTGACAGCCACTGCAACTGCAACGCAGCCTATTCTTCTTTCTATTCTTCTCGAGTCTTCCGCACGTGTCCCGAAAAAAAAAAAAAAATGAAATACTACCCACGAAAAATCGAACAAAACCAAATCCCAGTGAATGTCTTCTAATTCGTCGCGAAACCACAGCCAGTGGTTTTTCCACCGTACCCTGAAAAAAGCTAGTCTCTCACCTGTCCACTTTATTCCTCTGTACCTACGTGTACTCCCATGTTTCACGATAGAAAATTAAAAAAAAGAAAGGAAATATCAAAAGACCTCGCAACTTCCCTTTTCACCCCGCGACAGTTTAATCTTCCCGATGGAACAGAAACGATCAAAAGGATCGATCGTTCATTTTTCGAACGTTCGTATTATTTATACAATATTCGATTGCAACTCGAATCAGCGAGCATTTGATTGCGAACTGGTATTTGGAAATATTCCCGAGTCGAGCACAATATTCAGCATGAGAACGTGAAAATGTGTGTCGAGTGTCAACCGACACCGTTTACCCCGATCAAACCGGAGACACCGAATAAATTTGAAAAACTGTTCGTATTTGGCTAATGCGAAACGTAATTTAATGGTTCGTTTCGTTTCGAGTAACTAATGCCCGTGTGAATACACCGGGGATTCCATTCGCGAATATTGACGGCCGGTTACAAATCTAACTACTTGTTGATGCATAAATTAACGCGAATGTTTGATCGCTGCGAATAAAGGTCGATTTATACGGTGTGTGCTGAAAGGAGTCCAGAAATTATTACACGCTTTATTCGCCTAATCTTACACACAATTTTTTCAGATTTTCCTACGATATTGCAGGATTTTCTTTAATTTATTAGCAACGGGGTTATAATACCTACGGCCATTTCTATCCTAGCATCAACGAGTTAATTATTTTTGTAATATCACCTGACTCCGTTTAATAGATTAAGAATTAATATATTAATCAGCTTTGGAAAGAGCAAGACCGTCTGTTTCTCCAACGAATGCGAGGGAAAATGTACCAAGAGGCATGGGTCCCGCGGGAGAAAGAAGCATTGTTTCGTCGCGGCCCGACAGAGTCTGAACACGTCAACGACAATGGATTCAATGTTCAACGGATGACTTGGTCAAAGGAAACGGAACTAACGCACCAAAGTTCAGCTATTCACGAGTCCGGGCGACTTTTGTTTTAAGACTTTTGTCAGGCAACCGCGAGGTAACCAGTCGACCAACAACCCCTCGGCCAACTTTTCGACTCCATTGTACCCGTTCGCGATCACCATTGTTACCGTAGGCGCGTATGGGGTTCGTGGTCACCTGGAAAGTTTCTTCACGCGCATAGGTGCGATTTCGTGCGAAGAATTTGCTAACTCGGCGACTACATAATTTTAACCCTCTTCAAGGAAAATGTACGCGAAGTTAAATATATATTTTCAGCGAAAATTATTAGTACCGTTCGTTGAAAACTAAAATTGCAATATACTAGTTACGATGAAACGCTACCTGTTAGAGAGTTTTCCGTTTAAGGGAAACGAGGCGAATCGAAGCGATGGGGACATTCGTAAAAGTAAGTGGCTGGCATGGATCCATCGGCTATACTGCTGGCAAAGCGTGAGAACGCATATAGAAACACTTCAAACAATGGATGTCCGTCATTCGAAGCTCCATTTCGTCCAGGACGATTATGTGAGCGCACGACCACTCGTATCCGACTGAGCTGGACGAGACGAATGTTCGGACATTTAAATTCTGGCATTTCTGTTAATCCGGAACGATTTATGCTCCCATTACGCTTACTGTATTACGGAGAAGATATTTCCTGGTCGTAGAAGAGCGATCAAGAGATCGAAAAGGATCCTCGGAGATCCTTGACGACGGCACGGTTGAAATAATGCTCGATGCAAGAGACTTACGTTGGAATTTCATTTATGCAAATTGCGGACGAGTAAGGTAGAAACAATGTACACGGGAATTAACAGATTTATGTTACGATATTAAACAAAATCCAATTATCTTTTTATTAAAAAATCAAATATTTATATTGAATTTGATGGAGGATAAAATTAAATATAAATGGTCTATTCATGGAATAGAAAGAAAATTGAATTTCATGTAATATCCAATTAAAATTAATTCTTCAAACAAGCATCACGATAATTCATTTAACACCGTACCAACCGAAACCCTATTAACAGCCCTTTTGGTGTCGGTGGCTATCGTTTAATAGTGTAACCTTTGATCATTAATAATTCATCTATAATTTAATAATTTTATAATTTGTTGCAAACTGTAGGTAGAACTTTTCAATTTCGATGCCGGCGGTTATTGACCAGAAATCAATTAGCAACCTTTGATCGTTAATGGTTCATTTATGAATTATTATAAAATGGGTGACAGGCTGTTATTAATGTATAGGAGCGCGAAAGCAAGTAAAAATCTGAAGAACACTCGACTTTCTTTAACGATACGACCACTTTTGAATGAATCCCACTATCTATTCAAGAGCAATATAGTTAGATGAAAAGAATGGCGTTAAGTAGATCGAATGAAGTTTGCACAGTATGCATATCGTCGCCTTATATAGATCAGAAAATTACGTTCTAAAATGAACTTGGTACCGCGGGACTCGTTCCATAAAACTCGGAAACTCGTGATGCTGCTCGTTATCCGGGGAATATATTTTTATTCTGCGAAACCACTGGATACCATTGTCGCCATGGCGATGCTGTTATACAGGACAATAAGGTGTACTTTGCGAATAAAACGAATAACTAGTTCCTTGTATATTTGGAAAGAGAATTAACGAGGTTGAAAATGAGAAACTAGAAAAAAATATTATTAAGTAAATTATTATTAAGAATCTATGCGATAGCATTTGATGAAGAACTTAATGGGAAAAAAAGGTTAAAAGGTTAACGCGCTTTTTCCGAGTTATTTTCAATTTCACGAGAGCCCGATATGACCCATAAAACAATCTTGCCGAGGGTAAGATCGATTTTAGCCCGGTCTGTCAGCGATTCGATGAATATTCATGATTCTTTAATGCAGCCACGAGCTTGCAGCTCGACAACGTGAGATCGGGATGCTTCCTTCCATCGATAATTCTCATCCCGACCTATCGGGACCGTCATTTTCCAGATTCTAGCACACGGGAAACCTTTTACCATCCTGCGTGGTTTGCTCAAAAAGTAATGAAACTGCTCGCTATAAAACTAAGATTGCTACCTTTCACAAGAAACAATTAAACTACCGCGATCAGTGAACCTCGTTAACACGTCGACTACTATGGTGGGTCATTGGTAGGTCAATGACAGAGCGTTCAAAGCAACTTAGAAAGAATGGAAAACGGGAGTGATTACGGTGCACGGGAAACGTGCCACGCCGGCAAAAGGCGGCGGTAAATTGAAGTGGACGATTTATGGAAGCGTGTAATTAAGTGACGCAATTGAGTTACGCGATTCTCTGCACAGCTCGTAACAGTGCCCTAAGTCGGGGCTTCAACCTTTCATGAATCTTTCCTCAGTCGAATTTATGAGGAAAAAAAAGAATCGAGTAAGATTTCTTTATGAAAATATGATAATTGGTTTTAAAATGAAACCTTGATTTTCTTCCATCGAATTAAGGAAAATCATTGAAACTATAGACGAAGAAAGTTTTGACCACGAAAATATAAAACTAAAAGCAACGTAGGAAAAATATAAATAAATTTCACGAAATAGGAACGGAGGAACGGAAATCGACCACGCGTAAACTCGCTTCCAAACTTGATGCAAATGGCTAGAGACATATAAGTTGCAGTTCGACTGCATCTTCCTCTGGGAGAATCTATCTTTCCGGTCGTTCGATTCCACGAGAAAACAACCAAATGCTCCTTTTCCGAAACTGTTGCCCAAGTATAACACACATACATTTAAAGTTAATGGTTATCGCAGGGTGTGTTATGTACGAGAGACCAAATTTTCATTTATTTTTCACGAATGAAAAATGCAAATATGTGCAAGTCAACTTCCATGGGGAAATTTACTAGTAAATCAGAAGTATCTTGAAACCCCTTTTCTGCTCTTTACGAGGCTGCTGCTTTTCATATGTTGTGGAAATTCACGGAAAGATATAGATCTTATTTGATTTCTGCTACTTCTGAAGAGCAATATAAAGAACGTTGGGAAATTTAGTAACCTGCATGTTTCTCTTCCTCCTATCATATGCTACAGTTTGAGTACCAATTTCTTACAACTTGGATCTCCTTCAATACACTTGAAGATGTTCGTTTTAGAATAAGATTTATTCTTGGTATTACATTTTTAAAAATTATTCTCCAATTTCAAACTTTTTATACGAAAAATCTTACGATTTTATTTTTTTTTCATTTCCAACTTAACATTTATTTTGAATGTTATCTATAGACCGATTGCACGAAACGACCTGTAGACCTTGATAAAATTGAGATCTTTGTCACGAAAGCCGGAAGATCAAACGAAACTAAACCGAGTGAAAATGTAATATCGTCGCGTCAAATAATACCATTGTCACGCTCCTCGATTTCAAAGCGTTTCCTTCGCTAACTTCCGAACGAAACAAGGGAAGTGCAGAGTAAAGAATCCGCGTCGGCTCGATGAAATCTTGAGGCACGAAACCGTACGCGTAATAGTAAATCTCTGTTTTCTTCTCGATGATACTCGCAATCACTCGACAGAAGACGTTCGCTGTTCGGTCCAGAAGATTTTATTCAATCCACTGGCAAAGAATGAATCATAGAAATCTTTCGCGTCGTCGTTCATCGTCATCCTCGCGCAGATACCTCGGTGCAATTCCCAAGAATTCTGAATTCCGCCTCAAGTGTAACTCAATAACCTGAATGGAGTGGTTGGCGAAATGAGATTCGAAACGTTTCTAAATCCCGCCCCGTTTTTCATTTATTCGCGACACCGCGAACTACGCGGGAAATATAAGTTGAAACTTCGCGTCCCAGTTTCGAGCATTCACAGTAATGCTGGAAATTTTGCATTCCCCGTGTGCTATGACTCTTTGCTAGCTTGCGGACGTTACATCTAAGAAATATGAGTGGATGCCAGGAAATACAGCCAACTTGCCGTACAGAACGGCCATTTTGTATTGAAATAAAAATTGGTTTTATTTGCCTACGTTGCCATGGGGAAGCATAGCCGATATATCTTTCGCTAAACAATCTTGGACATGCGTTTATTCAATTCTCTATTGAAACGGATCATAAAATGGCAAATTCCCGGTGAAGTCTAAATTTCAATATTAATTCAATTTGTAATTCGATCAGTCGCTGCCCTTTCAGTGAAAAGTAACGACTGACCTTTTCAGAATGCTGTCGAGCATGGTTCGCGAGTTTCCGAGACAATTTTTCATATCCGAATGCAGCAAAAAGAGGAAAACTTTAATTGCTTTCCGCGTTTAGCGCTACTTCGGAGGAACCGGCAAAATACTGGCATCCAACTCTATTATTATGTATCTCGGTTAATCCATCAGGAAGTTGAAATAATAACAGCTTTTGTCAACAAACTTTTCGCTCCGAGTATTTTCCAGTGCCTCCGTTGCTGGAATAGCGCAAATTAAATTCAATTTCTAGGAGCTACCGTGTAATCTCTTTATATTTTTTTTTCATTATTATTTTTATGGTCGCGAATGATAAATAATATAAATAAATGATAAATCATTCAAATAGAGAAATTATAATAAATTCCTTCTGACGAAACTGTTGAAGTATAATTTGAACAGCCAGCTCTGAACTGACTTAGAAGGTAAGACTTTCAAGTACCTCTGTACGTCTATCAACTCTATCTTATACTGCGTTATTCATGTTCCATATTACGCTGGACCTCGTAATAACTCGCAATTTCATAATGTAGGATCTCACAGTCTTGAGGGAAATTCGACTTTATATGCAAATCAGTGTTCGCGCGTAGAGAAGTCTCGACATGAATACGATCTTTAACACGATGAACTACAGTGATAGCATAAAGATATCGACACTCTTTAGTCTCTTGCAATTATTTTACTTAATATCAGGTTTGTTCCTTTTAATATTTTTCTTCATGTAATTTGAGCAACTTTTCATTAACTAATTTTCAGAATATTGTGCCTACAAATTGACTAATTTATAGCAGAAAAGAACTTCCACAACAGGATGCCAACGCTTTTTTCATTCACTGTAAATCCAGCCAAGCTTCCATGTAATGCGATTTTCTTGTAACATAATCAAACTTTTTAACGCGAAGCACACTTTCAAAAGTAAACTTCGTAATAAGTAGTTAATAGACAGAGGGAAGCTTTGCTGAAATTTCGATATATATATATTCGACACGTAAGTCTTTAGCCCTTTCAGCCCTAAAATCTTTCATAATAGAAGTATGGATTTTGATTACGTTTCTTCTCTCTACAGATTCTACGCTGATGCTATTTACAGATTTTAATTTGAAAATAATGAATTTCTTATGGACGGTGAATTTGAGAACACTAAGAATTATGCACATCGACTTTTGATAAAAGAACTTTGGATTCTTCGGTCCATTTCTCATGGCGCAATTAAAGTTCTGGACTTTCTGAAGAATCTTCGTATTAAAAAATTTCGATTGGGTCCAGCTGGAAGAAAAGGGAGAACCGATCGCGACGTCGTAACTTCAAAAAGTTTATCCAGCTGGAGGGTTAAATTATTCGTGATAGAAGGGGGGGGAAAAATACGGAAGATCCGGGCGAGAAACGGACGGAAGAAAGAAGGAAGAACGAATAAGCAGCGGAAGAAAGCCACCATTAGTCTTCCTGACGTTTTCATCCTGCGTCTACTGCTTATCCTAGCTTCGCGATCCTACGACCTTCCCTTTTAAAAAATAGCTTTCTATTTGACCGACATGTAAAATCATTTGTGCTCGAGTAGATAGAATCGGTGACACGTTCTGTTCGATGGGAAGGAAGGATATTCGTATGAAATACCGAGGGTATTTTGTCATAAGTCAACTCATAAGTTCACTGTCTGTACTCTACTTCCATTTTGTTCTATTTTATTCTACTATCACTTTCAAACTTTTCATTCAATAAAAAGTCCTATTAAAAAAATCTAATTCAAATACGTGGCACTTACTTAGATTAAAAATTGCAATTTATGAAATTTATCTTATTTTTCGATGGTTTTACGAATACCAAACTTGGGGATTTATAGGAAAAATAACAATTACTAGGGGAATGTATTAAAACACGACGTGTAATAATAGTTTTGCAACTCGTGAAGCGGTGCACAACGAAATTTAATTAAATTCGGATCGATTTCGTTAAGCCCGATTTCCCTCTGTTTCGATCCAGCGATCCGTTTATTAAATCGGCGAGAACGAAAGAACCGCGAAGGATTATTTTGAAATTCAGCCTGGGTGAAATATCAATTTTCCTAGGAGCATAAATTTCGAGCAGCACCGTTCGCCCCGACGCACGTACTGCAACGTCAGATTTTCAAATGCAAAGCGCCAAGAGCACGTATTAAACCTTCGTTCTCGTTCAGCTATGTAAAAGAATTCCCTGTTCTTACCAGACTGACACTTCCAACGCGCAAAAGGGCCAGTAAAAGAAAAAAGAATCTGCCGGACGTGTCTAGGATTTGCATCTCACTCGAATTTTTTACTTTCCTGACCGCTAGATTTTTTCGTTTCTCCTCAGGGATCAATCCTTCAACCCAGCTCTCGCATTTTCATTTTACATGTTACATGAAAGCAAAAGCTACAAGATTTGTAATCTGAAAATTGCTCTTATTTCTTTTTCAGATTATCAAAGAAAGAATATAATTTAAAAGGAAAACATAAGAAATTTAAACTTAAGGGTAGCTGGACGATTCAAAATGATAAGTTTTAGGAACGCTTTTCTTCTACAATTTTCTCAAAAATCGAGCGCATTCGTTCGATTACTATCGTTACAACGATTATCAGTGTACTGATTGAATGCAGGATGCACAAAAGCGTGCACTCTCGGACGTGTTCTAAGCAGAACAGTGCAGCGGGAATCGGAAGTTCCGGACCATAAGTCAACGTATACCAGGAAGAAACTTTCGTAAGTGGGCAGTTCTCTTGAGAAATTACTAGCATCAGTCTGCCGTAATCACGGCGCCAGAAGGCTCGCCAGAAATGTAAACTCGTACAGTAATTCACTGTGTACGATATCTCTCTCAAGACACAATAAGATGTCATTAACCACTAATGTCTTCTTTGCTCATCCTGTCAACTGTTTTACAATTTTCTCGACATTTCTTGTCGACCTGTTGAAATTAACACCTTCTGTACCAGCACTGAACTACTAAATAAAATTTCCTTTTTAAATAAAATAATAATTTTTTCATTATTTCGTGTCCCAAATTCAAATTGATTATCCGACAAAAATCTCCTTGAATTTCTAAAATTAGAAGAAATGTCGAAATCCTTCTAACATAGATGAAAGCAATCATCTCCGAGAGGAAATAATCGTTTAAATGATTAGGAGTGCACAGAATAATGAGTCAAATTTAAATTAGTTTCGCAACGGTGCATTCGTTACGGGCTGTGACCTATTTTTGAAATAATTCGTATTCGGATAATCGCGATAGTATCCAATTTGTCGAAATTACCGGTCGACTCTATTCTTTGCGGTAGGTATCTATTTATCGTGCCCGAAACACGCACCGATTCTGCTCGTTTAACATTAGATCGTTAATTCCTATCCCATAACTAATAAATTTCCGAGTCCTATTTACCCAGCAAATCCTGATTTTCGCTTCGAGCATCTACCGGCTTAAATATTTCACTGGCAACGGATTCATCGATTTAACGAGAAACGCGAACCGATTAAAACTTATCTCCAACCGGGAAATTTTGTTACCCGAAATACCGAGGAAGATTTTGACAGGGTGTAATAATTTAAGTTGTTAGAATAAAAATCTACCAAGGAAAATATTGAAAATTGAAATTAATTTAAAAATACATTGCTGAAAGATCACTTCATAAAGTGCAATATGAATTTGTTAATATCTCTCAAAGTTATTTCCACTTCTTAGGATAAATAAAAAACTTGACGAATTCTGTCAGCAACGTGTCACCACACCAAGAACAATCCAAACCACATGAAAGCTGCCGTCACCGACCGCCTTTTCCTTTCGCACCAGTTAATTTGTAAAACGGAAACACCGCAACACCCTTCAGGCGATTTTCTGGCGAGCAGAAAGTCTAACGAACCCGCAAAGGGAAAGAGGAAGATGAATCTAACCGTGAGACCAGGAAGATCCAGTTAGAGGAACTTCTGTATGTGTTCCTCAGCAAATACGACAGTGAAGTGGTGTGAGAGTAAAAAGGAAGATCAAAGTAATGTACCACGTGTCAATTAAAATATAAAAATAAAAGTAATAATTCGTAATGTGAAACTACCATCACCTGTATGGTTAGGATGAATTTCATCATATTAAATGTTATATCACTTTTCAGCCCCTATTTAAATATTATTGAATTATTGAAAATCGTAAATAAGATTATCTCTGGTTAGAGTATTTAACGAATAATCGCTCGGATATTTTTGTCGTCGAGAAACAGATAAATCTGTAATAGAGGTCTCTACCGAATGAGATTGTCGACGACTTTCGGGCTGGTTTAGCACGACCGTTTTACAGCTCACTGTATCCCCGATGAAAACAGGGGAAAATCCGTGCTTCCGTGGATGACTGACCGAAAAGTACGCAGGTATATACATATGTGTACACAGAGTGTTTCGCGTATGTAAATACACGATGCCGTTGACGGTAACATATGACGGAAGTCCGGTACATCCTATACTCCTATTACGTGTGCACTGTGTTTACGTATCAGAGAAACGTTGTTTGGTTGAACGGCGAAATTGAAACCTGCTGTCAGAGGTAATTTCCCCGAAATACGTATAAATTCGTTCTACGAGCAAGATGCCGTGATTGAACGTACTCGCTTCTGATTGCATCAATTTTCGTGAAAAACGAGAATCGTTCGGAACATTTTGTATCTTTGAACGAGAAGGATTGAACAGTAACGAGTTATTTCATGGGTACCGACCGTTTTAATTCGATGGATGTACATATACAGAGTGTAGTACTCAAAAGAGATCATTTAAATAACTCTTAACTGTTTTTGAAGTTAAAAAAATGCATCAGATCAATATTGATTAATTTTAACCCGAAAAAATTCCTAAGATTTGTAAAATTTTTTAAATTGATAAAATTCCTGAAACTACTGTTCGTTCAACGATAGAATAATTGTTGTTAATTTTGCGAATAAATATCGTAATTAAAACAAAAAATACAATAAAGAATTAAATGAAATTTATGATAGCTGCATTACATGCTAACGTGGTAAAGTTTTAACAAAACAAACGTGTGTCATGCAGGTCATGTTGTTTCGTATATACCAAGTAACCTAATTAGTGCTCGACACGCGTGTAATGTTGGCTTTTCTGTTATTGTGGTGGTTGCATATCAGCCGGGCCGACACAAATGTGCAACGAAACAACTGATATGCACTCGTGGTTCTGAAAGTGTCGCTTAAACAGATAACGAGTCGAAAATGTGGTTCAACAGTAAAACATTTAACAATCATGGAAGATGCTTATGAAAATTTGACACTGAATATTAAAAAAAATATATAATGAAAACTAAGTATCCTCTCTAATTTCTCTAATAAAATATAATTCCATTAACTGTGGTTTCTCGCATAAATGCTATTATATAATAATTACATAGATTACAATAAATCAACTAAATCTAGATATTAGATTTAATTACAATTTAGATTTAAATCTACTTTAGCATTCGATCTACTAAAGTAAATTTAATCATAATAAATTAACCAAACTAACATCATTATAATGAGATGAATTACCATAAATCTCTTCGACAATCACCTAATCACTTATCCCGTCTCTCGTTGAAAGCTGTCTAAAACTGAATGAACACTGTACACCATCGACGAAACAAAGCAGAACCGGGTATAAACATATTTCACCTAAGCCGCAGAACACAAGCCATAAACAATTTCCTCGTACCATGAACTGGGCTGAGGAAGATCAACTTTGATTTACAGCACGGGTGTTATCGTGTCGACAACAACACTGAATGGCGCGACCATTTGTATATGAAAGTTTTAACACGATCACGGCGAATATCTGGCAAATTGCAGGCCAAACGATTCTAACACCTTGAGGGCAGGTAGTTTACCATCGAAGTATAGTCGTTACAAAAATATAGCATGCTGCTCGAAAATGTAGTTAGCTACTATTTAACTGCTTTTGAAGAACGAAAAGGCTGATTATAGACCCCTGTGGTGCGATAGCACGCTATATTTCAGTGGCGACTATACAAGGATAGCCGAGCGACTATACAAGGATAGCCGAACGACTACACTTGAAAAACTAGATCAATGCCTATGATTATGTCTCGCGGTTCGTGACACCATCGACCATACAGCTATGCTCAACTCTTTATCGCGTTTATAGCTTCATATCGCCGGTTGCGTTACGAGGTTACCCAAACCAGCCGGTCTTAACGCAGTAATCCTTCCTCAGGATATCGCAGCTGCAATTTAGTACGGATTTCACCGATCGATCGCTCCTGTTTTACTCCTACGAATGTTCAACCTACCTATCTCTTTATATTTCTACAAACTTTCCCCTACAGCCTTCTTTCTATTTCTAATTAAGCTCTGAATATAATCTGGTTCAATTGCTCGGCTCACCCTGAAGAGTTTCATTAAAAAGAACGAACTTCACCTTTATACCTCAACATAACGATGTAAAAAGGAATTCCTGTTCCCTAAAATATTCTCCTCTCGTGTCATACAATTTTTGTATAATTAATTTATCTATCTCTAATAACATTAGGAAATGGCTGTTCAGAATTAGCATAGACGTTCTGTGTATACCATAACAGCTTGTATAATCAAAATCAAAACACGTCAGGGTAGGAGTCAGCGGTGCTAAAGCAACCACAGCGGAGTAATTGAATCGAAAGCTCTCCTCGTTCGTCGATATTTTAATCTAGCTGCAACGAGCACTATCTTCGCTAGGCTGCTTCTTAATCCTCGCATTACCCACCGTGTCTATGCAGTGTCTTCCCTTTAGCCTCTTATCCTACCGTCGCTTGAACAGAGCGTTTCATAAATCCTGCCATGAGAGATAAGTGGCCCCTGAATGTCTGTCCTGTCTCCTTGATTCTGCTCCACGACCAGTGGAGATTCTCCTCTGTTTTGGAACGATTAATTCGAGAGCGAAACGCACAACGGTGCAGTGAAACCCCGTTTTCTTAATCAGAACTTCTCATTTGCCGCTGACGATAAGATACAGAGGTTCGCCCTACCTGTATACTCGAGTTTGTTTAAACAAATCTCAACTTCGACGAAGACTAGCTGGATTTCGAGCGCGTGTAATTGACGCGGTTTCTACGCTTTTAACTCGATTCCATATTTTCTATTCGATTCTAGACACGCTGTGGTTTCCGCTTTGATTTACCCCGTTCTGTCAAACTGTTGCCTTCAGATTCGTTGCCGGCTATTGACGCCGAACGGAGATCGATGGAACTGGAAATACACCTTTCGTGGTTTATCAAATTTGAATTGTATGCCTTTTCCCGATACGCCCGATCAAATCGAACGTGGAACTTGGTTCATCTACCGGGTTGACCCGGTTGTTGCTATAAAAATATCGACACTTTGTCGAGAAAATTTGTGGAATCCGATTCACTGTTAGGATGATACAATTTTTTATAATGCCGTTTTAAATTCCGCAAATTTTTTTCAAATAACGTTCGAGATTATTTTAAGCACTCTCGAGAAGATTTTCATTTAGAAAAGTGCCAGAGATTCTTTCATTTTATATATTCAGAGCTTCCTTTTCGAAGACTTAATTGCTTTACTATTTATTCACTATGAAACTGTGTTTCTGCGAGTGTCTTTAATGGAACCCTTTACCTTGAAACTTAACTAGATTCTCGCGACAACTGCTTTTAATTGCTTCCCGGTAAAATTGTAAATACTTGCCGCACAGCTCGTTAGAAATATGAACGTAGAGTGGTATTTTAAATGCTCCTTTAAAATTCTAAATATTACCTGAACATACATCAGATTTACTGAAAAGTGGTATCATATGTTTTCAACAGAAATTAATCGTAGCATTGAAATTGCTGTGAATAAATTGACCATTTCATTTGCAAAAACCTAATAGGCCGACAGGCTTTTACCTGTTTTTATGTATTATAAACATAGAAATACTAATGGTTGTCGAAGGAAGGAAACGAGGGATCCTCGAAGCGAGTTCGTTCCGGATTTTTGAATATGCACCCTTTGAGCCGGTGCCAGTAAATGGGACAGGAAAATTCATCAGTCTTCCAGTTTTTCCGCTTCGACGTCGACGAACAGAGAACAAAAAGAGAATCGAACCGTGACTGTTCGCCGGAAGCTGCAAGAGGAACACACACGGACGGACCACGGCACGAGGAACTCGATGTATCGACAATCGAGATGCGCCGAGTTCTCGAGCCGGGTTCGATCGAACCGAACAAAAGTAACAGAAACGAGGAGTAGCGAAAGAAGAGGAAAACGACTCGAGTTGAATCAACGAGACGAACTCTTTCAAAGAGAGGTCGAAATAAAATCGAGAGGAAAACGGGTAACTAGACGGGGAGGATCATCCCAGCTTTCGTTCACGAGTTTGCGCTGCATACGAAAACGCGTTGCATTTCTTTATGCATCATCTCTATCAAACTAGCTCTTTTATCAGAAAGATTTTCAAATGAATCGATACCTTTTGTGGAGGTTGATTAGCGATGCCTATCTATTATTTCACATTTTTATTTTCAACATATTTCTAAAGAGAAAAGCAAAAATATGATTCTTAATCTGTCATGTTACGAGGGAAATCCAGGAACATTCGGATCCTCTGAAAAATTCGGACTGCACATTGTATCCAGGTCGGTGATACAAAAAGCCGCGAAAATATTGGATACCCTTCGCTTCGGTCTGGCTTCATACGATTCCTTTAATTCGAAATTTATGGACACGTGGCTCTATCCAAAAGCGGCTCTACCTTCTGTTCGTACTCTCCTGTATCCATTGGCTCGCTTCCAAAACGCGAGTCTATCACCTCGTAAATTATTTTGACGCGTCCCGGGAATTAAACGTAACGCAAAAGTATTACACTCGATATCAGAGAGCCACCCACCAGGACCTCACGGGAATTTTGTTTGTTCGTGTTAGTTTCTACTGTGCATTGATCGAACGTATCGATTCTGTACCGACGAATGACAACTTTTTCATTTTTTATACACCATGAAACGATGCTTTTAGGGTGTCGAAAATTGCGGGTCGAATGTGGATCAAGGATACTTTGTAAGAATTGTAAGAAAATTTAGGATAACAAGTAACAATAAATCAACTTCTCTTTATGCATCGTATCGTCCAATAACCAATATCGATAAGCAAATAGATGACTAATTCTACAACGAGTATAAATTTTGTTTCCACAAAAACTACCATTCGTAGGTCTATTTCATGTTTTCGATAGATAACTATTCTTTTTTTCCCACAATTTTCGCCGTAATCTATCTCGACTATCTCGCGGTACGCTTCAACGTGCACACACGACTCCCCCATCCATTCTATTCTATCGGTATGAAACATGAACTCAGTATGCAAATCGGGAATAAAAAATGTCCCTTGACAAATACCAATTCCATTTCTGGGAAAACGTTGCATAGAAAAAATGACGAAATTTAATAACATCCTTTCTTTCTCAAATTATTTTTTAATTTCAAATCAAATCCACGACATCTCAGACCGTAATAAATTCGTTCCTGAACTACCGTTCCATTACGAGTCTGAAGTTAAATAAATTACTAGGAGTGTTTTTAGGAGGGAATAGAAAACGTATACTTGGTACCGTCCAGTTGATCCAGTTGGCGAAATAATTTAGTGGGGTACACGCAACATGTCCCTTCAAATTCACGGACTGTAATGCGAACTTCATTACAGCCTGGACAAAATCTCTGCTAATTATGCAAATTATGCAAATGCTAGGTGTCACGCGGTCGAAACGTTCGCATTTTACGCTGACTACCTCTTGGACACTGGGATTCATATTGCAATACTATATTCTCTAGGTAAATTTCCGGAAAATATTTGCTCGTCATAATTAAATAAAATGTTTACCCAGTTTGATGACGTTTATTTGTTTATTTATCGATAAATAGAAATATGGAAGCTGGCGAATAACATATTTGCAAATTATTGAGGAACTAGGTAATATATATTTAATTAATTAATTAACTTTAGACAAAGTTTATAACTCCTCGAAGATGGAGCCTTGTGGTTAAACTCTGGCAAGTAGTATAGTGTATCGTGGTCGGACCGTCTCCGCGGCAAGTGAAAGGTATCAATCAATAACGCGCCGCGCCAATGAATACACGATAAAACGATCAGTAAAATCATTTTAAACAATTAAGTAATTTTTGCTTGCTAACTATGGTGCTCTAGAAACCGGAAGGACGGTAATTCGGCTCCTGTAGTCAATCACATGACAACTTGTCGTGCGATGGAGTGACTGTCACGACGTCTCACGAGTGATAAGTGACCCCATTAAAGGCACCAATTACATTCGAATTCGAATTGCACAGAGATGTTCAAATTACTCGAGCAAAAAGTAAAATGAGAAACATTTCTAGATTTGAGAAATTGTTGCATCGTAAAATTGATTTTCAAGTTTTCTTAATCATTACAAATGTATTGATTGGTTAAAGAAATCGTTTGGTTTCTACAGGATTTTAGGGATTAAAAAGATTTCCAAGAGTCGAACAATGCTATTTCGAAGTTCCTTTCTACGGAACGAATCCTATCTCTCAAGGAAAAGCTTTCTGTTCTACGAGCGTCCAGCATGTACTTCGATTTCACGCTTCAGAGAAACAGGCCGCTGCTTGTTTCTATTTGTCGCTGCTCTTATCGTTTTTATGTATGAGCAAATATCGGAGGGTAGCTGTAAGAGCAACGAAACATATCGCTCGAACTAATGGAATTGCTGGCCAGATTAATTCCTAAATTCCGTGAGGGCAGAAGAGCTCGTGCCAGGTCAGGGTGAACAACAGTTGAACACGTTTCGTTTTATCGAGCTACTATCCCTTCAATATTGGATTGCAACATATTGTAGAATAAAGAAACTTAGCACAAAGAATCCATTTTATTACAGAAACCATCTTTATGCATGACTACAACTTAACACTGAATAATTGAATAAATTTAAATATAAAATTTTATTGCAACCATTATTGCATCCCAAATTGCTTTTCAGTCCAAATATTTATTTTTGTCCAAATTTTTTGTTTATTAATTGAATTTATTCTAATATGTTCCTAAAAGCTTATCCTGACTTCGACCAATGCGATTAAGCATCCATCAATAATCCATGAAGAGATACCTGTCTACCTATCAAAATGCAGATTTAATCGTAATCCAATGATCAATTGTGAAGGCAATGGAACGAAAGAACAAGGGTTAAAGAAACCACGAAAAAGTCGAGGTAGGAAAATGAATAACCGTAGGACAATTGGCCAGGGTGCAAGATGCGCTTTATTCCATGGCACTTGGCGCCCTGCTACGTGGAGATGTAAATTCAACGACTTTTAAGGACGTTCCCGAGAGGCTATTACAATATATCTCCGGACCGTGTTCCGGGATAGCGACGTTGGTAACGCAGCTTCTCTTGCGGGAAAATGTAATATGCTTCGTGGACCAGCAAGCCTATCTCGTACTTTCTTAATTTCATTTTCACCCCGGTTCTAGCAGAGCGCGGACCTCAACGAGAGCGTCTGTTCCCTGAATTTTTGATCGTTTTTTTATCGCGACCAACCTGGTTGAACGCGCGTTGTTGCGAATTTCGTGTGGATTTTAAGCGAACGCGAAGAGAAGAAAATATAAACGGTTGCTCGTGTTTCGAACCTTTTTCCTCTCGTTTAAGGGGGACTCGAGAGCAAGTTACGTTCAAGCGAAGAGCACGCGAAGGCAGGGTTTTACAGGTCGACTGTCTTTTAAATCGCGACACGACATCTTCGAGGGGATGACTGAAATTCTGCACCCTCGTTTTAGAACCGAGAGATCGTTAAATGGGTCTCCATTTAATTTCTGTCGACGTTATGCCACCGAGGAATAGGATTTTCTTTGTACCTTCGCCTTTCCTTTGCGTAGGTGTACACGAGTTTATGGACAGCTTGAAAACCGACGAAATTAGTCCCTGAAGAATTGTACCCAAGGATAACTGTTGATTGTCTTCGGGAAATTCTCGTGACTGATACACGTGCAACAGCACAAGTGTGAACGAGTTCTGCGAAGGCAGCGAAAATCCAGAAGGATGGAAGAACAATGGAAAGGGAAAACCGAAATAGGATTCCCAGTGGTATAACGGGAAAACTAATCCTTTTGGATACAGTCAGTCGGTGGCCGACAGTATTTATTCAAGGAAATGAAACAAAGAATAAAGGACAGTAGCGTAATTATTATAAATAATGTAATTTATAAGGAACACTTGTTAGAAGTACGCATAAATGAGAACCATGTTCACAATTTCGATCGCAAGTGAAAAGAATATAAGATGAGAAAAGTTCTTTGCAAAGAGTTTAAAGAACTACAAAGTTCAAAGTAAAACTAACGTTAAATCCAACAAAATAGCGATGGTGTATCGCAACTTCCACTACAAAGTCCAACTTTTCCTCTTCTTATTCGGTGAGGATACATTCGCGCCTTAAAACTGTACGCTACAACTATTTAATCTATTGCTTCACTGCTAACATTTAATTTAACATAAAACAAAAATTATTTCCCTTTTATTTATTTGCCATTTCGTCGTAGCATTAATAATCACAGTCAACATGCATTTACAAGAGATGAAACCAGTCATTCAATATGCAATAAATATGCAATTTGTTTGGTTTTAATTTGCTTTTTTTCTCTGCAGAAAATCTATGGTATACAATTTCCAATCAGAATAAAATGAATATATGATATTGCAAAAACACGGTAATAAAAGTACCTCAAATTAAAGTACACTGTTACATGTCGAATAAATTTTTAATTTTCAATTTCTACGACAAACTTTTAATTTCTATTGCAAGCTTCAAATTTTGAACGATATCATAAATTTGTTATATCCGATATCGAATTGCGTCGGAATAATGTTCGAACAAATGACTAAATGAAATTTAATATTAATCTCATTATTGAAACTAATTTCAAAACATGCTCAATAATATCATATTGACAGTGTCCCTCTGTATTGAACAAGTATAGACAAAATGGGATAAAATGCAGTAAAAATCACTTAAATTTTATTTACTCTTCTTTCTTTGAAAAATTGTAAACTAATATCTATACAATCACCATGGATAGTAAATACACTTCTAACAGCTACTTACATTTCGAAGAAATTTCCGGAGAAATACAGAAGAAAAATATTTAATAAACGTAGCTGGGAATTCCACTTAAAATGTCCTCCCTTCTTACGTACAGACTTGTTGTTTGAAGTCGACGTGTTGGGGAAACGCAAGTGTTAAAAAGAAAAAAACAGAAACAAGATGTGGTTCCTTCCGTGTTTCCATCAGAAAAATTACGAGGTGGTGACACCGGAACAGAAATAAAAGAGAGATGGTGGAGCAATGAAAAAGAAAATGCGAATAATGGAAACGTCGACGACAAGGCGTTGAAGAACCGGGAAAATTGAAACAGAACGAAAGGGATCCTCGGAAACAAGGAGCAGCGCGAACAGTGAAAAATATAATTTAATAAATTTCGAGGAACAAAAACAATAGCTACGTTGAAGACAGGTTCAAGAGAATAGAAAAGGTTAAACAAGAGAATTCGCGGGACAAATTGTGCACACCCTTTTCAACAAGAAATGAGAAGTTCTGATTCTGTAGATTCTGTGCAAATTTCAAAATTTTATATCTAATTATTAAAAAATAAATTCTATATATCAATTTTAAACATTAACGAGAGGGTATTCTGAACAATTATACCATTCGAATCAAATTAGGCAGCCGTCAAACTAAATTGTATCCGTCAATAATTACGATTTACAGTTATTAACGAATTATAATAATTATTCCTATTACAACGTCTACATAATCGATCATAGAGCAACAATTGGAAATTAATGATTGATAATCAGATAGGAGGAGTGCGATGCACAGCTCATTCGCCAAGTTATCCACGTGTTACGAATCCAATCCCATCAATCGTATGCAATAAATGCAACGACCGATCACGATCGTCGTGTGATTCTCGGTTCGAATAATTTCGCGTTCATTAAGTATACTGTGGTCGAAACGTGTCGACATACACTTTGAAGCGCGTTGTTCCACGTCGTAAACGTTACGCATCAATGATTCCGTTAATTTACGTAATTATCTCGATGCCATTAATACTGGGAAAAGATATGGTAACGGAAACGCATTGTTTCCTTGCAAACTGCAATTTTATGTTATCATGATAACGATTTAATATCATTGAACACGATTTGATTAAAAATTCTTTGTTACATCTATAGAAATTTTTTTTTCATTCAAATGCTTTTAAGATGATAATAAAATCATGCAGCATGCATTAACGAAGAAAGCGTTTATCAGATAAAATATATTAAAATATAAAGTGCAATTTAAAAAGTTCTGCTCATTTTGAAGCTCATTTAACAGTGGATCAGCCGAAATTAAACAGATCGTTTGATAGATAATTTCAAAAGGAATGTATTTAACACTTTCAGTAGTGTGTTTCATCCTCCTCGAGAATTCGATAAAAAATTCATTATTTCGTATGTGCGCCGTGCGCATACTGAATTTAATACTTCCGTTTGAATAATTTCGCGAGGAATATGAAATTATTAGACACCTGAATCGCCAGCTGAACGAAACGTATCGGTTGCGCACCGCCGCGCCGGTGTACGCTAGTTTACGTGATTACCACCCTGATAAGAACGAACACACAATTTATCAGTACGCTGCAGTTTCCATTTTAGTCAGAAATTCGCGTGAAAACAGGTGCCAGATATGAGAATAGCTGAATACATTGATTTTGCTGCAGACGCAAACTGTTTTGTTTCAACTTATTTATTCCTGTTTTCAATGCTTTTGCGCGACAGTTGCTTCTGCCGACTAAACGCACGTTCCTAACAAAAATACGGTCTCCGAGCTGACAATTAGCCATTCAAATTTATACGTCGCGATTGGAGAATGAAAACATGAATCGAAACATGAAATAACAAAATATTGTACGTACAAACATAAAAAGGAGAAATCCAGGCACGTTAAATTGAAGGAACTTGTGTTCAAATGAAACTCATGAAAGAATGGAATAGATTATTGACCAAAATAAAATTATTCGTCAATTTTGAATGCACCGCGTTAAATTAAAATTATGTTCTAGGGGCAGATTCGTGATAGATGAATTTACATGCGGGGAAATACAAAAATTGAGAGTGCTTTCAAATCTCAACGAAAGACGAGCTGGCTGAACAATAGGTAAATGCACTTCCGTGAAGCGTGGAACACTAAACCTTTGCCAAGCAGCGCGACTCGTTGAATCGGGAATCGTGAAACAGCCAGCAGAACGAAGTGGAAATGGAAAAGCTTCGAAACGAGGTACTCTCCAGTTCGGGGAACTTTCCTTCCCCAAAAAAGAACGCGTAAGGCAAACGGCCACTTCGATTCGATGTGAACTTCGTAACACGCTGAGAACACGTTTCCTTCCTTTCCTTCTTTTTACCCCACTTGATAATTCTGTCTACTTTTTTAAGAAATATGCGAAAACATGTATACCTGTTCTATATAAATAAAAATGATGAAGTTCTATGAAGTCTTATTAAAATTGAATCCACCCTTTTCATAAATTTGTTTGATCGAAAGCTGAACCATCGGCTGCAGAAGAGTAAAAATAGAACAGCCAAGAGAAATACTCGCAAAATAGGGCAATCGATCATCTGCCATGATACAAAAATAGTATAAGAAAAATGGAAGATGTACTCTGCACGGTGCTACGAAATAACTTGTTTAAAATGCACGTTATTTTCTGCTTACTAGAAATATGCAAATGTACGTTTACTTCTCTATCTAACGAAACTAATTCACACGCGTTTATAAATTGTTTCCTCGTTAGGCGCACACAGAAACGCGTTCTTTTGCGATAAGCTCGCTTAGCAATTAAATTACGAGACATAATTTTGTGAAAAAATTCAGTTGCAATGAAACTTTAATTCTTTTGTTACTTAACATGAAAATGGAAACTCTATTCTATTGTAGATATACAATTTCATGTCAAGGATTAAAATAAAGAGAGAAGAGCGTAAGGAAACATAGATCTTAGAGTAACTTCCTCGATTTTCGCATCCTTTTAAAGGAGAAAAATACTCGCTCTCAGGATAGCTGCAGAATAAATCGACAACTTTAAAAAAGCAAGATCTGCTTTCGTCTGTTCACTTATCCAAACGGTCGACAAAAAGCTGGCAACTTATTTTCTCTCAAGCATCTAAGTAATTTATCTACCGTAACATATCAACCCTGGTATTGTGTTCGGATGCGATTAAAAAAGAGCAATGGCTGATACAGTTAATCAATAAAATCTAAATAATCTTGATCTTCATACCCAAATTTTTACGCTATAGAGAATCTACCCTCCAATTCTCCGACTACTAATTTACCTGGCATTTTTTAAAACCCCTCCGCAAGAGTTCCATCCTGAAGGATTCTATCGGCAGCGATTTATGGAGATAGCGGCAAGTTCTCGATCCATAGCCAATCACGATTTCCGTGTCCACGATCGCGCCAATTATAATAAGAATTTACGAGCGATTCGAGCGACTGGCCAGGCTATCGATAAAACGCTATCAAAAAGGGCGCGAGAGACTCCCGACTCTTCTTTCGCGAAATGTCCGGCGGATTTACGAGGGTAATTACGTGCTTCCACCGTTCGCTATTCGTCGGTTCTTCCCTGTAAGCCGGCCAAAGTACTCTTTCTCCTATATTCATTATTCTTATTCCGTCTCCATTCGGTGTCTTACCGACGAGTTTGCCCGACTTTTCCTCCGCGAATCCGGAAATATTTACCCGGCTCGGATGATATCTCAATGCAAGGGGTATTTTCTCAATGGTGTTTCTGTGTTATTGGCGCAAACTGGTCGATGTATCCGCTCCCTTCAAATCACGGGAAATCGACGCGAACTTCGATTCTGACGATGTCTACTCAGCTGAATGGAGTTATTAATCTTGTACTACGAGATCGATCGAACCGTTTCTACCGACCAGATGGAGCCGAAACGCGCGAGATACGATAAAACGAGAGCTCGTATCTCTTGATAGAGATAATTAGGCAGCGCTGGTATTGTTCCTTCACTGATTATAACTGATGCGTCAGGATTAAAGGATCTCATACTGCTTACGAGGGAAGTTTATGATGTACAGACATTCGAGAATGTCTTCGTACATTTCATTAAAGAGCTATTCTGATTTGAGTAATTAAGGCTTATGAAGCTAAGATAATAATGACGAAAAAGCGATTTCTCTAACATACCCTCATTTGCAACGAGAATGTAACAAGAATGCAACCTTCAATTTAAGAAAAAATCTTCAGTTTATAATTTTTTGTTATACAAGACTACTGTTTCTTTTACTGAAGTATCATGTGAAACAAAAAATCTATTTCACACGGTGTAACCAGGCAGCCTGCATAATTATTTCTAAGAATTTCCATTTCCCAGACATCTATTGATCGTTATTCATTATTCATTGATCTACGGAGAAGGATCGTTATCGTTTGACCGTTCGACCCGGAAAAGTAAAAAGAGTTAATTATAAGCGGTTCATCTACTATACGCGAATCGCGAATTACCACTTCCATCTATCTTTTAATAACCGCGACCTCTTTATATTTCTTCTCACAAAGAACAGTCCCTTCATGTGAGAAATGTATTACGTAACGCGAAGTGTTAAATATATTTTATCATAATACATTAATATTGGCGATTACTTATCAGCTGTATGTCAGCACCGTAATAAGCAAACACGACAAGAAACATTGTACATGTAATATTGAATATGGAAACATTACGTTAAGATTATTGTAGTCATTTGAATACCAAATTGAAATAGAATACTGCTTTGAAGAAGAAACGCAAAGAAACATTACGTAAATATATTCCTGAGAATAGGAGACTGGATATAGAAGATTAACACTTTGATGATCATACGTATACGTAACTTTGATGTTTCATATTTTACGTCATTTATATTCTCTATCAAACACTAATTACAATTCAAAAATGAATAATATAATAAATTATAAAGATAAAATGAAACTAAAGATTCGAAATTCGTGAAACCCATGAAACTACATTATTTTTCAAACATTTTTAATTTTGCAAATATACGAGTAATCCAATCTCTTCCATCCTTAACATTTATGAAAATTTTCAACTACACCAATGTTTAATAAAACGAATATAAATTATTGCAAAAGATACATATTATACGATACGCAGATCAAATCGCTTTTTAATTAGCAGAATTATCAGAAAACACGTTGTCGTTTCTGCAAATAGAAATGCCTTCAGGCTCGACACGAAATAAATTCACGTTGCCTCGATAAATTGTAACAAATACCCTAGAAATTTTTAATAAATATATTCTGAAATAAACATTTATGAATGAAATGAAGTAAACATGGTTACATATGTACTACTTGAAACACGTAACCCATTTCGTGCCCTGTTAATTGATCCCTCAAATAACTAGTATTCGGATAGTTAGCATCCTACTATAATTCCATAAACAAATAATGCGATAGAGAGTAGAAATAATTTACAGTGGAATACTAATCTCGAATTTGCAATGTATCGCGTAGAAACAAGATACAGTAGAGCAAGTGCAATGTGCGCAAAGTTATCAGAGACGTACTACCTGATCTCGAAACTTTACCTTCATTAAGTGATTACACTAATTACTGTGGATGGCTGCGTTTCAATTTTAGGAAGAGAGACATACCGTTACCAACGAAAGTTTTCGCATGCATTATGAATGGATTATTTTTAATAAATATTTTAATATCTAAATTTCATCTTTTAACTCAAAGACTTTAATCTACGTTAATCACGTTGAATAAAAATAAAAATGTATGAAATGCTTTAAACCCCGATTAAAAATTATACAAAGTAAAGATAAAATTATAATTTATTCTCATGATGCAACACAGTGAAAGTGTAATTTATCGAATTTATCCATTGTATCATCCATAATTATATTACGAAGCTAGATATAACAATCTGTAGAGGAAAATGTCTGAACAAAGAGAAGAAAAATAGGTAATTACGACGCTTATATCACCGCGTGAAACGAGTGGTTTCCTATTAATAACACGGCAGAGGACACACCTAAAGCATGGAAAATTTTACGCGTCTATAGTTTAGAAAAATAAGCCTGCCGTTTGTAAACATTGCGAAAGATTCTCTTGAAACAGGGAACCTATTCAGTTCGATCGCTTTTCATTTCCACTACTTTCCACTCTAATGAGCTGCTCGCTTTCCGTGTGTGTTTTCAGAATATGTACCGCGAACGAGAAATGCTACAACCATGATGTCATAGGTGGTACTTGGACGAAGGTATAAAAAAAGAATCGTGTAGGATTCGACACGGTCAACCGGAGCACGATTTTCGGGCCAAGAACGGAAAGTTTGGAATATTGAAGCATCGTTTCGCAATATCGACACTGGAACTTTGAATCCCAAGACTTTACGACACGATTTTCAAGGTGGTTGTAAAACACGGTTCGATAAAAATTTATAAAGGCACGCGGTTCGTTCTTGTACTCCAAACTGGAATGTAGTGAAATGAAAGAAAAATTCGATCAACCGATAAAATTGATAAAATTAATTTCTTAAGACTTATTATTAATTATAAGTTTCCATGGACGAAAATCGCAATGAAATAAATTTGGAATTTCAAAAGGAAAGGTACTCACTCAGATAGTCGGCCCGTGCAGCCGGTTGGCCCAGGAGGAGTAGCAGCACGATTGTCAGCATGGTGGCACGAGTCACTAGGCCTTAAGACAGCAACAATTATCGTCCTGACATCCGGTACACACTGCGCACAGCTCTCAGTTGACGTGACATAAATACCTGCACATCACCCCCGTTTTGTCACTACCGTAAAACGCACTTTCGAACGACGGATAAATACAAGGTAGTCACGCTGATATTCGCGAATTCAAAGTCAAAACGACGGCGTCGAACATCGAGCCGGTCCTTTTCCTCGCGGTTAGCATATTATTTACATGGCACACGAAATGAACGATAGAAATCACGCACCGATAATATTATAATTCACGAACGTCGATAATTATGAATAAATATGTCACGATCTTGACGAGTGGTTCACATAACTTCTAAGCACCGGTCACGTGGTCTAACGTCGGGTCGTTCACTGACACGCATCAGTTGGAGCAATGCTATCCATCGTCACTTAAATACATTCTGTTGATTATACACGGAAATTGAATAAACTGGAGTAATTCAGAAACGTCCTCTATTTTATGGTACACGATCATGGACGATCGAGACGAGAACGGCACAAATATACCCGATCGAAATGAAGCTTTTTAAATAACACTTCACTGAACCAGTCATTAAATTGAACGTCACTTTTCGAATAGATGTTACGATAATTAATCGCACTATTTACATTTTGACGATTGAAGCTTGAATGATAACAATAGGTGCTTCGACACGAAGAGACAACAACTGACGCGTGTGTTCGGTTCGAGGTTCGGCGCGCGACTGAAGGTACGAAGCGTTTCAAGCGGCTGTAGCGTGACGTCAGACGCTCTACACGCCGCGCGCTACTCTCCAGCCAATCAGAGGCCTCCTACCATTTCGACTGCTCTGCTCGTCTTAAAAGCCGCGGAATTTGACGACAATGAACATGACCTCGTAAATTTTAATTAATAAAGAATTAAATAATTGAAAAGAATTATTGTGCTTTGATTAATCTTTAACCCTTTCACTTTCCAGTCATAAACGATCCATCAAAAAGGTACTAATACCTCTTTAATAGAAATTAAACATAGATTTGTGTTGCCGTAACACAACCAGTCGCTTTTAAATTCTTCTGTTCCATAAATGGAACTTGTTAGTGTCATTTTCGTGACCTCGTAAAGTTTCATAATCTTACAAGGAGATAGATGGTCGCATAAATTCTTAGATGTATCGTGATCTATGACGTTGGTGCACCATCTGTCACTCAGGAGTCATGATTTACATAATACAGTCTTCAACGGACGGTATCCCTTGCAACGAATTTCCGAACGTGAGTTATGAGATTCAATATCGTAGACGTTTATTGGTTTGAAGAACAGAGACGCGATTGTAAAAACAAGGATATATAGAATTATATGAAATCTGTAATTTCGTCGTTCTACAGAAATCAGGATAATTTCGAGCAAATACTATCAACCTTCTCTTCTGGAAATAGAATTTCTTGGGACGGATTACATGAACCGGTAGAACGTAATAACGCTGTCAGGAGACAAGAAGTTCTGCGACTCACGGTTACATCCGTGCTGTAATTGTCAGCTCGAATGACGTGATAATCACGAACGTGATAGAACTACCATCGAATATCCTAATATCTGCCATTTTCAATCACATTATGTCACAAAGTTTGCTTTCTTGCTTGCTAGAAAAGGAACAAGTCTCTAATAAATCTGTCGGACTGTAATCCATTTACCCACTTTAGATGAGAGTCTTGTTATCAGCAAGTTGAACTTTATCTTCTTATATCGTATTACTTCGATTCTTTTTTTTTTTATTTTTCTTTCCTTTACGGTTGCCAGTTGCTTGAATAGATAATGTAAGCCGCACGAAATGCCTCATAAATGCGATAAATTTTAATTAAAAGGAATTATGGTGGAGCGAAGGTACATAAAGAATGGCAGGAAATTAAAACAGTACTCAGCTGGACGTGTTTCTTGTAAGTGCCGTTTTGTATCACGAGATTTCTACAAGCTTCTGAACTCTACATGAAACACGATCGTAACTCCTTATGAGGTTTAACCTCGTAAAGCTTAACGCCACCGCGGGATGTGGCGGTTGCACAAAGACGGTCGCTCAGAAACACGCTAGCAGGATGTAAGAAACTCATAAAATATTCGGTCCTAGTGTCAATCTTCATAGCAACGACATATCCTAGCACCCGGTGAACATTCAACGAAACTCTTATGGAAATTTAGGCTTCCTTATTTATTTCTAAGCCGACTGTATCAGCGAAATTGGATATAAAATATTTATCTGCCTCACGCTTCTCGATTATTTTATTTTCCTCTGTCCAAGTGTTTTGGAGAATGAATAAGATAGAGAAGAAAGAAAATTTATAAATTATAGGAAACATTGTTACGTTGTCCGGATTGTTAATTAAAGCCTAATTTAAAGTAAATCCCTTTCTAAGTGGAAAGCACGAGTTAAACGAGTATCTAAAAACGTGATGGGTCGAGGGACATTCATTTCCTTATGCATGTACCGTGTTTACCATAAATTGCATTTTGATCGTTTAACGCTTTCACCCACGTACGCGACCAGGAGAAACGAGATTTCAAGTGTAATATACATGCGGATCACATCACGGGGAGCAGTGTCGAGTGCGTTTGCGCGATAAACGAAAGTAGGTAGGCCTTAGCCTAGGTCGCGGTTTCAACGGGGGATGAGGAGTCAACACCCTCCGTTGAAACGGTTCTACCCTTAAGACCGAGTCATTTATCTGGCAGTTTTTCCCTTTACGACTATAATGTTGAATTTACTGCTTCATAAAGGGACTGTTTAAACGCTGCGATTGATCAAATGTTTGACGTTATTACGAGGATGCAGCCGTAAAAAATATGGATCCTTCTGTTCTCGATTCGTGAGTAATTTATGGACTATCAGGTGCATCCTTGCTTTCTAGGAATTGAATTTTCAAATCTGAAGTGAATCAAAATACTACAGATATTCCTCATATCTACGAAATTAGAATAGAGCCTTATCATTGAAAGGTAAATAAAATTACAAAGATCATAAATTTCCTCAAACATACGGCCATGGAAGTGTTAAGAAAG
The DNA here is from genome assembly GCF_907164935.1 of Osmia bicornis bicornis. Classification (NCBI taxonomy): domain Eukaryota; kingdom Metazoa; phylum Arthropoda; class Insecta; order Hymenoptera; family Megachilidae; genus Osmia; species Osmia bicornis. The sequence continues at coordinate 4,908,417 of NC_060228.1, read as the reverse complement.
AAGAACACGAAAAAGTAGAGAAGATAAAATGAAATCAAAAATCGATATACCTGTTGGTTCCTGGAATGACAGAGTGTTATCAAGGCTCGTACAGGAAGCAAGTTTTTCTCCGTGGCCAAGAAGGGAGGCCATGTGCATCGATATTTAAGCATCCACCGTAAGAACTGTCCAAAAATACACGAAGAGCCATCTGCTCGAGATATGGTAATTTTATTTATCCGGTGAGCCAAAAACGTGCATTGCAGTACGACACAAAACCCTTGCACGTCGACGTACATGAACTGTGGTTTATTTATGGAAGAACCGTGCATCCAGAGTTGGTACTCGCTTTAAATATTACATGCCATGTACCTCGGTTGTTTAAAACGAAGGAGATTTAGATCGGTTTACTTCACTTTTGCAACGTGAGCATATCAAAAGAGTAAAAAAAAATCATGAAATATTCAGGTGAAATAAAAACAATTTTAAACGTACTGCGAAGATCACTTTTTGCTAGATCACTTAAGATGTTATTCGAAATACAATTCAGAAAGTATACCATGGTGCACCAGAAATATAAGGATTCTTTAAATTGAAATTTATAGAATATATGGGATGCCTATAACTGAGTGGCAACCTCCAAAAGAAATTTATTTTTATTTAGAAGTGCATATTAATCCTAATTAAGATTTTCAAAATAATATCTTCCGAGTATCCTACTTCCATAACTTTTAATTAAATTTTGTAATTTTTGACACGTAAAGTGATGTGTACCATTAACCTACATGTTTATATCAACATTTTATACATTTTTCAATAAAATTATCACGTTCATTATAAACATGATATTTACACTGTATGTTAAATTCAGCTCGCGAAGTTTATCTTTTGATTAAATCCTGACATTCAAATATTTGCTTGAAATGTATAAAATGTTAACAAATTTGTTCAATTCAACGTTTTCAAACAACATGCTGCGAATTTTGACGTTTGCTTCTAGAATAATTTATTTATTCTAGAAAATATGTTAAAAATTTTTGCGTTTACGTATAATACACAGAGAAAAAGGCATTTTAACGCAAGCTTGAATCGCATAATGGAAAGCATCGTCTTGGAACACACTAAAGTTCCACATCTTGAACAAGTTAAAGCAGCAAACTCGTGAAATACATTCTCCACTATGTGCGTTCTAGTTTGTTCATTTTATGTGAGACTTCTTTGTGTTTGTCAACATTAATATTGAAACTTTTTCTTATCTAGAGCCCATCATTACACTGATGTTATCTATTAAAGTATTCACAAAATTTCAACTCTGTTCAGCTTCGATCAAAAGATACTGCTATCTATTTCTAATCAGTAGAATAATATTTCTAATTTTCAGAAGTCTCCTTCTCTGTTGATCCCTGAATTATGTAATTGAATGAAATTAATAGCATCAGTCGATAGCGTCTCCCATAGTAGTCAACATGTTAATGGAAGTAGCATAAAGTTCGCCATGTAAATTTCAGTGATTTTATACGTTTGCTCAGCGCGCTGATGCATACAGCAATAATCGTAAACTCCGTCACGTATTTACTCTGCATCCTGTTGCTATTTATCGCCACGAGTAAAGCACGTTAAGCTGATTACAGGTCTCGATTTCGCAACCGCAAAATCATTGCACGGAAACCCGTGAATTCATTGGAAATTCCATCGCGTTTCGATAATATCGAGCAATCGTTACCTCTTTCCTATGCCTTTTTTATCGTTACTTTTTCCCCAGTTGCGAATATCGAACTACCGATTTCCCTGTGTATCCGTCGATTACTCGGAAAATCTCGTCGTTTGTCGAACTGCAGTTTGTGCCCGCCATCTGGCTCGGTGTGTCAATTACAAAAAACAAACGAGACGCGTAAATCATCGTTACCAACCAACACCCCGACAAAGCTGAAGCTCCAGCTCTCGCGAGCAAACGAAAAAATGGCACCCATCTATTTCGCGGGGCATTAAATCGAAACGAGTCATTGGCGTCGCGATCATTTCCTTTCGCAAACGATCTTCGCGCAAAAAGCTCAAAGGATGAACCGTGACAGAAAGAAACACGGTGTCGTCGGTGATCCACGAGCAGAGGAGACGACATTTTCGCAACTACACTTACTCATCGCTGACGATAAAAATCAAAATCATTTCGCAATTCGCTGAAATTACTGCTCCAGCACATGTTACTTCGCTTTCTTCGAGACTATTCAATTTCTTGCGATAGGAAGATGGCAAACGAATTCAGACAGAGATAATTCAAAGGACAATGGTACAAATTAACCAATTATAGGGTACTCGAGAAATATTCTAAAAGCAATATCAATTTTTTTGAAAGTTCATGGGTACAATAACCTCTGAAGAATCTGCCAGCATAAAGGAGGAAAAAAATTTGCTGGTGCTCGTCGAAAAGAATGCAGAGCGTATTTTCGAAGGCGTTAAAATCGACTGTTCGTTGGCGCCAGCCTCGTTTACAAACAACATCCAGTCGGTGAACTTCAAAGCGATTTTCAGTCGAGAAATCGCTGAGATGGTTCGAAAAGGGAGGATGGGATCGCCGAAGGAGGCGGGAACGATTGACTTTTCAAAACAATCCCCATGGAGAAATAGCAACTGCGCGGATCGAGGTTGTCTTAGGCGGTGGTGAGGAACGAGATCCGCGCTTTCACGCTCGGCGAATTTGGGGCTGGGAATTTTTCATAAATTAGACAGGTGACGGTGCCGTTAAAGTCTCGGTGAAATTCTTGAGAACGTCATAAATAAAGGGGAAGATTCGCTCTTGCAACGTCGACCGTACTTTCATCACCTTGGTTAGTTTATACCGCTTGTCCCTGATTCCAGAGGGAAAAGAGACGAAAACGACCCGAAGAGAAAACGCGTAGAGAGGATGAGCCTAGAGGGAGAAGTTCGCGCTCTTAAAATCATCTTTCCTTTTACCCTCTTTTACGCGGCGCGAAAACAAAGCTTAACTCGAGTAATTATCGCACGCGGTGCCTACATGAAGAGAAACACACTGTCCGTGAGGTGCTCTGCTATTCTGATAAATCCACGATAAAGCGGCTACAGCTTTGAGACTGCTGAAAATGGGCACGTCTCCTTTTTCGTGAAACAAGATTAACTAAAACGTTGTGTCGAGATTAAAGCAACTTACTCTGTTGCTTTAATTCTATGCAAACGGTAGGGTGAATTTCATTAACCTGGACGAAGAATTCTTGAGTTTAACACAGTACATGTGTGAATAATTATTTATTTCTTCAAAATTGAAGAAAGGAATGAAGATACATTGATTGACTACATTTTTTCCCAAAGGGTGAAAATTATTTAGAAATCTGTGGATGATTTTTAGCAAGGATTGGCGAGAATTGATGAGATTCTTTATCTGTGAAAATTCGAGATTACCCGGAACATATTATGTGGTCTGTTCGAACGGACTAGGACATCATTAATCTTCCTTGTCGATAAGGTTTCTTATGGGGCAGAAGCAAGAGTGCATTGCGAATTGATCAATAAATGATAAAAGGATCCGTGATAGATGCGATCGTGAAGGCAATCACGATTCGCGTCTCGCGACCGTGCCTCGAACCGAGTTAGGAAAACAATTTATTATTGATAATAGAGCGTTGAAAAGGGCAGAAAACAAGATAGATCGTTTCTACGTGAAGAAATACACATTTCACGCGTCGAAAATTTCCTCGATTGGTTGCACACGTCCGGCTACGATCCACGCGTGGGACGAAATCGAGATCCTTGTGTATCATCAATCAACTCACCTGCTTGTTACATCATTTCTAACCTTCCTTCAGCTGTACGATGTAATTCAAGCAGTGAAATATATTTTCAAAAATGCTAATAGAAATTTTAACTTGTAAAATATTTTCAAAATTACATGTATTCGTGGGAAAATGTAGTTTTTCAATTTTCAACCTTGCATGTACAAAAGTACCGTACACTTACGTGTACTCTCAGGCCATCGTGGGAAACGTTGAATTATCGATTGCATCAAGTGACAAGAATTTTTGCCACTTTCAGTGCTTGAAGCACGTTTCTCTGCTCTTTAAGTTTTTAACGCGACTGTTCGCTCCAGTACACTGAACAAAGTGGAACGATTTAAATGTTTTGCTCGTTTCATCTTCAAGATCACGCAACCATCTTTCTCTGGAAATATAACTGCGACGGTATTTATGACTGCTACGAAAATATTTTCTAAACGGAATTCCAAATTATACGACTTTTTGAGAAAAACAGTAATCTGTTGTTCAGAGAGACGATAAAAGAAGCAGATACTCATTTTCCTCGGTTTCTTGTAAACATTTCAAAAGTTTGATCGACTGACTGCGTAACTTCTCTCGATAATCTCTTCACAATTAAAGTTCCTTCCGTTGGGAGATCTTACTTTTTGTTCTTCTTTTTTTTCCTCGCATGCACTTTCACGGTAACCACTGATCGATTTCCACTGAAGGAAGCTCCTTTTACACGATACGAACCGTGTTAACGAAAAATAGGTTTCCGATACGAAGAAGGTGAGTTTCTTTCCGCAGATTCTTCGCTTCCGATACCGTGGGGCGAGGAGAAAAAAAGAGAACGAGAGATGAGTAGTTGCACAAACTTTCTGAATTAAATAATGAAGGTACTTGATGATTCTTGTACGAACTTTATGATAAATTGAAGAACCTCATCATTTTTTAACGAACGGGTTAATGGTGTTTCAAAGAGGGATCTTTAACGACTATTTACTTACAGTAATATTTTTCCTCTGCAATACCGGGAAATTTTATTTTAATTACAGTTTATTGAATTAATATTCATTATAATTGCAAGTACTTCGAATTCACTGAATTAAAATTAAATTTATATTAAGTTTAATGATTTTAATTAATTTAATTAATATTGGTTAAATACGAAATTTTAATTATCTTGAAATGCATCGAATGAATCTTTACGCAAATAGGATTTTTAATCATTATAGAAAATTATCTGAGGAAGGAAAATATTTGATAAAAATATAGGTGCATTTGTATAATAAGAATCAAATTTCGCATCGAAGTATAGAATTTCACTCGAACCGAAGTACTCGCAATGGTCTGCTTTTCCTTTCCTACTTTCTATATTCCTGCAATGTCCTCTGATAGACCGACTTTATCCGGAAAGAACCCGTCTTTCGTTTTCCTGCACCATGGAGGGTGTGCGAACGAAAAATGGCTTTCCAATACGAAGTAGCTTGACCGCTTTCCGTTGACTTTTCATTCTTGCGAACTGCAAGAAGAATTGCAGACTGCTCGATGTAAGAGTACTCCTCGTGAAATTCCATCATTTACACCATGCTCATGTTTATAAAAGAGTCCTCTAAGGTTTCCAATAACCAGATTCATGTACTATTTCCATGAAATTGAATTGGTTCTTTTATTTTCATTCATTTTACGATAATAATTATTTAAAAAAAAAACGAAAAGGCAGCTTTGCAAATCTTCTTTTTTGCTTACACTGCACTAGTCCCTTAAAATCGGGACGAAATCATAGAAAAACAACGGTACTCTTCTCTCGTCCATATCGTTGCTCATTATTTCTCGAGTACCTCGAATTGCCAAGTTTTGTTCCTCTTAAAAGGCTAATTACGAAACCTCTTCCACGTAAACAGCAGTACGTACATTAAGCGTAGATGTTTTTCATGTTGAAATTTTCTCTAACTACATGACTTTGTTATTTATATACTTTAGAGCGCTATTTCTCCTCAAATAATCCATCCTCTTGAAATAGATTTTGTATAGCAGCATAAAATTTGAAAGTGATGCGTACAGACTGTTTCGTTGAAAAGAATTCCGACATCAGGGAATATCTCCACCTATTATAGTACCTACCTCTCGACAATATACTCCTGTATACTTTTCTCTAGCAGGATATAGAATATAGAGAACCGATAGCGGAAGTGCCAATTATGTACGAGTGGCAATTGCGTGACAAAAGCTCGACGGTTTGCGTTATTACAGTAAAACTACGAACGGTATTCATGGTGTTCGGAAGCCCCTTGAAAACGCTCTGAACGAAAGTGTGATCGTTATTGAAACATATATATAAAACATACGAGGAGATAGAAAGAATAACTGGAAGGAATTTTCGCCCACGAATTCTGGTGAGAACTTTTAAAGGATCAGTGTCGGTACATTTTTTGAAATAAAATGAATTACTTATAAAATATAAAATCTTCCATGCTTCAAGCTTTTATTCCTTCGATTTTTTTCTTTTATTTATCCCATGTTATATCGCGGCAAACTAAAAGGCGTTAATGGACTCATCTAGTAAACCAGAAACCAATTAATCACATCCGATTTACTGTTCGATTCGACTAAAGCCTTCGGAGGATTCAATCTCCGCGGGAAATAGAATTTGCATCTGTTCGCGTTTTTCATACACGGTAATCGCCTTCTGTTTTCTTTTCCTTTAAACCTCGGTGTTCCGGTTGGCGCGAACGGTCGCTTGAAATATGTTTGTTTGTCAGATTGTGTCGTGTCCTCCGCGTACCGAGAAGCAAGGAGAACGGAAAACCGGAGGAAACGGTGGAAAACGCATGGCCCCAGGGAAAGGTAAACCGTATTTACCGAAGCACAACCACATACATTTCCACATATGTATAGAATCCGTGTATAAACGTTACGTTTCTTTGATGTATTCAGAGTTATTTTCGATAACAGCCTTTGATTGTCTGAGACTTCTCAACATCCACAGAACGTAATTTATGAAAGATGTCGTGTGTAAATTGGCGCCTTTTGACACCTCGACGTTTATTAAAACACGAGAAAGAGGGAAAAAGGTGGTCGAAGAAAGGGTGGGAAGTCGTAGAATTCATTTGTCGTGCACGTAAACGCGGAGAAATTCAATTAACTCGGTATCGTGCAGTCTTTATGATTGCAGGACGTTTCATTCGTGCAATATTTCGTGCACGGAGAGCGTCGAACGCGAGAGGCATGCAATTAAACAAATTCTCTTGACGATATAAAAGTGTGGAACAGTAATATAACATAGGAAGAACGTACAACCTTTGGATTTTGAGTGAAGGGGCATCAAAGTGAAATAAAAATGAGAAGACATTCTTTATCGTGTAAAACGAGGGTCTTCGAGGGAGAAACAGATCAGTGATCCTGTGTCTTCCGCGAAAGTATGTACGTGGATCTTGTTACAAAGTACGAAGAATGAGCCGGCAAACAAGGGATGCCTTTTGTGCCTGTAGTCTGGTCAGCTCGGTTCAAAAAAGCCTTCTGGATGCTTGACGATATCCAGAGGGAGTTCTCGCCACATTTGTGGCCAGTTTTCACAAGTAGATCCCTTAATTGACGAAACACGAGTGCTAGCCCATTTTTCAGCCCTCAGTGTAAAATTACAGACACGCAGAAAGTGTTCATAATTTTTTCATTTACCGTCTGAATTTTATAGATATGAAATTTTAAATTTATAAAATCTTCATAAATATTCATATTTTCTTTGACGTTTATAAGAGAAAATTATCTCTTTAATATTTTTTCTATGCTCTCGTTCGTTCCTCAACGTTTGAGTAGTTTAAAGGAGAAATCAAGAGAGGAGAGATGCAAATTGAACCAGTTAAACGCAATGAATACCTAAAGCTCACGCGAGACACATCTCTCGTATCTTCTTACCGCACTTGAGCCTCTTCAAGCACACGAACCGCGTTTATTTCCTCGGGATAAGGAAAAAGATTTATCTCTACCTTCAAGTAACAAGCATTTCTCCTCTACTAATTTTCCGTGCTGGAAAAAGTGTAGCATAAGTACGCGTGTTTCGTGGAATGCTTTTTACGCGATGCTCGGTAGCATTTCTCGCGTGAATCACACCTTTCTTATCACTTGAAAATGCAATGAAACATGTTGAAAAATCTTCTTTGTCAAGAATATATTGAAGATATAATATTCTTAATTCATCAGCGTTTGAAAATTAGTTAAAAGATATTTAAATACAAAAACATCTACACCCACAATTTTGAAACATTTGCACGCAGCTCCTGGATTTCAGAAAAATAATAATTAAACCTGTTATTAAAACCGACTTCGTCAACAATGAAATATTTTTTTCCAAAACAATACAGTTATTTTGAAGTATAAATTTCGTTGGAATTGAGAACGGAATCATATTCTATTCATTTGCAACGTTGGATTTTATTACATTCCCAGAATTTGCAGGATGCTGAAATTTCTGTTCGTTAGTTATAAAACAAAAAAAAAATATCTTCCTTGAGCGTCGCGTTTTATCCGAGCATCCTCCACCAAATCTGATTCACCTCACCAACGAAATTATGCATTTACCAAATCTCAAGTATAATTATTTTGGAGTGGTGCCAACAGCGGTCGTTTCAGTCGTGGTTTCGGAGGAATCGGTTCCATTTGCGGTTCAACAGACGAAGGACAAACCCTAGGAAGTAGAGCTACGTGTAGTTGTTTCATTTGCGGTTGCAGGCTAAAGTATGAGTATTGTGGTCATACTAGCTTTCATTCACACCTCGATGAAAATCCTCAAACACACATCTTTCAATTGAAATTTCATTCAATTCAATCTACTCAACACCGATCCATTATTTCTTTCTCCTATCCTTCAAAAATATATAAGACACCTGAATCTAATCAATTAGAAAATCGAGGCAATTGAACGGACGGAAAACAATGACAATTCTAGCAAAAGCATCGGTGGTGATTGGCGCGGAAGATTACGCGTGGAATTTACAACATCTCATCATCGAGACGATCAACTGGAATCCCATCATCGAGAATTCTCGAGTTGATCTCAAAATTGGAAGCACGCTCGACCCCTCCATCCTGTCCGTCCCGATATAATTTGTTCAGAATCGATCCGGCATCGAGGTGTATTCCCGAATCTAAACACGCCGACGAGTAAAGAGCCGAGCGTTCCTTGGCGGTCGGATAAGTCGACGTGTCCAATATTCAAACCAGTTGGCAAGCACTTCCGGATCTAATCCCAGGAACCGGAGGTGGCGGTTCGAGTAGGCGGAGAGAGGCTGCTCCGTCGAGGACGTTGGAAAATCGTATTCGCCAACAAGCATGGGGGACCGTCGACCTGGTGTAAGCTCGATTTATCGGTTTTGGATAACCCGGTGACGTTTACCGCGCCGACTGTAAATCACGTCGGCGCAAGACTGACGCGTTTCGTGGCCACGTTTCCAGAGAGGAAGCACTCGGTGCAAACTCTACCCATGGATCAAAGGAATCCTCTCTCTTTATCTATTTGTCTGTCGATGTTTCTATCTACACTACCGGACAAAAATTTTCAATCATTTTCTCAAAACTTGAACTTTCAATTGTAACAGTACATTTTATGTATCTCACTTTATACATTTGTAACAATAAAAATTGTACAAATATAGAAAAATGATGCTTATTAATTTCCTATTATAATAAATAAACCATCCTCGGTTGTTTTAAGAGCATTCATTTATATATTTCATTGAAATTCTAATTCTTCTCGATGATTCTTAACTTTTGACCAATAGTGTATCTATCAATCTGTCTTCTCCTCTCACGTTAACACGGCTACGTTTGATTCATTAGATTGATATCCGACGTGCAACGAGTGACGATCGATAGAAATGTTTGCGATTCGGAACGTTTAATCCTGTCACCTCGCGAAACGGTGAATCATGAAGCTACGTGGTTGATTCTTCCTCCCTTTCAACGCGATTCGATTGCCGGATGAAGGAAAATGTTTTTGTTTGCTTGCTACCAACGCCAACGCACTGGGAGAATCGATTATGTTTGACGGCCTCGACGGAACTTCATGTTCTCGGTTATATACCAGGATTTTTTATTTGGCTGGTAAACAACTGGTGTAGCGTTCATTCAGTAAAGGACGTTACCTTCTTGGATATGAAATTCCAAAAGAAACGTTGCTTATACTTTGCATTCAATAAATTTTTATCCAACATTATAATTTCATGGATTTGATAGATAGAGATGTAACGTTAGGTGGTGAAAACAGAATAAACTGTATAGTAGCTAGTTAATCCTTTTCTAATACACTCTGAGTGGTTGAAGCGGTATACACGGACAAAGGATACGGAATGTGTTGGTTCTGGGTTAGAAAGCCACAAGAGGACCTCATCAATCTCACGTGCGACTTCTGACACACCACTGCACTTCATCGTGGTTCCTTTCTCCTACCTTCAATTCGATGTCTACAATTTCTGAGAAGTTTTCTTTTTAGCTTGTACACCGCAGTCTGGGACGACAAACTTTTCCCTTTAACACCAAGCTCAAGAAATATTCTTGATACTTGTACCCGATCCTTTGGAATATGCAAATTTGAAATAGGAATTTTAAGAAGAAGATTATTTATGATCCTTTGAAATAATAGCAGAGAAGGATATTAATTTTTGAAATTCCCTTTTGAGAAAATTAAAAAGATCTTGATAATTAAGAAGGGCAGTATATCTTTATTGGTGGGTAGCTTTATTACATACCTAACATGAAAACCACAGAGGAAAATCCAGGGTATTTCCACGGACCATGTACATTCCAAGGTGTCATATTTCTCTTCCTCAGAAAAAGTATGACGCCTTGAGGATCGTGCCGTATGGGCTAGTAATAAAACCGTAGGGAAACTGGGAATTCCTTGAGGGAACAAAGAGTAACACGTGCAACTAGCCGAGAAACTTGGACTTCGTTAATTCTTTCAAAATTATGGGAAAATCCCGCGAACGGTTAATGGTTTCCTTTTAATGCCTCCGTGCTTGGATAATAACCCATTGAAGACAAAGATTTAATTACACCATCTTATGAAATCAGAATTCTTTTTCTTCCAATATCGACGTCTATTATGATAAAATTCTCATAATTTTACATGGAATGTAAAATTTAACAATAAATAGAAATGATTGAATGAAATACACTTTCAGTTGATTAAATGATTCCTTATCTCAGCCAGATTTTTCTTTAACGCTGCGCGATTCAACCGAGAATGTGAAAACCGTGAAAATTCATTAAACTTAAATCCTTTTCAGATTAGCTTCACCGCATCTGTTAAAGGTGTTTTCAAAGGTGAGCTTGAAAAAAATTCAGCGAATGTAGGTTGAGGGAATCGTGTAATGCTATGTGATTCCTATTTGCGAAAGATTTGACCGCGGGGAAACGCGTCTGTGAAATGTAATGAGAGCAACAAAACGCAAACACGAGGAAACCATCAGGAATAGGCAGAAAAGCGGTGTGCATTCGCAAGGCAAACATTGTTCATCCAAAGAGATTAGTTCGAATGAACTTCACCCTCATTAATTTACCTGCTGCACGACCTATTTTCCCAAGTACACAACCATTGCTATGTTTTTCGGTTGGAACACGCATCTTCTGCTATCAAATTTCCCCAAAATAAATATCTCCATTTTAACATTTTAAAATATCTTAATTTTCAACATTTTAATATTTATCAATTACCGATTAATTGTTGCATATGTATTATTAAATAGATGAGTACAAAATTTTCACCCTTTTCCCCTTTCAATGTTTTCCTTTAATTAAATTAAATTTAAATGAATTCTCGCCTCTGCGTGAATTTATACTTTGAATTAATCCATAAATTTCGAAACACAAAAGGAGTTATCACATCTTGTGTACAACCTGTTAGGTCGCTCGAGAATTGATGCAGAATTTTTTTTTTTTTTCGAAACTCGTCCCAAGACGACCACTGTTCAATCGAAGTTTCGACGTGGTCGTTGTAGACGACGTCGACGACGCTTCTCTTTCGAAGAACGTTTGCCTGCCTCCTCGAGCAATGCAAATTTATGCTAACCGGGTGAAGCAACGCGAGTAGGTCGGTACGCTTGTGGATAACGATTTAGTGGGTCGTAATTTTCGTGCGACGAAAGTTCAACGGCGCGTGGGAAAGAGTATGTGGATGATTATGGGAATTCAAAATTTCCAGCAAAGACACCGGCTACTTGCCAGATAGATAAAGAACCGTTTCCTTCTTCAATTCGTTAAATAAATCTACGATCTTCGTTTAACGAGATATTCTCATTTGAAAGTCCAAGAATCCGGAATAATAAATTGATGTAATTAATTATAACCGAGTGTTGTTTGCACCAGTAATTTTTCCAAAGCTAACTAAAGCCAAGACAAATGATTTTCTCAAGGTTAAATGTCCCATCGACACGTAATAATCTTTCATTCTCGAATACATCCGTTTGCCGATAGCTCACGAACCAAAAGGAAGAACACACACTGTTATCGTTTCCATTGCTTCCAGCTTTCGGCGGATTCGCTAACCGAGGGGAAAAGAAACGACTTGTTCCAGTTATCGTGACGCTCGAACGATCACGAACAAAATAAGTCAAGCATTATTTTCACGAATCGGAGAAACTGTCGCTTCAATTGCTAGACCGTTTCATCCCCTTTCGCAATGTCTCGTTTTCAATCACATATAAAATTGAAAACACTGCTCTCAAAACTAGCTTGCTAACATTAAGACATCCGTCAAACAAATTATACGCCATCGGGTATCAATAACACGATCTTAAAAAATCATATGATTCATACGCTTCGACGTAGAATGATTAACGGATCGAAACTACCAGTGTTGGCACGAGTTTACGTATCTCTTTCTTTCCTCTCCTTTTTCAACCAATGCCACATTCGTTACATTTAGAATTTGCTGGGTCGTATATCTTCTGGTAATTGCTAGGACAGGGGATGCAACTATGCGGATCGCTCGTTAATTCTCAGATTGGAAAATTGTTGGTATCGGATAGTATGGTCGTGTTCTTGGATTAGAATTTATAAGCTGATAATAATTCAACGTCTGGAAAACAAGCTAATTTCTCCAAAAATTTATAAATACACATACATATTTCAATTTATAATTTATCTCAAATATAGCATCTGTAATTGAACGATATAAAAAGAAATATCTATTGAAATTCCTAGGAATCCGCCCTTAAGGGTTAGCAGACTTATGGTCAATAAAGTATTTAACGAGCATTTACAGAAATCCTAAGTAACTTGAATATCCACGCCCTTGCGTGTCGTCTAGGTACGTGCCAAAAGTGAGGAAGGATCGATTTCTTTAATCGTACAGATAGAACGAATGTATCGGGCCGAAAACATCCCCGAGGGTTTTGGCACAGTTCAACGTATCGAGAAGTTAGACGGGTGTGTCTGACATTATTGGAAGCAATTCTCCGTGAACCGTGGATCGTGGCTGCAACTAACCACATTATTGGTAGCGAACTCGATAGGAGACACTGGCATATCCCATATCGACAGAATCTTGCGAACGACGTGAAAAGTACATAAGAATCGATAAATCGGTTTCTAATTTAGAATGACATCAAACGATCCATCAATAATTTTAATGCTTTCTGCTTTTATCGACGATGATCGATGAGGCTGCGAATTTTTTTTGCATACAGTAAGATTTAGTTAAAGAAATTGCAACGATATGATGTTAGTACGAATTTTTCTTCAATTTAATTACTCGAGATTTTCTTACGAACCCTATCTTAGCAGAAAAACGAAATTTCTCAACTTGTTAAATCCGGGACGTTCTATCTTCTTAAACGGCGATTTTTACTTGTTCTAGGCAGCGTTATTTTTATCGCCTTCGTTAAACGTTAATCCCTTACAATCTTATTACGTCTTGGTACATGTAACTTACCGGTTGCAATTTTTTACTAAGAGATAACTTAAATAGTTCTACTTCACCCTCCTTAGATTCATCTATCATTTTTCATTTCTGAAGATATTTTGAAATATTTCAAGTCTTAATACATCCCTATCCTATCTCTATTAGCTCAACCCCCGTTATTGCCTGTTGCCCGCAATAGCAAAGGGCTACTTGCTGTGCATACCTGCTGTACGGTTAATCCACGGCACGAAATCGATTCGCGACATTGTTCCACGTGCGTAACCATACACTCGATCACGCCATTTCAGAAACCAGCAATTACTGAGCGCGAGCGCGACCACTTTATGACTCTGAATAATTCATGCTGCCCGCACTCGAACGTCGTCCGATGCAAACGTTTAGTTTAGCCGTTGTTGTTTCGGTCCGCAAAGTGCATTGGGATTGACTCGTTAGCGTGAAAAGCTGCGACAGGAAGTCATTCGTCTTCGAGATGACGCCTACGCTCGCATTTCGCAAGAATCGACACCGCGAGGTTCCCTTAGTTTATTATTAGATCAAAATTATAGCTTTTGAAGTGGTTATTACACGTGTCGCGTAAATGTTACCCTGATAAATTGTAGCAAAGTATGTTATGAAGAGTTTCTAGAAGAAACTTGGCAATTGTGTCAGCAAGATACGTCTTGACATTAACTTGAACTTCATCGGTGAAGCTACGTTTGCGAAGTTCTTCAGATGTCTGTTGACAGTTTCGACCGGTTGTTTCATTGATTTGCGGCAATCAGGTGGGCGAGTTTACTTTAGCGGGGATGTAAGGAGGCGCAAACATCTCGCACGTTCGAGGGAAAAGCTTGAGCCTGCAATCGGGATTCGTATTCGTTACTTAGGGGCCGATCGTTGAAATAAACCATCCCGAAGCATCGTTCGAATTTCAACGGAGACGAAACAGAATATGAAGGCAGAAGCCGCGTTTCCGCAACGAAACGGTTTTATCGTCGCTTCTATAGTTGTATAGTTACGACCATTGTTTCATGGATTTTACGCGGGAAATACGAGACCAGGCGTTTCAACAATTTTTACGACGAATGGTTGAATAAATTTCGCGCCGTTTTCGAGTTACGATTTAAAAAACAGGCGATAAAGTAGCTGGCGACAGCAATTCGTATTTCGTACCTTTCTCAATACCTTCGATATTAGAGTTGTGTATGCATCATTTGAATACGGGACGGCAATAATTTTTCTTTTTATTATCATACGAACCGATAAATTCTAGTTTGTACTTATTAGATGAGCTTGGAAATAAAGAAGATAAGATAGAAAAGGGGAAATAGCAGTCGTTTAAGGAATACTTTGGTATTCATATTTTGAATAATATTAGTAATTAAGAAAAAAATTGTGCATCTCGTGCACATTTCATTGAAAACTTCAAGGTACTAGGAGTCTGTATTCTACACAAGCCCTTGAAACAAGCCTCGGGGTAAAAGGGCGAAAGCCCTCTCGTTAAGTTGTCACCTTAGCGTAGAACGAGGGGTGCTAAAGCGAATGCTAAGCTTGAGACGGCATTTGTTGGCAAGGCACGTCGTGAGAACGGTGGATGTCGCTCTTGTGGGTTCAAATTGTGAATGGAAGAACAGAGGTGCAATCTACGTATCTCTGTGCCAGCAAGAAAAAGGAAGACATTTTCAATTTTCGTGACACCCAGAGAAGCGAGTCCTGATCACACAACTCTATAATTCAACTTTTAAAATAATACATCATTTTTATAAAATGTATACGTATTCAAAATTTAATGAATAAATTGATTATTTAATTCAGACCAACCCCTCAGTGATTTGAAACTTATATTAGATTGGAAACGTGTTATCCGTGAAGGATCGATTTGGAGAGAAACAAAGGCGTAAGCGTAAAAGAAAGAAAATACTATTACGGTATAGCAATAAAGGAGCAAACAAAATCAGCAAATTGGATTGCTGGATTCGGATTCTAACCTGGACCTTTCATCTGACAAAGGATTGTTCTGTTAATCGAACAACACGAAGCATCGAAAAGTTCTTTTTCCTTATCAACCGTAATATTCCAAGTTTAGAAGTGTAGGAAATTCGCAGAAATAAAAAGTACAGAAAGAAATTAAAAAACCGAGGATGAGAAAGTAAATTTTGTTATGGATTAAATTATTAATAATTTCACTGCTTTTCAACCGCGTAAAACAATTTCCCCTGATGCTCTACATACATGAGTCTAATCTTTCTAACTTTTAATTCTCCGATTTCGTGTATCTTTCAACCTCAGCGTCCAGCAAAGTATATCTCTGCATCCCCTAGTATCCCTTTTATTTCAAGAATTCCATCAAACGGAAATACTTGTGGGGTTAGTTCGCAACCAGCCGGTATAAGCGGCTGGAATAGCCGCTCCATTATTTATCCTATTACGAGATAACTGGTAGCAAGATATTTTTGCCGTTGCCTGCGGCACGAGGGTGGCCAAAGAGCACGTTCAACAACAGGGATCGTTCTGGGTTTATAGAGGGCACCGTGGCTGCTCTGGCCATAGGCTTTTCCACTGGATATTTCGCAACTCTCGTCTTACGTGTCTGCTCATAAAAGACCAGTTTTATTTTACGTTCCCTCGGATTCTTCTTCTTTCGAACAACGGCCAGAAACATCGTGAAACGGAACAGTAATTGATGAACGGTCTAGACCAGCCGAGATATCTGGCTTCTCGAGTTAATCCATAAACTTGTGCCCGGTTGATGAGTTCGTTTTATCGAATAAAAGATTAACAATCATTTCGAATTTTTTGAAAATAAACGATAACGAAATATTGTGAAAAATAATGAATAAAATATCAGAAATGCAATGAAGATGACCATGTCACCAATTAACTTCATAAACTAATCAACAGCAATGCATATTAATAACCCTTTCGCTATGTGCTTTAATGCTTTCAAAGTTCAATCAAGTAAAAGCCTTAGATAGAGATTAGATTCTTTGATAGATCGAAACACCTCGAAAGGCAATTTCTACCTTGAATCGCCTCTGTGCTGTTACTTTTCCTACGACATACAATCTTGTGGTAATCACAAGACGCGCTTGCAGTCAGACAGTTTCGTACGAATACGAAACGACACGCATCTACTTCCGCGAGAACATTCTCAAAATGAACCTCCTCACGTCTTCGACATCGCGAAAACATCGACGTTGACGAACAGACGACGATGCGGGATATGAAATTATTTTCTCAGGAAGCTGAAACTCTGAGAAATAAGAATAGACTGAGAAAATAACAGAAACGTTGATATTTCGAGGGAAATTGAAAAGTTTTATTGAATTGAAAAAGCTATTATTTTAAAAAGAAGAATTAGAAATTAGAAGGCATTTTCAAGCCATCGGTGAGCATCAGCAGTAGTTGTAACCACAGTCAGACACTCAACTAACGTTCGAAGTTCCAACTCAATTGATTACAGAACTTCGTGAATATCGATTGTAACTTCGGTCTGTAAGTTGAACTCGTGCTGATTAACGCTAATAAAGACGCTTTCAGAAATAGGAACAAAGAAGCTTGAACAGAACGTTTCCCTCGATTCGATTACATTTTTACGGTTGCTTTTGAGAATAATAAATGGATTCAATTACATTTCATTTGAGGCATCGATCGTTAATGAATAAATCAATAATCGCTATTACAATACCAACTTTTACCACGAAATTCAAGGTGCTAAAAAGGTAACGACAGACTCTGATGATATTTAAATTGGAGGAAAACAGAAGAGGCATCAGGAGCAAACGATCGACGGGCTCGTTGAGGGAGGATCAGGCAAAACGTAGGAAGTACGTGAGGCAGCGTTATCTATGCGGTCTTAAATCTCTCAGGTTGACACCGACGGATAAAAATAGAGCTGGTCGAATTGTTCTTGTCGTTCTCTTGGGTCTCGCCCAGCTGCTGCGGTTTGAATTCAAAAAAGCACCAACAAGAGAAAAATCTATGCGCTTCCGCTGTCGGTACGCGTATCCGTTCATTTTCGTTTCGTGAAACTTGTTGGAATCTCAACGACACGCCACTTCGAGCAAACAAATGAATAGCAGTGAAACCAGTAAATGAGAAAATGGGGACAAGTGACACTTTGGTGTGTCGTTAAAGAAATATATTTTTGAACAGGCAAAGTGGGTCAAATTTGATGATTTAGAAATTTGGAGATCTAAGAATATAAAAATATAAAATTTGTTCAATGCTCTCACTTATTCGTCACTGATTTATGTGACAAAGTTCGATCACAATGACGGATCGGTTTGTTCAAAATTGAAAAACGTATAAAATAAAAACGTAGGGGACGAACGGTCGAACATAAGCACCCTGTTGAATAATTCGCAAGGACGTGATTGCTTCGGGAAGTAAATTACTTGTCCCGGTGACCGGTTGACTTCGAAACTACGTTCTCTAAAAGATTGCAGAGCTGACGCGGTTTACCTGTGTATATATAGAAGCTATCGAACAACATCGGAGAAGGTTGGTACACGGGGGTTAGACTATAAAGTCTCTGGAGGTTTACGATCCGACGTCTTTGAAACTATCGATTACTAGAAGCTACCCTTCGTGCTCTTTGAAAACTCTTGCCTCAGAAACACCGAACGATCCTCTGTCTACATGCACGGATTTTCATACAACCCCCTCACTGTTGTCTTGTTGCACTTTCAATCGCTTTATGAAGCGAACACCAAACTGTCAAGAACCTCGTTGACCAGTTTTTGTCTCCAATAAGGGCGATTTACATCGTGTATCGAAATTTTTATCGTTGAGTGTACATTGTAGGGGAAGAAATTTAGGGGTTGAAGAGGTAGAGCGTTATAGAAAAGGAGATAAAAAGTTTGAAGAATTTTGTAATTAACTGGAACTATGAAATTAATTTAGTTAACACTCGACAATAGCAAAGCTAAAAATATGATTTCATAGAATGACTGACACGATGTCAAACGCGTTAAATTTCAAAAAACGTTTACTCATTCTTCGTAAGATGTTCAAGTTCGCTCATTAAATATTCTTTTTAGAGTTGGAAATACGCTTCTTGAAACGTAAAACCAACCGAGTCAGGCGGTCTGCGTCTACAAAGACGCTTCTTATTTCGTCGTTTTTAATTAACCCTCGGCTCGTAAGTTCGTTCATTAAGGATTCTTTCTTGAAGGCAAGCCCAATACTGGCAACGAAACACCGCGTAAAATCGTTGACTGGCGACGTCATTCAAGGCCAAGAGAGAGGCTTAATTAAATACTTAACCAAGCGCGAAAAGGGGCCTCGTAAATCTCGACTTGTACCCTTAAAGTTTCGCCAGCCACTTTCTTCATCCCTTCGCCGTTCGAAGCCGCTTTTCATTGTACTCGTCCTCCCGCGACACGGCTCGACCTGTCTCGAGTTTCCATTTCCGGTTCGCCTTCGTCGAGACTCCTGCGGCTTCGTTCTTATGAAACAGAAGCATGTGCTCACCTTGAAATTCGAGAATCGTTACGAATTCGTTTCAAGAATATCGTATCACGCTGGCGAGTGGAAAAATTCAATTTTTCTTTGACATTTTCCGAAAATAAAATTCCAAGAAATTTAACAAAATATTAAACCATGTTTGATTATGATTTAACAAACGTTTTGCAAATACACGAATCATGAAGTCTAGCCACTAGATTTCTTCACTGTCAGATAGAAGATGAGAAGAGAACTTTTCTCATCATGCAGGGGGTGGAAGAATTCAAAGAAAGAGACAAACAAACTTGGATCACTGGCTATAACTTCGATTAAGACTGCGGAATATAGACCTGGAAGGAACGACGGTTTGGTAAATTTAAAAATTCGACAGTTATAATGACTAAACCAAACTCTGAAACTTTAAACGCGTTTTTCTCCAAAGATTGTTTCCCGAGCTGACGGGGAAGGTTTCCATGGTGCTACTAATCCGTTTGTCTTGAAATTTTCAGGAAACTTTCAAGAGAGATGTATCTTCTGTTCAACGCAGAGATTTCTTGTTATCTTTGAAACTTTTAGGAAAAAACATAAAGGAGGTTGCTTTTTTTAATGTTCCTCTTCACCATCCATAGCCATCATTTTATGTAAAATCAACATTTTAAAAATCTCTCAATTTTTATTGAAGCAGCTTTAATATATTTTAAAAATCTTTCTAGTTCAGCCGTAGACATTGTCAATCCAACAACAATTTGCAGCCCGTCCCCGTGCGTACGCGGCTCGTGAAAGTATTAATTAAAATTTCACGGGATCGCGGCATTTTCGCGTCCGAAACACGCGGCCACGGAAACTACCAACTCGTGAATAAAGTTTTATTGCTTTGAACGATGCATACTGGGGGAGTCGCGATGCTAACACGCGAGGTGCTGACTTTTTAACAGAGAATTCATTTAATTTTGTCAACCACTCTTTGCCCTCGTTCCAAATAAACAGTCTTCGAGCAAAAATTTGCAGGTCTACGTTTATTTTCCACGAACCGATGAATCCTTTTCAATCTCCAGTATAATTAATCGCAGAAACGCAATCAAAATTCCGTGCGAATCATCTTACTTTTCGGTAATTTGTAGCGCTTTGTAGCATTCCGTAACCGGGAGAAACAGACTGATGTCTCCAGTTTCAACGCACGTCCGCCCCATTAGTGCTTCCCTGGAGCCGCACACGTCGCAGTATCTGGGCATACAGGTCCCTCCCCATCTGTGCCCTCTTAATTGCACTTAGGTCAGGTCACTGTGTAGTCTTACAAAAGCCTATAAATCTTCAGACTCGACGCGGTGGGTCTTGCCATGGTCAAACGGGCAACTTGCCTCCGCTGTTTCTGGGCCAACCGTGAAACCCATCTACCTGAACGGAATACATAGAAACTTGCATACACGTATACGTGCGCCGTGATGCGGGCGTGTATTTAAGGTACAAGCTGATATGCGTCTGCCAGTACGCAGATCGAAGCTTTGGAACAACGAGACAGGATTTCGAACGCGAATCGAACACCCGCTCCTTCGTGTTTAACGAGCTCCCAGCGATGATGTTCCTACGTTTAATTGTATTCTACAATGCAACGCTTTGATCGGTTGATTATTATTCATGTCCCACTAGATACACTTGACACCCTTCTCGTCTCTCGAGCTCCTTTGACCACTTTTGTATCAGCGCGATGTTGCATGATTGGGATTATGAAATGTTCTATTTTGATTTTAGTAATTAAAGAATAATCGGTAATTTAATCTAGCAATAATTAATGTTTGCCTGTCCAATCGGTCGACGTAATTCGATGCTCGAGTTTTCAGTCTCGTTATTTACGAAAGCGTGGATAACGAAGCTGTTATTCCGTATCTCCTCGGAAAAAGTATAGGGAGGAAGTCGGGGAACGGAGAAAATAGATGTTCCGGGTCAGACGAACGATTAAAGCATCTGCTAGATGCCTGAAAATATCCAAACAAATTGACTGCTACTTCAAGCATGCGAGGTTACACGCACGGACGAGTGACTCCGAAAATTGGGACACGTGAAGGCGTTTAGTGAAGTCTTTCGAGCTCCTCGAATTCCTACCTCGAGTGATCGATGACGACGATTTTCCACGAGGGTCGTTCGATCTTCTTTTATCGGTCGATTGATAAATTACGTGTCCCTGATATTTGAATAAGGTTTTCCATACATTCATCGAAAGGATATTTTCATAATTGTCAGAATTTCAACTAAGACGTCTGCAATAGTAAACTATAATCTTCTATGGAGTTAAAACACGCGAATTAAGGTTTGCAGCTTGGCAAAACTCACGCGTGCAAAAGCCGCGAATAAACAAGAATAATCCTACTCGCAAAACACGTGTCTACATCCTTGAAATCAACGAGATTTTCCCTTTTATCCTGACACACTTTCTACTGGGAAAATTCAGCGTGGATTTGTAACAACAGATGATTCCTCGCTGAAATAAAGCTTCGGCTTAACGACACGTTCAATTCTTCGAGAAAATTACTGATTTTTGCGGAGTTTCAAAAATGGGTCGCAGTATCCTACATCCACGAGATAAGAAATTCTATATCTTTTTCCTTTAATACAATTCCGAAAGTGGACGATTTTCCAGATGAATATTATCTCCTCAGAATTTAACGCGGTGGAGGGTATTCTATTTCTTCGTCGAAATCTAGATTGATATCACACTCTTACACGTTGAGAGGGAATTAGATTTCCACTTGTAATGGTCTTTGCAATCCAATCGATGGAACGGTCTAACCCACTGAACGAAGGGTACGAATTTGAATCTAAATCCAGCAATTCTGTCCGACTAATTCCTTTCCTCTATCGAATTTTTAGCAGAGAAATTCGGAGCCTCGACGCCTTGTCACTGCGATTTTCGGGCTTCGAACGTAATAGAGATCGAACAGGTGTGATAAGCCGATCAGGCTACAGGCGATAGTCAATTCTTTATTGAACCACGAATCTTCACTTCGTTCACAGAGGAACGATACAAAAAATATAGAGGATAGTTATAAAAAGACAATGACTCTACTCATCAATAGTTAAAGCTAGAATTTCACGGATTAACTTCTTCCTAACGTTTTCTGCATGTTAGAGGATGCAATTTTTTAAAGTCGAAATTAGTCACGTCGAAAAATAAAGCAGTATTGAGAGGATCGATTGATAGATGTTCCATGAGCCATGAAAGATTATACAATATCCTTAGTATCCGTGGCTTACACAGATTACAGTATAATACGAAACCATATTTTAGCAACGAGCTGGATTATCATAGATGAGATAATATTGGGCTCAAGCGATTAAATACGTCCAGTGTACACAGTCCTGGTATCCAATAATAAGAGAACTCAATGAGGATGGATTATTGCGATCAAAATTAAAAATTCCTCTTTATTATATAGTAATTAGAAATGTTCTTTCTTATTGAATTTGTGAATAAGAATTTCTAAGCCAATATCAAACGCCATACAATTAGTAATCAGAAGAGGCTCACTTATCACTCTGTTCTGCGTTCTCCTAACTACTTCTGATGGGTTCGTTGTAACTGTACACAATGTGGTTAACCGCACTGTTGATTCGCCATTTGTACGCCCGTACACAGCGTCCAACCGTGAATGCAATATTCGTGTGAGCAATTAATAGAAGAGGTCGCCTCTACGGGTCCCTTAGTTATCTCCTATCAAAGCTTAGAATCGCCCTCGATAATTTTCGAAACAATTGTCCGAAGTAATTTTATTTCATTTAAATTATGCAAGATTATATCGTAGGATCTTCTAACGAGCAACGGTAATTTCGTTTAACCGAGACACGCTCCGGTGCGTTTTTAGAATAAGGATCTCCTTTCCAGAGCAGAGACAGGAAACTCGATCTCATCCTGTCGCTTCTTATTAGAGGATGCATGACAGACGCGTTTAGGAACCCATCTGCTTGTGTAAGAAAAGAAAAACCCGAAAAATTATATTTGAACTTCTATACTTCTGGTTCATTGTTTTTCTCTGATAATAAAAACTGCAGTTGATATAGGTTTCTTGTAAAATAATAAGAAACTAATTTTCAGAAGATAATTAGATTTTTCATTTCTGATGCTTCAAATTTTCAAATGATAACTGTCGACTTGAATTCAATTTATAAATGTACAGGATAATAAACAAGTTTACGCGAAGTAAAGGAAAGGAAATATGTCAGGACATCTTCGACATCGAAAAGGGAAATTCAATATTTCGAAGAGTTTACTGCAATTTCACGAAAGTGGAAATTCAGTGACGTTTCTCGAAGAAGTGCATTTCCTACATGGAAATAACTGTTATTTCAATTTCCTGGATGCTCCCGAAAAACCAAATACCATGGTAACTACAATTTTCTAATCATTTCATCGAGGAAATCTAACACTACAAATACGAAGGTAGTAACGTTTGATCGATAACAATTTCGGAGGAAATTGGATACATTTGAAACAGTCACCCAAATGTAACAATTACGTAATAACATTCGATAATTTGATGTTAATTGGTTTGGCTTGTATAATTAAACAAACCGAATTGATAATTGATGACAAGCATAACAATAAACTTAATATTTAATGGAAAATGTCATTGTATATTTTACGTGACCACGATTATAGAATTATATTTTAATTAAAATAATTTATTAAACGAGGGTTGAAATGAAACAAAGGAAATTCATAGCTCGTTTATGATTATATGATTTCATTCTGACTACCTTTGATCATATCCTTTTTTCCTTTCAGAAAGGAAAAAAGGTACCATGAGGAAATTTTCAAAGCACAGAAAAATCTCTTGTACAGAATTACGCAGGGAGCTTCAGAGGCGAAACAAAATCCGTAAGTCACGGTTGCCTGTTACGAACACGCTGAAAGACGCTCGTTAAAAGTGCGTCCACGTCGACTTTTTGAGATTATTTGACAGTCGTTGACAAACAAAAAAAAAGGAACGAGGAAAGCACGGTGCCTCGACGAGGCACCTCATCAAATTGTTAAATCCCTCTTACAGTTTTTACCTTTCCTCCTAATATAAAGGACAAAATGATCTGTAGAATTTTCTCGTCTAACGGGAATATTAGGTTCCTGAACATAGAAAATCTAGATACGAAAAACAGAAATTGTATACAATTTAGAAATATCAAAAGAGACTGGGCAATTTTTACAATAGCTAAGGAGGTGTATAAAGATTTATGTATAGCTATAAACCTAACTCAGCTGTGTAAAATTCTAAAGAGCTTCCATAGGTATTCACAAAAATTCTCAACTGTCGTACAAAGATCTCTAGAGTCTATAGAACGCTATAAAATGTTGGATAAAGACTGTAATCGTCTATTATGTGTATACAAATTCATGGAAGTAGAAAAGAAAAAATAAAAACCTGAGATATTTCTATGCAAGTAGATTCATACAAGTAGATGGGATCAATTGTGCCCTACATTTAATGTGTCTTTTATTAATTTAACTTATTTTTGATTATTTTTGAGAGATCTCATTGACCTTTGACCCTCTCTAGTTCCACCATAAGCAGCCCTCTCATTATGAGTTATAGGAGGCAACATTGAAACGTTTTATGGGCTGCAAACTGGATTCTTGCCAAGCTCGATCTGCTGGTTCTGGTGTTCTTTTTGCTCTGTATACTGTGGCATTACTTCCAGCATCTTCCCGCTTTCGGCTTCTTACGTCCACTCGAACAGGAAAGTGTCCGGAAGGCCAAGCTTCCAGCTTTCATTAGTTACGTCTTCGAACAACGAACTGCTTCGAGTACTTATCGAACTGGAACGATCGTGACTCCATGGCCCGGAATTACATGAACTTATTACACTGCAGCTTTACTGGACTTTAGACGCCTTCCACGAATCTTTCTCGCAATTCCACTGATCTATTGATCAACCTTTGCTGACCATTTCATATTTTGGGGATCTCCCTTTACCATTCTGAAGTTCTAAGAATTCCAAAATTTTAATCACCCCATTGGCGAATAATTCTATAAAAAGATCAACGAATTACTGAAAGTGTTCTTGATATAGTCCACCATTTTCCAGGTTAAAAGAAACTCGAAACGAAATGTTCAGTAGATGGTGGATTTTTAGCTGATACTGCTCGTCAGCTACTTCTATGCATTTTTCATCTTTATCGCCTCTCGCTTTCCTGCAGTCCTTTCTTTCCACGAAAAAACGGGAAAAGCCGGTAAAGGGTTCCACTTAATCTCGCAAGTTTCGTGCTCAATCGGTGGAAAGATATCGAACCGACGTCTTAACTACGAAATGAAAAATGTAGGAGGATTCATTGAAAGGAAATATATCGGATTTTCAAGCTGCTCGATCTATGTTCGACACTAATGAGATTCGAATTCCTCCTTCAACGATTACATTTCGATTTTAATCGGTGTACATCCGTTAACACCGGTAATCAAAAGCTTTCTTTTCATATTGAAATATATCAAGTGATCATAACCACTTTTGCCAAATTACATTCTAAGTTCTTGATCACGGCATTTGCTGTAGGTTTGAATTATGCACCCTTGCGAGAGGCTGCTGGAATTAATTTATTATTTATAAAGTAAGAAAATTATAGCGTGATGCGATGCCTGTACTGCACGCCTATTTGGCATAAGCTGCTTATGAAGGTTCTCCATAATACATCTTTGCACAGGTCATGACACTATGCATACAAATACGCTTGTAAATGAACCAAGCTCGGATGGAGTTAGTTTCTCTATAAATAATAGCATGTTCAATAATTTCTAACGCTTAGTTACAGAACATTTGGATTATTTTGAAAAAGACAAATGGAGAATATCGTTTAGCAGCTTTGCTCATTTCAATGGGATGCTAATTTTTTCCGTTTGCACGTGCGCTCATCGATTAGCGATTGAAAAAAAAAAAAGAATTCCAAGTTCGAGTCAGAAACGGTGTTCGCATATGAAATTCATTTCCACGGCACGTAGAAGGCACGTTTCACTGGCACAAAGTGGAATTGCATTATGCAGTCTGCATTTGCTCGATCGACGATCATTGCGCGTGTCGAATGCCTCGTTCACCAAGAAATCGATGCAACTCGAGGAAAGTTGGAAATTTGATTTTAAAAATGTTTCATCAAATTAAGGATAATCTCGAGATGCTAATTTTTAACAGTTCTTCCATTAACCCTTTAACTACTTTGATCTTTTGAGGTGATGATAATTAAAACTTATTTGAGGATCTTTCTGTGAATTGCATTATTTAGAAACACAATTGGAAGATGAAATAAATGAAAGAAGAAAAAGATGAACGCATTCAAAATAGTTCAGTTCAAATGAAATGGCCTCTCAATGAATGGAATCCTTTCAGCGATACTCATGAAAGGAAATGAAAGCGTTTCATGCGAATAGTTCTGCGTTTTCTCAAGTTCATATTGAATTTCAAATCGGAGAGTCTAATTTTCCTATGCAACTTGTAGAAGAACTTTGTGACAGAGTAATAAGTCACTTGATAACGTATAAATGTTCGATAATTCGTAATTTGTTCTCCGCCACAAAATTTATGTTTCAAATTATAATTGTGCTTATTTGCTCTTTAATTGCTCGAAAATTGTTTTAGCAAGTTTTGAGAGGATACTTCGTTCTACGAAACAAATTTGAAACGATAAATATTGATAAACAGCTGCAAGCAAGGAATCGACATTCAGAAACTTACTCCTACTTAAACAACCAAGTTTCAAAGTTAATTAATAAAATGCAATAAGGTTAAAAGCAACAAAGAAGGATAAATTTTGTCAACAATATCAGTATTTTCTCCTTTGCAATAATGAATCATCTTATTACAAATATTTCCATATATTTCAAAAGAATTTGCGTTCAGAAGAACTTTATCTAGGATCCCGCCACTAAATCCTCGTCTATGCATCATCAGTTTCAAATCAGCAAGAAGAGCGATCATTTTACGTTTCAGTCTCACTTTGGGATATCATGCACGCAATAAGTTATCTCGGATCGAAGCATTCACCGCAGGACACGTTGGTCCCTTGTCGAGCAATCAAGAAAGCGTAAGTCGCGTGGTAATCATCCTTAACGCGCTTTCGATGAGCTCGCTTGGATCGACATGCGATTCCGACCCCTCTTCAAAGAAGCCAAATAGCATGTTTCTAACCCGATTAAACCCTCATCAGACTCTTAGCTCGTTCGCCCTTGAAATTCCTCTTAATAGCGACTCGATTCTAGCCACGACGTGTTTTAGATTCCATTTTCATTATTCCAGATTACTCTGCTTTTACTGGCAGATTATGAAAACAAAACAGAAGATATTCCCGAAGAGGAAGATATATTTGTGAATTTTACTGCTGCTTAGAAATTCATCAGAAAGAAAAAGAAAATTAATATAAGAGGAAAGGTACTATGAATTCTAGACTCGTTTTGATACAACTTCTTCATTGAGTCATACATTTTGAATCGAAGCTTCTCCATTCTTAATCTCCTCGGTATTGAATGTTTGATATCTATCGGTAATAGTTCCCTCACGTAACTTCTTCATTTCAGTGTAACTTCTTCACTTCAGACTTTCAAAGAAGTTTCATTATTTTTACATAACATCGCCTCATCGATTCTTCAAATGTCTCTGTCGCTATATCAATATTAACCCTTTGTAACACGAATTTTTTATATCCTTGAAAAAATATCAAAAATTATGAGAATAGAGAAGATACCGTAACGATTCATAAACAAATAGGAGCGAAATTTCCTGAAGGCTCGAATCAGAGCATCCAATAGCCTGGATGCCAGTGAAAATTTTGACAAATGCCAGGAACGGAACACACGTGAAATCTATAAAAGGAATGGGTTCGTTGTGTCAGAGTGAAACCTCAGGGATAACCCTCCGGTGACAGATATCAAGGAATCGAGAAATTACGATGTCTGGCAAGTAAAAGCCCGGGGGCAAGAAGCACGAAGGGTGCGAATGTCACGTAACTGGTGCAGAGAAAGAGAAGAAAAACAATGGGAAACCGAGCATGGATCGCAAAGACGAGTTGCATTAATATTTATTCTAGGCGCATCTTTGGCAGGGCTGAGCCATTTCGTTTCTATGAAAACTATCTTCAAGGCACGTGGCAGCCTTAGACAATAGATTGTTGTAGGGTTGAATTGTTCCTTTGACACTGATTGCATTTCCACACAGTGTATCGTGGAAGTTTCTATGAAAATTTATAGTAGCTACATCAAAAACTTGAATATTTCCAACTAACTCAACTTCGAATGACTTGGTCTACTGAGAAGAATAAATTTTACATACATTGAAACTTGGTATGCAAATCACGAGTGGAAAAATTCAATTTCCCTGGAATCATTCGAAGCACGACTGATTTCCATCATATCTCGCACGTGTGCCACAGTTGGTTACTTTCTAATCAGAATTCAATTCTTAGAAAAATACTTATTTTTTCATATAAAAAAGTCATCCGATCACAAATTGGCCATGAAAAATATTTTTCAAAAATTTCATAACACTCTTTCTCTTTGATCATCGTCGTTTAGTTTATCTATTTCTCGATTATCGACGTGTGAGTTCGTCAACGGACAAGATTGGCCGCTGGCAAAGGTTGCTCAGCTACTAAACTACGTGTCAGGAAGGGGCTGTAGAGAATTCAAGCCCGAAGGCTTCACGGCGAATTTACAAATATGTGCTGCCATGGCGGCGGTTCTCCGGATCTTCCTGCAAACTTCGTTATTCCCTTTGCGACGCCTCGTATCCCGTCTCGTGTGTCCATACGCGACGCCGCGTCGGCGTTCTCGAAATTAAGGGGTGCATCCTTGATGCACCTCGCAACAGGCGACGATGCCGTTGAGCGCGTTCGTTTGCCAGCAAAAGGTGGTACACAAAATAAATGCTGCACAGAGGATATACACTCAAAGGATAAACCCGAGAATTTTCACGTCAAGGATCGCTATGATAATCAAGTTAAAATTTATAATAAAATTTACGTTTAGTTTGTGAAATTAGATGTTGCAAATCTACAATAATAAACGCGAGGATTAATAATCGCAATCAAATGAAGAAAATTTTGGGAAACTTAAATGAAAACGGTAATACACCGCAAAGTTTCTTTAATATAGCTTACACGTGGGTATTGGAAGAGCCACACGTGAGCACGCAGAATGTCGTTAAAATAAATCTAAATATAAAAGGAAACGGTTAAAAAGAGTGGAAGAGGAGACAAAGTATGTCCAATAGTGGCCAACAATAACTGCGAATGAACTTTCTTGGTTCATGGTCCGAGTGTTTCCTCTTGATGCCACATCGTACCATCTCCCAAGCTGACCATCAAATTTTACGAGGCTACCACTTTCCTTACAGCAGACCAAAGCCGTGGAAAATTATATAACCGTGAAAGAACGAACGAAAGTGAACTGCCATATCCGGGCCAAAAGATTCTGATCGCTTCAGGCTACTTGTAAATTATTTCTTTTACAAAATCGCTCGACTGCTGTACATTGGAGGGATTAAAAAGAGGAAAGAATTACGTTTGAAAGAGATGAACAAATTGGGAGAGAGAAATTAAATAATGGAAGAGCAAAATAGGAAAAGAAATAATTATAAGAGGAGTTGCGTTATCTTTTGATCCCTGAGTGTAAGAGACTAGAGAATAGGATAAGGATGTATCACTTTTTTCAATTTTCTCTTAAATGCGAGCTTCGAACCAGAGACTAACCCTTGCTACCTTTTACTTCGCGGAAGCTCTTAATCTTCCTAGCTGATGTCCTCTCGAGGAACCGACAGCAGTGTTTACCATAGCTGTAAAAACGCGGAAAGGACAGCCATCACCTCCGTTTCTCTTTCCTGTGAAATATTTACATTGTTAAAGGGGTTCACGGAGTGTTTCATCCGCGACACGGGGCACCGGCACCCTGGAAAAACGGGACCCGCTATTACAGCTGCGATACCGAATTAAAATGCTAATTCCACGAATTAATTTCCATCTATCATGACCCGGCTTGTCCTCTCACGGTTGGCTAGTAATTTTAAATGTTTTCAGATTCTACTCGTCGTCCAACGCTCCTGATATGGACGCTAATTTGCATGAATCTGGAGAACGATTTGCAACTCGAACATTGTTAAACAGAATTTTCCTAAATGATTTTCCTAACCACTTTAACGAAAAATTGAATCGAAACAAATTTAACCGAGACTACAGTAATGTTTCTAAATTTGTAAATTCTCGAAAGCACCATCAATGTTTCGTTGACAAAAAATTTGGTATAAAAGAAAATTTAGCAGAGCAAAAATTAAACCTGAATCTCGAGGGTGTAAAAAAGAAAATAATGTCGCAGGAAAGGGTTGAAAGGCCCAAAATACAAGTTCCGAATTATTCGACACGTTGCGGACTCCTAAGCGTACAGACGATGAAAAGCTGTTTTTATAATATTTCGTGAAGCACGTTGCTCAAGAGAAAATTTTCAACCGAGTACAAGTTTCTCCCTCCGCTTCTTCTCCAAAAAATGTAGGTTACTTTTCCTTTGATGCTTTCGCGGAACTCTGAAAAACGCGAGATTCTCGTGTTTTCCATTCGCTGGGAGGATTTAAAGGGTCATATAAAGGCGAGATTTAATTTTAAAAGTCTTACGCTAAGAACGGAGACTGCAGAGATTATCTTGCTGCATTTTCGAGATAAGTGGCGTAAAACGCGCTCGTAATTCAGTGTTCACACAAAAGCCGCTATTTATTCTTGTTCTCGACATTATCAAGCATAGGTCATTTTTGTACAATGTTATTTAAAACAGTGTCCACAGAAACTCCGGTGTACCGAAGAAACGTCAAATTTTTTGAAATTATTGCAAAACAATGAAGTACTTTAACGACAATTTATTTTTGGCGCTTATTGCGAAAATTATTTTCAAGCGCATAGACGATCGATGAAAACCGGTGGTTCGCGGACGAGGGTGAACTTTCCCAAAGATTCGAACAAAGTAATTTAAAACTTTCTCCTGACTGAATGTAGAGCTGTGAATAGAGCTGTCTGCCATCGACGACGAGGAGCGACGCGACATGCACGCGTAATAAAAATGCTAATTACATTGCTCGACGAATGAGAGCTCGATGGCGAAGTGGATCAGAATTATCGCGAAATGGGAAAGGAATAAAATGGAAAACCGTGGTATGCTCTTCTCGGTCGTGGTATAAATTCATATCGTATGTTATTATGAATATAATTCAACGAAAAGTACAAAATACACGTTCGATGTTTTTTTATCGAAATATATATGATGATTCTGATGATTGAATTTTACGTTGAACGGAGGAAGACATTTTTGCTTCGAGCAAATTGAAAAATGTTAAATTAAAAGTGACTATGAAGGTTCTTTAAATATTAAAAAAAACGCTTGCATTTATAAGACCCTATAATCGATCAAAGTCTTAAGCCAAGGCTGTATATCACAACACTCTTGTCATCATCGAAGCACTATTTAAAAGGGAAAAGAAGTCGTTCACCCTCTGAACGGAGCTTTCAACGTCAACCGTGTTCGCCACGGTAGAGTTTTAGCTGCTCGTTAAACTATTTTTGTTTCCCGTAGCTTATTTATTTCGCGTACAGCGTTTTACAGCAGCGCGAGGAATGTGTAACTTGCAAGGGAGAAAAGCGAAACGGTTGAAGTATCGATGCAAACGCTGGCAGAAAGAAAAAAGCTTGAAAAACATACTCTTTCAT
The DNA here is from genome assembly GCF_907164935.1 of Osmia bicornis bicornis. Lineage (NCBI taxonomy): Eukaryota > Metazoa > Arthropoda > Insecta > Hymenoptera > Megachilidae > Osmia > Osmia bicornis. The sequence continues at coordinate 4,876,643 of NC_060228.1, read as the reverse complement.
GATTTTTTTTACCAAACCTTTTACCGAACGCGTACAAACAATATTCACGACGCGAATTATGAAAATAAATGAAATTGCGACCAAGTTTTTCAATTACCTGACAGTTTTTGCACATATTTATACATACACAGAGGAGGATGAAATTTCAAAGAACAGTAAAAATGTTTATGAAGATCGAATTAATTTTGCAATTTCTGCAAAACAACAGAAAGGGCTTAATTACTCTTTAATATCAAATAGAAATTTTGACATGAAATGCAAGGAATAATGAAAATTTTTATCAAAAATTTGTACGAAATCAAAAATTGTTCGTTTACTTCGCTGATCTGCGAGCATAAAGCAAAGCATGTGTAGCATAGGATGTAACGTGCGAATGGGAGCCGAAAATTTGCACGTTCAGCGACACGTAGATGCGGCTGGTACTGTTATCGATGCACGTCACGCGTAATCTCTGTGATCGACAACGAGAAACTGGGAGTCCCAAGCGACGAAAACTTCCAAGCACCTTGTGGGTTCCTATCGAACGAGCTCGGGGAGTAAGATCCTACTTGTCATCGTCGACGAACGTGAACTCATTTCTACCGCTTGTCAACGTCTTCTTCGACGAGATTCCATGACTCCATTTCCCACAACTTTCCTACCAAAACTTGTAAACACGTTCTTTCCACTTCTTTATTCGCGCATATATAAAACGGAGCTTTCAGTTTAATTAATCCACCGTGGATGCTTTGTCCCGATAAATTTCAAGCTTATCGATCAACGCAACAGCGTGCATGAAAGAAAAGAAATATCGAACGAGGTTTAGCGTGCGAAGCAAGTGTTCAGCTGAGTTTCCCGGATAGTGGATTAATGTCGCGTCACAAATACGGTATCGTGAAGGTTCATTCTTCATATTTTCGATAGGATATCAAGGATAGCATTCATAGTACCGAGTACGAAAAAAAAAAGGGAGAGAACCGGTGCGGAACTATTGAACGAACGATCTCGACTGTCCGACAGCGAACAATGAGCTACCAGGTACAATGATGGGTAAAGGCCGAGGTACTCGGTGAATTGTATCGCGTTCGTGGTTTCGAGGCCGCCTTTTATGTCGCTTCCCTTTCTCATGGGGGGCAGCTCCTTCATCGTAGAAACCTATATATCGTAATAATACCGAGTTATCAGACTGTCCGAGACGTTTGCCCGCTGAGTTTCCTCCTGCTGCTCCTTCGTCTGTTTGTTTCTAACCCTTTCCCTGCTGCAATGTTCAATCAAAAACCACTTACACCATAAGGGTGTAATATGTCGTAGAGGGTGTATCGGAAAACATGATATAAACGAGAAAAGATTTCATTCGAAAGATAGTGAATTGAAAATAACGGAACGATTCGAAGATAAAAAATAATTTCATCTGTGCATATGAAATGCATATAGATATTCTTCGATAAAATTAATTAATTCAAAACGAATATTTTTCGCGTTTAAATTCAATACAGAAAAGCGAGATTTGTTTCATCGGCACATTTCACAGAAATACGTATTCCTTTGTGAATGTACTTTTAGATAACAGAGGGAGAAAAATTGTTCCATTCTCAACGGTGATTTTAATCTTTGCATAATCCCCTTCGTTTTTATACTTTTCATAAAATCCTATTTTATTCTACGTTTTATTATGTAAATAATTTTCATTAAGCAATTGTCTTTTACAATATTATTTAGTAAAAATTGACTTTATGAAACTTATCCTTTCAACACCATTCTTCATAACCGAATCCATTCGGTTGTACGGAGAGGATGTCACAAAAGCCGTACAAATTTCATTAAAAAAAAAAAAAAAAAGGGGGAAAATGATAATAAAAGAGACAGAGGCAGAGAGATTCGTGCAATTTCAGAGCACAAAGAGAGTCAGGGCTAAGTACCTCGTGACGTATGGAAAAATCGTAACGATATTCGTTGAGAGTGGAGCCAAAGTTAAAAAGAGAAGGAGGGAAAAAGGAGGAAAAACAGAGGGAAAAAGAAAACGAGACGAGCTGAAACAAAGAATCATCGTGGACATAGAAAACGCTGGTGGTAAAAGCATAGGAGATTCGAATCACGTAGATATCTCCGGTGTGTATAAAATTTTTTTTCCTCTACCCTGGCACGTCTCTTAATTTGCAGTCATTCATGGTATCCTTTATAATGGAAAAAGGCGAACGAACGGGTGAATAGGTGAAAAGATAGACAGAGTGAAGTTAATGTACTTATAGAGTGAAGAAACCAGCTGACGATAAAACAGACTTTGAAGAATGGAAGAACTTATAAAGAACGACGATTAATCAAGAAACAATACTGATTATAAAATAATAAATTGTAGGATGAACTTTAGATTTTTAATATAATATTTCTGAAAAATATTAGACGGTATCGTTAAGCGAAAATTGATCTTCTCTGAGCAGAATTAATATTCAAAGCGTATTTTCGAGGAAGGTATTTATATTTTCTGTCGCCTTCGTTTAATATGAAACACGATGCTCTCTCATCTCTTAATTACGTTCGAAACGTACGGTTTCATAGAGGAACAAAAAATTAGTATTTCCTTACAAGAAACACGAAACACCTGGCGTATAAAGTTAATTAGTTTGAAAAAGCAATCCCTGAGAATGATATTTTTTTTTCTCTACCTAGTATATTATCACGTGGAAACAAACTTCGTTTCGATGCTGTGATCGAAGAAATATGAAAGAAATGATGTATAGCAGAATTATCAGTGAACCAGGATGCTACTGTTCGAATCAGTTCTGGACACGTTGAGTTATGGACACTCGAATAGCGTTATTAAAAGCCATTAGTCAGATACCATTGTCGAGATTTTTTCAGAGTTATAACTACTTTGATCTGATGTACGATTATCTGGAATATGAAAAGATTCGATTTGAAACAAATGTGAAGCTTTCTACGCTTGTATAACTTACTAATTTGAAATATTTTTTAGATTTTACAGCTTTCAAGATAACGTAGGTAATTGAATTATACTCATAGCTTACAATATCAGCTGATGTAAAAATTGAAATAACAGGAAATCAATTAAGCCAGAGAACCGCATACCAGAATCGAATTAGCCACGCTCGAACCCCCATAAATAATGTAATCGAAAGCCATTGGGGGATGCTTTGTTTCTAATAGGCAGGTGAGGACTCTCGTCACGATATTGCTCAACCAAGACGATAAATCTGCTTCGCGAGTTGTCCCCAAGAGAGAAACATACCGGAACGTGTCAGGACGCGCGATACATGATTTAATCCCATTAGCAACCTGATCGTTTACGAGTGGTACAAGGGATCCTGCGATTCCATGGTTGATGGTCGGTCGACCTTTGATGTGGAGGGTCGCAGGTGAGCTTTACGGTCCCGATTGGGGAATAGAAACGAACCGTCACGAAAACTGCAGGAACCATCTCCTCTTGTAAGCATCGTAAAACGTGCCTCGGGCTTTACGTTCCTCTGAAATCGCTCTAAAATATTGCCTCCAAATGCAAAAGCCACGATGAAAGGCCTTGGCCTACGTCAACGCTCGTGGATGAACAATTATTCGGCAGGAATTATTCGAGGCTCGGAATATGCCGATTTCGAATTTTCATTACATCGAAGAGAAACGAGAGCAGGTCGTTTCTTATCTCGATGCATAGATTTATCGGTGGATAACAGATGTGTCTCGTTGGATTTGTAGAAGAGGAATTAAATTCATGTAGATAGAATGATGCAAATAGTTTGGGAAGTTATTTGAATGTTGAAAGTATTGAAATTCAAAATGGAATTAATGAATGCTAACAATTTTGTGGAATTTTGATCATAGGGCAATGTTGAAATTGTTGATTATCCTACTTCTACTCCTTTTTCTATTAAAAACACTTTTAATCATTTTTATTGAAAATTATATATCGTCATACTCAATTGACTCCTGTCAATGAAGTATATATTAAACAAAAGCTTCATTAATGTGATACCACGTTTCTACATATCCAATTACTAATTAACAAAGTACAATTATTGTACATCTTCAATTATTTCATTCTGAGAAGAGAAACAATTCATTCTACAAAATAGGAGAAATCAGAGGAAACATTATTTAATATCGTTCTGCCTTCATCGACTTGCGATTGTAACGATCGTATGCGGAGAATTCTCTGATTTCGCTCATCAGCATATTAATAATGGATTTGCGTACATTACGGTGATGTTAAAGCGGAGTACATACCATTGTGTATGAGAGATAACGTAAGCCACTGGAAATGCATTCTGCGGATTTTAAAAGCTTCTACTCGAAGTTTCGCGGCTATTAAAGCCTGGCAAAATGGGGATCGAACGTGTTTGAATTGTCGAGTATTAATTTCGAATATTAATTTTCGAAACGCAATAAAAGGACAAACGGTCGTAGTTTTCGTCCGACAGAGAAAAATTCGAGCAGTGATGTCCCGTTGATAATTTAAATCGAAAATTACGTCGACACACGGACAAAGAATCAGATATTTTAAATTTTAAATCACGTAATATTACATTTAAAAAATTCGACTGCAGCATTAACATTGATTTTCTGAGTTTTCATATTTTATATTTTTTCCCCTTTCGTAATAATTTCAACTTCTCATACACTCTATATTATTACGTTCATTACTTTATCATATTTCATACAAATGCTTTTTAAATTATGAAAAGTTAAATTCTATATATTATACATGCAGTAATTTGAGTTGGGATAAAATGTAATTGCAAGAAAAATGAATAATTCGTAATAAAATATTCCAACTGAAAATGATACTAATTAGCATAGATACTGATATTAATTTCTCTATTCAGAAATTAACAAACACACTTTATATTATTAATAATTGCTCATTTTAATTAAGATGAAAGTGATTATTTTCGTAATCAATATCTATAACAATACCGTTCGATCGTTCTTGTTCAAGTTTCACTCGCCTAATCTCATTCGTTTATCTCTGTCACCCTAACAATAGGTATTTCAAATGAATCTCATAGATGACCATCGATACGCGTACTGTTGTACTACGCTGAAGACACTGACAAATGATAGTCGATACAAAAGATCGATGATAATCGTGTCAATCAATGTCAAGAGCGTTTATTACGATACCCACTACAGTCTTTGAAACTTACCCTGAAAAATAGCCTACTGTCATAGTGTTAATGGTTTCCTATATGAATAGCCTTAAACTGCATGGACGAATAAGTAGCTCAGTCTTTTCGTACCCATAGTAGTGCATAGAAGGAAAGCAACGGAGACACGATTCATTAAATTATTCCCTTTGATACAATGATCGTAGAGAGGAGTTTCATCCCTTGAGAGCAAAGATGTATGTCCCTGTATCTATCCGTAAATCCACGTTGTTCCCAGAATTAGTTGCGCTCGCTACGGAATCCTTTGTTTTTCCGTTGAAACGTGACCCGCGCGGTTTACTGATGAATATGGAACATAGCCCGGGGAATGGATTAATTATGATTCGATTATCTTGAATGAAACCGTGACGCGTCATACGGAACAATTATTAATCGCGCGATACGCGATGCCAGGAAGGATTAATTTCTTTGGTAATGAGAATTCAAGTTAAACAGATATTTCACTGTAAGTTTTCAAGTTAGAATGATCTATTTCAAAAATGATAAAATTTGTACTGATAACTTGAATTTTCATAAGACTCCATCAGCCATTTCATAAAGAATTCCTTAATTACTTAATTAGAAATACTTTTAGGTAACTGAAAATTATTTATCCTAAGAGTGAAAGTGTTCATTCGTTTTCTTTCGATCTTATCTTTATCTACGGGTGAAAAACTGTTAGCGAAGTGTATTTTATCGGAACGATCTGACACGAAATACACGTTTGTCAGCAGAATTCCAACAGACGATAAGTTTGAGGCGAAGAGGGATTCGTCTGGTTACGAGAAACGTGCGACGAATCGTCGGCCATGGAAGACGACACGAAGAAATGCTTCCAATAATCTGCTTTGTAAATCAAGGACGGTGTACGTCGACCTCCATGGAAACGATTTCAATGTAGATCCGTGCCCGGTAACATGAATAATGCAGCTCGTCCTTGAACGTCTTCAAGGTAATCGTCCTGAAACGATTTCCGCTTGTAACCGGAATCTCTTCTCGTCGAAACACAAGATTGACGGATACCGGTGACGACCACGAGCTCGTGACAAGGATTCCGAGTATAAAACTCATGGACAAATAAATGGCACGAGATAAGAAAAGGGAAACGGAAGGTACTCGACGAATCTATGCATCGCGAATCAACGCTGGAAAGTTTGCGAGAGAATGAATGGCAAATGAGAATTTCTTGCTGAATTCTTCTTTTATTGCGAAATAGCCGAGAATACTTGGCGAAACTTCTGCCAACGATTAGATTAATATTTTTCACGATTTTTTAAATTATTCTGAACCATCAGCCAAAAGTAGAGGGAAACATTTTTAACATTAGCACAGTTCAATATTAATATAGACCGGTATGCAATAAACGTTTATAAATCCAGCCGAGAATGCTTGAAAATGAAACGCGAACAAAATATTTATCGTACTCGAAACACCGGGCTTCTATACGAATTCGTGGAAAAAAAGGAAAAAAAAGGAAACGAGAGAACAGAGAATATTTTAATTAAACAGCGTATCATTTAAAAAATAAATTAACAAGCGCAATGAAACATATGCAAAAATCTCCACGTGATTCATGAATACAATTTCACATTTTGCCGGTGAAAAACAGGGTCATTTATTTAGGTGCAACGCGTCGGTTTCCTGTTTTGGATTATTAGTTCTCGCGGTGAAATAATTTTCGAAATGGGAGGATGTGAAATAACAAACGTCGGCTACGGTGGTGTGAAATTATTATTCCAAAAGTCGTGGAGCATCTTTTATTGTTAACGGAATATCAGCCAGATTTTATCCTTATTTTTCACAAACATCAAATTGATGTATTCAATGAAAATTTCGTTTTCCGAATAATATCGTGAATCATCTACGACACACACCAGATCGGACAATTTCTCTCTGGTTCGATCATTTCCTTTTTATTCATTGAAAGCCAGTGTTTCCCGTTGGCTGGTCGAAAAACGGAAAGAATTTCTACGGTTCGAGAATCACCTGACAGTTGCATTCTGATGAGACAAGCAAGTTCATCACGGCGGAATGCTTTAGCCGTTGTTTATTTTGTGCAGTCCCGTAATGGATGTTACGGCGTGGCCATCGGTCTTCAACGAATCGATTTTCCATCGACATGCAAATCCGTCGACGTCTCTCATCCACCTCATCTTTTTCCCTCCCTACGATTCTGTATCGACGCGTTGACTAAGGTATCCATTCTGCTGACGCCCGGACCAGACAACTTGTCCGTGATTTTCGAAAGCAATTTCTCACTCGAATATTCGGTTACCGTTAGAACCGATACCGGAAATTTGTGTCTCGCCTGATAGCGCTGGTTCAACTCGCGTGAAAGAACTTTAATTTGCATCGAAAAAGAGGCATATAATACGGGAGGGAAAAAAAGGAGAAAATTGAAAATAGAACATTTTTGTTATTCCGTGAGATTATTCGTTATTCGAGTGAAAAATTATTTATTATTTATCTAACTCTGATCCTAGATAAAAATTCTAGTTTGCGCCCATGTCAAGGACGAAACTGAATCCTCCATTTGAAACCCGAAACATCGAGATTTTCCAATTGTATCGCGCCATCAGAGATATTAATCCCATAGAGAACGAGACCTATATATCGACAAAGAGGGGAAAAGTATTGTTTCCAGGAAGGACTTTGTCGTCGGTCGAATTCCACGAGTTTCCGGAATAGCGAGTTTTATTCCCGTGGAAATGTAGGATGGAATAGATCTGCTGGAAAATTCTATGGGATCCGTTTAAAGCGTCGTCAAGGGTCAAAGGTTGAGGGTAGGGGGTGGATCAGGAACGAGTAAAATAAGAAGCGTTCTAGATGGCTGTAAACACGTTTACGCCCACAAAAACGCGGCCTCTGCGTTGATATTGATTTTCGATCGACTGCAGGTCTCCTTTTATTTTGTAAAATCGCACCCTTTTTATGGGCACGCGAGCCACGGTGTCGCCTTCATGAAGAAACGACGTAACCGATTTATGGGAATAATAAAAAATACTCGATCCGATGCGAAAGGAATCTCTTTTCTGTCTCATATTGTATTTCGACGAGGATTACCTTCTCTTGACGACCACTTTACCGGCAACCTCGTATCATATGATAAGTGCGATATGATATTCAGAAGCTTTTAAGGCCATGAAATTTTACTGACGACAGATACGATTCTATTGGAAAACTTAAACATTTGATGATATCAATTAAGTATAGTATACTTTTCTCCCTTTTGCGTCAGGTAATGCAGCCAACATTGTTTTCAAGTAATATTTATCATTTGCAAACATTAATATTTCGTTAAAAAATTAATCCAACCAGCTACGAAACTAACATCAGAACCATCCACATACGTATTAAAGAGTTTTCTTTACTATGTATCACATACATGACATGTTTTTAAACGCAAGCCCCTAATTGCTTTGGTTAATTGCTCTCATTTGTTCAGGGTCGCTGCATTATCTGCTGCTTTTCACCCTGAAGGTGCTTACTTCCGAATTTTTGTTTTCTTTTTTTCTTTCAACAAAAACAACCCTCCTCTTCCTCTTTTTTTGGCGCAGACTCTTTATCGAGGATTTCCGGCTACATTTCGTGACTACTTAAGATCCTCTTAACATCGTACACACGCCAAGAAGAATATCTCCTCCCTCTTTGCTCTTGCGAAATTTGCGAATGGGATTTCAATTATATTTTTAATAAATGAAGAACAGTTTCTATATACATCATCCACACACGAGCTAGAACGAACTTAATCGATCGAATAATTTTACGAGGACAGGAAATGATTAATGATTTTCGGTTCATACAAACCGGTAGATTGTTTTCTAACGATCCGCTTGGCACGATGATCGACTACCTCTTTATCTCAATATCGTTCAATGGGCCGTAATATTTTTGAATGAAAAAACGCTATCATTAATTTTACCGTTAAAACAACACTGTCGCTATGAGTAATTATATCAGTAAACGCAGAGGATTCCCAAATGTTACGGACAATCCTACTAATATAACTCCGGCAACAATTACAATTCATAGATTCTTAAATCTGTTCAGTTCCATAGGTAATTAACTTCAGTTTGTAGGATAAATCGTAGAATCTTTGCTACAATAAGGCCAGGGACAAACGAAGCGAGCAACCGGCGAATGCCTGATTAATGCTGGAAGCGCAATTATCTTGGTAGCCTGACGCCAGGAATATGCAGCATTGTCCTGAGAGCTGCGTGATTCAATTCACTGAACACTAACACTGACAAGGATTTAACCCCTGGACCTAATCACTATCCAACACTGTTGAGGGCTTAATGGCTTGCACTTGAAATACCGTTTCGTCGTGCAGCAGAAGAGTTAACTGGGCATCCACCCCCGCTAAAGAGTTTACCGTGTGGCGTTACGTTAAGCTTCGTTCAGCAGTTTCAGCAAATGATCCGCCTGTAATTCCAATCATCCGTCGCTACCTCAATCGATTTCAATCGTTTGATACTGGTTACAAGCTAACGAGAGGCAAATAAATTTCGATCGATTGAATTTAGTTTTTTCCGTTCAGCAGAGTATACAAGCGAATCTTCTTTACCGTGTACAATTAAAACTCCGGTTTAAGCTGAAAGCCGACGAAGAAACAAGTCGTAAATAAAAATCATGGAAAACTTCCAAGGGACTAACTGAATTTCATACACACCAGTGAATACTTTGTCTGCTTACATAGGAATTATGCAACGGCCACACACGATTCACAGGAAGTTAAAAACAAACACGTTTTTCCATTTGTAACAAGGTAACAGCATATCGTTACGTGTTTCGCGAACTGTATTTTCGCAGGGGGTAAAACAAAATTGCAACAAGCTTATATTTTGTTTATCATGTTTTCGTAGAGCTTAATAATTCTGTGCGTTGTGTATTATTAACGGTCTTCGGTTATTGTTAAATATTATTTTAATGAGAGGAAGGAAAATATTATTCGATTTCCAGGAATATAATTAATTCGATTGAATTATGAATTATAAGGCCAGCACAGAAAATCTGCACGCCAATTTTCCTTCTTCTCATCGCCAGTCTACGATCTCAATGATCAAAGAGAACAGGCGACTGATTGAGGGGAAAAACGATAATCGTGAGTGATTGAAAATCGGTCGAGTTAGAAAAAAGGGGGACTAAGTGGAACGTCTAGACGAGTGTAGTCGGCCTGAAAGACGTCTAGAAAAGAGGGTCTCTAGAGTAAAGAACGGGAATGGGTCCCATTTCACGGGACGAGAAAAAAGAACATCGTATGAACGATTCAAGAGAAGCTGGATACCTGGGATTTCAAATGCTCTGATTATTTCAGACGATTCTTCGATCTGCTTGCAACGTCGATTTCCAAAGATCAGCTGGAATAAGCTACTTTTTATCTTGAAATACTTACACGTGAATAGATCTTAGGGATGAAAGGAAAAAGTTTGAAGAAAAACCAAATGAAATTTGGAGAGTGAACGAGAGGGTACTCTAATATACTTTCAATTTGTCTGAAATATATTTCAAGTACTTTTCACGAACCGCAGATTCTATCCATTGTTTGGTCAGTCGGAAAACTTGTGTATCCTTTAAGCCACCCTCGGAGTTTCCAACGAAAACTTAAAGGGGATTAAGTTTCGATATACGTGACAAGTATTTGGCGTGGATGAAGGGAGTGTAAGGTGCCTCTAGCCAAAAATACTTTTCACGTAATTCTTCGGAAAGAATAAAACGAAACGAAAGTTGCTGAGAAACCTTTTGTAAAGTTGAACACGAGCCACGCAGATTTCAAAAGGATTTTAAATTGAGGTTTTCAAATGAAACGGGTAGCCAGCTGTTCACATAGCGGTTGATTTTCTTCAATTTTATATTTACGAGTGAAATAATTTTAGACGAACAATGGAACCTATTAAATTTGCGAACTGATGGAATTTAAGCATCAGTGACAGTCAGGGGAAAATTCGAATTTTTCGACAGAAATCTGGACACTTGGCAGTCGGTCGACGTCGATATATCTTTTCTCGGCTGAGACAAGGCGCTTATGGGATATATCGATTTCTTGTCGAAGTATTGTCAAATCGCACAATTTATTACCGCAACAGTGGCAGAATTTTACGAGTGGAATAGACGTTTCCTTAGGAAGACGTATTTTCATTGAAATATCCATAATGGATGAATACTTGCGCGAAACTCGATTTAATTATTCATTATGAATGTCTGATGAGCTAATTACGAACCATCAGACGGTTATACTTCTGCGATATCGAATGCTTCTTTACTATTTAAGATTTCAAAGGAGGAGATCCAAGTTTCTTTTTTGACTCGTTTCTTAAGGAACTGGCGTTCTGTAATTACATGGCAATTAAAACATATTTATTTTTAATGGAGCTGATTTCAATTAGAATCGCTATACTATCATTAAAAATGAAATTCATCTGAAAATATAATTAATCAGTGATTAATTATTCGTCTTTTTTTTTTATTTTCTAAGGGATTGATAAAAGATTGCTATTTCTCTGATAAGTTTTCTATTCCTCTTTCACAGAATTCCTTCGATTTTTTAAAGATACCACTTGAATGTTATTTTATAAGAAAATCTATACAGGACTAGCCTCATTAAAAGCGGTTCCCATGTTACAATAAAAATAAATCCTACGCTCTTGCAAGAGATTGCTAATTAAAGAATTGCATAGTATCTCAAACTGAAGTTAAGTAAGAGAGGAAGAATTGCGAGGAAAGAAGGAGGTCGGGTAAAAAGAAAAGGAGAAAGAAAAAGGTTGAATTAAAAGCGAAACGGTATCTGTCTAACGATAAAACCCCGCACAATTAAACACGTAACTCGATAATTTCTCTGGAAACCGCAAATAATACCAGCAACCGTTGGGTCGAGCCAGGTGCGCCATTATTCATCCGTTCTTCTTCCTGCGAACGTAACGTGGCCTCGTAAATCTGGCCGCAGGTAAAGGAACGGGGACAAAGTTGCCAGTAGGTGCCGCAGTTTCTCAAACGTAACGACATCAAGGATTGCATCCGTCGCGAAATCCTCTATCCGAAGATGCCCAATACGGGGACTGACGTTTGAATTTGCCGCAATTCCTCTAACTTCCGTCGTTCGACATGAAAATGTCAAATCGGGACACGGTTATGAAGAAATTGATTGAAACTTGGAATAATTGATCACTTGTTTGAAGATTTAATTAACACTTCGATCGCTACCTCGGACACTGGTTGAATTGAAGAGAAAAAAAAATATATAAAATTAATAATCTACATAACTTTTGAAGGAAGAAAGCATTTAAAGTTAAAGGAAAAGTCCCGTCGAGTATAATTCAATTGAATAGCTAATTAATTGACAGGACACTTCGTTAAGTTAAACCATTCACCGGTTATTAAACCGTGGTTGTTAAATTAGTTTTGAAAGTGCCTAGAAACTGCGTTAACCCGTGTCGCTAAAGACCAAACAAGATTTCTACAACGGAGTCGGTGCTAATTAGCATCAACAGCTGCACAGATATAGTACATCGGCTTTAATATCATTTGTATAATAATGTACGAACACTGAATAAGTTTTCGTTGATCATTTCGACTAATAATAGATAAAAAATTTTAAATTACCAAAATTACCATACATCAAAGGGTTTGATACTATTTCAAATTGAAAATACCGTGCGTCGCCGACCTTCCGGATGGATTCTTGGTATCTACACGTAGAAGTACCTCCAGACGATAATTCAACATTAATCACACATTAGCCAATCTCATTTAACGTTAATCCATATAATCCGTTTGTTAAATCTCGTGGTATTAGCGAAATTTCCTGCAATCGCAAGCAATTAATTGCAGCTCTAATTTCATCCCCTTATTACAGCTATTTCTTGTTAATAAGCGAATTTCAACATACGACCTCTCTCATTACAGTTCCCAAATTGTATACGCTTTTCAGACACCGGCTATTCCAGCCAATGTACGGGAATAAATTGCAAGCGTTAATATGAAAGAAACATCTGGCTGTGTATACAACACAGCGTGCTAGGGAAACTAATTTCAAATTCGATTTCCCTGTTCGAATTTATCACGACGACTCTTGTAATTACAGAAGTTAATTCAATCGAGTTGACCTCATAAGTTGCTTCTAAAATTCAATATTTATCCGATTCCAAATTAGTTTATCGCGTTACACAAATGGACACGTATTCATATGAAAGGATTCTCTTGTTAAACTCTAGGTAAAATGAACATTATTTTAATTTTAAATAATATTCGAGTTTGAGCATGGAATTAAATGGTGTCTATCAACATGAAGATTCTTCGTCAAAAAGAAGAATTCTGCGACAATAAATAAGAAAGAGAAGAAGAAGAAGAAGTAAGCAAGAATTTAAAAGGCGCCACAGAGGGAACGTTATTAAGGTCGCACCGTACGACACGGACCCCTGAAAAATTGGTGTCTACGGGAAATTAATTTCTTCTTATCCGGCTACGCGAACGAACCGATAAATCTGGTCAACGCGGCCGGAACAAAATTTACGATCGCGCACCTCGCCACGATACCTATTGTCTTGATTCTTCTGGGCTCCGTCATCAATGCGGATTTATCGTCTCGCCTTAGCAAATCGCTACAACGATTCACCCCTTTGATCAGTTCTATTCTCGATCGATCTAAATCCCCTCGTTAATAATGAAACGTCTTCTTCTTTGTACTATGAAACAACTCGAGCAAAATATTGATAAAGGAGAATGTTCGAAAATGACCAAAAATACTCTGTTATTCGGAAAGGTCAATTTAAAAAAAAATCTGTGCGATCAAAGCAGAAATAACTTGATATAATAATAAATGAAGAATCAAGTCTGTTAGTCGTTCTTATTCAACGGGGGGAGGCAATTTCTTCTAAGACGTCGCTTGAACGTATTCAAATTGCGTAATAATCAGGCCACGATTGAGACATAACTAGAAGGGTGTTGAACGGCAAAAAAGGGAACCGTTTCACCCCCGTCGCGAGGGTGGCACTGTAAGACTCAATTTCATGCTCGAATAAGTGCCCACGGCACCGGCAATATTCCTCGACGAGGGTGTCGGGCTAATGCGTCCTTCTCGATTTCCGTGGCATACCAGACCGATAAACTTCATCTCGCTGATTTATATCGTGAATTCTTCGAGCGACTCCTCGATCCGTTGCTTTTCGTCCCGATGAAAAGCGAACGGGTATGAATTTTCACGCGGCTGTCGATGAAAAAGAAGCTGTAAATTATCAATATTCTTCGCAAAGATTGATCGATGAACGCTTAAAACCGTTGCCTTGCGATTCCTTTCACGACTACGTGCAGAAAGGATCAAAATCCTCCGGCACACAACAGCACCTTGCATAAAGCTTCTTTTCTATGATAAAAATTTGAATTCCGATGGATAGAAACGAAACCTTGAATAAGCGTAAATTATTCTAATTGATTTAGAAAAATATTCTCTCGTAAAACTATGTAGATCTTGCTGGTAGCATTTTACAGGACCAACGGTTATGTTATCCGGTCAAACTGAAAGGGAAGTATTCAGATGTTTGCAAATGGTAGCTCCCTATTACGCGAAAATCCAATGGAATCCCCGTGCCGTTTCGTTTTATCCGTGGCACGCTGCGGACATCGTTACGTTCGATTTGCTTGCTCAGAGAGGGTCGTTTCATCCTCCATGGAACTGAATCTTCTCTCTCCCTTCAGTTATCACGGAATGTGCGTCAGCATGTACTTGATTTGCCGGATAATGACGCCCGCAACGAACGTTTCCTGTATCGTCGACATTCCACGCGGATTCTCAGCCTGAATAAGCGACGCGACGCGACGCGACGCGACGCGACGTCCTCCCTCCATGATAATCTGGCCATCTTCGATCTACTCCATTGAAAATCTACTCAATTTCTCACGTCGCTATCGAGGAATCTTTGAACGTTTAGCTGATCCCTTCTTCTTCGACAAATATTTAAGAAATGTTTAAGAAAAGCAAAGTGCTAAAAGTGGCAAGTAATGCATCCTGCGACGCATCCTATCGAAGATAAATAGAGATTAAAGTAAATCTTGACGGAAATGTTTTATATCCGATACTTCCTCTTTGGCAAACGACTTGAAATTTGTTTTCTATGAGACGCGATACGTCAAAAGGCAGGTGGAAAGAAAAAAGGCGTCGCAACGTCGGGGGATGAGGTTTTTCATAAGAAGGGTGAAACGCATATTTGAGAGCAATAATGTCCCGTTTTTATGAAATTCGGTGAACTCCGGCACGGCGAGGCGCACTCTGTGCGGTGCACATCTGAAGAATTCATCTCGGTGATATATTGCAGACCACCGGCTGATTATCAAGCAGATCGCGACATCAAAGAGCAACCTGATAAAACTGGATTTAATCTCTGATCTCTCTCCGCGATGGCTTCTTTCATAGCTTTCCCTTTACGTCTATTTTCCATGTCAAAGAATCGACTGGCGATCATCGAGACACAGTTCGCGGAAATATTCGATCCCGGGTAATCACTATCGCGGGTCAACCAAGTTTCTTCTTTTCAAATTACTTTCCTGGAGATTGTGCCTGCTTCAAACATACGTCTATACAGGGTGTTAAAAAATACCCTGAAGACCTCTACACCGTTGGATAGATCACGAAAAATCGAAGCGAAAAGTTCTGTTCCATTTTTCGATGGGATCAATAATTTAGCCACACTGATTGATATCGAACATACGAAGAAATATTTTGCAATTTAGAGGGAACAAAGGAAGATAATTTATTATAAAAACGTACGAATATACTTTTCAGAGAAAGCCATCGTAATGAAAGTTAAACTGTCATCAACTTCCGTCCAACGTTATCTCCGCTCAATTCGACCGAGGCAAGTACGTTCAATTAATTCGACCAGACGCTCTATCTGTCCGTCAGGATACATCCTGGTAAATATTTATGAAAGTACCGTAACAATTTTTAATCCACTTGTCCAACGGTAGCTGCTTCTACCGGCAAACTTCTCCCGCTGGACGAAGGAAACGGAAAGAGGGTGAGAGAAACACGAAACAGGAAAAGGAAGTTTCGAAGAAAGACGAAGGAGAAACGATCTAGCTGATGCATAATTTATCGCCTGCGGAACGAGAAGAAGGTGTTTCGCGGCTTGGACTATCCGGCCTGCAGATGGAAATCGCAGGACGGAATTTCATTCGTCGCATACATTTTCACGCACCACTGAAAACTTGCACTGTCATACTTGTTACTTATGTACTCGGTTGAAAATAATAAAATAATAAGAGAAAAAGAAGAAAGGAAAATGATTGAGTTACTACCCGAAAGTTCGATAATTCGGTTCAACAGTGATAGTTCAGGAATGGGTTGTACGTCACATTGCTCGAGCTAACTCATTGTTAACCACACGAGAAACTTTTGACATAAATGTTGCACAAGCTTTTCGTAATCACCATCTGCAAGAGTTGACACGCGCAACTTCGAAAGGACGTGTCGCTTACATTTGCCAAGTGCGAGCAAACTTTCGCGCGAAAACAGTGGGTGAAACCAACGTTTGCATTTAAGCTACCAAAGGGATTTCTTGGAACGTTATAGGCTAGGTACATTCGACTAGAGAAATTACAGCTATGCATCAAGATCAGTGATATTATTATCGCGAATTTCATTTTTCAGAATTATAATTCAAGTTTACCTGTTTTAAATACCCGATCCAATGCACAACTTTCGATCCAACTTCACCTGTTTTAGTTTCCACAACAAACTTTCATTTAAATTACTCTACTCCTAACTTCCACCCCAACTTCACCGATTTCCAATCAATATATAACCATCGATTACGGTTTCTTGAGCACAGGCTAATAATTTGCACAGGGGAGTAAAGCAAACGCGATACTTCATCCAATTTACAGAGTTACGAGCAAAATAAATGATTGCTCATTTTTGATTTCGCTCCATTTACAGTTTCAATCTTCGCCATTTTCACGCATCAGTAAGAAAAATTTCCACCAATTAGCTTTCCATATTTCACTTCTACAGGTGAGTCTAAATGACTATGCTCGCGATAATTATCGTGCGAGGGTTAATTCCGAAATTTACCTCAGCTAACGTGTCGTTTCGATCATCGGTCGGATCGATGGAAGCATTTACGCGCCACGCCGGTTCAGACTTATTGGTTGAATAATGCATATTAACCGATTCGTCGGCGAGCCAGCAAGCAACCGATTTCCCTAGGGACGCGAACCCTGTCGCCTATCTTCGAGAATACACGTCCATTGTGGTGAATCGTCGAGTTTCCTTCGCGACGGAATCGAGCTGCATTTTCTGGCTTGATCTAACTTGAACGCAAGATTCCTACGGAAGCGATTGAACGGAAGCTCGGTCGAGACAATGTTGGAAACGGATATTTTTGGGTCTCGTGCAAAACGCAATCGTTAAATTGCTTCTCAGATACCGGGGATAGAATCGATCCGGATACAGCGGGGTTATTTTCGTATTTCTTCTTGTGAAACGACGCCTTCGCTAGCGATCGGGGACGACAATGAATTTTATGACAGTTACGGAAGTCGATCCCGGAAACTGCGTTTCTTAACGCATACAATTTCATTGGCACAGAGTTAACGAGCAAAATTTTATGATAAATAGAGTCGATTTTAGGGTTGAATGAGTTCTTTAATAGATTAAAGAATGGGTATCACTAAACTGAAAAAGTAGGCTTCATTCAGAGAAAAGATAAAATAATTTCTATTTACAGGATTTGTTTTAAAAAGATAGTCGATTTTCTGTAGACATAAAATAAACTCGACTTATAAAAGATTAAAACTAAAATGAGATTTGAAATGAAATCAAAGTTCGAAGCAACTGGAACCATAATCGTCCATTAAACATATGCTTATTAAAACAATCTACCTCGTTATTCGGTTACTACTTTCGAGCCATCATCTCTGAAAATCCGATAAAAGACACCGCACCATCTCTGCTAGAGCTGTTTACAGGAAAGACCCGAACTGCTTTTACGAGACTTTAGAAAACGGCATTCCACTTCGAGAAAATCTTTTAATTCTCCGACTTCTCAGGAGTTCACTTAATCCCCCTTTCCAAAAACGATTTGACCCGACCGCCACGTGAAATTTTCAAAGAGAAAGACCCTCGACACGTTGCTGAAAATCGTTTCATTTCGACGATCAACGAGGTGAACTGTACCTGGCTGTTTCTTTAACTCTGACATCAAATTAAGATACAAACTTTTTAAAGAGAATTCGTTAAACTTTGATTTATTTTTGATTTGATAAAAAAATATTCGATGCGTGTTTAGTTCTGTTATATTGAAAGGGTGAAAACATCCTTCAAAGTTGAGCTTGTAAATCATACTTGGTGAAAGATTTTGCAAACTGTATTTCTCGGAGAAACAGGATGAATATATGATTGAATGGTACATTTCTCGTTTATTATTTATCCTCTGCTTCAAATCCATCGCAATAAACCTTCAAACAACGTAAAGCCTTACGCTTCCGTTGAAAACTTAACATAATCCACCTACGCTAACGTTTCACACGTTATCAACATTGCTGTGAGATTACCATAAAGGCGAAGAACACGGTACCAACACTCATAAATAATGTATTAGGTTGTTCCATGTCGAATAGAGGATTTGAAAAGATAGAAAATCTAACATAATTTCATTTTATACAAAATTGAAAAATAAAAAATGATTACTGTTGAAATTTAGAGTGTAAAAACCAAGAATTTTACGATTTCCTTATCAGTTTGACAGATCAAACTAAATAAAACATATTGAAGTTTTACTGGAATTTTTAATTGATCTACGTATTTATAAAATTTTAACTACAAACATTTAGTTGTTCTTGTTTTTTATGTACAGCTGCATAATAAAAAATTGTTATAAATGAAATAGAATTATGATTTATAAATAAGTCTCCGTTTCCTGGAACATTATCTGCATTTTCGAATGCGAAGCTAATACACCGATGTTTTAATAATTATTGTTTCGAGGAACAAAAAATTTACCACACGTTTCATAGGAAACATTCCTCTCCACCAGCGTTACGAACAAATTGTTGTGTGATATCTACACAGAATATTTGAAAAAGTAGAAAACGACGCGAGCAAATATTTGCAATTCGTTCGTTCGTTTAATGGACTTTGTTGATTTACGAAACAGAAGTTGACTGTGTTAAACGAACAGCAACTAGATAATAATTGTGTTGAATTTACACTCGAACAAAAAACTTCAAAGGAATAATACCCCTTTGTAAGTGTTAACAATTACAATTACTCTTATTAGACGCTTAAAATTTTGGATAATAAAAATAACGAAATATATAGTCTATAGTGTATTATTGTGTATTATTATATGCTCGCGTTTATCGAAAATTCTATATAAGCAGAATGGACGTAAAGTTAGACGTTTCAACGTGTCTCGTTACGATCAACAACGTCGTAACACGGGTATGTAATCATGAAAGTTACAGCCGGCTAAAGGATAATTAGAAAATTATGGTTCGATGAATTTACAGTGCGGTAGAATTTAAGCACCCAGAGGGAGTTGCTTTGCTCGATGAAAAGGAAACTGCTACCCGATTATTATTGGCTCCCTTAATGTCCTATTCTCTTTATCCGATGCGTTCCAACCACCGGCATCGCATACAGTTACACTCTGAACGACTCGTTTTCAGCTGCAGCTGCATTACCACCAAGTTTTATGGAACGATAAAATTGAACCCGATAAAAACTAGAATAGTAGTGCTTGGCAGAATCAAAGAGAAATTTGTTTGAAGTTCTTTACGCTGATAAATCTTTCTGCTGGAGGTAAGCTTTTGTTTTTGCAAAAGAAAGAAATAGAAGTACTAAAAAATATCTCTGATTACTGCAGCTGCTGCATTTAAAGAATAATCATTTTTACCGTAATTGAGCCTCGAATATTAAAATTATTTTAAAAGTAACAAAGGAAAATCTCAAGCTCACCCTGTTTCCTAAAACACTGAAACAACGACCTCATTTTCATTTTGGATTCGTTTTTTTTCTTCTTGCTATAAATTAAATCCAGAAACTAGTACGGGAGAAGCAAGCAATTAGCTGTAATTACATCTAATCAGCATTAACATTCGTTCGTTGAGCCGTGCCTAATGCAAAAAGACAAGAAAATCAATTGCTAAAAGTGGCACTGCAGCAAGGGTTGCTTTCAACCAGCATAAAGGTTCTTAATTAAAAGAAAAAAAGGAAAAATTTCTATTTGAAATTGGTAAGCATTGGTTCTAGCTGAGAGGTTCCAGTGGAACTCGTAAACGTTCGTAGAGGTCTTCATTCGAGCTCTTTGTTCAGAGGATCCATTATGCAGGGGTCTTCTTTATCCAGGACTTTCGAGCTGCGTTTCTACGCGCTCGTCTGCCTTTTCGTTCTATAGCGCACCAAGAAATCCATGTATCTTTTATTTTCCCGACCTTCCTTTCAGCCCCAGTTATCATTTTCCGTATGAAAAGCTCTAATGTCTGCTTCGACTTAACTAGCACACTGACCGTTTTCCCTTGCGTCTTCGAACCACTCTAATTTCTTTCTTCCCCGTTATACCGAAGGAAATTATATAAAATTGAGGACATCTGTAGAAGATTTTCAATTTGATGCCCTCAGTTTTTCACAAAGACACTTTTTCAATCAATTTTCATCAGATGATACTCGACAGATTGCTTTAATTTCTTTTAATGACTTAATTGATTTACTTGTTCATCAGAGAAGACGTAATTTTTAATTGCTTGTTCTCTGCGTCCTTACAATTTTTAGAATTTTCTGATAAAAAGAAATGATCAACATTTTACAATTTTTTCATGGATTATTGAACATGTATGTACGTCTTTCGCAGTCAAAAGATTAATACCACCTTTCATTTACTCAGCCGGGAATTTCAATAAAGCTGCTGCTTTCAACTTCTGCCTGCAGTACATTTTGTACTCGATGTTCTTACAGGTAAATTACAAACCCAAGCAGAGGAAAGTTTCGGAAAATTCGAATGCAACCAGCCTTGGAAGTTAACACGACGAAAATAAAGCCGTGGAAACGAAACGTCGTTCAAATCGTCGGAACACCGACATAGAAAGGAGTAACCGAGAAAATCGTGAGAAGTTTGTATCCTAAAATCGTAACCGCCGGAGACTCAGTGAATTTTCGCGTAGAACGTTCAACTGAAGGACTACGGGCAAATATGGTCCCTTTGGAAAAGTTTTCCATGACCGTGGTCACTCTGAGAAGTAGCTGCCTCCTCTAAAGGCTACTTCGTCGGTTCACCGAAAAGTTTAACTTTTCTGTCTCCCTTTCAATTCTTTTCTTTTTTTAAATTACTGAAAATCTTTAAGCTATAGAATATAAGTCCATATTTGAACGAAGTTTTCCGACCCGATGGTCCGGAGTTAGAATTTCCTCCCATTTAATAGTAATGATGATTAGAAGTTGGCAAAAGAAAAATCGTTAAAATTTTGATCTTGAAAAATCACGTCTTTCGAATAAGAAAATTTTTGAAACCTTCCGTTCAGCTTCTAATCTTCAAAGAAGAAATAGAAAATTCCTGTTTTGAGAATTTTCTCCAGCAAGAGAAGATTTTTCTGTTTCGATGAAGTTGGTAGATTTTCCGGTCGCGTTTCTATTGGAAAGACAAGTTAAAAACGAGACGACTCGTTACTTTGTTTACACAAAGATTGTATTGCAACCGGTAAGGGTGAGGAACACGGGGTGCAAACGAACTGGACAAATCTCGTTACAATAGCCAGAGTCAAACACAGCCGTAAATTTCTTTCAAGCCCGTTAGGTTACTCGTCAAGACTTCGCGTCTATTTCGAGGACCGCGATGTTCTCTGTCCGCAATGTTCCCCGAGGAGAAACAATGGCAGACAGAAAAACCAAAGGATTACATTTGAAGGTACCAGCCGAAAAAGAACAGACAAATACGAAACAACGAACACGGAACAATGTGGTTTTCAGCACACGGAAAAAGGTTCAACGATCGAATAAGAAGAATTTTCTATTCGACAAAGAACAGTGTTTTCCTTTGAAGCAATTTGGAAATCTTAGAAAAATAGAAGCAAACGATAATGATTGGATATCAATCTATGAAATTATAAGAGAATGATATAAAAAAGGAAAGGGTAAATTTAGAGCTCAATCAAAGCGATATCCTTTACAAAGCAATATACCTAACAAAGAATCAAATTGAATTGCAACAGCGATAATTCAATGAAATATTACGCTTTCGTGGCGAACAATAATTAAATCTCGTTTCCCGTCGACGACATGAAAAGACCACGGAAAAATCAACTGGAATATCTGGCTGGACATCGATATTTCGTGTTCCCCATGGACCCATCGATAAATAAATTCGTTTCGCTCGTAGAAGCTGATAATGGAACGTCACGTGTGCTATTATACTCGTCGACGAATTAACAGGGACGCGTGAATCGCATTATTATTCCATTAGAAGCCGCGTCAATGCTGGCTGCGGGATGATCCTTTCGCCATCGAAATTCATTTTTTTTTTTCCTTTCATTTTCCGATCCTTCCAGCCATGTTTCGCGTTGTTTCGAAATACGCCCCTGGGAATTTCATAACGTGACAAACAAGTGTCGATCGAGAAAATGTTATTTATCGTTCCCCACTGTCCTTTCGTTCGGTTGCATTAACGTAAACGAGAGCGGATATTTCCTATTGTTTATTGTTTATCGATATCAAAGAGCATTAATCCTTGAACAATCGTGCTACGTATCGGTATTTTATCGTTTTCACGTACATTTCCTACGATACGTGCTTTCGTCCGGAAAAGAATGAAGCTTGAAGCAATTCAAGTTAAAAATTGTATAGATCGGAATAATTTAATTAATGCATTAGATAGAACGAAATTCCCATACACATGATGTGTTCTCGATAAGAATTGAACCATTTGATGGGATATAAAACTTAAGGCACATTTCTGGGGAAGTTAATAATCGTAAAGGCAATCTTAAGCGGCCACAAACTTCACCCCAACAGAGCTCATACGGTATTAAGGTGAGTGCATTAAATAGAATGGAGAAAATCTCGTTTCAGTAACCAACAACGATTTAAGAGTTCCATTAGGTACCAGTATTAAATTTACAACACCAATACCCTGGGAAAAATTGCAAATGACCTCAGTTATAGAGCAATAATAAATCAAAGCTGAAATTGAAATTTTCTTGTCCTTTTGTATTAGCAATTTTTATGGTGCACGTTATTTTTGAAACACCCTCTGTGTTTCAGATAACAAATGCAAACTGATTACTTAGATTACAAGTGAGACATCGAAGACGAATGGGGCATCTTGAAGAACCTTGAACAGCCCTCTAACCCGAAATGAAATGAAAAACATCGTCTGATCTGGTGGTAGTTGAAGATCGTTCGTTTTACAAGGAAAGATTCGAAGAATTGCCGATCCGACGAGCAGTCGCTCTTATCTTCATTCACTTCGTGATTTATCAGCAGAATGCCTCGTTGTTCCGACTTCTTACCGTTTAGAAAGTCGCGTCGTAATGAGGGATGACGATACGATCGTAAACTTTCAAGACCTCGTATAGACTGTGTAAACGACAGATCGAGTCTTGCTGAGTACAAGGTTTTCATAAAAGAACTGATTATCTTGCTGATTAAGAAAATTGCAATTTGTAAAACGTCTAAACAAAAAGTGTCAAATATAACTACACGTAATTTATAGGTCACAAAGATTAAAAATGATCTACGAGTACACTTGCATATTGGTACATCTGTCTTAACAGCGTCCACGTTTCAAAATTGATTTATGTTCTATGTATACCGAAAGTAATCCACGTTACAGATGCTACCCATATTTCAAAATTGACGTGTGGCCAAAAAAAAATGTTTCAAATCCAGAATATCATCCGAATCTTACAGGATTTTGTCATTCAGAAAATAACATAATAATTGATCACTTTAGACTTGCTTTTAAATAAATTATTATTTCAATAATTTGAAATTTATTATCAAAATAAAGTCTTGTTGTATAAAGACATTCGATTAGTGTTATGCATAAAAAATTACCCGAGTTAAAGAACGAATTCAACGTCGATTGAATACTTTTATCGAATATGCAAGCCTCGTACTAACGTTCAGATTAACAGCTCTATGGAAGCGAGAGAGCTTTTCTTTACGGCTGATAAAGAAATCAACGGCTTTCAGCAAGCGTTGATCGGATTTTCTTCCACCCCGGCAACTCATGAGTTATTTATTCGTTTCCCCGAAACTCCCGCGAACTACATTTTCACGTTATCGATCATCAGGCCATTTAACAGAAATTCTTATTCCCACACTGCGACTTAGTTAGATTGAACTTCTACATAACTCTCGCACGAGATTCTATTTGATCAAAAATTTATGCAACCGTTTCAAGTGCCTGGAAAAATTATTTGAAATTTAATCTACGGTTATTCGATGAAGAAACGATGTATGAATCAAATTTTTTATACAACAATTACATATAACAATTATAAAATCGGTCTCGTTTCAAAGAATTCGTCAGAAATAGAGCGTACAGGGAAGAAAACAATTCTGTTCGCTTTTACATGAAAACAAGAAGACTAGTTCTTTCTACTCTGTCGCAGTTCTTGTTGAAAGGGACTGAGGCAAGTGAAGAAAGAAAAAGGAAAGAGGGAACGGAACTAAGTGTTTCCATTAACAAGGATCCTAGTTCTATCCCCCTCTCTTTGTACCCTTTCGTGTATGGCCTCTTAAAAAATGAAACAGCTCGTATTTTTCATATAGTTGTACACTCGGAGCTTGCTCGCCTTAAGAGGGTTAGTAAAGCGTAAACTGGAACGACGAGCCACGGATTTTCATCGAAATGCTTGGCCACTTTCTACACAATTGTTCGCCAGCTACAAGCTCGTGCCAGTTTTATTGGTAACGCGAATATCCGCTCACTTAATAAATTAAAAACCAAGTAGAAGGGGTGTAAAGTTAAATGTAACTGTTATTACTCGTTAATTTCGGTATTTGTTATGCGAAGAACAAAAATGACCGAGTTGAATTTCGAAATAAATTAACTTCGATGTCCGATGAAAAGTGCCGTTTTAAATGGTTCATTGCGATACTTCATTATCCCTATCGGAAATAATTTATATCGATAGAGTGCAACGCAGGAAACTCGTGTGGGATTAAAGGCATGATAAATGATTCGTGAAAATTCGCTCGTGCAGCGTATTGTAAATCAATTTGACGGAAATGAGACTATGTTTTTATTCCGACGGTCATCAGTTTGTAATTATTGCGACGTTGAGAGGGCTGTCGTATACAGAGATCATTAATTTATCGTTAAGGACAGTGGTGTTTTAACATCATTGAAAACGATTGCTTCGCGACAGGAAATCGTGAAATGGAAATAAAATTTTCCCTTTATAAGTGAACCTTTTACGCCGTGAAAAATGAATTTACCCTTGGCAATATTTGTAAAGTTGAAAGTACATAGAATCAGGAATTAAGCTTAGAAGTTGAGAGAGAAATTACGCCTCCGCGAAATTGAAAAGCACTTTACGCGCACACGTTGACAGTTTACTGCTGTCACGTGAAATTTCGAGTGGGTTCTACCTTGAAAGCTTTCGTCCTAAAGGATGCAACAAGTATGCAATTCCATTCGAAATACATCAAGAAGCCTAACAGCACAGATAGGCTGCATTTGCAAGTATTTCTTCCGAGGAAGAAACAGAAATTCTTAATAAAATCTTATCAAATATTCCAGTAAATTACAGTTTCGATAAGATTCTCTTCGACGTATATTGAAATCGTTTTGTCGCGAGTAATCAATCGTCCAAGAACGTCTTGGCAACATTCCTAACTTGACTAGAATTGTTCCGAATTAACGAACAGTAAAGGGAAGGTAAAAGGAAGAAAGGAAGGACGAAATGAGAGCAACCTCTCTCAGGGGCCATCTCCAGATAATCGAGCTATTCGTGGAACACGATGTTCGATCGGCGATCAACGTCCATAGAGGACGTAGACTTGATTAAAACCAGAAACCATACAAGAAAATTACATTTTACGGGGCAAAGAAACAGCTCGATTAACCCCTTACTCTGCAACAACTGAACTGCGAATGTTTATAAAAATATATATTTTCACCGAAGGAAAATGAAAATGTGAATCCTCGTTAGAAGAAAATCGTTTTTAAACCACGATTGGTCTATGCAATTCTGAATATAAAACTACATAGAACCGGTGTTTTTGACAGACAGTGACATATCTATGACAGCCCTCCTGATGAAAACAGAAATCAATGCGATCTCTATTCTTTCTCAACGATGTAAAACAAAAGTGATTGAAGTTAACAAGCATCGACGAGTACGTGTATTTACCGGTTCAAAAACTAGGACATCGTCCGATACCATGGAATAATGGATTTCCAGCTCATGTTTTTCGCATGAAGTTTTTAATTAGTTACCAGGATACATATTCAACACTCTCGGAGAAAAATGAATAATATACTTTTCCTTTTGAATAATAAATAAAGGACATCTCACAGTGTAATGTTTTGAAATCAAAAATAATCGAATTAGAAATTTTGATGTCAGTAGGATATGATTTATTGGAAATCGGCAAATGAGCTTCTGAATTAGTTAAGTATTACTTTGGAGCTGGATAGTAACTGATTTCAATGCTTTACTATCCCCAGGAGAAGTAATTTATATCATAGCAGTGCAACCTAGGAAACTCTATTAGAAAGTTTTGAGCATCTACCAGTAAATGAAATATCACGTATGTACAACAGTTAGTATCATCTGTTGAAAGCTTTGAATGTAATTAGAGTGTGTCTATAAACTATACTAGAGTACCGAGGGTTGTTTTCCTCTAATCAGTGGCGATTCGTTAAAATTAGAAAAAAAAATGCGAGAACATTTTATTTTTTATTTTCTATTTTAAATAAAAAATGGTGTGCTGAATTTATCCCCTCTTTCTTAGGATCCTTCCCTATAACGCGCGAACGAGGAGTAAACGAGGGTTGAAACAAGCCCCGGGACCGTTCGAATTCGTTCGGGCAAATGATTTTACGCGTCTATCGATCAGCCGGCACCGGTATCCGAACTCTGTAAAGCCGAACCTATGTTCCTCTTAACAGAAACGAAACGAGCGTGGTCAAAGTTAACGAGCATCAACGAGCCCGCGTATTTATCAGCTCGAAGGTACCAACGACGGCTGACCGTTCGAGAATGATGGATTTCCTAAATAGACGAAGCTTGAAACGTAGCTCGGTGCTAACGTTTTGGCAACGTGCCACAAGCTACTACCTTCACTGACATTTATGCGTTATTAATGCATCGGAAACATTTCACCTCGATTGCCGTGACAATGGATTTAATCGTATACCGGCGAGTTTAACCTGCAGACGACGCGATTCGCTGGCTCGTACACCCTCTCCTCACGATGTTATAGGCCGGGACCAGTTGTGTCAGCAACTTTTTCCATCAAACCAGCTACCCCTTTTCTGATCGTACCGTATCCACTGGCCCGATCCGAAACCGACTGGCCGACGGCCAGAATGTTTTTATTAACTGTTCGGTATAATTAGAGCGGATCGGATATTTCGCAGCGTCGACCAGCGAC
Organism: Osmia bicornis bicornis; assembly: GCF_907164935.1. Taxonomy (NCBI): domain Eukaryota; kingdom Metazoa; phylum Arthropoda; class Insecta; order Hymenoptera; family Megachilidae; genus Osmia; species Osmia bicornis. Next base: position 4,848,917 of record NC_060228.1, on the reverse strand, counting down.
CACCGAATAACTGTCGCGGCTTATCGCTCTTCCTTTTCTCATTATAACTAATTTTAACGCGTTAATTGCCGCGATAAAACTATCGAAAGTTTCATTTGACAGGGTTCCTCCGTCACAAGGACTGATCGCGATGCTCGTCAAAAGATCCTCATAACAGAATTCGTTTAAATAATACCCTATAAGACGATCCCGCGTTTAATTATGACCGGTGACTGGATGAATTTCATAGAAAATTTCTTTCTTGCCCTCTGCCGTCGGATATTACAAGAAATCCTCAGAAGAAGAGTATCTCCGTTCAAAGGATATTATCGTCGGAGGGCTCACAACTGGCTTAAGAGGTGAAAAGACCGTGGAAGTGGATAGAAAAAGGTAGGAGGAAGGCTTCCATTTGGCAAAAATGGAATATCGTTCGTCGCCATAACTTATGAAATGACGAGGGAGAAATCTTCGATTGGAGGACGAAGAGGAAGAAGAAAAAAAAAACGCCCAGGGTGGCCAGTTGCACGAGAAGGATTTAAAAGTAAAATGCAATCTCAGCTATGCAAACGTCGCACAAATCGACAGAAATATGCGGGGTAACGGTGACCGGTTGTGTGCGATGGATCAAGAGCATTTGCCACTTGCTATATTCCTTTTCTTCCTTCCTCTTTACCGCGATAATGCACATCCTTTCCTCCCGTTCCGACCTCTCCACGCGATTTTGCACCGACACGTACCTCCTCTTTCGATTATCCAGCAAACCTTTCCCCATTGCACGTGCACAATGGTGAAGGTTTAATTCCAAGAGTGTGTGTGCAACACTTCTGTTAAAACAATAAAACCTTCTGGTTTAACAATATTCATCAGCAATGTGTGTCTTTGATACGCATTTTTCAAAGGCGTGCAACAATTTAGAAGACAAAGATTGTGAGGAATCATCGTCTCGTTCGTTCCTTCTGGTAAATATCGGAAGAATCCCTTTGCGATCGAGAAGAGACAGGATTTTGTGCGGATCGGAAGGTACGGGCAGAAGAAGGTATGAACATTCTTCCGGAAGAATCTTGCGTTACTTTGAGAAATTCGATGGTTTGCTCGACATCAAAGAGCCGGAAGATTAATAGTTCGGCACAGTCGTTCACGAATGCCACCCTCTACTATTCTGAATCGGTTTTGCGCTGAGAATGAATAGAATTCTAGAATAAGGAGATTATTACAGGCAGAAGCGTTCGTCTAATGAGCACTGTCACTTCCTTCAGTTCAATTTTCCATCTACACAATCTCTGTATAAATAAATTGGCTATGTTTCGTGATATTTAAAACGAGCAACAGTGAATACAAAAATACGAAGAGGAAGGAAGAAAAAAGAAAGTAGAGGAAAAATTACATCGTCAGTTATCCATTACAAGTTGAGAAATTAGATTCGTTTATATATCTGGTTGGATATTACAGCCATGAATTGGTAAAATCTCGAGTAAATGAGAACTCCAACTTAATGGATCCTCCGTTTAAGCGAACTTTCTGCTTCCGGAGCAGCAAAGATTGAAAACGTAAGCCGGAAAAGCTGAAACTTTATCGATTGTTTCATCAAATGATGGACGAAAATGTGAACTCAATGGTGTTTAACCATCATTCGTTCAATATATTTGGAAAATTATTAAAACACAAAGTATAAAATATTTTTAAAATACAGCCTTCGTTCAGGAGGACTGTTTATTTCTCGAAAACGATTTAGCCATGAAAGAGCATGATACTGATGCCGCAAATGAAGACAGTTCGAAGAGCAAGGAGAATCATGTTTACCATGTCAAAGTTCATCCAGCTCGATCTATTTATTCATGAACAGGAGGATTTCGAGCAGCCAAGAGACTCGTATTTTACGTTTCCTATGCTGAGCACTGGAGAAAATGCACTTACGTGCATCCCTGTGCAAAGTTACGACAGGGATATTTGCGAGAACGATATTTCCCCGCGAGGAAATCTGAGTTAATATCAAGGCGAGCAGATGTCCTTGCGTTATTGTGTAATATCTGCAAGATGTTAATCATGACAATATCCAAGAGTTTGTAATGGACATGCTTATCCAGCCGTTTTCCATTTTGTACCACTGACGTACCTTTTCAGCCTTCGAAGATAAACTCTTCGTTCTTATTCAAAGAACGAATGAATGAATGAGAACCATTCATGCGAACATCGAATGGAAATATTAATTAAAAATCATAGTAACGAGAGGTGATAGAACATAAATTTCAAAAGAAAGTTCTTATAGAAGCTTTTCACCTGAACACTTTTCGTGTATAAACTTAACTCTGCTCCTGTTAATATAACATATTACTATATTACAATATTATACGATAAAACTTTGCTAAAAGTATAACAAGTAATATGCTTAAATTACAAGGGCGAACGTAGGAAAGTTTGAATGGGTCTCTAAAGATATGAGCATGAAGTTGGAAAAATTAAGAATAATTTAAATAAGAAATTCTCTTCATACTTTAAATTTCTAGCTGCAGATTTTAGCTTGCAAATTGAATAATCTATTGTAAAATTTTTGTAAAAATGCAGAACCCATCGCAATTATAATAAAATTCATTCGATTTAAAAAAGAAACAATGTTAACGTTTATATTACTATCCGAGGGAGATTGTAATTTAGTTAGAATTTTCTCGGGGTCTTGAAACAAAGGAAGCCATAACCCCGTGCATTACTTCCTCTCATCTCGTCTGACGTCCGACGAACGAACGTTCGGCTTCCGCTTTATAGAAGCGCATAAATGAAGACAGACGGTATTGACGTCGGCAAAACGAGGCGAACAGTAACTCCTCGCCGTAGGAAACACGAAAATCAGCTCTTGTTGGTTGCAAAACGTAGAAAACTTCTCGTTTCGCAATACGATTACACGTGTACGTGTTGCGTTACACGAACACCGCGTACCGATCAACGATTTTGTACAACACGATTTGTACTTGAAATCGCGTCGTATTACAGAAAATGTATCTAACGTTTACGAGGAATTTGTGTTCACAGCTGCACCGGTGCACTGACACGGATTTTGTTGAAATTCTATTTTATATTTCGTAGCCCGTCGCGGTGAGATTGCATTGTTCACAGTAAAGTAAATACGCTTTAAAAATTATGGTAAATATGCACGATTCACAGATTTGTAAAGCATATCTTGTTTCATATAATAACGTTAATTAAATGTAAAGAAAAACTGTTTTTTAATTTTTAAAGCAGGCTCATGTTTTTTTCATGAGTGTTTATACTTTCAAGTTAAAAAGTATTATACTATGAAAAATAGGTGACCCACATTTGGAGTCAAAAAATAGGCTTTTCGTCTGATATAATTGCGAGCATGCAGCCTTTTTTTATAATAAAATGATAACAAATTTGTTGATAGTAATATAGGACTCACCAGACCGTTGGCATACTTGCGATTGCGGTGTCGCCTATGTCGTCCACAGTGGCTGACTAGTGGTTGCTCGTACTACTTGCGTCTGACCTGTGAGCATAAATCTACTGTCAGTCCAGACTTACTTCAAGCCAACTACTCTTATCTACAAAATAAATTGCAATAATCTACGATTTACACTAGTTGAAGTGTTTATTTTCGCAATGCTTCGCTATCCCTATTATCCATCATTTCTAATACCATATGGGTGATGAATTCCTATGAAAATTCAAGTATTACCGAAATAGGAATAACACGACAATCAACATGTCATTAACTGAGAGGGAATACTTCTGCGACTCGCTATATACGTTGATAACGATCATTATTACGGAAGCAACGCGACCTATTAATTTTCATTTAGATCACACATTCGATCCCAACTGTTTCAATTACTCATTTCTCTGGCATGACTAATCGTCGGATAGAGAATCAAAATTCATTGGATATCATGTGATTGTAATTACTGACCACAGGCAAACGTAGCAACTGACTTACGAGCTGAAGCAATACGGCGTGATTATTTACAGGTATTTCGAATCGACGCGCTAATGAGCATGTGAATTAATTCCTATTCGATCAAAATTATGAACGAACGTGCTTCACCCTCCATATGTATACGTAACTACGAAACGTGTGCATTGTTATGAACGAATAATTCAATTTTCGATCACACTTGAAGGAGGAGCAGAAACTTGTCTAACACATTTTTCAATTTATGTAATTTTTGACAATATCCTATTAATAAGTTGACTATTATGCCACCCATATGTGGATGAAAAGAAATGCATTAAAACAATAAAGCAACAGGATTAAAAGGGTTGCACGGTATAACTCGATTCTGGACGGTGTTGCGCATTATTCTTGCTTTGTCGATGAAGTCGTATCGATAGCCAAGGATTAGCACGCCGCATTGAAATTATCGGTTGACCTATTAACGAGTTCCGCGCCGAACGAAGCGAAACTCGAAAATACACCATTTTTCAATGGTCGGCCCTGGTCATTAGTATTCGTGGCATAATTCAGCCGCATCGTGGTATCCGCATTCGAACCGATACGCTAAATAACGAACTGCCAGTCGAGGGGTACATATTTTTAACCAAATGCGAATATTTCACGAAAGATTACTATAGGAACGCATAATTTTCAATTCAATTTATAATGAACAATGATTTCGACCGTATACCGAACATTTCACCTCAAAGGTGCTGAAGAGGTTCAGTTTTGAATACTGAAGATTACTTCCACGATGATGGAGCTTCGCTTGACATTAAGTCGCGAGGGATTATCCGAGATTTACTATCGTCTAGCTGACTTTTTTCCTTGTGACGGTGAAATCGGGAATGGAAGCTGATGTGCTCGCGCACAATGGACGCTTGTATTACCTTCTTGTATATCAACCGAGGGATTTTGAAATACAGAGGATCCGACATGCCTTGACAAAATTTTTGTTTATATTAATATCTGGCAAAGGAAGCAATCCACGTTTGAGGAGGATTTTTAACGCTTCTTAAAACCGTTGCTCACTCGGACTTCTCGCGTTTACGGTTTTAATTAAGGCGACACGACGAGATTTTCGCGGGTCTTAATTAAAGCCACGTCGTTCGTCGAGCGACTGGTACACAATTTTCTAACACGACGCACTTTACGGGGTTGATAAAAAATGAAATATCCCTGGCATCGGATGAGTGCAAGGATTATTCCGTAGCGAAAGAAAAGTCAAGGTACAGGACTGTTCGAACGAAATGGGAACGCTTGAAATGGTACCGGTGACCTAGAAAAGTTGCAGGGAAGATACGGGAATCTGAACGATCGAAACACGAAGAGGAAGAAGGATGAAAAAGACGCTGATCTAGGGTTTTGACGCGACTCGGTCGAAACAAAAAGCTGACCAACTCGAAGCGACGATAACGCTAAGAAAAGACGACGAAAATTGCTGACACCGAGCGCGTTCTAGAGGATCGATATAAAAGGAAAACACAGAAGGCACGAAATGTCGTATCCAAGAATTCGATTAATTTAAATCAATTGAAATTGGTATTTTGAAATTTATTCATTTTACTCAGGTAAGTAGATATTTTTATCCTTATCACTGATGAAAATAATTTTAAATAAAATATCTTAAAATAACTTTAAATAATGAATCGAATACTGTGTAACCCGAAATTATACTTTTGCATGGCTAGAAATTGAGATACATCCCTTGCACATTTTTATGCTAACCCTTGGGAAAAATCAATTATTCCTCGCGATCTCGAAGGGTACGAATCTTGCAGTCCTTTAATTCCAGGACCTCTCGTTATCCCTGAGATTTCCCGAGCGATACACGACGAGTAATAACGGCGAAAAGATACGTTGGTGTTAAATGAACCAACGACAAGGAAAATCTTCGTAATTCTTTACGAAAGAAATGACACAAAAAAGAATTCATACCATGATTTTCTCTGGGTCTGTTATCGAACTGTATCAAGAAAAGCGAGTAACCGATGCGAGTACAGAAACAGAAGAAAGAGTGAAAGTGCAAATTACTGTATTCCTTCGAACGCTCAGACGTTCGTCGAGAGAATACGTGAATCGTGTAGAATGCGAGAGTGGATGGAGATTAATTCCGGTGCTAATTTAGCAGTGGCTAGTAAGCGTTCTGTCTGAAGCAGCCCCGTGGGTGCACAAGCTTAACTCTCGGCCGCAAATGAAACTCGAGCTACGCGACGACTCGTTTTCATCTACCTTTTATTTCGAGCGTTCCTGCGTACAGGATACCGCCGACGAGAAGAAAACAAGAAAAATAAACGAACGGAAGGAAGTAGCCAACGGATAGCAAAATTATCCATGAAACGGTACGACTTCTAACGCACTTCTGGAGAACAAAAGGAACGGACTACTCGTTTCGACTAAATATTTAAAAAATAAGTAAAAATATATGACCTGCTCATTCGTATTTAACTAGAAGCTTTCTTCATTTCTTCTAATTGTTCTTTACACTAACGTCAAAAAGAATAGATGAAAATAAGAAAATAGAATCAGCGTTTGAATAGTAAAAGGTAAAAAACCGCCACAAAAAACAAGTCCTATTGCGCCATCTCTCGGAAGAACTCGGAACTAAATAGCGCCTATTATCAAGTAATATATATCTTATAAAATAATTGAAAATGATTAATTTTAACAAAAAATGATATAATTAGAATTATTTAAAATGTATCTAACATCCACAATCGATTAATGTACCTATTTTATTCATCATATCATGAAATATATGAGTCTATAAAATTGTATTGTGATCGATGTTTTAAACGTTGATTTGATTTCCTTTCCTTAACCTATATGAATTTTCGAGTTTTTTTTCTCAAGAAATAATAATGCAAAATGATAATGATCACTACGGAAGTAGATTTTCCGTAGTGAATAGATACAAAATTGAAAATACAATATACTTATGAATATTAATATAGGTTTTTTAGTTAATGAACTCTGCTATTTAATGTTTGCAACAAACACGTTGTACAAACGTTGTTACTCAAAAACGAGAACGCGTTTTTTATCATTTTGTACTGAGATATCATCAGAGTTTAAATGTTGAGATACTTTAAGCATTGATTTAATCAAATTCATAAGCGGTAAAAGAATTCATGTGCATGATTTGAGAAAGTTATAAATTAATCTAAATAACGGTAAATGTAACAATGAAAGCACATTTATGATGCAGATCATAAGTTACATACCTTGAAGAACCTCAATAGCGCGGTAAAACAATCTCCGCAACGCAATTCCTCCATTTACAATTTTGTATGTCATGTTGAATTGAATTTCTGAAATTAATGACCCTGTTATGACTAAATCTTTCATCTACAAAATATACGTAACTCAAATGGCAACTTACAGGAATAAAACAGTAATATTTCAGTTATATTTGCTCGAAAACACCTCCGGTACAAACTTTCCACTTTTCCGACGCCAACTACGGCGGAAGATGGCGCGTGAGGTGCATCATGGGAACATCCGGACCGGATGCACTTCTAGCCACCTGGTGTTCCACGTTTAAAGCAAGCCGTGAGGAGAAGCCATGTTTATACCGTAGGTGGTTTAGTGCGGGTATACGTGTTATCCATTATTTTCAAATAGTAACGTTTAATTATTTATTTACACGATACACCGTGGTGCGAAGTGTCCTAAGTGTGAAGTCTCCTTTACATTATAATTGTGGACGAATTGTTTTTATCAGGGAGTACATGAAATAATCTGGTAGACGCGAACAATTTTATGACTTATGGACCTTCGTTTCTCGGGATTCTTTTGCTACCTCATAAATTGTTTACAAGTTGTTCAAGCTGCTTTGAGAGTAAAGAGTGCCCTAAGAACGTGCTATTCACGCTAGGAGTACAATTTCCTTTTCAGGAATCGTCCACGTACATTGGATGGATGTGATGCATCTTTAGCACAAGCATTTTGCGCGTTTTATAACCTGACAACACGTCCGAAGTTTCTCTATCTCTATCATGTCATTGCATCTTTGACAAAATATTAAGCGGTAAGAATCTAACGAAACCGCGACACGTCCACGTTTCTACGTATTCTCTACCACGTGTACCGCGTTGTAGGAGAGACAATTGTACGAATCACAATAACTATTCAAGAATGTTTGCGTATGTTGTAAAATTGCTTCTGTGAAATAAATGTATTCATTTTCATTCTCATTCTCCTTTATACTTTGTTCTGTTTTCTTTTTTCTTTCATTTATAAAACCATACCAATTGTATGTATTTAAAACCTTTATTTTTTCTTGTTTCTATGCATGTTGATCAGTGCATCTTAATGTTATTGTAGAATTATAAGAGATGAATAAAAAGTATTGAGAAATGATATACCTAGAATTTCAATTAAATATTTGTGTAAGAATAGTCAGAGTTTTGTTTGTATGTACTTAGATACCACAGTAGGCAATTCTTGTTTATTTCCCCTTGTGTACTTGTATCATTATACATAGAATTCAATTAAAAATTTATATTTTTATCTATCTATTTTGTTCTGTTATGTTTTAGATATCACAATAATCCTAAATGTATTTAAAATTATTTTCAATTGTAGAGATACTTAATTATTGGTTTTAATTTTATCATGAATAAAATTCTTTTATTTCCTAAACAGTTTATATATGTTGTAATACAATCCCTTTATACTATTAAGCTTTATTCCCCGTGTATGTATATCTTATTAGCATATATGGCTGTATGTTTAAACATGATCAATTATGTTCTAGATCTGGAATAAAGTAAACAAATTCCAAAATGTGGTCATCACAAGGAAACAACTCCAACTCAAATGCTTCAAAAGAAGAAAAGAATCTACGTACATTGGGTATGACATCTGCTATAAGTGTAGCAGAACCAAAACCCAGTGACCTTACTAGGACAAATGAATTAAAGGAAGCATTAAAGCCATACAATGTATTTGAATCAGAAGAAGAACTAAATCATAGAATGGAAATTTTAAGGTGTTTTTCTTTAAACATCTATGCTTATCACCATATCAAATACTGGGTATTGTACATTACATTAAGTTTTCATCTTATTTAGCAAATTGAATGCATTGGTGAAGCAGTGGATAAAGGACACAAGTATTGCCAGAAATATGCCACCTAATGTTGCTGAACAAGTTGGCGGTAAAATATATACTTTCGGTTCATATAGGTTAGGGGTACACCACAAAGGTGCTGATATAGATGCCCTATGTGTTGTACCCCGTCACATCTATAGGTCGGATTACTTTACATCCTTCTTTGAATTACTGAAAATGCAAGAAGAAGTGACTGACTTGAGGGTAGGTATTTTATGAATGATCAAATAATATTAATCAATTGTTCATTTAACACCTGTTTCTTTTCACATAGCTCTTGCACAGTAAGTAGTGATTTATATTTAGATCAATAGTCAACAGAGAATGTAGGATTCTATGATGAATACTGTCATCAGTGTGTCTTATATAAAATGCATCAATTAGAAAAATACAAGTTTTACAGTTATTTAGTTATGTCATTTAATATCTTTTAGGCAGTGGAAGAAGCATTTGTACCAGTAATCAAAATGAACTTTGATGGTATTGAGATTGACATGCTGTTTGCAAAACTAGCTCTTAAAGAAATCCCTGATTCAATGGTTAGTAGATTATTAAAGAGAAGTCTACTTTCTGTTTCCCAGCCATAGATCTAATAACTCTATCTTTTTCGTTCATGTAGGATCTAAGGGATGATATGCTTCTGAAAAATCTCGATCAGAAATGTGTGAGAAGTCTTAATGGGTGCAGAGTAACTGATGAAATATTACGTTTAGTACCTAATATAGAAAATTTTAGGCTGGCTTTAAGAGCTATTAAATTGTGGGCAAAGAGTAAGACGATTTTTTAAAGATCACACATCGCACGATGAAACGTACATTTTTCTAACATCTCATTTTACTTGTTTATTCATAGGACACGGTATATATAGTAATGTGCTAGGATATCTAGGAGGTGTATCTTGGGCAATGTTGGTTGCAAGAACGTGTCAACTTTATCCTAATGCCGTTGCGGCGACGTTAATAGAAAAATTTTTCCTTGTATTTTCTCAGTGGAAATGGCCACAGCCAGTACTTTTAAAGCAGCCTGACAATGTTAATTTAGGTTTTCCAGTTTGGGATCCAAGAGTAAGGAACCTTGTTTCATTTATACACCGCATAAATTTTCTTGTTTTAGAGTAACAGAAGCTTCGTAATATAATAAATTTCTTCCTCAAGGTTAATATATCGGATAGGTATCACTTGATGCCAATAATTACGCCGGCATATCCTCAACAAAATTCGACGTTTAACGTATCGGTTTCGACGAGAACAATCATGCAGGAAGCATTCGAAACCGGACTGTCGATAACGGAAGAAATTATCATGGGGAAAGCAACGTGGGACAAGTTGTTTGAACCACCAAATTTCTTTGGCAAATACAAACACTATATTGTACTATTGGCAAGAAGTTTATCTCCAGAGGATCAACTCGAATGGTGTGGGCTTGTCGAATCAAAAATACGGCATTTGATAGGTAAAATACTGAATACATTCGTGGTTCGCGCGATATCTCGTAGTTATAAAAAATTACCGAGCTTACTTTTGAATTAGTTTATCATTTATTGTATAGTGTTTGTTTCAGTTAAATGACGTAGATTAAAACAGGTTATTTTTATTACAGCGTAAATTTTAGATATACTCTTAGGTAGTCAGATAAGTTTATACCTCTTTCACAGGAATAAGCAGCAGTTATAATATATCGCTGAATTATACAAATCTCTGTCTTAATCTGTGTCTTTTCTAATCATGAAACTTTGACTTTCAATATTAATTTGTCGATATTGCAATGCTAATAATCCACGGATGCCAAAATGGCAAAATCCTAACTCTTAAACACAGGTACCCTGGAAAGGAATCCTCACATCACATTGGCACACGTAAACCCAGAGGCATTTCCACCGTTAGAACCAGAACCGGAGGGTCATTGTTCCATGTGGTTTATCGGCTTACTGTTTGCCAAAAGCGAGAACTTGAACGTCGATCTAACGTACGATATCAAATCGTTTGTAGATTCAAGTAAGTATATTTTAGGATATTTACAACAAAGCTTTATTTAGTCTAACGTCTAGTTAATAGGATACTTAAACTTTGACCCGAAAAATTATTTCGAAACGAAATTTCTGAGAAAAACATTAGGTCAGAAGGAATAACTTAATCTGTTGTTGAACTGCTACTATCGGAACTATTATCGAGTGTGTCTTTCGTTATGTAAACACTTGTGTGCGAGCGTAAAATCGATCCGAATACACGCGTTTATTATCCCAAGAAATTATTATTGCAGTAGATAATCTATTATCTGAATTGCTTTTGCATCGATTTTTAGTTCAAAGGCAAGCGGAACAATTGAGCGTCCTGAAGGAGGGTATGTGGATAGAGGCAAAACACGTGAAGAGAAAGGATCTACACACTTATGTTTCTCCTAGTCTGCTCAGGCGAGAAAGAAAGGTGAAGAAAGAATTCAATCTCTGATTATCTTCCTGATATTATATCATGAATCATACTAATAAAAA